>NC_140579.1:478849350-479473517 GCF_964204655.1 Triturus cristatus | reverse complement strand
AGAGGCTTTTCAGCAGGTAAGAATTTTGATAGACCTTTCAGATATCCCCATAAAGGGGGGAGGCAGACTAGCCCAAATGTGTGGAAACTGGAATTTTGTGACTCAGGACCCTTGTGTCCTAGAGACAGTGAAGGGATATATGATTGAATTTACAGATACACCACTACAAAGGAAAATTCACCCAGAAATTATATGATAACAAGAAAATTCTATGTTAGTAACACAAGAGGTAGAGGATTAATTGACCAAAGGGGCAATACGAGAAGCAACTGAGTCAGGTTTTATCAGTAATGTCTTTCTAGTGGAGATGAAGGACAAAGGGATGAGACCAGTGATAAACCTAAGAGTTTAACGAATGGGTGGTATACCACAATTTTAAAATGGAAGGAGTGCATCGCTAAAGAGATGTGCTAAAGAAAGGGGATCAATTAACTCAGTTAGATCTAAAGAATGCGTACCTGACCATCCCAATTTGGCCACCACACCAAACATTTCTCCAATTCACCTGGATGGGCAGACTTTGGCAATTCTGCAGTCTCCCTTTCTGACTTTCCTTGGCCCCTTCTTCGTCATGTAGCGGGATGGCTGAGGACGAGAGGGGTGAGACAAATCTTACCATGAGCCTACTAGAACACCTGGGTTTTGTCATGAAACAATCTTGCATGGTACCAAACCAGGAAATACAGTTCTTGGATTTTATCATGAACACAATAAGGGTAGAATTGAAATTACCAGGGGAAAAGTTAAGGAAACTTCTCAAAGAATTGAGGAAACTCTTAGGGAGAAAGAAATTCTCCTTGAGGGCTCTTGCAAGGATCATAGGCCTTCCATCCTCAACAATCCAAGTAATCTACCCAGGTTCCTTGTACTACCGGGCACTCCAAAGAATCAAAGCCTTGAGAACATGTCACTCTTATTCTCAAATGCTGTCTCTTGACCCGGATTCAAAGAAGGAACTATTTTGGTGGCTGAGGAACGCAGAAGCATGGAATGGTAGAGATATTTTTGGGGAAGATAGTGATAGAATCGGACACAAGTTTAGAGGGCTAAGGTGCAAGATGTGGCGACTCATCAGAAGGGGGATGCTGGACTGATCGGGAGGAGGAGTTGCACATCAACTGCTTGGAATTACTGGCAGGTTCATTTATAATTCGCTACTTCACCAAAGACTAAATTAAGTGTTCTGTGATGTTACACATGGACAATGTATCTGCGGTCAGATATGTCAACAAAATGGGGGGCCCTCACTCCAAGGATCTTGCAGATTTAGCCACGGTCTTCTGGAGTTACTGTCTGAGCAAGGGCATTTCAGTAGCAGCGGAGCATATCCTGGGATTGAGCAATGGTGTTGCGGATTGGTTCTCCCACAATTTCAGAGACTCCAGCAATTGGAGGTTGAACAAGGACATTTCCCTCAGCATCCAGTCGATATGGGGACCCTTAGGAGTGGATCTCTTAGTGGACAGACTTAACACTCAACTATCAAAACTTTTCAGCTGGAGGCCGGACCCTCAGGGCTTGGGGTGCGTGCCTTTCTTCAGAATTGGAAGGGCCTAGCACCTTATGCTTTCCCTTCTTTTGTGATGCTACCCAGACTACTGTTGCACGTTCACAGGAACATGGGGTCATGGTAGTGATAAAACCACTTCGGAGGTCACAAGCCTGGTTCCCAATCCTATTAGAAATGAGTATACAATCTTAATTCCAACTTTCAGGGAAATATTTACAGGCCCAGAAGGAGAGTCACAGCCTCTTGTAGAGCAAGGACTACTAACGCTGATGGCCTGGAGGATTTCAGGAGACAGTAGCAGATCCCAGGCCTTTCAGCAGACGCTTTCAGACTCATATCAGAGTCATGGGCACCTGGCACAAGGAAAGCTATAGACTGACTTGAAAGAAATGAGTTTGTTGGTGTCTTCGAATGAACTTCAATCCCATTTCAACTGATTTAGCACCTGTAGTTAATTACTTATCTGATTTATTTACATCTGGACTCTTATAGAAAAGTTAATGAGTATAGATCAGCTATTGCAGCAGATCACTGCCTTGTAGACAGAGTCTCTGTAGGACAAGACTTACTAAAAAAAAAATCATGGGAAGTATGCCGGTACTAAACCCACCTTCTGCAAAATAAGCTGCATTATGGGACGATAGAGAGGTCCTACAGGTCTTAATAAGTTGGAGCAAGAATTCTGGGTTATCCTTAAAATGTATCTCTTATAAACTAACTGTCTTGCTATGCCTGGTATCTTTTAGACGGACCTCAGACGTAAAAACCTTAGACATCACCAGCAGGGCATACCAATCTGAAGGGGTTTGCTTTTAGGTCTGCAAGATATCCTTAGGGCTATGGATTGGTCCACTGAAAGTATGTTTAAAAGTTGCTATAAAAAGCGCTATTGACAATGTGTTAAATGCACGTTAAACTTACATAATTTTAGCCTTCGTGTCATGCCATAAAATTTAGATTTTTCACAGCCTGGTGGACAGAAAATCTGGATTTTATTATAGACACGGAAGCTAAGATTATCCTTCCACATTGGCACACTCCTAAATGAAAAAAAGTTATTGATTTTGTATTGATATTTTCCAGATTAAGAAGGTTTTACTCATGAATGTTTTCGTTTGGAAGTTATAGATGTTAGAAACTATCTTGTTTGCAACGCCAAAGAAGGGACTTTACAGACTATTAGAATGTTATTGAAGTTCTATATTCTTCAATTATTGCTGTTGTGAGCTGGCAATAAAGGAGATTTGCAAAATCTTAGCCTCTGTGTCTTTAATAAAACCCAGATTTTCTGCCCACCAGGCTGTGAAAAATCAAAATTTTCCCCCTTTTCAATGTGTCCCATTTACAAACAGTAGGCATCTTGCTTTGAGTGGCTGGTAGACACAGTGCCATATTTATAAGTGAAAAATATAGACATTCTCTATTGAATGGGAGAAATTTAAAGTGAAGAAAAATGTTTCTATTAAACATTGTCTTAATGTTTTTGTCTACTTTACATTAAGCCAATTAAGTCCTAATGCTTTATGAAGCATGTTTCTTCACTTTAAATTGCTCACATTTACACAAATGACTGTAATATGTAAATGGGTAATATGCCTACTGTTTATAAAGACTCTTTGACTGACATAGGGGAAAATTAAAATTATGTGTTTTATGTAATGCAAAGAAACAAAGTTAACTGTTCAGTTGGATTTCAAAGTGCTGCAGTTACACACAGCAGGCATCGTGCTACCAGTCGCAGGTAGACATGCTGCCATATTTGTAACTGAAAAATACAGCCACTTTCTTTAAATCAGAGAAATTTTAAGTGAAGTGCAGTGGTTTTTATTAAGCATAGTGAATGTTACCTAAGAATGTTATTGTGCAAAAATGGTCATCCGTGCAAGGAGTGTGGGCTGGTGCTGAGTTTGATGTACAACAACAGTTGGAGATCGACCTTCAGAACAGCGACGCGCTCCATGCTGTGGGTGAAGTCTTCATGGAATAAAGTACTTCTCTTACTGGAACAACGACTCTGGCGTGTTACTGACATACTTTCCACATTTGGCGACGATTCGGGAATTACTTCACCTACCACTGACGAATTCCACGCAGTCAGTTCAACTCATCACAGCAACGGCAGCTGGGGTCTGGCGTCACGAAGCCAGTGGACGAGCACAGGAGGGCAGGTGCCGCAGCGTCAGGGACCTTTGAGGACGCCGGCACAGGAGGGCAGGTGCCACAGCAGTCCACAGTCCCAAAAACACACGTCGGCATTGACTCCGTGTGGTTACAAGCTGTTGCAGTCTCTAGTTGCTCGTAACTTGAACTTCACTCGTAACTTTTATTTTCACTGTGCCTCTTTGTACTGTGCTTGCTTCCTGATTGTTTTTTCCCTTGATCGTTTTTCCTCCCTCTTGACTTAACTAATGTCCGGTTTCCCGCCGCTGCTGCCCCTGCGGCCCCTCCCACCCCGTCACAGCCCCCGCTCCCACCTCCCAACCTCGGATCCCGCCCCCCTCCCCTACTTATGGCGAACGCTGGGGCAAGCCCGTCTGCACCCATCCGCGACCCGACCGCGACTAGCTCGAGGAACCCTGGATTTCCCAGTCCTCTCCGCTATGACTCAACCACCCTCCACACACTCAGTCCCGGAAGACACGCAGACTGCGCAAGATCCTCGCCGAACACCACCCACGGACAGTTCTCGTGCAGAGCCTGCCACAGATCCTTCACCATCGACAAAGCTCCCACTACCGCCTAAGGCCCGCCTGATGCACACACCACCGAAACCCTTACATGCATCCTCCTCAACATGCGCTCCCTGCACCGACATGCCGTAGAAATCTGGGACCTGATTGACACCCTCTCACCCGCCGTCGCCTTCTTCACAGAAACCTAGACCAACGCCACTTCCAGCCCCGACATCGCCACCGCCATCCCCGACGGCTACAAGATCCAGAGAAAGGACCGCCCGCACCACCCAGGAGGACTCGCCATCGCACACAAGACCCCCCTCCGACTCTCCACATCCAGCACGAGTGACCCTCACTCCAACACAGAACACCTCCACTTCCAGATCCAGACCAGCCGCAGGATGACGCTACGCGGCACCACCATCTACAGACTGCCAGGACTTTGCACCCAGCCCACAAATACCATTGCCGAGCTCAACGCACCACACGCCATCACCTCCACGGACCTGAACTTCCACCTCGACAACTGCAACGACCCTGACTGCACCACTCTCCTCTACTACCTCGCCAACCTAGGACTGAAGCAGCTGGTCCACACGCCCACCCACAGAGCAGGTCACACCCTGGACCCCATCTTCGCGGGAGGAACAAACATCCGCTACAGCCACACCACCCAGCCCATCTGGACAGACCACCACTGCGTCCACTTCACCTTCAACACCGCACCCAAGCTCGCCCCACGCACCGCCACGACGGAACTGGAGCAAGGTCACAGAGGAACACCTCAACACCACCCTCCTTCAAACCCCCCCACCGGCTCGACCGACATTAACTTCCACAGCCATGGAATTTCACCACTGGATCTCCTGCTGCGCCGACAAGCTCACACCCCTCTGCCACCCCGCCAAACAACGCCCTCAGAAGGCCTCCTGGTTCACCACAGAACTTCAAGAAGCCAGACGCCCGTGCAGACGCCTAGAGAAGACCTGGTGAAACCAGAAAACCTTGGAAGCCCGGAACAACCACAGGAGCGCCCTGAAGAAATACCACCAGCGCATAAGAGACACCAAACGGACCTTCATAAGAGACAAAGTCCAGACCAAGGCAACCAACACTAAGGAACTGTTCAACGTCATACAGCAGTTCGTAAAACCCAACAGCGAAGCCACAGACGTCACACTCTCCCAGGAACTCTGCGACAAGCTCAGCTCCTACTTCTATCTGAAGATCAAGGTACTCTACGAAAACTTCAGCGAACCAGCGCCTGACACCACCCCTCTACCCACCACCACCGATAAACCGACCATCACGACCTGGGATCCCACAACCATTGAACTCATCACCGCGACCATGAAAAAAAAAACCTCAGGAGCCCCAACGGACCCCTTCCCACCGCACATATTCCACAGGGCCGCCGCCGCCATTGCACCCGAACTAGGACGGACCATCAACGCCTCCCTCAGATCCGGCATCTGCCCAGACGACTGGAAACGGGCGGAGGTGAAACCCCTCCTCAAGAAACCAACAGCCGACCCAACAGACCTTAAAAACTACCGGCCCATCTCTCTCCTCCCCTTTGCGACCAAAGTCACAGAGAGACGGGTAAACGCCCTGATGAACGTCTTCATCGAAGAGAACTCCATCGTGCACCCCTCCCAGCCTGGATTCCGCAGCAACCACAGCACAGAGACCAAGACCGCCCTCCTCGCCGCCACTGACGACTTCGCATGCTCGCAGTCAGACTTCACGACGCGAGGATACAAGGTGCCGCCCTCGGCTGGATCCAATCCTTCCTCTCCGGCAGAACCCAGAGGATTCAACTCCTTCCCTTCCTCTCCGAACCCACGGAAATCAACTGCGGAGTACCCCAGGGATCATCACTCAGCCCCACGCTCTTCAACATCTTCATGGCCCCGCTCGCCGCAATCGTCACACAGCATGGGCTCAGCATCGTATCCTACGCTGACGACACCCAGCTCATCCTCTCACTCACAAAGAATCCCGAAGACACCAGACTCTGCTTCCAGGAAGGAATGCAGAACGTGGCAGCTTGGATGAAAGACAGAGAAGACCGAGTGTGGAAATGTGCTTTTATATGAGCACACCGGTGCAGGGGTCACCCTTCTCTGTCTACGGGTCCTTAGACCAACAAAATAGAGATTGACACTGAAGCTGGAATTCAAATAACAAGTTTGTTAATCACTCATGAGTGGGACTACGTCCACACAGCACTCTCAAGTGCTGCCTGAGGTAGTACATTGAAGTCACAGAAAACAGGCCTTATATACAGAGTTTGTTGCAGAGTAACCATGTAGTTACAAATAGAAGGTACAAGCCTACACAGGAATAGTTACCGACAAACATGGGCAGATGGGAAATCACTTAGTCAGCAAAGGGGGAGGGGGAGCAGGATTGCTTATGGCAGCACTAAGAGATTGACAGTTGAGTCTGAGACCAGGTGTTCTGGCAGCTACAAATTCTTTAGTATGCATATTGCTTTTAGCTGAGTCAGGAAGTCAACTAAAATAGACAGCACAGGCAGGGAAAAAGACGAGCAGCAGGGATGGGAGAATTACAAAGCCAACAAAATGGATGCCATAACCAAGATGGCTTCTGCTCCTGCTAACAGAAATTATTTCAGATTTCCACACGAGGTCCTCATCCTCGGTCCCTGCACCTCTGCCTGGGACAACACCTGGTGGCCCTCCGTCCTCGGGAACCCTCCCACCCCCACAGACCACGCTCGGAACCTCAGCATCATCCTTGACTCCTTCCTCTCCATAAACCGCCAGATCAACGCAGTCACTTCCACTTGTATCAACTGCCTCCGCATCCTCCGTCAGACCTTCAAATGGATCCCCCCGACTGCAGAAGGACCGTCATCCACGCACTCATAACCAGCAGACTGGACTACGGCAACGCTCTCTACGCCAGAATCAACAGAACTCTTCTACACAAACTCCAAACCATCTAGAACGCAACAGCCAGACTCGTCCTCGGGACGCCGCATCACAAACACATGACCCAATACCTACGAGCACTCCACTGGCTCCCCGTCGAGAAGAGGGTCACCTTCAAACTCCTCACCCACGCCTACAAATCCCTCAACAACATCAGACTCAAATACCTCAACGAGAGAGTATCCTTCCACGTACCCAAGAGGAACCTCCGCTCTGTCGACCTCGCCCTGGCAGAGGTCCCCCGCATCCACAGAAACAGAACTGGCGGGAGAGCCTTCTCCTACATCGCAGCCAAGACCTGGAATGAGCTTCCCGTGAACATCAGACGCTCCCCGACCCTGCACACATTCAGGAAGGACCTCGAGACCTGGCTCTTTGAATGATCCGGAGCCGCTCCCCCCACCCCCAGCACCTTGAGAGTCTTACGGGTGAGTAGCGCGCCTTATAAACCCCTGATTGATTGATTGATTGATTGCATGGTACGAGCGGTATTTGGTGAAGCGATACCGCTGTTCGCAGCTGTTGGCTGGGAGACCGGAAACCTCCTTATCACCGCTGGCCCGGAGTTATTGGTTGGGAGGTTGAATATTACTCTAAATGCGGCTGGTGGGGTGAGTAGAGCTCTCGCGCAACCGTGTGCACTCTGGCAGTATACAGCGGCTATCAGTCTTTCTCAGCTGGCAGCGAGTGTCCTGAGCATGAGCGTGTGTACCTCGCCCAGCAACCTTCAGCGTGCACATTCTGAGCATACACAGACGTGAGACTGCATCTGCTGGCTCTTTGTGTGTCTGCGCGTGCTCCTCTGATGCAATAGTGCTGGGAAAGCGCTACCGCTGATAGCTGGGTGCGGCTGTCAGTGGAGCAGCATCTGTGCTCACACACCAAAGGAACATTCTGCAGATTCAGAGAAGCATTGGGGTTGAGATCCCAGGTGTCTGAGAGGCGGTGGAGCATTCTGGTGAGCTGCGGGGAGAATTTAAAAGTAAGGCACCTTTTTGGGGCTTCTATCTTCCCACTATTTTTGGAACTGCTAGGAGGTTTGTTATTTACGACTTTTTTTTTTAGGGCTGGCTGAGAACAATTTTGAGACTGTTTTAAGGCACATGGTGGGGGATTATCAACTGGAGAAAGTTGTTTTGCCATAAGTTACCTCGAACCAGTGGGGCAAGAAAAATGAAAATGGCCACCCAGCAGCAGATCACATAACCGCCTTAGTTTTTGGGGAAACCTGGGAAACCTGCAATGATGTGGTCTGAATGGTTTAGGCCATTCGAAAAGCATTTGGTAGCCATTGATACTACGGAATATGCGCCTGCACGTAAATTTGCCCTATTGTTTGGAAGCCTGGGCCAAGCTGCGCAGTGTATTTTTGATAGCCTTCTCCTGATACCTCCTCCCCCAGTGGAGTCTGGGGACAGGCAGTGGAATATCTATATGGAAGCGATAGCCAGATAAAAAATGCAATTTTCTGACACACCAAATATAATGTTGGAAAGGCATAACTTTTACAAACGTAGGCAAATGGAAAAAGAGAGTGGATGAGTACATATCAGCCTTGAGGGTATTGGCAACTTCCTGTGGATTTTGTCCATTATTGGATGACTACATCAGGGACCAGTTCATATTTAACTGCGCATCTCACAAAATTAAGGAAAGATTGCTAAGTTGTAAAAATCCATCACTGTCTGAGGTGATCAACTTAGCACTGAGTATTGAGAGGTCTGCCATTTCGATGAAGGCAATGCAATTGGTTTCGACACCTAAAGTTAATTTGGTTTTGACTCAGGCAGAGAACTGTGAGGAAGGATTGTATGCTGAAGGTACAAAAGATAAGTTACAGAAGCCTTTGCAGAAAAACGGCCAAACCTTTTGCTATAGGTGTGGGTCTCATTTCAGTAACTCAACTGGGTGCCCTGCTTTGGGTAAACGTTGTTCCAATTGCAAAACGATTGGCCATTTTCAGAAAGTATGCAGATATCAGAGGAAGGTGGGCAGTGTGGATGTGGAAGTGGATCTATACTCAGATTCTCTGAACAATGTGGTGTTAACTTTGGATTATGAGGCGGAGCCTGTCGAGATAAAAGGTCCTTTATGCACAGCCATCATTGATGGAGTCGAGCTCCATGTTATGGCGGATTCGGGGTCACCCCTAACAATTCTTTGTGATTCCATGTTGTATGAAAAGTGGGGGTGAAAACATTTCCTTGTCCAAAACTGACTTGAACCCCAAAGCCTTAAGAGAGAAGGACATTGACATGATGGGTCTCTTCATGGCCAAAGTGCAGGTTATGGGTAGGGAAACTTGCACTAAGGTGTATGTGGCTATCAAGGGAAAGAACATAGAGAAATGGAGAGAACTAGCACAAATTGGTCTGTACTTGGTACCCGGGGACGACAATCCTATTAGGGTGAGGGAAATATAAGTGTGTAACGAGACTGGAATCGACTCAAAGGAGCTATTGGCTGAGTACCGTTCAGTGATCAGGTGGGTCTGGTGAAAGGAGTGGAACACAGAATTAAGTTGTTGACAGGGGCTCAGCCGGTAGTGCACAAGGTACGGCCAGTGCCTTTGAGTGGGAGAGAGGAATTGAGAACCATGATAGAGGGGCTATGTGCTCAGGGCATTATACAACCCACTGAGTTGCCACAATGGGTCGCACCTATTGTGGTAGCCTGCAAGAAAACTGGTGAGATCAGGTTGTGTGCAGACCTCAGGGGTCTAAAGAAGAACATCGTAGTGGACTGCCACACTCTCCTCAGGATTCAGGAGCTTTTGGTGAATTTGGGGAGTAGGGGAAATGGTTCTCCTTAATTGATCTGAAATCAGCCTACCATCAGGTGCCGAGTCTCGGGAACTAACAACTTTTGTAACTCCATTTGGGGCATGCAAGTTCCTTAGACTTCCCTTTGGACTGGTGTGGGCAGCCAGTGTCTTTCAGAGGCTGATGGACATGCTATTTAGGAACACAGAGGGAGTACACGCTTACTTGGATGGTATTTTGGTATTTGTGAAGAGTTTGGAGGAGCGTAACAAGCTGTTGAAGAAGTTGTTGTCCATTCTGGGTGAACGAGGCATGTCTGTGAGGGAGGATAAATGCAAGTTCAGGGTGAGAGAGTTGGAGTATCTGGGGCACACGGTTTCAGAGGCAGGCATCAAACCCACATTTTCGGTGATATGATGCAAGGGCTCCCTCCAATAAAGATATGCTTCGCTCTTTTTTGGGGCTGGCGGAGTATTATGCCAGATTGGTGGTCAACTATGCCCAGACTGTGGAACCCCTGCGTGTGCTACTCAAGAAAGGTCAAATATTTGTGTGGTCAGAGGAGCTTTATGAGGCATTTGCAAGAGTGAAGGAGTTAATCGTTTCTGCCCAGGCCCTACATGCTTTTCAAGATGATTGTACCTCAGTTATAGCTGTGGATGCAAGCTTGAGAGGTTTGGGGGCTGTGCTCAGTCAGTGGGTGGAAGGCAGGGAGCAAACGGTTGCATTCGCCTCTAGGTCTCTTAAGCAGTTCGAGTGTCACTAAAGTACCATAGAGTGAGAGGCGTTGGCTTGTGTCTGGGAGGCCCAAAAATGTTAAATGTATATTTGGGGTCACAGGTTCGAAATCTGCACGGACCGCAAGCCACTAACCTTCATCTTTAGCAGGGTTAACAGTAGCAGCATGTCAGTCACACGGACCAGGTTGGTATCGAAGTTGCAGCAGTATAATTTCGAGATGAAGCACGTTTCAGGGGGAAAACAATTCTGTGCAGATTGTCTATCCAGAATGTCGATGGAGAAGGATGATGAGGAGGAACTGGTTGAGGAAGATGTGCAATGCGTGGCTGTGGTGGATGCGATTGAGGAGTGGGGTTCTGTCATTTCAGAAAGCGAATGGAGGGATGCTACTGTGAAAGATGCTATTTTAGCCAAGGTGTTGGAGTATTCCTCTCAGAAAAGGCCGGAGGCAAGAAGTTTGTCTGGGGACTTGAGGAACTTTCTCAGGTGTCGGATGAGCTATCAGTGAAAGATAGCATAGTCATGAGAGGGGACAGGTTAATTCCTCCAGTTGGTTCATGGGATTCCTTCATAAAGGTAGCTCACCAGGGTCACATGGGGGTTACTAAGACAAGCATGAGGGTGAAGCAACACTATTGGTGGCCTGCCATAGACTCCCAGGTCAGGAGCTTGGTGGATAATTGTGAGGAGTGTTTGCTGTCGGACAAACACTGGGAGACTTCTCACACACTATTGCATCCAACTCAGTTCCCTGAGAGAGCTTGGGAGAAAATTGTTCTGGACTTCTCATGGCCTTACAATGTGTTATCAAATGAAATGAAATACCTAATGTTGGCCTTTTACTACTATTTGAGGTGGATTAATTACAAATTTGCTGAAACACCGCATACTGTAATTGGGTTTTTGAAAAAAGTATTTTTGTTGAAGGGGCGTATAATGGAACATACTTTGTTTCGGAAAAAATTTGCAAAGTTTTCAATATGAGATATATAACATTTCAAGGTGGCATTGTATTCACCTGCTTCAAATGGACTTGTGGAGCGGGGTAATACGTTTCTGAAGGAAGGGATTCAGTCAGCTATCGCTTCGGGAATAAATGTAGGAAAGTTCTTTGAGGAGAAAGTGTGGAACTATAACACATCACTGTACCACTGGAGTTACTCCTTTCGAACTGCTAAGGGGCAGAAAAGAACACGCAACCTTATTTCCTTCATGGCTGGAGGGAAAAAGGTCAGAAAAAGCAGAAGAAAGGGTTAGTGCTGGTGAGGTCACTGACAAGGTCAGGGTGAAGCTGTTACGGATGAAAGAGAATTTTGATAGGAAGGTGTTAGATCTGGGGGTCTCTAGTTGGCAGGGTAGGTTCCACTGTCCAAGTAGGGACCCTTGCTTCTAGTCAGGGAAAGGGGGATACACTGTTAAGATAACCCCTGCTCACCCTCTAGGTAGCTTGGCCTGAGCAGTCTAGGCTATCAAAGGCAATGTGTAAAGTATTTGTACCAACACTCACAGTAACACAGTGAAAACACCACAGATTTACTCCACACCAGTTTTAGAAAAATAATGTATCTTTACTAAAAACTTCACAAGACCAAATACTACAGACAAACCAACATATACTTCAAAAGGTTACTTTAAAGATAGTTCAAGAGTTTGCAGAAAGTACTCCAGGATGTCAAAATCAGTGTCCTGCACAGTGCGACTCTCAATGCACAAAATGCGACACTCTCGTGCCCAACAGTACCTGTAGTTGCGATAAGGTTCCCAAAAGCTATAACAAGGAAGATGGCAAAGGCGATGCGATGCTCCTGAGATCCTGGGGAGGCTTTGCAGCAGCCCTGATTCACGCAGCAGAGGTGGATGCGCCGGCTCCGATCTGTAGGGGGAGGATGCGATACCTTTGGCTTTCGTTGCGTAGGTTTCTTAGGGGGAAGCTTCACGCACAGGTTCGATGCGACACTCTTCGATGTGGTGCGATGCGTGGCGCAGCGTTGCCTTCCGGCGCCGCAACTCTCGATGCGCCACGGAACGGGACTCTGCGTCGACGCACGCAGCGATTGGAGACTTTTCACGCACCGGCAGTGGTGCGGCCCGCAAACTGGTTCTGCGACAACCCTCGCAATGGCAGGAAGCTTCACGCTTCGGGACGATGCTCGACGCACTCGGCGATGCGGAGACCCTGCGTGTTGCGATGGTGCCGCGATGAAATTTTCCACGCACTCTCGTCTTGCGACACGCAATCGGATGATGCGTTGGGTACCAGTCACTCTTGTTCACACTTCTGCTTCCCAGGTCCCAAACACAGCAAAACGACCTCCTGAGTCCCCAAGACTGGGCAAGCACTCCAAGGCAGGTCAGAACTCTCTCAGCAGAGTTCCAGGGGAGCTGGTGGTGAAGTCCTTTTGTTCCTGGGACTTCTTAACAGGGAGCCAGCTCTCCTCAGGCCCTTGGAGATCAGAATCAAAAGAAGGGGACACAGCAAAGTCCTTCCCCTCTCCTTGGCAGCAAAGCAAAACAGCAAGCAGGCAGTCTTCTCCTCTTCAGTTTCTTCCAGCTTTCTCCTTGGCAGAGGTTTCTTCTTAGTTCCAAAGTGATCTAAAGTTTAGGTGTCTGGGGTCCTCTTCTTATACCCCTCCAAGTCTTTGTCTCTCTTTGTTCCAGTGGGGGGGATTCCCCTGCTCAAACCGGTTCCTGGGTGTGCTCTGCTCTGGAGCACCTGGTTCCTTTCAGAGTGAGGGGCAGGGTCGTTAGACGCTCAGCAGGAGGTGGAGCCTTCTTTGTGCCAGCAGAGGCAGAGTCCTCAGCCTGGCCAGCAGGGGGTGGAGCCAGCTTTGTGTTTGGCAGGGACAGCCCTATTCAAACCCAGGGACTACTCCTCCCACCCATCTAAAGCAGATCTCCCTATTCACCCTGCTGCTGACTCATCCAGGCTCCTGGAGCCACCTGGCCCATCACATGACACCCTTCAGCCAACCAGCACACAGGCACACAGGAAGGTTACACAGGAGAATAGCTACTTTCTAAAAAGTGCTATTCTCACACAGTGAATTTAAAAACCATCTTGCTAAAAAGATGTATAATTAAATTCTGAACACAGAGATACCAAACTTGGATTTTCTATCTTGCCCTTATGGGAAGATAGGCATGTAAACAGCCTTCCCCATTCTATCCTATGGGCAAGATAGCCTCTCAGCAGTGAAAAACGAAAATGGCTGTAATTCACTACCAGGGCATGTTACACACCTCAGTACATGCCCTACCTTTCAGATACACTGCACCCAGCCCAGGGGGGTACCTAGGGCCACCATAGGGATGCCTTACATGTACAGAAAGGGAAGGATAAGGCCTGGTCAGTGGGTGCACTGGTGTCAGGAATCCCCTCCCGCACATGGATTCCCTCCCACGATGCCACTTCCGTGAACCTGGTGCGCTTGGAGGAGAGCGGACTACAACTCCCAGAATGCCCTCCGGCAACAATTGCCTTATGCAACTCAAGAGTTCTGGTTACATAACACCAAGGGTAACGCCTAGTTTTCATGTTATGCAACTCAAGAGTTCTGGTTGCATAACACCAAGGGGAACGCCTAGTTTTCATGTTATGCAACTCAAGAGTTCTGGTTACATAACACCAAGGGTAACGCCTAGTTTTCATGTTATGCAACTCAAGAGTCATGGTTATACAACGCCGAGAGTACTACTTAAGGAGAAGATCACTGGGACTCGGCGTCGGATATTCTGATCTTTGCAGGAGTACCTGGTTGAGGTACACGGACCCGTTGGTGAGTTGAGCGGCGGAAGGAACATTCTAAGGAGCGGAGGAGAGGTGCTGGCGTGTGCTTCCTGCCCGTGTCCTGTCCCGTTCTGAGAGCCGTATTCAACGTCATTGGGCACAAGTCCTGTTGGTAGAGCCGAAGCTCCCAACGGCCTGACAATTTGGAGAAAACGAGGTTGGTGCGAGCCGAAGCTCCCAACCCTCGTTCCTTGGGTAAACACACGCTTATAGCTAAGACGCTATCCAGGAGGTGTTTCCGCGTCTTAGCCATCGACACTCGTAGGAGAACTGGGATAGGTAGAGCGGCTGCTCCCATCCATTCTCTGCGCCACCTTGGGTATCATCACTTAAACCCGGATACAAGAGACGCACACTAGGAGGTGTTCCCAGCGTCTTTGTGTTGTGGCAGTACTCTGGGGGATACTGGTAGAGCGGCTGTTCCCAGGTGGTAGAGAGCCCGGCCGGGTGACTCCCACGTGCCCCCCCGTAGATTCCACAACCTTGAAACTACCCTTCACAGCGGTCGAGTGGCATTGTCGGCCACTGCTTAGCACTGTGCCCTCCGTTGGAGCATACCGGGTCCGGTGTGCATGCGGAGGACGGTTAGACGAGCTGTGAATGGGTATCGTACTTTAACTGGTGATTCCAGTACCGGCATTCTTTGTTGTCTGTAGTTGTTTATCTGTTTATTAAATCATCCTTAAACCTCCATTTCTCTGGTCCGTCGTCTGTTTGTCCCAACCCCGAGAAAGCCAGGACCAGAGTGGCCTTTCTGATCTCGTATCTTGCTGGGAACGCGGCGCAATGGACAGTCCCACTGGTGAGCAGGGACGACCCTATCCTATTTGATTGGGGAGCCTTCCGCGAGGAATTCTTGAAGGTGTTTGATCGAAGGGTGGACTCGTATACTGCCGATCGAGAGATGTTGGAGCTGAGGCAAGGCAACAATGATCTGGTGCAGTACCTTAATGCTTTTCGAAGGTTAGTGGCCGTAACCAAGTGGCCCATAGCCAAACAAACCGCGCTGTTTCACCAGGGCTTGAGCGAAGAGCTCAAAGATGTGGTAGCACAAATCGACCCCCAACCCAAGACATGTGAAGGCTTGATCAACCTGGTGCTACGGCTGGACCATAGATTGAACGAAAGAAAGGGCGATCACAAGAGGAAAGAGAAAGCGCTGCCATCGTATGTTTCGATGGGTGGCCCTGAGACCAACTCCTCCACCAGGACGGAACCCATGGACATAGGAGCTATAAGGGCGAGCCTTACAGCCACTGAAAAAGAATCACGCCGCAAGCAAGGCCTTTGCCTTTACTGCGGGAAAAAGGGGCACTATGTACGCGAGTGTCCAGCCAAGCCAAAAACCTCACGATACCGAGCGAACAAAACGGTGACAGCAGTGGTGGAAGCACCGGCGGAAAACTGAGGGACTCCGGGTCTAGGGAAGGGGCATCTTGGAGTCACACCCACATCCCTTCCATGTTGAGCCCGAATCAAAAAGGGCGAAGACATTTGTTTATTACCTTACACGTAGGAGTGCAGGACCAGTGGATACCTGTGGTAGCCATGATTGATTCAGGAGCCACGGGCATGTTCATGGACTACAATGAAGCACGGAGACTGGGTCTCACTCTCCTTCCCAAACAGATACCAGAGGAGGTGTATGCAGTGGATGGGAGAAGTCTGGTGACCGGACCTATCGGACAGCACACAGGAGAAATACCGGTGAGGTTCGGAAAACTGCATAACGAACGTATCGATTTTAGCATAATCAGAGCCCCGCAGTACGGGGTCATATTGGGTCTACCCTGGCTCCAAAAACATAACCCAACGGTGGATTGGCCTACGCATCACATTGAGATGACTTCCCAGTTTTGTGAACAATGGTTCGGCATGCGGCAGGACCCCCACGAAGGAGAGGTAGGCGAAGGTCACACGGTCGCCACGGCAGCAGAAAAGGACGTAAAGCTGCCCAGAGTGTATCACAGTTTCGGGGACGTATTCGATGAAATCCGAGCGGAGGTGCTCCCTCCACATAGACCGTTCGACTGCCAAATCGACCTGGTTCCGGGGGCTAGCGTTCCCAGCGGCAGACTGTATGCACTCACAGAACCCGAAAACGTACATCTACGGGGATATTTGGATAAGTTACTAGGGCTGGGGTTCATCAGGCCGTCGAAATCCCCTGCCGCATCGCCTCTCTTTTTCATTCCGAAAGCGAATGGCGAATTGAGGGCCTGCGTGGACTTTAGGGCCTTGAACGCGATAACCATAAAAAACCGGTACCCCCTGCCTCTCATAAGCGTTCTCCTGGAACAGGTAAAAAAGGCCCAAATATACACGAAGCTTGATCTCAAGGGGGCATACCATCTTGTGCGCATGAGGGACGGCGACGAATGGAAAACCGCCTTTAAGACCAGGTTCGGGCTCTTTGAGTACCTCGTCATGCCGTTCGGACTATGCAATGCCCCTGCCGCCTTCCAATACTTCCTCAATAAGGTGTTCCGGGAGGTATTGGATATCTACGTGGTCGTTTATATAGACGACATACTCATCTACTCCAACTCAGAGGAAGAACACGTACAGCACGTATCCGCGGTTCTCACAAAACTGAGGGAAAACATGCTATACTGCAAACTCAGCAAATGTGATTTCCACGTCACATCAGTGGAATTCCTTGGGGTGATGCTGAGCCCCAACGGCCAGGAGATGGCGGAACGCAAGATCAGAGCGGTGGAGGAGTGGCCGGTGCCCCGAGGAGTAAAGGAAGTCCAGAGCTTCATTGGCTTCGCCAACTTTTATAGGCGTTTTATTGAGGGGTTTTCTGGCTTGGTAGCCCCGATCACGCAACTACTAAGGAAGTCTCAGGAGTTCGTGTGGGGACCGGAAGCACAAACAGCATTTGTGGCCCTCAAGAAGGCCTTCAGCACCGCCCCGGTGCTAGCTCACTCGAATCCGGAATTACCCTATGTGGTAGAAGCGGACGCCTCTGATGTGGCGCTGGGTGCCATTCTATCTCAGAGGAATGAGGTGTCGGGTTTGCTCCATCCTGTGGCGTACATGTCTCGTAAATTGAATGACGCGGAACGCAATTACCATATTGCGGAGAAGGAACTACTCGCGATAAAGGACGCATTTGCTGAGTGGAGGCATTTGTTAATGGGGGCCAGACACGTGGTTACAGTGTATACGGACCACAGGAACCTCCAGTTTCTGACGGCGGCGCGGCATTTGTCTCCCCGTCAAATGAGGTGGATGATCTTTTTCTCCGGTTTCAATTTCCACATCACATACCGACCCGGTACGGAGAACAGGAAAGCGGACGCGCTTTCGAGGCAATCGAATGCCAGGGATCCGCAGCCGGTTGCCGAACATTCCATCATCCCTCCAGGAGTTGTGATAGGGGTGATTCAACCACAGACGTTCCTCAGGGGGGTCCAGAAGGGGACCCATACCTTCATGTGGCGGAGGTGGCTTCACAGTCACAAGGAGTGGCAAATGAAGGACGGGATTCCGGTGAAAGGACGATGTATGTTGTTACCCACGCCTAGGCTTCGAAAACAGGCCTTCACCTGGTGCCACGTGTCTCCCTGTGCCGGCCATCTGGGTGTCGAAAAGACGGTAGCGAGCCTAGGACGGCAGTTCTGGTGGCCTGCCATGAGAACAGACGTCCGGAATTGGTGTTCATCATGTACCGTTTGCGCATCCATGAAATCGGACCACAGAAGATCGCAAGGACTCCTCCAACCCCTTCCTACACCGACCAAACCCTGGGAAAACATATCCTTAGACTTCATTGTCGGGCTACCAAAGGATCAAGGAAAGACGGCCATACTGGTGGTGGTGGACTATCTCACGAAGATGGGGCACTTCCTCGCTTGCAAACAGGTACCTTCGGCAGGAGAGCTGGCGTCGTTGTTATTGAAGAATGTAGTGAGACTACATGGCCTACCCAACGTGATCGTGTCGGACAGGGGGTCTCAGTTCACGTCGCACTTCTGGAAAACTTGGTGTTCGGCGTTACACGTCAAGTCTGCCATGTCCACGAGTTATCACCCGCAGACGGACGGCCAGACGGAGCGCCTGAACCAGTCGCTCAAACAATATCTACGTTGTTTTGTAGAGTAAGGGAAGGATGAGTGGGTGGACCTACTTTGGATCGCGGAAATCGCGTACAACAACGCCACACATTGTTCCACCAAGGCCTCCCCTTTTTATGGTAACGACGGCCATCATCCCCGGTTCTTGCCGTTTCTGCACCCGGTCAGGGAAGACAGATTGCCGACAACAGCCAAGAGGGTGGCCCGCATCAAGGAGGCCTTGATGAGTTCTCGAGTTGTCCTGGAGGGGGCTAAAGCCACGTATAAAGCCTTTTCTGATAGGAGGAGAAGGCCTGGACCGGTCTACAAACCTGGAGATTACGTCTGGGTCTCTACACGGCACATGAGATTCAAGAAAAGTAGCGTGTTCCATCCCCGCTTCATGGGCCCATATAGGATCCTTCGATGCATCAGCCCGGTGAACGTGAAAGTGTGCCTGCCCCAGTCCCTGCGGATCCATCCCGTGTTCCACGTTTCCCTCTTGAAACCTGCGAACGCGGTGAGGCCTCGTACGCCGGTGTCGGTGACTGTGGATTCGGAGGTGGAGTACGAGGTGGCTGGTATCTTGGATTCCAAGTGGCGCAGGGGCAAACTATGGTATCTGGTGGCATGGAAGGGGTACGGACCCGAGGAGCAGTCATGGGAACCTGCGGCGGGGGTTCACGCTCCTCGTCTGGTATCGTCGTTCCATCGTCGATATCCTTCCTGTGCTGGTCCTGATGGGGGGCGCTGATGGGAGGGGGATGTACTGTCAGGAATCCCCTCCCGCACATGGATTCCCTCCCACGATGCCACTTCCGTGAACCTGGTGCGCTTGGAGGAGAGCGGACTACAACTCCCAGAATGCCCTCCGGCAACAATTGCCTTATGCAACTCAAGAGTTCTGGTTACATAACACCAAGGGTAACGCTTAGTTTTCATGTTATGCAACTCAAGAGTTCTGGTTGCATAACACCAAGGGGAACGCCTAGTTTTCATGTTATGCAACTCAAGAGTTCTGGTTACATAACACCAAGGGTAACGCCTAGTTTTCATGTTATGCAACTCAAGAGTCATGGTTATACAACGCCGAGAGTACTACTTAAGGAGAAGATCACTGGGACTCGGCGTCGGATATTCTGATCTTTGCAGGAGTACCTGGTTGAGGTACACGGACCCGTTGGTGAGTTGAGCGGCGGAAGGAACATTCTAAGGAGCGGAGGAGAGGTGCTGGCGTGTGCTTCCTGCCCGTGTCCTGTCCCGTTCTGAGAGCCGTATTCAACGTCATTGGGCACAAGTCCTGTTGGTAGAGCCGAAGCTCCCAACGGCCTGACAATTTGGAGAAAACGAGGTTGGTGCGAGCCGAAGCTCCCAACCCTCGTTCCTTGGGTAAACACACGCTTATAGCTAAGACGCTATCCAGGAGGTGTTTCCGCGTCTTAGCCATCGACACTCGTAGGAGAACTGGGATAGGTAGAGCGGCTGCTCCCATCCATTCTCTGCGCCACCTTGGGTATCATCACTTAAACCCGGATACAAGAGACGCACACTAGGAGGTGTTCCCAGCGTCTTTGTGTTGTGGCAGTACTCTGGGGGACAAAAACGGAGTGGGTCGCACACTGCTCGTCATACTAGCAAATAGCCCCATAGAACTCTGGATAATGTAGTGGTAGCGGTGAGTACGCCTATACCACGAGTATAAAAAATAATGCCATCCCTGGACACGTGTTTCGAGGTAATTGCCTCTCGTCAGCAGGGAGCAGGTAAGTATGAGGGGTGCCAAGTAGACTGCCAAAAATATTAAAGGTATAGTACCTCTCGCGGCGCGCAGGTGCGGAACCCAGGCTCGTCAGCCCAAAGTCGCTCGAAAGAGCTTTAAGTACAAAAACGGAGTGGGTCGCACACTGCTCGTCATACTAGCAAATAGCCCCATAGAACTCTGGATAATGTAGTGGTAGCGGTGAGTACGTCCTGCGCGCCGCGAGAGGTACTATACCTTTAATATTTTTGGCAGTCTACTTGGCACCCCTCATACTTACCTGCTCCCTGCTGACGAGAGGCAATTACCTCGAAACACGTGTCCAGGGATGGCATTATTTTTTATACTCGTGGTATAGGCGTACTCACCGCTACCACTACATTATCCAGAGTTCTATGGGGCTATTTGCTAGTATGACGAGCAGTGTGCGACCCACTCCGTTTTTGTACTTAAAGCTCTTTCGAGCGACTTTGGGCTGACGAGCCTGGGTTCCGCACCTGCGCGCCGCGAGAGGTACTATACCTTTAATATTTTTGGCAGTCTACTTGGCACCCCTCATACTTACCTGCTCCCTGCTGACGAGAGGCAATTACCTCGAAACACGTGTCCAGGGATGGCATTATTTTTTATACTCGTGGTATAGGCGTACTCACCGCTACCACTACATTATCCAGAGTTCTATGGGGCTATTTGCTAGTATGACGAGCAGTGTGCGACCCACTCCGTTTTTGTACTTAAAGCTCTTTCGAGCGACTTTGGGCTGACGAGCCTGGGTTCCGCACCTGCGCGCCGCGAGAGGTACTATACCTTTAATATTTTTGGCAGTCTACTTGGCACCCCTCATACTTACCTGCTCCCTGCTGACGAGAGGCAATTACCTCGAAACACGTGTCCAGGGATGGCATTATTTTTTATACTCGTGGTATAGGCGTACTCACCGCTACCACTACATTATCCAGAGTTCTATGGGGCTATTTGCTAGTATGACGAGCAGTGTGCGACCCACTCCGTTTTTGTACTTAAAGCTCTTTCGAGCGACTTTGGGCTGACGAGCCTGGGTTCCGCACCTGCGCGCCGCGAGAGGTACTATACCTTTAATATTTTTGGCAGTCTACTTGGCACCCCTCATACTTACCTGCTCCCTGCTGACGAGAGGCAATTACCTCGAAACACGTGTCCAGGGATGGCAGTATTTTTTATACTCGTGGTATAGGCGTACTCACCGCTACCACTACATTATCCAGAGTTCTATGGGGCTATTTGCTAGTATGACGAGCAGTGTGCGACCCACTCCGTTTTTGTACTTAAAGCTCTTTCGAGCGACTTTGGGCTGACGAGCCTGGGTTCCGCACCTGCGCGCCGCGAGAGGTACTATACCTTTAATATTTATGGCAGTCTACTTGGCACCCCTCATACTTACCTGCTCCCTGCTGACGAGAGGCAATTACCTCGAAACACGTGTCCAGGGATGGCATTATTTTTTATACTCGTGGTATAGGCGTACTCACCGCTACCACTACATTATCCAGAGTTCTATGGGGCTATTTGCTAGTATGACGAGCAGTGTGCGACCCACTCCGTTTTTGTACTTAAAGCTCTTTCGAGCGACTTTGGGCTGACGAGCCTGGGTTCCGCACCTGCGCGCCGCGAGAGGTACTATACCTTTAATATTTTTGGCAGTCTACTTGGCACCCCTCATACTTACCTGCTCCCTGCTGACGAGAGGCAATTACCTCGAAACACGTGTCCAGGGATGGCATTATTTTTTATACTCGTGGTATAGGCGTACTCACCGCTACCACTACATTATCCAGAGTTCTATGGGGCTATTTGCTAGTATGACGAGCAGTGTGCGACCCACTCCGTTTTTGTACTTAAAGCTCTTTCGAGCGACTTTGGGCTGACGAGCCTGGGTTCCGCACCTGCGCGCCGCGAGAGGTACTATACCTTTAATATTTTTGGCAGTCTACTTGGCACCCCTCATACTTACCTGCTCCCTGCTGACGAGAGGCAATTACCTCGAAACACGTGTCCAGGGATGGCATTATTTTTTATACTCGTGGTATAGGCGTACTCACCGCTACCACTACATTATCCAGAGTTCTATGGGGCTATTTGCTAGTATGACGAGCAGTGTGCGACCCACTCCGTTTTTGTACTTAAAGCTCTTTCGAGCGACTTTGGGCTGACGAGCCTGGGTTCCGCACCTGCGCGCCGCGAGAGGTACTATACCTTTAATATTTTTGGCAGTCTACTTGGCACCCCTCATACTTACCTGCTCCCTGCTGACGAGAGGCAATTACCTCGAAACACGTGTCCAGGGATGGCATTATTTTTTATACTCGTGGTATAGGCGTACTCACCGCTACCACTACATTATCCAGAGTTCTATGGGGCTATTTGCTAGTATGACGAGCAGTGTGCGACCCACTCCGTTTTTGTACTTAAAGCTCTTTCGAGCGACTTTGGGCTGACGAGCCTGGGTTCCGCACCTGCGCGCCGCGAGAGGTACTATACCTTTAATATTTTTGGCAGTCTACTTGGCACCCCTCATACTTACCTGCTCCCTGCTGACGAGAGGCAATTACCTCGAAACACGTGTCCAGGGATGGCATTATTTTTTATACTCGTGGTATAGGCGTACTCACCGCTACCACTACATTATCCAGAGTTCTATGGGGCTATTTGCTAGTATGACGAGCAGTGTGCGACCCACTCCGTTTTTGTACTTAAAGCTCTTTCGAGCGACTTTGGGCTGACGAGCCTGGGTTCCGCACCTGCGCGCCGCGAGAGGTACTATACCTTTAATATTTTTGGCAGTCTACTTGGCACCCCTCATACTTACCTGCTCCCTGCTGACGAGAGGCAATTACCTCGAAACACGTGTCCAGGGATGGCATTATTTTTTATACTCGTGGTATAGGCGTACTCACCGCTACCACTACATTATCCAGAGTTCTATGGGGCTATTTGCTAGTATGACGAGCAGTGTGCGACCCACTCCGTTTTTGTACTTAAAGCTCTTTCGAGCGACTTTGGGCTGACGAGCCTGGGTTCCGCACCTGCGCGCCGCGAGAGGTACTATACCTTTAATATTTTTGGCAGTCTACTTGGCACCCCTCATACTTACCTGCTCCCTGCTGACGAGAGGCAATTACCTCGAAACACGTGTCCAGGGATGGCATTATTTTTTATACTCGTGGTATAGGCGTACTCACCGCTACCACTACATTATCCAGAGTTCTATGGGGCTATTTGCTAGTATGACGAGCAGTGTGCGACCCACTCCGTTTTTGTACTTAAAGCTCTTTCGAGCGACTTTGGGCTGACGAGCCTGGGTTCCGCACCTGCGCGCCGCGAGAGGTACTATACCTTTAATATTTTTGGCAGTCTACTTGGCACCCCTCATACTTACCTGCTCCCTGCTGACGAGAGGCAATTACCTCGAAACACGTGTCCAGGGATGGCATTATTTTTTATACTCGTGGTATAGGCGTACTCACCGCTACCACTACATTATCCAGAGTTCTATGGGGCTATTTGCTAGTATGACGAGCAGTGTGCGACCCACTCCGTTTTTGTACTTAAAGCTCTTTCGAGCGACTTTGGGCTGACGAGCCTGGGTTCCGCACCTGCGCGCCGCGAGAGGTACTATACCTTTAATATTTTTGGCAGTCTACTTGGCACCCCTCATACTTACCTGCTCCCTGCTGACGAGAGGCAATTACCTCGAAACACGTGTCCAGGGATGGCATTATTTTTTATACTCGTGGTATAGGCGTACTCACCGCTACCACTACATTATCCAGAGTTCTATGGGGCTATTTGCTAGTATGACGAGCAGTGTGCGACCCACTCCGTTTTTGTACTTAAAGCTCTTTCGAGCGACTTTGGGCTGACGAGCCTGGGTTCCGCACCTGCGCGCCGCGAGAGGTACTATACCTTTAATATTTTTGGCAGTCTACTTGGCACCCCTCATACTTACCTGCTCCCTGCTGACGAGAGGCAATTACCTCGAAACACGTGTCCAGGGATGGCATTATTTTTTATACTCGTGGTATAGGCGTACTCACCGCTACCACTACATTATCCAGAGTTCTATGGGGCTATTTGCTAGTATGACGAGCAGTGTGCGACCCACTCCGTTTTTGTACTTAAAGCTCTTTCGAGCGACTTTGGGCTGACGAGCCTGGGTTCCGCACCTGCGCGCCGCGAGAGGTACTATACCTTTAATATTTTTGGCAGTCTACTTGGCACCCCTCATACTTACCTGCTCCCTGCTGACGAGAGGCAATTACCTCGAAACACGTGTCCAGGGATGGCATTATTTTTTATACTCGTGGTATAGGCGTACTCACCGCTACCACTACATTATCCAGAGTTCTATGGGGCTATTTGCTAGTATGACGAGCAGTGTGCGACCCACTCCGTTTTTGTACTTAAAGCTCTTTCGAGCGACTTTGGGCTGACGAGCCTGGGTTCCGCACCTGCGCGCCGCGAGAGGTACTATACCTTTAATATTTTTGGCAGTCTACTTGGCACCCCTCATACTTACCTGCTCCCTGCTGACGAGAGGCAATTACCTCGAAACACGTGTCCAGGGATGGCATTATTTTTTATACTCGTGGTATAGGCGTACTCACCGCTACCACTACATTATCCAGAGTTCTATGGGGCTATTTGCTAGTATGACGAGCAGTGTGCGACCCACTCCGTTTTTGTACTTAAAGCTCTTTCGAGCGACTTTGGGCTGACGAGCCTGGGTTCCGCACCTGCGCGCCGCGAGAGGTACTATACCTTTAATATTTTTGGCAGTCTACTTGGCACCCCTCATACTTACCTGCTCCCTGCTGACGAGAGGCAATTACCTCGAAACACGTGTCCAGGGATGGCATTATTTTTTATACTCGTGGTATAGGCGTACTCACCGCTACCACTACATTATCCAGAGTTCTATGGGGCTATTTGCTAGTATGACGAGCAGTGTGCGACCCACTCCGTTTTAGTACTCTGGGGGATACTGGTAGAGCGGCTGTTCCCAGGTGGTAGAGAGCCCGGCCGGGTGACTCCCACGTGCCCCCCCGTAGATTCCACAACCTTGAAACTACCCTTCACAGCGGTCGAGTGGCATTGTCGGCCACTGCTTAGCACTGTGCCCTCGGTTGGAGCATACCGGGTCCGGTGTGCATGCGGAGGATGGTTAGACGAGCTGTGAATGGGTATCGTACTTTAACTGGTGATTCCAGTACCGGTATTCTTTGTTGTCTGTAGTTGTTTATCTGTTTATTAAATCATCCTTAATCCTCCATTTCTCTGGTCCGTCGTCTGTTTGTCCCAACCCCGAGAAAGCCAGGACGTTACAACTGGCCAGGTCGACATGGCAGTCCTGGACTGCACATAGGCACTTCAAGCAGGCCTAAGACATCATTTTAGCGCTACTCCTGTGGGTGGCACAATCAGTGCTGCAGCCCACTAGTAGCATTTGAATCACCAGCCCTGGCACACGCAGTGCACTTTACTAGGGGCTAACAGGTGAAACAAATATACCAATCATGGATAACCAATCAATACAACAATTTACCAAGGGAGCACTTGCACTTTGACACTGATTAGCAGTGGCAAAGTGCCCAAAGCATCTAAACCAGCAAAATCGAAATCCAGCATAGCATCCAAAATACAGGAGGTAGAGGCAAAAAGTCAGGGGTAGTCACGCCAAAGATGCCAGGTCTAACACGTGTCCCCTCCAGCTGAAAGTGGGGAGAACTACCCACCCTCTTGGGAGTTCTCATCGCTAAGGTGGAAAAACCTGGACAGACCATCAGCGTTGGCGTGTTTTGTACCGGGGCGGTGTTCCACCGTAAAGTCCATCCCCTGTAGGGAAATGGACCACCTCAACAGCTTAGGATTCTCACCCCTCATCTGCATCAACCATCTGAGGGGCCTGTGGTCCGTCTGAACCCGGAAGTGAGTCCCAAACAAGTAGGGCCTCAGCTTCTTCAGCGCCCAGACCACAGCAAAAGCTTCCCTTTCAATCGCACTCCACCTCTGTTCCCTGGGAAGTAGCCTCCTACTAATGAAAGCTACAGGTTGGTCCAAGTCCTCATCATTTAGTTGTGAGAGCACCGCTCCCACTCCATGCTCAGAAGCGTCTGTCTGCACTATGAACTCCTTGGAGAAGTCAGGCGCCTTGAGTACAGGTGCTGTACACATAGCCTCCTTCAGGGCATCAAAAGCTTCTTGGCAGGCACTGGTCCAAATCACTTTCTTCGGTAACTTCTTGGAAGTTAGTTCTGTCAAGGGAGCAACAATGGTGCCATACCCCTTGACAAAACGGCGATAGTACCCGGTGAGTCCTAAGAAGGCTCTCACCGCTGTCTGGGTTTTGGGGGGTTCCCAAGCCCGGATGGTATCTATCTTGGCTTGTAGGGGCGCCACCTGGCCGCTTCCTACCTGGTGTCCCAAATACACCACCGAACCCTGCCCTATCTGGCACTTACTGGCCTTGATAGTGAGGCCTGCACTATGCAGAGCCTTCAACACTGCGCAGAGGTGTTGCAAGTGTTCTTCCCAAGTGGAACTGAACACAGCAATGTCATCCAGATATGTGGTGCTGAATTGCTCCAGCCCGGACAGTACCTGGTTGACCAGTCTCTGGAATGTGGCAGGGGCGTTCTTCAACCCAAAGGGCATGACACGGAACTGGAAGTGCCCCTCTGGAGTTGAAAACGCAGACCTCTCCTTGGCCCCATCAGTTAAGGCAATCTGCCAGTACCCAGAAGTTAAGTCAAACGTACTGAGGTAGTTGGCAGCTCCCAACCGATCCACGAGCTCATCAGCTCTGGGGATGGGGTGTGCGTCAGTCTTCGTGACAGCATTGAGCCCACGGTAGTCCACACAAAACCTAAGTTCTGGAGTGGCACCTGGCGCAGCAGCTTTCGGTACAAGTACCACTGGGCTAGCCCAGGGGCTGCTGGAGGGCTCAATCACCCCTAGCTCCAACATCTTAGAAACCTCCTTCTTGATGCTGGCCCTGACCTTGTCAGCCACCCGGTAAAACTTCTGTTTCACAGGCATGCTATCTCCCGTGTCCACGTCATGGACACACCAGTTGGTGATACCGGGGGTCAGGGAGAACAGAGATGCAAACTGACCCAACACATGGCGACAGTCCCTCTGCTGTTCTGGGGTCAGGGTGGGCGAGAGGACCACTCCATCCACTGACCCATCTTGCTCCTTAGCTGCCAGGAGCTCAGGAAGAGGATCGCTAACCTCCTCCATCCCTGCATCTGTAGCAAGTAGCATTGTTATTTCAGACCTCTCAAAATGGGGTTTGAGGCGGTTCACGTGTAGGACCCTCATGGGGTTCCTGGGAGATCGCAAGTTGACCAGGTAGGTCACCTCACTCTTACGCTCCACCACCTCATATGGCCCAGTCCACTTGTCCTGGAGCGCGCAAGGCTCCACTGGCGCCATCACCCACACCATCTGCCCAGGTTGAAATTCCATCAGAGTGGTATGCTGGTCATACCACCTCTTCATCTCATCCTGGCTGGCTTCTAGGTTCGCCTGAGCGAGGGCCCGGAAGCGCTGTGTCTGGTTGCGGATGGCCAGCACATAGCTGAACACATCCTGAGGGGTTTTCCCCGGGGATTTCTCCCAACCCTCCTTCACCAGACTGAGAGGTCCTCTAACAGGGTGCCCGTACAAAAGCTCAAAGGGACTGAACCCTAGAGACTTTTGTGGTACCTCCCTGTAGGCAAATAATAGGCATGGCAAAAAGACGTCCCACTTCCGTCTCATGGGCTCTGTCAGCCCCATGATCATGCCTTTCAGGGTCCGGTTGAACCTTTCAACCAACCCATTTCCTTGAGGGTGGTAAGGAGTGGTGAACTTATAAGTTACCCCACACTCCTCCCACAGAGACTTCATATACCTGGAGATGAAGTTGGTACCCCGGTCAGATACCACCTCTTTGGGGAAACCCACACGGGAAAAGATCCCCATCAACGCACGGCCCACCACCGGGGCTGTGGTTGTCCTGAGAGGGATAGCCTCCGGGTACCGGGTGGCATGATCCACCAGGACCAGGATGAACCTGTTGCCTAAGGCGGTCCTGGGGTCCAGTGGCCCCACAATATCTATTCCCACCCGCTCGAAAGGGGTGCTCACTACCGGAAAAGGCTGGAGAGGGCCTTTGCATTTTCCTCCAGCCTTGCCACTTGCCTGGCAAGTCTGGCATGATTTACAAAAGGAAGCGACGTCCGTCTTCATCCCGGGCCAGTACAAGTGGGTGGCAAGCCTTTGTCGGGTCTTGTCCTGCCCGAGATGTCCTGCAAGCGGCACGTCGTGAGCCAGACCCAGTAGGAAGTCTCTGAACCCTGCGGGTACCACCAGGGTACGTGATCCACTGGGCTCAGCAAACCTAGGCTCACTGTACAACAAGTCATTCTCCCAGTAGAGAAAAAAGTTCTTCGGATCAGCACCTGCTGCCTGGTCTTCAGCCTGGTGCCGCAGACCTTCAAGAGTAGGGCATGTCTTCTGCGCACGGCAGAACTCCTCTCTGGAGGGACCACCCTCTTGCTGCCAATGGGTCAGCTCAGGTATGTCTCCCAGCTCAGCGACCTGTTCCCCTGTAGGCTCCAGGGCATCCCCCGTAGGTTCTGCTCCTTCCTGGACCGTGGGAACAGCGGGGGTGGACGCACCACGCCCCTTGCCCTTCCTCTTTCTGGCAGGGACCTGGGCCACTGTTTCAGGCTCCAGGTCGGCTTCACAACCCTGTCTGGCTGCCATGGACCGGGTGGTCACACAGACCCACTCAGGCAAACCCAACATCTCCAAATGAGCCTGGCGTTCCACCTCCTTCCACGGGGAACTCTCCAGGTCATTACCTAGCAGACAGTCTACTGGCATGGATGGACTCACAACAACTTTGAGAGGACCTGAGACCCCCCCCCACTCAAAGGGAACATGTGCTACCTTGCAAAGGCGCACAGAGTTGTCAGCTGACACTACTGGGTGAAGTACGTCTGGAATGATCAGCTCCTCAGGGACCCACTGAAACCTGACCGTAGTCACACTGGCTCCAGTGTCCCTGAGAGCCTCCACCCTCCTCCCATTGATGGTCACCCACTGCCTGTACTTCTTAGTGTTATCAGGGACAGGGGTTTCCTGGACCATCTCTGTGTCTCCTAAAGAGACAAGGGACATAACTGCTAAACCCTCCAAATCACTAGAAATTAAATCCCCCCCAAAAACTACACTAGCTATACCCGGTGTTGGAGCACCAGTGGGTGCCTGGGATTTCTTGGGACACACAGGAGACTTGTGACCCAATTCCTGACAGTGATAACACTTAATGGGACCCTTGTTATCCGACCTGCCCTTAGGGGGCCAGGTTGGTTTGGGTTTTGACTTGGGGGGCTGGGACTGGTTACCCTGGGAACTATTTTGGGGCCCTTGTGAGAACTCCTTTTGGTTACCCTTGTCCCCCCCCACTCTTCTGCTGGGGACCCTGCCCACCTTTGGCAATGGTACCCACAATTCCTCTGTGGACCCTGGTACTGGTCCAGCGGTCCGCCTCCTTAGCAAGCTCAATGGGGTCCGTCAACTTGCTATCTAAAAGATGCTGGCGCAGCTCTGGAACACATAGACTACTCAAGTGCTCCCAACTAATTAAATGTAACAACCCCTTATAATCAGTTACCTTGCTGCCCTTCATCCAACCTTCCAGTGCCCGCGAGTACAGATTCACACACTCCATCCAAGTCTCAGACTCTTTCTTCTTGGAATTTCTAAACTGCAGTCTATACTGCTCTGGAGTAAGTCCATACCTGAGACATAGGGCCTCCTTCATATTGGGATAGGTCATGGCACCTGCTAATTCTAAGGGCTCTAGAGCACTCCTCCCAGAAGCCTCAAAATGTTTCCACAGGCCCGCCCCCCAATGCTGCTCAGGCACACCATTCATCCTCAATGCAATTTCATACGATGTGAACCAGGCATAGATATCCTCACTCCTGTTATAATTCTGCACTAAATCTTTGGGGATATATACTTTACCCCCCTGCACTGGCTGTGCGCTGCCACCATTTGAACCGGACTCCACCTGCTTGGCCTTGATGTCCAGTTCTCTCATGCTCACTTCATGAGCCAGAAGCAATTTCTTCTCCTCCAAGGCACGGGCATGCTTGCTCTCCTCCGCCGCCTTGTCTACTTCTGATTGCTTCATTTTCATTTTCATAATTTCCAATTCATGGTTTCTCACCCTTTGATTCTCCTTCAACTCCTCTGGAGTGAGCCCCCTACTGGAATGGGAGCTGCCAGCCCTTGAGACTGGTCTGCCCACAGGCAGATCTTGGGGAACAAAACCATCCTCTTCATTTGCATCACTTTCCTCTTGGGCCTCCCACCAGGCCTTCAGGACTCTTTGTAGCACATCCTTTCTAGCTCCGCTTTTAAAAGAGCAACCACGGTCTTTGCAGAATTGCTTGAGATCCTCAACTTTGTATGAATATAAATCCGCAATGGAAAACTCCAATTCTGCCCTCTCACTTGTTGCCACCTGAGACATGATGCTCTTGAAGAGTTACTCAAAAATAGAATCAAAAATAATACAGTATGTGGTTGTCTATTGGTCTGCACTCCTAGTGATGTACACCAATTACTGTGGGTCAAGTACAAATACAAGTTCAATCCTCACCGCTGACCACCAATGTTAGATCTGGGGGTCTCTAGTTGGCAGGGTAGGTTCCACTGTCCAAGTAGGGACCCTTGCTTCTAGTCAGGGAAAGGGGGATACACTGTTAAGATAACCCCTGCTCACCCTCTAGGTAGCTTGGCCTGAGCAGTCTAGGCTATCAAAGGCAATGTGTAAAGTATTTGTACCAACACTCACAGTAACACAGTGAAAACACCACAGATTTACTCCACACCAGTTTTAGAAAAATAATGTATCTTTACTAAAAACTTCACAAGACCAAATACTACAGACAAACCAACATATACTTCAAAAGGTTACTTTAAAGATAGTTCAAGAGTTTGCAGAAAGTACTCAGGATGTCAAAATCAGTGTCCTGCACAGTGCGACTCTCAATGCACAAAATGCGACACTCTCGTGCCCAACAGTACCTGTAGTTGCGATAAGGTTCCCAAAAGCTATAACAAGGAAGATGGCAAAGGCGATGCGATGCTCCTGAGATCCTGGGGAGGCTTTGCAGCAGCCCTGCTTCACGCAGCAGAGGTGGATGTGCCGGCTCCGATCTGTAGGGGGAGGATGCGATACCTTTGGCTTTCGTTGCGTAGGTTTCTTAGGGGGAAGCTTCACGCACAGGTTCGATGCGACACTCTTCGATGTGGTGCGATGCGTGGCGCAGCGTTGCCTTCCGGCGCCGCAACTCTCGATGCGCCACGGAACGGGACTCTGCGTCGACGCACGCAGCGATTGGAGACTTTTCACGCACCGGCAGTGGTGCGGCCCGCAAACTGGTTCTGCGACAACCCTCGCAATGGCAGGAAGCTTCACGCTTCGGGACGATGCTCGACGCACTCGGCGATGCGGAGACCCTGCGTGTTGCGATGGTGCCGCGATGAAATTTTCCACGCACTCTCGTCTTGCGACACGCAATCGGATGATGCGTTGGGTACCAGTCACTCTTGTTCACGCTTCTGCTTCCCAGCTCCCAAACACAGCAAAACGACCTCCTGAGGCCCCAAGACTGGGCAAGAACTCCAAGGCAGGTCAGAACTCTCTCAGCAGAGTTCCAGGGGAGCTGGTGGTGAAGTCCTTTTGTTCCTGGGACTTCTTAACAGGGAGCCAGCTCTCCTCAGGCCCTTGGAGATCAGAATCAAAAGAAGGGGACACAGCAAAGTCCTTCCCCTCTCCTTGGCAGCAAAGCAAAACAGCAAGCAGGCAGTCTTCTCCTCTTCAGTTTCTTCCAGCTTTCTCCTTGGCAGAGGTTTCTTCTTAGTTCCAAAGTGATCTAAAGTTTAGGTGTCTGGGGTCCTCTTCTTATACCCCTCCAAGTCTTTGTCTCTCTTTGTTCCAGTGGGGGGATTCCCCTGCTCAAACCGGTTCCTGGGTGTGCTCTGCTCTGGAGCACCTGGTTCCTTTCAGAGTGAGGGGCAGGGTCGTTAGACGCTCAGCAGGAGGTGGAGCCTTCTTTGTGCCAGCAGAGGCAGAGTCCTCAGCCTGGCCAGCAGGGGGTGGAGCCAGCTTTGTGTTTGGCAGGGACAGCCCTATTCAAACCCAGAGACTACTCCTCCCACCCATCTAAAGCAGATCTCCCTATTCACCCTGCTGCTGACTCATCCAGGCTCCTGGAGCCACCTGGCCCATCACATGACACCCTTCAGCCAACCAGCACACAGGCACACAGGAAGGTTAAACAGGAGAATAGCTACTTTCTAAAAAGTGCTATTCTCACACAGTGAATTTAAAAACCATCTTGCTAAAAAGATGTATAATTAAATTCTGAACACAGAGATACCAAACTTGGATTTTCTATCTTGCCCTTATGGGAAGATAGGCATGTAAACAGCCTTCCCCATTCTATCCTATGGGCAAGATAGCCTCTCAGCAGTGAAAAACGAAAATGGCTGTAATTCACTACCAGGGCATGTTACACACCTCAGTACATGCCCTACCTTTCAGATACACTGCACCCAGCCCAGGGGGGTACCTAGGGCCACCATAGGGATGCCTTACATGTACAGAAAGGGAAGGATAAGGCCTGGTCAGTGGGTGCACTGGCCAGGTCGACATGGCAGTCCTGGACTGCACATAGGCACTGCAAGCAGGCCTAAGACATCATTTTAGCGCTACTCCTGTGGGTGGCACAATCAGTGCTGCAGCCCACTAGTAGCATTTGAATCACCAGCCCTGGCACACGCAGTGCACTTTACTAGGGGCTAACAGGTGAAACAAATATACCAATCATGGATAACCAATCAATACAACAATTTACCAAGGGAGCACTTGCACTTTGACACTGATTAGCAGTGGCAAAGTGCCCAAAGCATCTAAACCAGCAAAATCGAAATCCAGCATAGCATCCAAAATACAGGAGGTAGAGGCAAAAAGTCAGGGGTAGTCACGCCAAAGATGCCAGGTCTAACAGAAGGGTTATTCAGTGGTGAAGGATATAGCGGTAGGCGATCGCGTGATCAATAAAAAACCTGTCATGGTAAAAAAGGGGGACTCTGTTTTCAAACCGGATGCAAGCTAGTAGGGTAAGCAAGGGGGCAGCTTTCTTGGCTGGTAAAGGATGGTGGAACAAGAGAAAGTTGGTGAAGCTGACGCAGGATCAAGCTAGGATCATAATGCGTAGGAAGGAAGTGTTGAGAGAGCAGGATCACGGATGGTCTCATTGTTTGCAGGTACAAACTGAGTGCGGATGAGATTTGAACAGTGCAGGGCAGACAGTTAACAGGTCTGTTGGGGGGCCTTCGACTTTGAGCTTGTCAAGCACTGAGCTTGGTAACCGGGTCAGGAGGGCTATAGCTAGATTCAAGGATTTTGTAAGATACTAATTTGCTGATTAATTGGATATAATTTAGCACTTTGCATTTTATTTACATTGGGGGATTTCTTTGTTTGTTTTATGATAAGGGGAGAGGCGTTGTAGTGGTTTGTATTAAGCATATGGAATGTTACCTAACAATGGGGGAGAGGATGTAGCCTTACGGCTAGAGCAGTTGACCTCGAAGCTGGGGAACGGGGTTCGAGTTTCAGCAACGGTGCTCAATATCCTGTGATTCAAATCACTTAAACTCCCCGTGCCTAAAAATCTTTTTTTTTTAATGAATGTGTCCATCTGTAATGAAACTGGTGCTCATGTAAAGCGTTCTGATACCCGATTCCTCGGGTCTAGTTCGGGCTATATAAAACTCTACAAAAAAAAAGAAATTATAGTGCAACAATGGTCGCCCATGCTCGGAGTGTGGGCTGGTGCTGAGTTCGATGTACGACGACAGTTGTAGATCGACCTTCAGACCAACAACGCTTTCCATGCTGTGGGTGAAGTCTTCACGGAATAAAGTACTTCTCTTATTGGAAAAACGACTCAGAAAAATGTTCCTTATTAAGAACAATTTCGCAGAACATTTTTCTGCATTTTGATTTTCCCCCATTTAAAAAAAAATATTGTATGTTTGCATGTTTGTGTTGTACATGTAACGGTGCTGCATATGGCGAAAGGTATGTCCTGTGCCACAAGTAAATATGACACAAGCTCTTAGTCACCCATACACATATATCCCATTCACACACATGTTCATACATTCCCTCAGACCACGCACTTGGTTGCACATGACGCACAGTGATGCCATGGCATACCTTTGATAGTAAACCTAGTCACAGTATTTTTGTTCAAACCATACTATTGGGCTACATGGACATTAGGTTTAGTCAATGAAGCTGGGGAGGGGGTGTCTGCTAACAAACAATTAGTGAGTTACTTGGCCTTCAGTAGCTCATGCGATTTTCACTGATCAAAAGTAGCTCTCTGTAATGACCCTAGTACAGAAATGGTTACTACAGCAAAAAAACACAAGCATTGGCATAGCCAATAGGTCTCGCCTTTGGGACCTTATAAGTGTTTAGCTAGAGATATTGACTTTGCTTATGTTTTTAGTGTTGATAGCATTTTTGTTACCTTATATATGACCAAGAAAGCATTACGTCCAAGTGAAAGACCATATTAAAAAAGTATTACTTATAAATAATGTTTTCATCTAATTTTGTCCTATAAATGTTGGTAACTTGTTTCTGCGTGTGCCAATGCTTGCTTGTTATCGGGTTTTTTTGTTATGGGGGGGCATAAATAACATGAGGCTGAAGCTTGGGAAATAGTACCTGTGTAACAGTTAGTGTGATAGTTAGTGAGTTAGTTAGTTTGTTAATGAGAGAGTTAGTTAGTTAGTGAGAGAGAGAGAGTTAGTAAGTCAGTGAGTGAGAGAGAGAGAGAGAGTTATTTAGTGAGAGAAAGAGATAGTTAGAGAGTTAGTTATTGAGAGAGAGAGTCTTTGAGAGAGAGAAATTAGGGAGTTAGTTTTGAGAGAGAGAGTCCGTGAGAGAGAGATAGTTTGAATTAGTGTTTTTAATGAGAGTTAGATAGTGAGAGAGTTAGTGAGAGGGATTGAGATAGATAGTTAGTGAGAGTAAGTTAGTGAGAGAGTGAGTTAGTGAGCGAGAGTGAGAGAGTTAGTGAGAAGGAGGTTGAGAGAGTGAGTTAGTGAGTGAGTTAGTGAGTGAGAGAGTGAGTTAGTGAGAGAGAGTTAGTGAGATAGAGAGAGCTACTTAGTGAGAGAGAGAGTTAGTTAGTGAGAGAGAGAGTCAGATAAATAACAATGGTAAACTCCCTTGCCTCAGTGTGTTATGCCGTGACTCACAGAAGCGGTCAGAGAAAGTGACCCTCTGATCTAAAGAGACAAAATGTACTTAAGAGTTGTTTTTGCCAAAGCACACTGTGGTTGAACCACCCTATAATTCGGCATTGAAAAGCTTTCTGATCTGACCTGAAAAAGTTTCAAATAAGTGTGATTTGTTGACTTCCGATACAGGGCAGCATTTGAGAGAGTAAAGATTGTTCTAACTGTTTAGAGGCTAGGATGTTCTCTTTAGCCTGAGGCCTAGGAGGAGGGAGAGATGCTGTTGTGTCCTGCGAGACACGTTCTAGTGTCTCGACAGGCACTGGTTTAGTAGGCACTCCCCTATGGGAGTTGGCACACACACACCCCACACCCATTCACCACCGGTGTCATGAGTGACGTGACACGGCTAATAAAAGGGCCCGAGTGCACGTGCTCGGGCCAGTTGTAGTATTCCACTCACCGTGTTCGTGTCAATCATTTATTAGCATGTGGGCCTAGGGCCCACAACACAACATTGGCGATGAGAGGGTTTATCCCACGCGTGCAGCCGCTGTGCTTCCATGGTTGAAGGGGGACTGTGCATCGCCCGTGTAGAGGGCTGCCTCTGCGGCAGGTGGTTAAATTATCACAGCGCCCGCGGGGGCGTGTGATGGGCCCCATGGTGAAGTTGCGGCGGCGGGTGCCCACACCTCTGGAGCGAGGTAAAGCCCAGTGAATGCGGAAGAAATGCAAGTGAGGCCGGTCTGCTGAGATGCCGGCTGCCGCCGCAGACTGCTACGAAGAGCAGTGAGGGGGTGCCCACCCTGCCAAGAAGAGTGGGAGAGACCTCCCCACGCAAAGAGCCCCGTATCTGTGGTGTCAGCTTCCTTGTCCGTCGTGAAGAGTCGGCTGGCCGTGCCGGTGATGAAGGCGACCCGCGAAAGTGGCCATCTGTCTTTCAGAAGGGAGGCACGGAGATTGGCTGTCCCGGACACTGGAGGAATGGACGAGGGCCCCGCAGCCGCCGCTGGAAAGCCACGAGAAGCGCGAGTCTCCCTGCCATGCTCGTGGCGTGTCCACCGCCGCCACGCTCCAACACTCACCGCCGAAAGTAAGGAGCCCGGTGCTCATCGCTGCACAGGGCCCTCGAGCAGTCCTTCCACCCCTGAACCAGGCATAACGCTCCGCCGCCGGCCCACACCGAGCAGACCTCCTTCACTGCCAACATAATTATTCTTAGGACGCCCTGGCAACGCCGAGCTGGCAGAAGAGGAAAAGCGAGCCCATGTGCACTGCCCTACTGTGCCCCCTACCTTCCTTGTGCGATCAAGACGGTCCGGAGGTAGGCACGTTGCTGTAGGCTGTTGTTACCGGCAAAAGTCAGGGCCCAGTGTCAGGTGTTGTCACAGAACGGCTCCAACTTCAACAGCGGATGGGGAGAAGCGTGGCAGCCCAGTAGCCATCGGATGTGAGCTGCACCTGCAGGGCGAGCTCCCGCCTGTAGCTTCAGCCTTTTGCGGCCCAGGTTTAAGGGAGAGAGACGGCTGTGAGGAAGATGATGAGCACCGACAGCGCCATCTAACAGCACCTCGCTTCCCTGCACACGGCGAGATACTGCATCCATTTAGTGAAGTGACACTCGTGGGCAGTGGATAAAAAGAGCCCAGCAGTATAACCCTGTAAACACTCCACTTGTTTCCACAGACAGCCTCCCCACGCTGAAGGCAACAGCTGTACGGCCTCCAATCAAAGGAAGAGGGCTAAGACCGGCAAAACAGCAGTGCTGCACTGCCACCTGGTGGCCACCAGTGGTAACACAGCCACCTCAACCAGTCATGTCACAATTGAATGTATGCAATGGCCTAAGGGTAAATTCCAGATGCCTGACAAAAATGCACGCCTATGCTTTCACCTAAGACCAATGGACCCCAGGCCCAGGAAGTGGGGCTAAGCGGGAAAGGATATCCAAGGCCCACACGCAAAGAAGAGGGCGCCATCAGGTGCAGTCAACCTTCGCCTCACACGGAAGAAAGCCCTGCACGGACTCCATCAGCAATATAACAGCGGCAACAGCACCGGAGCCCGGAAGGGGCCAAACACAGAACAGTGTCCTCCCTCACTCTGCCTCACGCAGGAGTCGTCATTGACCCAAGGCTGACAAGAGGAGAGTCGTACACCACAAGTGGACAGCCGCCACCACTAGCTCACTACTGCTCGCGGAAGCCATTCCCTGGAGAGCAAACACCCAGAGTAGGAGCGTCAAGACGCCACAGCTCACCACTGCCTGTGGAAGCCATTCCCTGGAGAGGGAACACCCGGAGTATGCGTGTCAAGAAGCTGCCTGAAGGAGCACCCAAGATGAGTGGCTGCTCGCCATGCAGCCGAGAAGAGTGACTGAAGTTTTGCCTGTATGGTCCAGAGACCATTAAAGTTAATAGGCCCGTTGGCCTTGTTAGAACATGGTGCATGTCACTGCACCTGGAGGAGAAGCAGAAGAAGAGTGGAGATCGTGTCACACAGACGAGTCGGACAAACACAGGGGTGTTAAAGACAACGAGAGGAAAAGCACGAGGACTAGTAGCACCACAAGCTAAGTACACCTCCAAAGACACCAGACAGCCACCAAGGCGGACCGACGGCCCTGGCGACAGCACCAAGGGAGAACCACACGTAAGTCGCAGCAAGCGCAACCCACGTTGCTCCCATTGCTTCACAGTGAGACCGTCCAGGCCCCAGTGTCAGCAGTTGGAGTCGAGTGGCATCCCTGCTCCTGACCGCAAATGCCAGAGGTGCAAGACAAGATTCAGAAGAGGCAGTCACGTGACTACGATGTCCATCCAGAAACTTCCTCTCCTAGTTAATCATCGCCACCTGTCGTCCAGGCCCAATGGCAGCTACGTCATCAATGCCATGTACATGACACTGCACTCAGCAAGATATGTGGAAGTGTGACCGGAGGGTCTGCACCAAGAATCGGACAACCAGCTGAGGTCAAAAGGGGAAGTCGTGAGCAGCAGCGCCGATGATGAAGAAAACCCAAGCTACAACAGGAGTGAGTCCTGATACAGCGACAGCAAGGGAAGAGGAGGATAACCTGAAGAGGAACTGGCAACCGCACAGCGGGAGTCCAAGAGTAAGCCGCACAGCCTGCGCGAACCGAGTCTCAAGCTTTACGCTTCTCAGGGTGTTCATCACTCCTCCATCATCAAAGTCCCAACAGCCCAAGAAGTCCCATGACACAAATGCAAGTGCCTCCCCAGATAACATGTAGATACCTGGCCACTCCCTGCCTCAGGTGATCGACTCCAGACTAGACACCTGCATCCATCAAGGCAAGTCATCACCCGCCGTTGTCCCGATTCACCACATGGCTGGTAACGCTACCATGCCAGTCCTCATCAAGTGTGTCTACCGACACCATCTCGGATACACATGGATTGGAGTTCAACACTATTGCCCAACTAGCCAACAAGAAGACTCAGAGGCTACCTGCTAACCTGGTCTGCACCTGAACTGCTGCAGCGAGAGCATGTCCTGACCAAGACCCACACACCCTTGAGATTTGTGCGAGAGACTGGCTACTGGCTCATCGGCGATTTGCAGCTGCCCTCAGCCGGCACACACACAGCCCCATCGCAGCCTAGCAGCAGTCCCATGGCAAGCCCGACCAAGGGCCTCACCAGGCGGGAGAGCTGGAAAAGACATTGCCCCACTGACAGGTCACCGGACACAGCAAGACAGCCTAATTGAGACTTCAGGCGATCTAGGAATAATCCAGTGTACTCTCACCATGGACTCCCACCATGATCTTAACGCACCCAGTCAATTAACTATTGTTACACACCACATACCATCATCCATGTCAAGCGGACGGAAGTTACTGGGGAATAAAGGACATGCTTACACTGGCACGTTCCTAATGCGCAGATGACATCTTCTAGCAAGCGTTTGTATCCTAAACCGATCAGGTTAAATGATGAATACCTGCTGAGAGTGTCCTGTCACAGTCGAACACACCAGCCTTTGTCAACCGTCGTCCTGATGCCGGACCCGAGAAACTGATCGACCCTGTGGTGTAGATTTCATTACTGTTTATCCCTACAGGTTGAACTATAGAGCTTTTGTTTTATTAAAATTTTGGAGGAATGTTGTGTCCTGCAAGACACGTTCTAGTGTCTCGACAGGCACTGGTTTAGTAGCCACTCCCCTATGGGAGTGGGCACACACACACCCCACACCTATTCACCACCAGTGTCATGAGTGACGTGACCCGACTAATAAAAGGGCCCAAGTGCACATGCTCGGGGTCAGTTGTAGTACTCAACTCACCGTGTTCGTGTCAATCATTTACTAGAATGTGGGCCTAGGGCCCACAACACAACAGATGCCATCCCCATTTTATTTGATCGGAGCAATTAAAACCCCTTCCATGCTGCTTCCCGTGCTCTCACATGCAAAATGACCTTAGCCTCGCAGGGTGCTTTGTAACTCTTCTGCCTGCTGAGTCCATGCATTTGAATGGCCCAGGAGTGAGGTGCCTTGTGAAATCCAAATTGTCTGCACAAAAACCTGTTGGCTATTAACTTTGGATCGGCCTGCTGAAGCCCTAATGAGAGTGCCAAAATCGAGTCAGACATTGGGCGATGTCTACGATGCTGGGAAAGGTCTTTTCGTCAGTAAAACGAGCCAGGGAAACCAAAAGGGCATCTAGCAGAAAGTACACTCAAGGAAAACAAGCAAAAGCACGGCACAGTGCCGAACGTGTAACCTGAAAATGAAACACATTCAGAAAGGAAAGCCACGGCAAGACAAGCAGTTCAGAAGGGAAACAAGCATTTGCAATGCAATAGGTCTCGCATTTGCGAGACTTTGGTCTATTGGCATTGTAAATGACAATGCCTTTTATGTATGTGTTTTGAAAACCTGCAAGCGGTGTGTAAACTCGCACTTTCTACTTATGGTCGGTGCATTGTCTGGCCTTGACTTGCAGCTTTTTCTTTTCCAAGATATTTAGATGCCACATAAATCATGTCACCCAAAGGGTAGAGTAGTGAATTCCATCCACAAATTCTCAAAAGGAATCTTACAAGAACGTATATCAATGCACCTCACGCAGCATTCTTAGTATTTTTGAGTGAGAGATCACTCATTTGAAATATAAATAATAAATAACGTTTTGGAACAAAAGAGTGTCAATATCATAGTAACAACAATGTATTTGACAAAAAAACACTCATGTGCCATGCAGAAGGAACATTGCACTTAACAATGTACACACACCACTGTAGAAGAAGGAACAGGGGATTGTTGACATTTTAACGGAGAATGTTTATTTTCTACTCTAGATAAAATTATTGAAATTGGGCGATTTCAATTAGGCTATCACATCTGAAACTGTATTTACTCCTGTATCGTCAACTTGGAGATAAAGAATAAAGAATTTATGCATTATTAATTCACAATGAGATATCGATAATAATGCAGTTTGCTTCTATATGTGATACGTAATTATGTGTTTGTGCACGTATTATTATTAAACTACTAAACCTCACCCAGTCACCGCCATTCTAGGTGTAGCACCACAATAATGTAGTTGAGTATACGGGAAGGCAGAAAAGCATGTTTACCTTATGATAATAATAATAATAAACAGAAGCAAACTGGGATAAAAAGTAGCTAAGTGTACTGTAATCGACTGAAATAAAAAGAACAGATGATGGCACATGTGCACTGTGAAGCCAAGCTATATAAATGATGGTGTTTTTGTGTAATGTAACTGGTGCGCATGTCAAGCGCTCCAATACCTCCGGGTCGAGATGGCGCTATATGAAACTACTAAACAATAGAAAATACTGTTTGCGGATGGGGGTAGGGACGTATTCCACTTGAGTTACGTCTGTGGTTGCATTCTTTCCTGCTGCAGCCATGTCTGTGAGTGACTCGGCGGAAGTAATTCAAAGGGCAGTTGAAAGCTAGTGGCTATGTGAGATTTCTTCTACTTCATACCTCCGCAGCCTAACAAAGCTCAGTGTACATTTAAGTACTCAGTGCGTTTTCACATGAGGAGCCTAACCCCGCTAGGTCATTGTGAAGCCAGGCCATATAAATGAATGTGTTTTTGTGTAATGTAACTGGTGCGCATGTCAAGCGCTCCAATACCTCCAAGTCAATTTGGCGCTATATGAAACTGCTAAAACAAAAGAAAATAAGGTTTGCGGAGGGGGTAGGGACGCATTTCACTTGAGTTAAGTATGTGGCTGCATTCTTTCCTGCTGCAGCCATGTCAGTGAGTTAACCCCCGCATTTGCCCCACTCCCGGTTTCCTTACTTGGATTCCTTGTCATAAATAAGCCAACGTAGACTTGCTCTTGTGGTGGTCATTGTTGGCCGCAGTTTATTATGCATACCCATATATACATATCCTTACTGTTGTACATCCTGCCATAAAGCATTATTGCTGAGCTGTCATCCTATGTCTTGCTTTGCTTGCATCTCGTTATACATTGTGTTTGCAAAATCATATGTACATTGGACATATTGCATATTAGACTGACAGTTCGTTACATGGTCATTTGCAGGCTTGTAATGTCTCTTGCCCCTACGGGGTCGTTGCTTCGTTCGGTTGGATTTGCCCTTCCAGGGGTATAGCTTTTTGTCCCGGAGTTAGGCAACAACTCGCTACCTTGCCGTTTCTTGTTGTGCCCTGCCGTCCGGCGGGGGCTGGGCAGCGAGCGCCGTCTCCGATAGCTACCCCCTTGTGGTAGGCCAACTCACCCAGCCGTAAGGCATCCCAGAGTGAGTGATCCTAGCCACCGGCCATAGGCCAACTCACCCAGCCGTAAGGCATCCCAAGGTAAGTGGTCCTATTCCGGCGCACCGCCCTCCAGTGTGCCTCCGTACCAACCATTATCCCTGTAGTTTTCGTGCCACGCCGCCAGGGAGGCTTCCGTCTTCCTGCGGCTCCCCCTTCCGCTGGCTTCTTTATTTGCAACCCGCCAATGCCATTGCACCCCAAAGGTTGCTCCAGAATACTCCCATGCAAATATCGGACAGGTGCACCCCATCCTTTGCTTAGAACTCGGGCCGGCCTCTGTGGATGAGGCCGTGCCTAACCGACTCCAGTCCGTTGGTTCTGCAAAATTTGCTCACGGTTAGGTTCAGTTTTTTCCTCGAGTTCTCCACCGCACTCTGTGAATGTGCTCCATGCCATTCGTTCCTGCTGATTAGTTCCGACCATATGATCGAGGTGTCTCGGAATGCTCTGCTCGCCTCCGTCAGATCTCTTTGTATATCCTGAAGCAGGTCCCACCTGCCACGTTTGGCCAAGACGTTCCCCCCTAGGTGTATGATCAGGACGTCCAGGTACGCGCCGGCCTCTGCCCTCAGCTCCGCGAGCCTCACTGGCAGCTGCTCCCATTTAATTCCCGGTTGGCCAAAACACCTTATGCAGGTGTCCGCCGGCCGTCGTTCTTGCCTGCTCCCCTCCTGCCACCACCAGGAGTGCATGCGAGTTATGAAAGAGTGGCCTACCACCCAAGCCAAGCGCGGTCTCCTTCCTGCTGGAGGAATGACAACAATTGAATTGTACGGGCGGGGGGGGGGTGGTGCTGGTACTGCCTTACATGAGCTGGGGTCTTATGTAGGTCCGGTATGCTTTCGACCGCCATCTCCCTACCGCCTGTATCCCCGCTGCAGACATCCCATGCTGCGCGGCGGTCGTGGCGGCCCCTATCCTAAATGAATGGGACCCAAACCCCAAAGGAGGCAGTCCCGCTTTGCTGAGTAAGAGGCGCATGATCTAGGTGAACTGGAATCTGCTGAGGTGAGTACCGTCCCTAAGTTTGAACAGCGGACCATCGCCGGCCGGGCGTATTGCCATAAAAGCCATCAAACAGCACATTGCACAGCACTTCCTGTCCTCGATGCACCGCAACCTCACCACCGCCCCTTTGCCAGCTTGGTCTGTTTTTGAACGCCGCAGTAGCAGCTCTATCTCCCCCGGTCTTGGTGTGATGTCCCCTGCTTGGAGGCAGCTTTCTGCCGGGCCTGCCTTTGCAGGAGCTACCAGCTCGCTGGGGCGAAACGCCACGAAAAATGCGGTGGCGAAGGCCGCCCTGAATAGCTGTTGCTCGAAACAGTCATTCGTGATGTCTTGCAGCACCCCCAGCAGGGCCCTTAGCTTGGCGAAGTCTATCGGGCGTCTGGTATCCCTCCTCGCGCCCTCAGTTCGCTTCCACCCCTTCATCGCTGCCTTGGTGTAGTGTGTGGCCACAGGGTCCAGCCCAGTCTCTAACCTAGAGTAGTATGCCACGGCTGACAGGTGGGCTTGTGTCCATGACCTGGACTTCTGGGAGTTAAATGCCCACTGTATGAACTGTTCTGCTGCCCTGCGGGTGGCTCCTGTGTCGCTTAGAGACTGTATCCCTCCTATTCGCATTACAGTATTGATGTATGTTCTGTATCTCCTAGCCGCTGCCGGGGTGAGGGCTTGGCTGACCAGCTCTGACAAATCTATCCCGCCAGGTCCCACAAGTGGCCAGGACAAGGGATCATATCCTGCTCCGCGCCGGGTGCCAGTTCCCAGAACTTCTCCATCCGTGCACGGGACAGGGCGTCTGCGATCTCGTTGTCCACCCCGGCACGTGGCGCGCCCGCAGTTCTATGTTGCCCTCCAGCTGTAACTTAACCAATCTGCGCATTAGTCGAAGTGTATCCGGGCATCTGGCTGTGCCCCTATTAATCGATTGCACTACGCCCTTGTTGTCGGACCATAATGTCAGCTTCATGCTTTGCAGTTCGCGCTTCCAGACCGTGAGTGCGACTATGATGGGAAATAGCTCCAGGAAGGTGATGTTTTTGGTCACACCTGCCTTGCGCCAGCTATCGGGCCATTCCCCTGCGCACCATCTCCTGCCCAGGATTGCCACGAAGCCTGTGCTGCCTGACGCATCGGTGTAGAGCGCGATCTGCTTGTTGGTCACCCAGCCTTCCCTCCATATCAGTAACCCATTGTCCCACATGGCTAGGTCCTTCTTGACCTCTGCTCCCAGCATGACGTGGTGATGCTTGTGCGTGAGCCCCCTAGTCAGTTGACGAATACCCTGCCCGCTGGGATTACCCTGGCCACAGAGTTCAGTTTGCCAATCAGTCGCTGCAGGTCCCTCAGTGTCGCCTTGTCCCGCCCGCATAGGTTCCTGATTTACCCCCTGAAATCCTCCACCTTCTCCGTGGGTAGCCTGGATGTGCCAGCGACAGAATCTAGTTCTATTCCCATGAAGGTGATTGTTGTTGCTGGGCCTACCGTTTTGTCAGCTGATAGTGGTACCCCTAATTCCCTTGCCAGTTTTTTAAATGCTGCTAGGGTGTCACCACACTCTGGAGATGCTGCGGGACCCGTGAACAGAAAATCATCCAGATAGTGGAGTTTCCTCCCTCTCGGGTGTCTGACGTGTAATGCCCATTCCAAGAAGGTGCTGAATAATTCCAAATAGGCGCATGACACCGAGCACCCCATGGGCATGGCTTTGTCGAAGTATAGCTTGCCCTCCCATTGGAACCCTAGCAGATGAAAGCTTGTGGGGTGGACTGGGAGTAAGCGAAAGGCGGCCTCGACGTCCGCCTTTGCCATGAGGGCCCCTGGGCCCGTTGCTCTGACTAAGTCGATGGCGTCATCTATTGTGGAGTAAGACACTGAACACACCCCTGCGTCAATCCCGTCGTTCACTGAGGCACCGTCAGGGAACGATAAGTGGTGGATTAGCCGGTATTGGCCTTGTTCCTTCTTGGTGACGACCCCCAATGGGGAGATCACTAGCTCCCTGGCCATGAGATCCGGCAGGGGGCCCTCAATCCTACCCAGGGCCCTCTCCTTCTTTATTTTCTTGGTGACCACCCCTGGATGCAGCAGTGCCGATTTCAAGTTTCTGCTGCTGCTTGGCGGGCGGGGGCCTGTAAATCGCATGGGAAAACCTTCTTCGAAGCCGTGGACTAAGGTCTCGGCGTCGGTCCTATTATGGTAACTGTTGGCCAGCTTGCGCAATAGGTGTGTGTGACGGGGAAGCGTGCTAGCTTATAAGTTTGTATACCTGTTGACCCCCCCTGTGTCCCCCACGCCTACGTCACTGCTTCTGTTTCCCTTTTTTGTCCCCCATGTGGTCTCGCTTGCGCTTGCACCCTGCAGCTAGGTGCCCCCCTCCACAGGCAGAGCAGATGTGTTGGAACTTGCATGCCACCCCGTAGGTACATTCGTTGGCCTCAAACTTCCAGCAGATAGCTGGTGTCCCGCTGCTGTGGGGGTCCTTCCAAGAGCTGAATTGTTTGGTCTTATGAAATGGCCTCCCTTTTCCCTTGTGGGGGGCCCTCGAAAGGACTGCTCAATTCTACCCACCCATGCTTTGGCCTCTCGCGCCACCATCATCTTGTGTATGAAACCTGAAACATCCTCCTCATTCCACTCAATTTCTGGGTGCATTTTTAGCATGAACCTCTTATCATAATCTAGCCATGCATCACCTGGGAACTGTCTCTGCGCGTTGTGGATGTTGGATTCGTATAGCCAAAGGTCGGCCACGCAGCGCGGGAATTTCTCCACTATAATGTAGGCCATAATCCGGAAAGCGTCTAGCCAATTATCAAAACTCCTCTCTTTCCGCTCTTTTCTCCATTCCCTTTTGTCTTCATCTTTTTTATCACAGGTGGTCAAGTTGAGCTCATCTAACTGTATCTCCAGGAGTGAAAAAATATCAATGAGCTCCTTTCTCCAAATCCTGTCTTTGACCGCCGGTGGTATGAGGCTAGCGAGCCCTGTGGCCCTTGTCGCTAATGACGCTGGGCCTGGTGAGGTACGCATATATGCATCGGGTGCCGCTAGTGTGGGGGGCGGGATGGGCGCGGGTGGAGTATTCCCCCAGGCCATCGTGGGCGACCCTCCCTCGCTCTGCCCCTCTATGGCGCTCTGCCACCCTAATCGCTGCCGGTGCACATGGCCTGGGTCTATCAGATAATGTGGTTGAAGTCAGCGCACTACTCTAATTTTCATAAGGAAAACATTTTTAATCTCTGAGATTTCTCATACTAAAACACGTACTGCGTGCAAACCGGATGAAGGGAGCCACCCTACTTAAACATGAAAAAAGCAGATGCGCTGCATCTGTATACCGATTGCACTGCTTAAATTGTATGCTTCTGCATGTAATCCACTGAACCAACAATTGTATACAAATGTTAATGAAATAAACAACTAAATCAACATTGTTGATGTTGGCATTTACTCATTGAAGTCATGAGCTTAAACAACTTCTTAGTTGACGAATTTCTTACAAACAATCACATAAGATAAACACTGTTGGTTGTGAAAATCAAAACATTTTTCAATTAGCAATTAGGGTCTATCAGATGCCACGGTAGCTCCGAGCTCTCTTCTTCTGCATGGGCCTCTACCCCATCTGGCCATCCCATGCCGCCTTGTGCCTGCGTGCCTGGTGACCCTGCTTGCCTGCCTAACCCCTGAGGAAACATTGGTGCCATGGTCTTGAAACATTCCTGTATAATTGCACTTATATGCTCACCATTCGTCGCTGTGTCTGTTGACCCCCCTGGTCGGCCCCGCCGCCGCCGTGCTGGCTACAGGTGGCTGGGTCTTTCTTTGGGGGGCCTTCTTAGAAGCCCCTGCCTCTGTGAGCTTGGCCGGCACTCTTCTCTGCCGTTTGGCTGCCGGCGCGACGGGCATCGTCTGGCGCTGGTGACTTGGCCCCTCTTCCCCGTCGTCCTGCAGACGGATATCCAGCCAGTCACGACCATGGACCCCGGAAGCCGCCCGGATCCGCCGCACCAAATCGTCGAGGTCCTCCTGCTGCTTCTTGCCCCGTTTTGCCATCCTTCTGGCCGCCGCTGCCTGTGTGCGGGGTGCTGTCGCAATTCAATGCACCATCAATGCTGTTGTCTAACCCCTTTAGTAAGGTTTGGGCGCAGCTGGTTCTGCTGCGGGGTGCACCAATATACTTCGAAATATTCCGCAGTACCCGCCTTTAAAATAGTCCAAGCCAAGCCAAATCATCAAGTTCCTTTGTTGCACACCTGGTCTTGCCCACGTTACCTCGCGTGCCAAAGTCTCAGTCCCTCAACCATTAGACCACAGTGCCTATTATGAGCTGGTGTGTGAACCTTAACTGGTGTTTGGCCCTTTAAGAAATGTTTTCCCCGTGTGCTCCGCCCCTCCCGTCACTGTTGCTGGGAGCGGGAGACTGCCGGCTGCCTCTCTGGATAGTGCCGTTGAAAGACCAGGGATTGTACACCTATTCTTCAGAGTAAGCGTCTAAGACCTTAACCATTAGGCCAAAGTGACGATTTCCGAGGGAGTCGGGGATCGCCGCGAGCAGCGTGCAGCCGCCAGCCGCCGCGCTGAGTTCAAATAGGTCTTCCTCGCAGCCGCTGTTAGATGGGTTCCCGGTCCGCGCTGGCAGTATCGCTCTTGGCACCGGGGTGGGCTCCCAGTCGTCCCAGTTCTTGGGGGGCGTAGTGGAGGCCGGGGTGGGCTCCCGGTCATCTGCCGCTGCAAGTGCTGGTCCGTTGGTAAGATCGAGGCGGCCGGGGTGGTCTCCCGGTCGTCCTCCGTGACAACGCTGTTGATGGGTGATCAAGGCGGCCGGGGTGGTCACGGCGGCCGGGGTGGGCTCCTGGTCGTCCTCCGTTACTGTGCTGTCGTTGGGGGGTTACGGCAGCCGGGGTGGGCTCCCGGTCGTCCTCCGCCACAGGGTATCGCCTCCAGACCCCCGCTCACCCTGCTCGCCGGCAGAGCTTTGCCGCAATCTCCTTCCACAACGCCACGATTTACAACGATTTCCTGTGCTGCTCCCCCGCTCCCCAACAGATAGGAGCTTCCCTGGGGGAGCAGCGCTTATATGCCCTCCCCAGGTGCTACGCCACCTTTGCTTGGTCCGCCCCCATTGGGGGTTTGTATCATGCCTCTTGCCCCCATTGGCCGGGGTGGGCCGGCGACTCGGTGGCGGCTGCAGCGGGGGGGGGGGGGCGTGCCGGAGCTTTCTGCTCTGTGGCACGAAAAAACTGGTTTCGTCCGGGGAAGGCGGGGGGGGGGGGTGGTAGGGTTGGCTCAGCGTCGGTTATGGTGCCTGCCCTTTAGGCCCCCTTCGGCGGCGGCCTCTGCTCGACTCGGCGGAATTGATTCAAAGGGCAGTTGAGGGCTAGTGGCTGTCTAAGATCTCCTCCACTACAAGCCTTCGAAGCCTAACCCCTGCTCGGTGTACATTTAAGTACTAAGTGCGGTCTCATATGAGGAGCCTGACCCCGCTCGGCCAATGTGAAACCAGGCTATATAAATGAATGTGTTTTTGTGTAATATAACTGGTGCGCATGTCAAGTACTCCAATTCCTCTGGGTCGAGTCGGGGCTATAGGAAACTTCAAAAACAAAAGAAAATAAGCTTGCGTGCGGAGGGGTTGGGGGGCTATTTAACTTGAGTTAAGTCTGTGGCTGCGTTCTTTCCTGCTGCAGCCATGTCAGTGAGTGGCTCAGCGGAAGTGATTCAAAGGCAGTTGAGGGCTAGTGGCTGTCTAAGATCTCCTCCACTGCATGCCTCCGCAGCCTAACCCCGATCGGTGTACATTTAAATACTTAGTGCGGTCTCACATGGGGAGCCTAACCCTGCTCGGCCACTGTGAAGCCAGGCTATATAAATGAATGTGTTTTTCTGTACTGTAACTGGTACGCGTGTGAAGCGCTCCAATACCTCTGGGTCGAGTTGGCACTATATAAAACTACTAAAACGAAAGAAAATAAGGTTTGCGGAGGGGGTAGGGACGTATTCCACTTGAGTTAAGTCTGTGGCTGCGTTATTTCCTGCTACAGCAATGTCAGTGAGTGACTCGGCGGAATTGATTCAAAGGGCAGTTGAGGGCTAGTGGCTATCTAAGATCTTCTCCACTGCATGCCTCCGCAGCCTAACCCCACTCGGTGTACATTGAAGTACTAAGTGCTGTCTCACTGGGGAGCCTAACTCCGCTTCGTTACCGTGAAGCCAGGCTATATAAATGAATGTGTTTTTCCGTAATGTAACTGGTTGCCATGTAAAGTGCTCTCATTCCTCCAGGTCGAGTTGGTGCTATAGGAAACTTCTAAAACAAAAGGAAATAAGGTTTGCGGATTGGGTAGGGACGTATTGCACTTGAGTTAAGTCTGTGGCTGCTTTCTTTCCTGCTGCAGCCATGTCAGTGAATGACTCAGCGGAAGTGATTCAAAGGGCAGCTGAGGGCTAGTGGCTATCTAAGATCTCTTCTACTTCATGCCTCAGCAGCCTAACCCCGATCGGTGTACATTTAAGTACTCAGTGCGGTCTCACAAGAGGAGCCTAACCCCGCTCGGCCACTGTGAAGCCAGGCTATATAAATGAATGTGTTTTTCTGTAATGTAACTGGTACGCATGTCAAGCGCTCCAATACCTCTGGGTCGAGTTAGCGCTATGTAAAACTACTAAAACAAAAGAAAATAAGGTTTGCGGAGGGGGTAGGGACATATTCCACTTGAGTTAAGTCTGTGACTGCGTTCTTTCCTGCTGCATTCATGTCAGTGAGTGACTCGGCGGAATTGATTCAAAGGGCTGTTGAGGGCTAGTGGCTATCTAAGATCTCCTCCACTGCATGCCTCCGCAGCCTAACCCCGCTCGGTGTACATTTAAGTACTCAGTGAGGTCTTTCTTGAGGAGCCTAACTCTGCTCGATGTACATTTAAGTACTCAGTGCAGTCTCACATGAGGAGCCTAACCCTGCTCGGTGTCCATTTAAGTACGGTGCGGTCTCAAATGAGGGGACGTGGTATCTGAAGTCGCGTTGGGAGGCAAGATACAACTAGGAGGAGGGGAAGGAAAAGCATGAAAACAATACAGATAAAAAAAAGCAAAAGACAACTGCTGCGGGGGCTGTGTGCGCTAGGAGGAGGGAGGAGGGCTTATAACATGGAAGCAGAAGCTAAATGAAAACGTAGCGGTGAAATGAAAATGGAGCCGGAAAAAGATAAAAAAAGGTCTTTGAAACAAGTGATAACAAGGCAAGCGAAAGGACACTGTACTTTACCGGTGCTCCTGTGCCTTGGGAGGAAGTGCTCTCTCGGCTGTGGGATCGAGACAGGAGGCAGGAAAGAACAAGCACGGTCCGGCCGCAAAAGTGAAAACAGCCCGACTGGCAAATTCTACAGCAAATTAATTAAATAATCAAGCGCGGTCCCGAAAGTGAAAGAGGACCGCGCTTCAGCCAGAGCATGGGTGGAACAAGCATCGATCTCTTGTCTTTATGGGGCCATGTGTTTCTAATTTGAAACACATGGCCCCATAAAGATAAGAAAGTGCTTTGCGACAGCAGCAAAGCAGGTGACCCAGTCTGATTGGAGGCGAAAGGGCGTCACCCAAGAACCCTCATTTCCAATGGCAGGACACCATTTAGCATAAACGGTGACGCCAGCCAATGGAAATGAGGGGCGGGGCTTATAGCCCTTTTCTGAAATTCCTCATTCACAATAAATCTCGCCGAGGTGAGCAGGGCTTTGTGCTGCAACACCATGCGAGACCTAAAAAAGCACTGTCTTCACCTTTCAAGCACTCACACTCGTGCTTGTGGCGGCATCCACCTTGCGGGAGCGAGCAGCGGCCATATGTTTGCAATTAACGCAGAGGCCATATGTTTGTAATTAATGTGGCCCCGCCGCTGCTCGCTCCCGCAAGGTGGATGCCGCCACAAGCACGAGTGCAGTGCTTGAAAAAAGTGAAGACCAATGGCTAAAGGCCCTCCTAGTGCAGCACTTGCGCGCTGCCTAGGCAAGACCTAAAAAGGCCACAAGCAAAGTTGAAGTGGGTGCCATCTTGGGATGGGGTGGGTGACCAAATAAATTCTGTAAAAAGGAAGACAAACAAGCATTTGCAATTCAATCGGTCACGCCTTTGGGACCTTATAAGTATTTAGCTTTGCAGAACATTATTGTGGGTACAGCAACATTTACTGTTGTACTGTGCATGAAGCAGTGAAAGGTTGCAGTACCACAGGCTGTCACTATGTGTCCCTTGGAACCTCTTTTGGCCACATAAGGTACTGCACGCTGCAACATGGTTAGCGACTGCCAGACAGAGCGAAAATTGCTTGTGTTCAATTGAGTGAATTATCCTTGCATGAATAGAAAGGGTGTGCCTGTCAGGGCGTGGTGTGCAAGAGCACCCTTTAAGCAAAGCAGTTTGCATAAAAGCTTCTACCATTCAGAGCCATCTAAAAAACTAGATGCCCTGTTTTCTTGCATGTTATTAACACACATCGATTCAATAAAGTGCAAAATGAACTGAATCTGTGTTCCTGAGAAGGAGGGAATGTTCTTTGTAGGTCAGATCACCAAATACCAAGGTTGGGGAAGTGATGTCACGCAGTTATTACCTTCCTTGTCCCTGCCTTGCCGTGCAATTGTCTCCTGTTTGCTGCTGGGGTACTGCAGGAAGTACCTAGAGTGGAATCAAGAGAGAAAGTAAACACGGCTCTTCAAGGTTTGCTTTCTTTCTGCTTAGCCAGTCCCTTCAGGGCCCCCTCGAGACATGGGGCAGAAAGGGTTTTGTTAAAGTACTAAATGGCTAGAAGCTGCTAGACCTGATGGCCCCACAATTTCCCTTCATTCCCTTCATTCCCTTCCCATGTCAAGGTGGGTGGAGACATAAATGGTCCATTGATGCTACACTTCTACAAGGTACCACCCACCCAGGAATAAACATGTGCCAATCAACTGAGCTAGCTGTGCACTGGAGAAAACCGCACCACCTTTAACAATTCAAAGAATGAGAAAACTGCAAACGGGTCAACATAAATAAAAATTAATATTTTAAATTAAGGATAAGAAATCAATGCAGCGATCTTGGAGGTGGGGGCGGGCAAGCAGTGTGGTGCGAGGGAGGCAGCAGAAAGAAGATTAAATGAGAGCACTACACTGCAAATCATGCGAAAATGAAGAACCAAACGGGGTGTAGGAAGGAGATTAGGAAAAAGGCCATGAAGGTCCTCGCACTTTACAATGTGTTATGCTGTTCTCAGAAACATGCAGCTTTCTCGCTTTACAGAAGCAAACTAAATTAATAAATATAAATAATCAAAGGGTCTTCAACAGGGGAGGTTGTGAAAACAGTTCACTTTTCTACTCAGCGGGTTCAACAACCAACTGTTTGAAGTTAAAAACAACAAGAGGATTACTGCCATCAGCTTACAGAAAAGACACCAAAGAATGAGATAAAAGGCTAACATCCTCCCTAAAATGTGGGAAAAATAACTAACTAAACAAAACAGGACTTTGAGGTACCAATTCCTCTCTCTTTTATGTGCATACTCGGGAAGTAGGTTCAGCTGAAAGGTGGACTCCAAATTAAAAAGAACATAGTACCACTAGGGTTCAAGGAAATAAAAGTCACACTCAAACATAGTGTTCAGCCAATCATTGCAAATAAGAAAACAATAGTTCAGTAACACCACACTTCACCAATCCTCCATAACGTAATGCAATCTTCTACTGTTCATTGTGAAACAGAATACACCATGATGTACCAATTCAACTTGAGATTAAAAAAAAACATATTTGCACCGCTCGTGCGGTTAACAGTCCAAATCTTGTGTTTTGGGGACAAAATGGGTTTGCAGATATATTTGTTGTATCATTTTGCCTCGCCTTTCATAGTCACAAAACATTGCAGCCAGAGATTCAGCATATTTCAGCAGCAATGCAAAAGTAACCCTGTGGAGATCCTCTGCTAATAGACCCACCAACACCAGCCTCTCGGGTCAAAATCACCCCCTTCTTACTTATTTAAGTTATTTATTCAGTAGACATTTTGAACAAGCACTAAAGAAAAGTAGTGGTGCACAGAATAGAAGGCAGATGGGTGGTTGACAAGCACCAACGTTAGTTATAGTTTAAGATCATTGATCTGTAATGTGACCATACAGCAAAGGCACACTTCATAATACATAACTTAAGCTAATACGAAACATCGGACGAAATCTGTACATTTACAATATTTTAAGGTTATGCCAGGGGCTAATTATCCTTTGTCTTCCAGTACCAGGAGATAAATCTTGAGCACTGTTTTTAGACCTACTTTGACAGTACAGCAGTCTGCTGACCTACTGTTACCAATTCTTTAACATGTACATAGAATTTGACTTTGGCTCAGCCCAGAGGATTAACTCGTTCACTTTATACTATTGGAATTTGGTGTATCATTCCTCTTCCAGGGTGTGTTTCAACTGGACTGCAGGAGGGACTGTTTTAAATCTGAGAAGGACACTCAATCATCACGCTGTTTTTCATAATAAATTATTTACCTTTTACGTGTATTCAATTCAGAGAGTCATTATTTGTGTACAATACTTTTCCAGAGCACTGGCAAAGTCAGTAAGGCTGGCTTTAATGTGATGAACAGAATTCCTGCAAGCAATGCAGGTAAATAAGATTTGTCAATGTTTGTGTTTACATGTGTTGCGCATTAAAGCAAGGCCTATTGGCTTTGACAATGCTTCTTAATTTCGGGATTGATGGCTTGTCTGGCTTAATGCATGAGGTCATTGTTAAATCCAAGTTAGTGTAGATTATATAACGCGACCTGGCTCTGCACTTAAAGGATCTTTCACTGCCGAGACAGCATGGTAATAACATAGGAAAGGAGACCGGAACCAACACCAGAGGGTTGGTGTTCAGGTGTGCTGCTTTACATGGACAGGATAAAACTACACACCACAGCAGTGCCTCTCCTTTGGTTAACAGTGTCTTGAACGGTGTGATCTCCACCTGGCTGGGTTCATGCCCCACTAATGAAACCATTGTTCTCCGGGATATCAGGGGCATGGCTATCAATGGTGCAGCAGGTGCGGTGGCACCGAGACACATGGTTATTAGGAACCCACTTTACCAATGACTGTTTTTTATTGCAAAACTAGGCGACTGGGGCAAGTTTCCTAGCTTGCAGTTGGGAGCACAAGGATCTGTACCGCTGCTTAAACCAGATACAGCTAAAAGAATCCCTTTCTGAACTTATCCAGCTATAAAGAGGCCCTTTTGAAGGCTCCGAGGCAGACACTGGGGCAGGGACTCGGTCCTTGGTGGCGCAAGTTACACGTGCAGCGGCCAGGCATCTTCCACTAGGAATGAAGTGCCATGTGATACAAGCTGTATTCCCAGCCCACGAAAACCCTGCAACAAAGACATCTAAAATGGCTGATTTGTATGCTAAATAGATGTTGGTTATCCATATAGATGGGTGCAATACTGATTTAGAGCTCAGGTTACTATTTCTATCAAAGAGCTGACCAGGCGCCAGTCCTGTAGAAGATAGGGATGATACCAAGGATAATAGATGGTTATGCAAACACTGCTTCCACATGCATGCAAGGACTACAAATGCCACTGTGTTGGCACTGTACCACCATGTGTGGGAAAAACCAGTAATGACAATTTCAGGAACTAAATGTCAATTATGCAAATTCCAATCATTTCCAGCCTTGTGCGCACCAGTGTATATGTGCTACCTCTACCCCAAAAATATCACCCACAATTTCAGACCAGGTTTCTCTCTTGAAACGCATTAGTAAATTAATATGTTCTACATCTGTTATTTTATCTATATGAAAAATCTTTGGAAAGACCAAACCCACATAACACGTGCCATACCAATGGTCAGGCAACTTGTAATAAGCCTTGTTCCCACAAACATAATATACTCCTGGGAAAACTGTATCTTCTCCACCTCTGAAACCCCAACCTGTTGCAATGAAGTATGTATCATGGCACTCACTAGTCCCAACAAAATATGTATCATATTGGGATTTCCTTCTTGTAATGCATAGTTTACCCTTTTGTGGTACATCTAGAGCTAAAGTTGGACTAGCCCCATTTCTCAATTCTTTTCCCATCTCAATGTCCCAAATTGTTTCACTCACTTCATATTTCCCTGCTTTCTCATGCATGTTCAATCTCCTTTCCTCTACCATATCCAGGAAATCTTTCTCCTCTTCTTTCAGACTGCAAGTTAAATTATTCTTAAAAATGTAATCTAATGTTAATCCTTTTTCTTCAATAAAAATTTCACCAAAAGTGTTAGCTTCTTTAGCTGGATTCAGCTCTTTGTTCATTGGCAAATGCCCAAAAATACTATCTCTGTTAGACATCTTATAATCTACTTTCCCTAACAAATAAAAAACACTACTGAATATACTACATGAAATACCATATGTAGCTGGCAAATGATGATAAGTAACACCCTCTGAAACGGATGCAGGTAATTGCATACAAACGTAGCAATCCCTTACTTCCATTATTTTCACATATTCGTACAACAACTTCGAAAAAACATTACTAGAAAAATTATTAATTTATTAATTATTATTAATTGACCTATCTTTGTGTATGTAAGTATTACTAATTCTATTCAAAACTATTTTTTGCGAATTCTTCTCTATATCTGTCATATTTTCTGTATGCATCTCAAATGTAACTTTAAAAGTAACTAATAAAACTAAAACTCCCCATAGTAGCATTAATAATCCAGTACAGCAGCAGCACATTCTACACCATCTTTTAAAGAAGGCACATCTACTTTGATTATCCTCTATGTTAGCCATTTTATTACTTTGACCTTGTCTTTTGACTTAGCCTCTACTACTCCACTACTGTTATGCTTTGGATTACTTCAGACAACTGAATTTCAGACTTTCTCTTTTCACTTTTCCTCCAAGTGATTTTTCAGTTCACTCAATTTGGATATTCATCAGTTTTCACTCCTTCTTCTTCAGCAACATCAAATTGTATCAGATCATCAACAACATCTTGTGCATCTGACTCTTCTCCAATGTCAGTCAGAATAACTTTTAAGATTCCTTCCTTTTCCTCAACCACTTTTCTCAAGATCCCCTCCGGATTATCTCGAGTCACTGTTTCTTCTTCTCCTTCTTCAGACAGTGCCACATAAGACCATTCCGGTGATCTGTACTTTTGGTTGGGTCTTCTTATTCTTTTTATTTCCTCAGGTTCTCCTGATTCTTCTTGCTCCTTTCTTTTCACTTCATTTTGACTCGATATTTCATTCACTTGTTCTGCATTTGATGTATTTGTTCTTATTACTCTGTATCTTAATCTCTTTACTCTGTTGTTAGGCCAACGATCTTCTTTTATCACCTTCTTCGGCCTAATTTCTTTATTGTTTCTTTCTCCAATCCAAGTTCTCTTTCTCAGAACTCGACCCTCTGTTTGTTCATTCTCATTCTCATCCAATTCTGTTTCAAGTGCCTTCTGTTTTCGTTTTCTAGCAGTTTTCTTTTCCTCCACAGTTTCTTTCACCACTATTTGAGACTTCCCTACTCCTGTCCCTCCTCGGGTCTCCGACACGCAATCTTCTTGCTGTCTACTTGTCCCTTCACCTAGCTTATTAGAAGAGTTCCCTACACCTCCTCGGGGGTCTTCCGCAATCTGTCCCTCTCTATCTTCTTCTGACCCTGCTTCTTCAAGTATAATCTCAAGTGGTTCTTCAGTCTCCTCCTCTTCTGATTCAGGAGTAATCTCTGTGGAATTGCTCTTTTCTTTTCATTTTTCTTCACTGCTTTTTGAAATTTCAGGCTCTCTTACAGAATCTGATCTCCTTTCTGAGACTCCCAATGGTTCTCTTGGAGTTTTTTCTGCTTCTTTTCTCACTGGTTCTGGGTCTTCATCATCACTGGAATCTGATTCTTCAAAATACTCTTTACCAGTTCCCTCTTTTGGGTTTGGAACTCTCAGAGTATGACTCGCATGCACCCAGTTTTTCACACCAGCACACTTCACTGCAGTTGTCGTTGTTAGAATAACTTGTCTCGGTCTTCCCCACCTTGGAACTAAGCAATTTCTTCTTCTGTGCACCTTAATCCTCACCCAGTCTCCTGGACTCAGATCGTGAGCTAGCTTCTTCTCCAACCTGGTGAAACACAGAATGAACTGCGTCAGCCAGGCCTTTACAGTAATCCAAAATCATGTCATCAGTTATTGTCATCAACTTATTGACAGGTACAAATGCATGGCGCATTGCACGTCCCATGATTATCTCGTGCGGACTTAAACCAGTAGTTCTATCTGGAGTAGATCTAATAGTCATTAGCACTAGAGGCAAGACGTCCGGCCATTTCATGCCAGTGGCTAAGCACATTTTACCAATCCTATTCTTGATTGTGCCGTTTATCTGCTCAACCACACCAGAAGCCTCTGATCTGTATGCACAATGTAGCTTCTGCTGTATGCTTAATGCTTCACAAATCAAACTCATGAGTTCATTATAGAAGTGTCCACCTCTATCAGACTCAATCGTCACTGGAAACCCGTACCTAGGAATCAATTCCCTTAACAGTAATTTTGCCACTGTCACTCCATCATTTCTCCTAGTCGGATAGGCCTCAACCCATCTTGAAAACAAACAGACTACCACTAGTACATATCTCAGTCTGTTCACTTGGGGCATTTCAATGAAATCAATCTGCATTCTTGTCAAAGGACCTCCTTCTCTGCCTATTGTTCCCAGACTCACCACTGTCTTTTTCCCAGTGTTAAATTGCTGACAAATCAAACACCTTTGACAGATGCTTTCTGCAATTGTCCTGAACTTTGCATTGTACCAGGTCTGCTTGAACGACCATATCATCGCATCCCTCCCCAAATGTCCCTGGCCATGATACATCCTTGCCATTGACGACAAAATGGAGTTGGGCATTACTGGTCTGCCATCCCTGTAGACCCAAACATGGTCTTTTTCTCTTGGGGCACATCCTGCCTTAATCCAATCTTTTTTCTCTTCCTCTCCTGCCTCATCCTGCAACTGTTTCACTTCATCCCATGTCTCTAAGGCATTAGTAAACATCACAGAGCAAAAAGACATTTCCCCCTCTCGGTCCCTATTAATTGACTGATTCGATTTTGCACAGTATTGAGCAATGTCATTTGCATACCGGTTTCCAACCGTGATAAAATCCTCCCCTTGTCCATGGGCAGCACACTTTACAACTGCTAACTCCTTAGGCAGCTGTATCGCCTCAAGTAATTTCCCAATTGCTTCAGCATTCTTTATTGGAGTTCCACTCGATGTCAAGAAACCTCTTTGTAGCCAAAGCTGGCCAAAATCATGCACCACTCCAAATCCATACTGACTATCAGTCATCACAGTCGTCCTCAAATCTTTCCCAATTTCACAAGCTCTTGTCAATGCCACCAATTCAGCAACCTGTGCAGATTTCACTCCTTTCAATGGTGATGCTTCCATAACCTCTGAAACTTTGCACACCGCATATGCTGCACATAGCACACCATCATCATTTCTTAGGCATGAACCATCCACAAACAAAACATGATCACTCTCATGTAAGGGAAGATCCCTTATGTCTGGTCTCGGTTTTGTACAGTACTCAAGCACATCCAAACAATCATGGTCATCTTCTGTTTTCACACCCACATTTTCAATATCCGGCAAAAGTGTCGCTGGATTCACATTTACACATCTTTCAAGAGTCACATTTGATGCTCCTAGAATCACTTTTTCATATTTAGTCAACCGACTATGTGACATGTACTGAGTTCTGCTTCTTGTCAAAAGAATTGCCACATTGTGAGGTACGAATACCCTTACAGGATATCCCATTATGATTCCCTCACTCTGTTCCAGACTCCTGCATGTTGCAGCCACAGATTTTAGACAACCTGGTAAACCCACAGCTACAGGGTCAAGTGTCGATGAGAAGTACGCAATAGGCCTTCTCAGTAATCCATGCTTCTGAATTAACACTGAAAGTGCACATCCATTTCTCTCACTGCAGTACAATTCAAACTCCTTTTCGTAATCAGGCATACCCAAAGCTGGAGCTTCACACATTTTATTTTTAAGCTCTTCAAATGCTGCCATTTGTTCCCCATCTAGTTCCAATGGGTCTGTCATCTCACTTTTTGTCAGTTTAATCAGTGGCTTTGCTATCAGCGAAAAATTAATTATCCACTGACGACAATAACCCACCATCCCCAGAAACATCCTCACTTCTCTCTGGGTCTTTGGAGCTTTCATTTCCCTGATGATTCTGATTCTGTCATCAGTCACTTTTCTCAGACCTTTTTCAATATTATGTCCAAGATAATGCACCTCTTTCTTGCAAAATTGCAATTTGGCTGGAGATACCTTTAACCCTCCATCTGCCAGATGATTCAGTAAAGCTATGGTATCTACTTCACAAGCTTCTCGTGTCTTTGATGCCACAAGTAGGTCATCAATATATTGCACTAGTACTGAACTTTCAGGCATGATCAAACTCTCCAACGATTTTTTCAACAACTGATTAAATATCGAAGGACTCTCTGTATACCCCTGTGGGATTCGACACCATGCTAAAATACGCTGGCCAAACCTAAATGCAAAAATCGGCTGGCTGTCATGATGCAATGGAATTGAAAAGAACGCATGACACAAATCAATCACTGTATACCACTCAGCATCATGTGGAATCTGATACAGGATCACTGATGGATTTGGCACAATAGGACAACATGCCACCACAATTTGATTAACTTTCCTCAGATCCTGTACGATCCTAAATTTCCCATTAGGCTTCTTTAGCCCCATTATCGGTGAATTACACGGACTACTCAGAAGTTCTCTCAGGACTCCCTGCTGAATCATTTTCTCAATTATAGGAGTTATTCCCTCAATTATTTCTGGTGTCATTTTGTACTGAGGAATGTTAGGATATGTAATTCCCTCTTTCACTGCAATTTTCACTGGATCTACATTATTCATCAATCCCACATCCTCTCCAGTAAAATCCCAAACTGTCCTTTTCACTGTGTCCCTCAGCTCTCGAGGCAAATCCTCTGGATCAAACACAGCAAATGCACCAATTAACTCACTTTCCCTGTTTTCTAGAGTCACTCGGTACAAAACATCCTCATCTGGTGTTTCAAAAGCTATTCCATCCGGTGTACAGAAAATTGTGCAATTCATCTTGCATAACAGATCCCTACCTAACAGGTTCACTGGACTCGTGTCACAGACAATAAATCTATGCATGTCTGAAAATTTCCCTATCTGTACTCTTACTGGTTCCGTAAGACGTGTTCTGATTTGTGTATTGGCTACACCAACTACTTGGATTGCTTCATCCGAGAGAGGAAGATTTCTAATATCTGTTGACCTGACAGTTGATCTTGTCGCACCTGTGTCTACTAAAAAAGTAACACCTTCTTCATTTATTTTCCCATCCACAAATGGTCCTGCCTGGTCTATTTCTAGAGTTGCACCAAGTATGCACTCTTCCTCCTCTCTTCGGCACCGTCAATAATCACCCTCAGACTCACTCCCTTCATTCTTTAACAAGTACTGTTGTACCTGATTAGAACGCCTTGGTTTGTTTACCTGCTCATCATTGTAGAATCCCGAATCCTGATTATACTTTTGTGCTCCTCTATTCTGCGGCAAGGGCGGTTTTGGCTCTTGACTCTGCTGTCTCACAACTTTCTGCTGTTGCTGCTGTTGATTATTCCCCTCGTTCTGCACCTGTTGATTCAATGTTTTACCCTCATTATTCACTAATGGTGGATTCGTACAATCATTCCTCCAATGTCCCAATTGGCCACAGTTGTGACAAGGAAACTTTTTTTTCGCTTCCTCAAGATTCCCTTTTCCTTTCCCTGCATATCTAGGTCTATTCCCTGCATTATTTCCTGGATTATTCGCCTGTTCCATCAACTGTGCTTCCTGTCTTTCTGCAACCTTCACTTGTGCCCACATTGCTTTCTCTTTCAGCTTTCTTTGTTTTGCTTCAATTTCATCACTGAAGTATTTAGCATGTCTCAGAATTTCATCTATTTTCTTACTCTGCCAATCCACTGTATGCTCACGAATTCTCTCACCAATTTCAGGTCTGAGACCATATACAAATCTGTATACAAAATGACTCAAATCTTTGTCACCCAGGTGTTCATCTCCACTGAATTGTTTAAACGCCAGTATCAGCCTCTCGTAAAAAGCATGAACTGATTCTTTTGCTTCCTGTTGTGTTCTATCTATTTTTACCCAATCTGTCTCTTTTGCAGGTACTTTACTCTTCAGGTATACCATCACCTGATCATACTTTCTCATTACTTCTGGATCTGGTGCTCCTGTTCTTGGATCTCTTGGATATTCCTCAGTAGGCCAACTCACAACTATTTTACACTCAGTCCACAAATCTGCTGGAACAATTATATCAAACAGACTATTCAGGTCAATCCACAGCACTTTTGACAATTTCACAAACCTATCTACCTGCCTATACCACTCGACGGGCTTTACTCTCAATCGAGGAAAATCATTCGTAAATGATAAAATATCCTGTCTGGTCCATGGAACATGTACATATCCTCCTCCAGTTATTTCTCTCATAGGATAATTATCCACTGGTTTCTCTTTTTCTCTCACTGGAAAAGCTGAATAAGTTGTTCTATCTTCAGATTCCTCTCTTTTCTTATACCACCTATCCTTCCATTTTTCTACATCTCCCCATCTTCGCAATAATGCAACCATTTCTTTAATCTGTCCTGTTCTACCAGTTGCATTCAAGTTTTCAATGTCCTTTTCTGAAAAATCCATCCTGTAGGTTTTTTGCAAAGCTTTAACCTTATCAATGTCAACTCCCTGCTCATTCGCTATTGCTCTTAACCTGTCATGTGTATTTCTTGCTCTCCAGGTAATATTTTTGCACATAAACATTAATTCACCATCATGATGACTTTTAAGAATTTCTGTTGGAACTGTCCCTGTAACAAGCTCTTCTAATTCTACTCGTAACCTAGCCACATCAATTGTTTGTGAATCTTTATCCTTTTTCTGAAGAACTTTCATCCAATCATTCAAATCTTCAGCTGTTATTGCAGTAGTTTTCCTCACTGGAACCACTCTCTTTTGCGGTTCTAAAATTGGCATCCCTGAACAACTAGCTTCACTAGCATCTAATATTTCACTACATGTGTCATGTCTGGACTGTCTCAGGTCACTACTTTCTGTCCTTTTTCCTGAATCTCCTGAAGGACCAACTGAACTTATCACATTATTCCCAACATATGGAATCACCAAACCATTTTCACCTATTCTCTGCTTGTCAAACACAGGCATAACCGGACCTATTGTTACAGGCACCATAACAGCTTCTAGATTTTTCGTTAACTCCCTAATCTTTTCAGTCAGCTCTGTTGTAGTTCTAGCTAACTCTCTTGCATTTTCGTCACCACTTCGATTTACTTTCTCCCTGAAAGAATTACCATTTCTTGATTCAGGTGTCACATTTTCTGTCTCAATGATACAAACTGTATCTCTTATTGGAGAAACAACTGGTGTACTCTCTTCTGGTTCTGGTCTATATGGAGGTGGTCTTTTGTAAATCATGTCATTCAAGACTTCATCCTCATATTCATTAACTCCATATCTTCTTATTTCTGACTCAGGAACTCTCTCTGCTCCTTCTTCTACTGTTCTCATTGGATATAATCCCTCTGACATACTAGCATCTCGCCACCTTTTCATTCGATCATGATGAGTCTCACGATCATGTCTCCTCCCAAACATGTACCTGTACTGTCCTCCAGATCTCTGTTTTTCTCGCTCATGTACTTCCTCTTCCCATTCCACTAAAGCCTCAAACTGTGTAGGTCTTGGTCTCGGGTCAAGACATAACATCTTTTCCCGTAAATTTCTCAACACGGCCAAATTAAATGAACCATGTTCTGGAAATGCTAGAACACCATCCTCTTTAGTATACCTAACCCAATTCTCCAACCATATACAGGTATGATACCCATATCTTGCAGCCATGTAGGATACAGGTGTTTTCGGTGGAGGTAACAATTCACCCTCTCTCGTCTTAACATCTTTATCCTTGTTAAACCACTTTTTAATTTTTCCAAAGAATGTTTTCTTCTTTTTCTCTTCTTGGTAATACATTTTAGTTTTTACCAAAGCTCTCTACTCTTTTCCGTATTATAAATATACAATACAGATTTTCAACCAATAATAGCGCGACTCACACTAACGCACCAATCCTGGAGCGTCTACGTCACTAGAATAGCTCTTCCAATCCTTGCGCGGCTCACACCAACGCACCAATCCCAGCGCGAACACTATTCTGATCTATTATCCAATCAGAGCGCGGTCTTCCTGACGTCAGCAGTCGCTGCAGTCGCTTGTCTCCTGTCTCCTGTCACTCGTCTACCCCTCCTTTACAAAATCTTTTCAGTAGACTTCGTGTCAAAATTTCTACCAAATCTATTAGTTACGATATATAAACATCTCCATTGTCTGCTTCGCTAACCACAGAATAGTAAAAGAAATCTATTTCACAAGAACCTCTCGTTGACACAGTAGCACATCCCTCTACTCTGCCCTTCTAACATACATTCATTAACTGTTTCCTCTAGGACTTATCCAAAGAGTCTTACAATCAACTAAATGTATATGCATTCACGCACATTCATGCAAGAAAATATAGTACATACACACAGAATCCTGCTTCCCAAGAACAGCGAACAATCTGCTCCACTACAGAATCATAACACACATTAACCAAACAGTTTACCCTGCCCAGTTCCTCAAACAAGCTCAGAGAATACCTATTACTCCTCCCGCGATAAGCTTTAACGGCAAACCTTACGGATCCCTGGGACTTAAGACCAGAGTTTCACAGATAACCTTCACTACCATACACACTCCTTATATACCAGAATATATTTCTAATAGTAACATACAATAATGTCACTAATTCCGAACCCAGACAATGTGAATTTTCCTGCATACATACAGGACCAACAATCCCGTCTTTCCCGAGAGCAGCATATACTTCCCTCTGCCCTACTACGGAACTGCTACCAGCTTCCAAATTCCAGAAGCACTACATATAACTCAACATGACAACTCCAACATATAGTATTAGTACATATACCAACATCAATAATCAATATGTAATCTAATCAGATCAAGACAATCATCAATAACCATCCTACTCTGCTACCAGGAAATTGATAGAGATCAGGGTGCATATAATATCCCTACTTCCACAGATAGAGTAATCTCACAGTTACACGCACATGCATTCTTCATACACTAGGGCCCATTTCACTAACATACGCTCAAATACTCTACCAGCAATAACCTGTGGAAAGAAACACCCTGCATCTATATCGGGGTCGATAAGATCTGGTTATTGAGACTGCCCTTAAACATAATCTAAACAATCTATACAATAATAATCAAAATAGGACACTCAATAATTGACAAGAAATAAGAACCAACACCATATTCAAAGTTATATTGCTTTATCTAAAATTAGTCAAAGGAAATCAATCAGAATAAATCATTTCTCTCATAGTTACCTATTCTAGCTAAATGTCAGAACGGGTCAGGACAAGTCTCTCGGTAAAGTCTCTCAAGACGGAGTCCTCTCAGCAACGATCCTCACCAACGCAGATTCGGAACGCGGCAAAAGGCAAATGGCAAGTGGCAAAGCCCTCTCTAGGCTAACAATTCTTATAGCAAATCGAACAAAGGAAAATATAATTTGTAATAACTTCTTCCGACAATCCTCTGAGCAAAGCGAGAAGGAAAGGATGTAGCATCGCTACATTTGAAAATCTCCGCTCAGGAAAAATCACAAAATAAACATAACGGAACAGGAACCAAAAAATACATTTGTATCGTGTAATTCCACGTCTCCTCGGCAATGAGATCACAGTCCAGAGTCTTTCTTTAAAGCTCCTTTGTTTCCCAAAGCTGCCAAGGACGCTTCATTTCACTTGGAGATCGCCCAAAACTGCTGCTGTCCTCACGGAAAATTTCAATCAAGCAAAGCAAGGACTGTGGTCAGCTGACTTCAGGACCATATTCAGCAAGGCTCTCTCTCGTCACGAATTCTACTCGAGGACAGGCCTTTCGTGTCGGCCATCTTTATTTAGGCCACAATAGGCCACAATAGACCATCTTAATTAAAAGAGACAAAAACAACGTTACCACAGCATAGTGATTGAACAGTGTTAACCCCACTAATACCCTTATGTGTATGCAATTATCTAGCTCTTGCAACATAGAAAAGCATTAATTCGAAAAGCGTTTCGTGCTTAAAAATAAACAGCACTCAGCAACGTTTAAACATGAAAACATGCACATTATTGTCAAATAGCACATTTATGCATTCCCACGTGTAACTCTCTCTTGTTAAAACAAACGAGTTGATTAGTAAGTATAAACACTTACACAAGACAAATAATTAATAATTAATAATTAGTAAATTAATATAACAAATAGACATACCAGAGCTTCAAAACCCAGTTATTTTCAAACTGAAAACTCTGCTCTAGCACTACCTCCTAGGAGGCTGCCCACAATTACATCAATGGCAGCTTATTGTATGATCATTTCACAAGCTGAGCAAATTAAAATGCCATTGGACCTATGTTAACCACAAATCATGTCTCACAGGAAGTGTTGTGCTATTTTCGACTACCATTATGTCACGGGATGTGGTTTGGTCCTCTATTGCTAATATTTTAGAGGACAGCAAGTGTACTGTCGCTACTTTTTGTTGTAATTATTTTTATGGGACATTACAGGCTGCCTTCGCAAGGGACTTTATATCTGCCAATTAACACATTTGGGAATGCGCACGTGGCTATTGATGGAGCAGGGGAAAGACAAAAATGTTTTGTACCCCTTCGAAATTAATGACCTCATAACTTTAAAAATACTAACTGTTTGAATGCATGTATTAATCAACAAATGCACCTTTAATTAGACACTACACGCGGGAAACTAACTGGCATTGCAAAAAATCAAATTTATTTACAAATGTGAAATTAAATTAACATATATTTGTGATTCGTGTAGAAAGTAAAAGTAAATTGCATGCATTTTGTTTGTAGTAAAATTATATTGTGGCAAGAATGCAGATGGTAAGTAAAATCGCTTTAAATGTCGCTTATGCTAGGTAACACCTAACACGGGTCATTAGAATGGTGGGTGGTAAACAGAAGGGCTTATTTTCTATGTCTAATTTCTGCTATGTTGTTTTCATATTAGCTCCGTTCGGGCCTGCTAGGCCTCGCCTGAAAATGGCTGCTGCAGAGAGACGCGATTGCGTGTGCTGAATAAAGATGGTCCCCGCGCATGAGCAGAGTGGAAGTTCCAGTCACGAGTGTGTGGCCTATGCCCGGAGTGAGAGATGTCAAGGCCAGTCTGACCAGAAAAATAAGAGTTGTGCCAAGAGTACAGCATAAATGCATGGGAACGGATGGGAAAATCGAACTCCAGAAGATGAACTAATTCATGACTGTTGAATAATGTTGCAAATATATTAACAAAGTTAAAGTACATTTGGACCTGATGAATCACGAGAACTATTGTATGCATTGATTGTTTGCGAACCGGTTCGAGCAAGGAGGACAATGAGGTGACCATCACCACCCCTCCAATGGACCAATCAGAATGAATGTAGCCCCTAAAAGGTTTCAATTTTGGGTATAGCAAGTTAGTGTAAAGGGTATAAAAGAGCTTGTGCTCACAGTGAGGGGTGCGCGCCTATTCTACATCGATCTATTCAACACAACACGCTGTCTGTTGAGAAGATTTTTCCTTCTGATGCTGAAAAAGACTTTGTCAATTTTGGACTTCGAACGTTGATGGGGAAAAGAAATGAGACCGTTGTGAGAATCTATCTCGGGAGGGTTTACGTCCGAGGAGGTTAGAGGGACAGTCAGTCAGTATTGGGAACCTATCCTGTGATCTTCGGCTCATGTTCTGGTGAACTATTCTCGTCATCGCCCTAAGGCCAAGGGTAATGAGTATTTTCCGTTTCCATTCAATCTTTACTTAAATGCTTATGTAATAATGTCTAGAATATTTCTCTAATAAACTTTATTTATTCAATTTATTCAATGAATCTAGATAAAATGTCATGCTAACTCAAAAACTGAGTCTGTGGTTATTAGAATTAAAGTTATGATCAATAATTATTAAAAGGTTTTAAATTGTCATTGAGCGGACTTAATCGCCATCAACTGATTCCTACTAGTTGGTCCATCGACCAAAATAGCGGAGTACCTTGATGTTTAGAACCGACAATTCCAAAATCAAATATATATAATGTACACAGTTATTATTTAGATAAAAATATTAACAAGGTCTGCCCCGATGAGGAGTTCCCTGCCGTCTGCCACGCGGATCGTGTTTCAGCTGTGGAGGCAGGCTCTGCGGAGGATGGGCTGGTGGAATAGGCTGACCCGCGAGACCCCACTTTGGACAGGAATAGTTACCGACAAACATGGGCAGATGGGAAATCAGTTAGTCGGCAAAGGAGGAGGGGGAGCAGGATTGCTTATGGCAGCACTAAGAGATTGACAGTTGAGTCTGAGACCAGGTGTTCTGGCAGCTACAAACTCTTTAGTATGCATATTGCTTTTAGCTGAGTCAGGAAGTCAACTAAAATAGACAGCACAGGCAGGGAAAAAGACGAGCAGCAGGTATGGGAGAATTACAAAGCCAACAAAATGGATGCCATAACCAAGATAGCTTCAGCTCCTGCTAACTGACATTATTTCAGATTTCCACACGAGGTCCTCATCCTCGGACCCTGCACCTCTGCCTGGGACAACACCTGGTGGCCCTCCGTCCTCGGGAACCCTCCCACCCCCACAGACCACGCTCGGAACCTCAGCATCATCCTTGACTCCTTCCTCTCCATAAACCGCCAGATCAACACCGTCACTTCCACTTGTTTCAACTGCCTCCGCATCCTCCGTCAGACCTTCAAATGGATCCCCCCGACTGCAGAAGGACCGTCATCCACGCACTCATAACCAGCAGACTGGACTACGGCAACGCTCTCTACACCAGAATCAACAGAACTCTTCTACACAAACTCCAAACCATCTAGAACGCCACAGCCAGACTCGTCCTCGGGACGCCGCATCACAAACACATAACCCAATACCTACGAGCCCTCCACTGGCTCCCCGTCGAGAAGAGGGTCACCTTCAAACTCCTCACCCACGCCTACAAATCCCTCAACAACATCAGACTCAAATACCTCAACGAGAGAGTATCCTTCCACGTACCCAAGAGGAACCTCCGCTCCGTCAACCTTGCCCTGGCAGAGGTCCCCCGCATCCACAGAAACAGAATTGGCGGGAGAGCCTTCTCCTACATCGCAGCCAAAACCTGGAATGAGCTTCCCGTGAACATCAGACGCTCCCCGACCCTGCACACATTCAGGAAGGACCTCGAGACCTGGCTCTTTGAATGATCCGGAGCCGCTCCCCCCAACCCTAGCACCTTGAGAGCCTTACGGGTGAGTAGCTCGCTATATAAACCCCTGATTGATTGATTGATTGCATGGTACGAGCGGTATTTGGTGAAGCGATACCGCTGTTCGCGGCTGTTGGCTGGGAGACCGGAAACCTCCTTATCACCGCTGGCCCAGAGTTATTGGTTGGGAGGTTGAATATTACTCTAAATGCGGCTGGTGGGGTGAGTAGAGCTCTCGCGCAACCGTGTGCACTCTGGCAGTATACAGCGGCTCTCACGCTTTCTCAGCTGGCAGCGAGTGTCCTGAGCATGAGCGTGTGTACCTAGCCCAGCAACCTTCAGTGTGCACATTCTGAGAATACACAGACGTGAGACTGCTTCTGCTGGCTCTTTGTGGGTCTGCGCGTGCTCCTCTGATGCAATAGTGCTGGGGAACCGCTACCGCTGATAGCTGGGAGTGGCTGTCAGTGGAGCAGCATCTGCGCTCACACACCAAAGGAACATTCTGCAGATTCAGAGAAGCATTGGGGTTGAGATGCCAGGTGTCTGAGAGGCGGTGGAGCATTCTGGTGAGCTGCGGGGAGAATTTAAAAGTAAGGCACCTTTTTGGGGCTTCTATCTTCCCACTATTTTTGGAACTGCTTGGAGGTTTGTTATTTACAACTTTTTTTTTGAGGGCTGGCTGAGAACAATTTTGAGACTGTTTTTTAGGGCACATGGTGGGGGATTTTCAACTGGAGAAAGTTGTTTTGCGATAAGTTACCTCTCACCAGTGGGGCAAGAAAAATGAAAATGGCCATCCAGCAGCAGATCACATAACCACCTTATTTTTGGGGGAAACCTGGGAAACCTGCAATGATGTGGTCTGAATGGTTTAGGCCATTCGAAAAGCATTTGGTAGCCATTGATGCTACGGAATATGCGCCTGCACGTAAATTTGCCCTATTGTTTGGAAGCCTGCGCCAAGCTGCGCAGTGTATTTTTGATAGCCTTCCCCCATTACCTCCTCCCCCAGTGGAGTCTGGGGACAGGCAGTGGAATATCTATATGGAAGCGATAGCCAGATAAAAAATTCAATTTTCTGACACACCAAATATAATGTTGGAAAGGCATAACTTTTACAAACGTAGGCAAATGGAAGAAGAGAGTGGATGAGTACATATCAGCCTTGAGGGTATTGGCAACTTCCTGTTGGATTTTGTCCATTATTGGATGACTACATCAGGGACCAGTTCGTATTTAACTGCGCATCTCACAAAATTAAGGAAAGATTGCTAAGTTGTAAAAATCCATCACTGTCTGAGGTGATCAACTTAGCACTGAGTATTGAGAGGTCTGCCATTTCGATGAAGGCAGTGCAATTGGTTTCGAAACCTAAAGTTAATTTGGTTTTGACTCAGGCAGAGAACTGTGAGGAAGGATTGTATGCTGAAGGTACAAAAGATAAGTTACAGAAGCCTTTGCAGAAAAAAGGCCAAACCTTTTGCTATAGGTGTGGGTCTATATTTCATTTCAGTAACTCAACTGGGTGCCCTGCTTTGGGTAAACGTTGTTCCAATTGCAAAACGATTGGCCATTTTCAGAAAGTATGCAGATATCAGAGGAAGGTGGGCAGTGTGGATGTGGAAGTGGATCTATACTCAGATTCCCTGAACAATGTGGTGTTACCTTTGGATTATGAGGCGGAGCCTGTCGAGATAAAAGGTCCTTTATGCACAGCCATCATTGATGGAGTCGAGCTCCATGTTATGGCGGATTCGGGGTCACCCCTAACAATTCTTTGTGATTCCATGTTGTATGAAAAGTGGGGGTGAAAACATTTCCTTGTCCAAAACTGATGTGAACCCCAAAGCCTTAAGAGAGAAGGACATTGACATGGTGGGGCTCTACATGGCCAAAGTGCAGGTTATGGGTAGGGAAACTTGCACTAAGGTGTATGTGGCTATCAAGGGAAAGAACATAGAGAAATGGAGAGATCTAGCACGAATGGGTCTGTACTTGGTACCCGGGGACGACAATCCTATTAGGGTGAGGGAAATACAAGTGTGTAACGAGACTGGAATCGACTCAAAGGAGCTATTGGCTGAGTACCGTTCAGTGATCAGGTGGGTCTGGTGACACAGAATTAAGTTGTTGACAGGGGCTCAGCCGGTAGTGCACAAGGTACGGCCAGTGCCTTTGAGTGGGAGAGAGGAATTGAGAACCATGTTAGAGGGGCTATGTGCTCAGGGCATTATACAACCCACTGAGTTGTCACAATGGGTCGCACCTATTGTGGTAGCCTGCAAGAAAACTGGTGAGATCAGGTTGTGTGCAGACCTCAGGGGTCTAAACAAGAACATCGCAGTAGACTGCCACCCTCTCCTCAGGATTCAGGAGCTTTTGGTGAATTTGGGGAGTGGGGGAAATGGTTCTCCTTAATTGATCTGAAATCAGCCTACCATCAGGTGCCGAGTCTCGGGAACTAACAACTTTTGTAACTCCATTTGGGGCATGCAAGTTCCTTAGACTTCCCTTTGGACTGGTCAGCCAGCGTCTTTCAGAGGATGATGGACATGCTATTTAGGAACACAAAGGGAGTGCATGCTTACTTGATATTTTGGTATTTGTGAAGAGTTTGGAGGAGCATAACAAGCTGTTGAAGAAGTTGTTGTCCATTCTGGGTGAACGAGGCATGTCTGTGAGGGAGGATAAATGCAAGTTCAGGGTGAGAGAGTTGGAGTATCTGGGGCACACGGTTTCAGAGGCAGGCATCAAACCCACATTTTCGGTGATCAGATGCAAGGGCTCCCTGCAATAAAGATATGCTTCACTCTTTTTTGGGGCTGGCGGAGTATTATGCCAGATTGGTGGTCAACTATGCCCAGACTGTGGAACCCCTGCGTGTGCTACTCAAGAAAGGTCAAATATTTGTGTGGTCAGAGGAGTTTTATGAGGCATTTGCAAGAGTGAAGGAGTTAATCGTTTCTGCCCAGGCCCTACATGCTTTTCAAGATGATTGTACCTCAGTTATAACTGTGGATGCAAGCTTCAGAGGTTTGGGAGCTGTCTCAGTCAGTGGGTGGAAGGCAGGGAGCAAACGGTTGCATTCGCCTCTAGGTCTCTTAAGCAGTTCGAGTGTCACTAAAGTACCATAGAGTGAGAGGCGTTGGCTTGTGTCTGGGAGGCCCAAAAATGTTAAATGTATATTTGGGGTCGCGGGTTCGAAATCTGCACGGACCACAAGCCGCTAACCTTCATCTTTAGCAGGGTTAACAGTAGCAGCATGTCAGCCACACGGACCAGGTTGGTATCGAAGTTGCAGCAGTATAATTTCAAGATGAAGCACGTTTCAGGGGGAACACAATTCTGTGCAGATTGTCTATCCAGAATGTCGATGGAGAAGGATAATGAGGAGGAACTGGTTGAGGAAGATGTGCAATGCGTGGCTGTGGTGGCTGCGATTGAGGAGTGGGGTTCTGTCATTTCAGAAAGTGAATGGAGGGATGCTACTGTGAAAGATGCTATATTATCCAAGGTGTTGGAGTATTCCTCTCAGAAAAGGCCGGAGGCAAGAAGTTTGTCTGGGGACTTGAGGAACTTTGCTCAGGTGTCGGATGAGCTATCAGTGAAAGATAGCATAGTCATGAGAGGGGACAGGTTAATTCCTCCAGTTGGTTCATGGGATTCCTTCGTAAAGGTAGCTCACCAGGGTCACATGGGGGTTACTAAGACAAGCATGAGGGTGAAGCAACACTATTGGTGGCCTGCCATAGACTCCCAGGTCAGGAGCTTGGTGGATAATTGTGAGGAGTGTTTGCTGTCGGACAAACACTGGGAGACTTCTCACACACTATTGCATCCAACTCAGTTCCCTGAGAGAGCTTGGGAGAAAATTGTTCTGGACTTCTCATGGCCTTACAATGTGTTATCAAATGAAATGAAATACCTAATGTTGGCCGTTTACTACTATTTGAGGTGGATTTATAACAAATTTGCTGAAACACCGCATACTGTAGTTGGGTTTTTGAAAAAAGTATTTTTGTTGAAGGGGGCGAATAATGGAACATATTTTGTTTCGGAAAAAATTTGCAAGGTTTTCAATATGAGATATATAACATTTCAAGGTGGCATTGTATTCACCCGCTTCAAATTGACTTGTGGAGTGGGGTAATACGTTTCTGAAGGAAGGGATTCAGTCAGTTATCGGTTCGGGAATAAATGAAGGAAAGTTCTTTGAGGAGAAAGTGTGGAACTATAACACATCACTGTACCACTGGAGTTACTCCTTTCGAACTGCTAAGGGGCAGAAAAGAACACGCAACCTTATTTCCTTCATGGCTGGAGGGAAAAGGTCAGAAAAAGCAGAAGAAAGGGTTAGTGCGGGTGAGGTCACTGACAAGGTCAGGGCGAAGCGGTTACGGATGAAAGAGAATTTTGATAGGAAGGGTTATTCAGTGGTGAAGGATATAGCGGTAGGCGATCGCGTGATCAATAAAAAACCTGTCATGGTAAAAAAGGGGGACTCTGTTTTCAAACCGGATGCAAGCTAGTAGGGTAAGCAAGGGGGCAGCTTTCTTGGCTGGTAAGGGATGGTGGAACAAGAGAAAGTTGGTGAAGTTGACGCAGGATCAAGCTAGGATCATAATGCGTAGGAAGGAAGTGTTGAGAGAGCAGGATCACGGATGGTCTCATTGTTTGCAGGTACAAACTGAGTGCGGATGAGATTTGAACAGTGCAGGCAAGACAGTTAACAGGTCTGTTGGGGGGCCTTCGACTTTGAGCTTATAAAGCACTGAGCTTGGTAACCGGGTCAGGAGGGCTATAGCTAGATTCAAGGATTTTGTAAGATACTAATTTGCTGATTAATTGGATATAATTTAGCACTTTGCATTTTATTTACATTGGGGGTTTTCTTTGTTTGTTTTATGATAAGGGGAGAGGCGTTGTAGTGGTTTGTATTAAGCATATGGAATGTTACCTAACAATGGGGGAGAGGATGTAGCCTTACGGCTAGAGCAGTTGACCTCGAAGCTGGGGAACGGGGTTCGAGTCTCAGCAACGGTGCTCAATATCCTGTGATTCTGGTCAAATCACTTAAACTCCCCGTGCCTAAAAATCTTTTTTTTTAATGAATGTGTCCATCTGTAATGAAACTGGTGCTCATGTAAAGCGTTCTGATACCCGATTCCTCGGGTCTAGTTCGCGCTATATAAAACTCTACAAAAAAAAAGAAATTATAGTGCAACAATGGTCGTCCATGCTCGGAGTGTGGGCTGGTGCTGAGTTCGATGTACGACGACAGTTGGAGATCGACCTTCAGACCAGCAACGCTTTCCATGCTGTGGTTGAAGTCTTCACGGAATAAAGTACTTCTCTTATCGGAAAAACGACCCTGAAAAATGTTCCTTATTAAGAAGAATTTCGCAGAACATTTTTCTGCATTTTGAATTTCCCCCATTTTAAAAATAATATTGTATGTTTGCATGTTTGTGTTGTACATGTAACGGTGCTGCATATGGCGAAAGGTATGTCCTGTGCCACAAGTAAATATGACACAAGCTCTTAGTCACCCATACACATATATCCCATTCACACACATGTTCATACATTCCCTCAGACCACGCACTTGGTTGCACATGACGCACAGTGATGCCATGGCATACCTTTGATAGTAAACCTAGTCACAGTATTTTGTTCAAACCATACTATTGGGCTACATGGACATTAGGTTTAGTCAATGAAGCTGGGGAGGGGGTGTCTGCTAACAAACAATTAGTGAGTTACTTGGCATTCAGTAGCTCATGCGATTTTCACTGATCAAAAGTAGCTCTCTGTTTTTGGTTTACATTAAAACTAAACCTTTGTTACTCCTGATGTACGGACATGGACCTTCCTACGTATTGTTCCTATCGTGCTGCCGAACCTCCGGGATGTCGGCTGAATAGCTGTGTACCATGTTGACGTAAATAAAGGTTTTAAAAAAAAAAGTAGCTCTCTGTAATGACCCTAGTACAGAAATGGTTACTACCGCAAAAAAACACAAGCATTGGCATAGCCAATAGGTCTCGCCTTTGGGACCTTATAAGTGTTTAGCTAGAGATATTGACTTTGCTTATGTTTTTAATGTTGATAGCATTTTTGTTACCTTATATATGACCAAGAAAGCATTACGTCCAAGTGAAAGACCATATTAAAAAAGTATTACTTATAAATAATGTTTTCATCTAATTTTGTCCTATATATGTTGGTAACTTGTTTCTGCGTGTGCCAATGCCTTCTTGTTATGGGTTTTTTTTGTTATGGGGGGGCATAAATAACATGAGGCTGAAGCTTGGGAAATAGTACCTGTGTAACAGTTAGTGTGATAGTTAGTGAGTTAGTTACTTTGTTATAGAGAGAGTTAGTTAGTTAGTGAGAGAGAGAGAGTTAGTAAGTCAGTGAGTGAGAGAGAGAGAGTTATTTAGTGAGAGAAAGAGATAGTTAGAGAGTTAGTTATTGAGAGAGAGAGTCTTTGAGAGAGAGAAATTAGGGAGTTAGTTTTGAGAGAGTGAGTCCGTGAGAGAGAAATAGTTTGAATTAGTGTTTTTAATGAGAGTTAGATAGTGAGAGAGTTAGTGAGAGGGATTGAGATAGATAGTTAGTGAGAGAGAGTGAGAGAGTTAGTGAGAAGGAGGTTGAGAGAGTGAGTTAGTGAGTGAGTTAGTGAGTGAGAGAGTGAGTTAGTGAGAGCTACTTAGTGAGAGAGAGAGTCAGATAAATAACAATGGTAAACTCCCTTGCCTCAGTGTGTTATGCCGTGACTCACAGAAGCGGTAGGAGAAAGTGACCCGCTGATCTAAAGAGACAAAATGTACTTAAGAGTTGTTTTTGCCAAGGCACACTGTGGTTGAACCACCCTATAATTCGGCATTGAAAACCTTTCTGATCTGACTTGAAAAAGTTTCAAATAAGTGTGATTTGTTGACTTCCGATACAGGGCAGCATTTGAGAGAGTAAAGATTGTTCTAACTGTTTAGAGGCTAGGATGTTCTCTTTAGCCTGAGGCCTAGGAGGAGGGAGAGATGCTGTTGTGTCATCCGAGACACGTTCTAGTGTCTCGACAGGCACTGGTTTAGTAGGCACTCCCCTATGGGAGTGGGCACACACACACCCCACACCCATTCACCACCAGTGTCATGAGTGACGTGACACAGCTAATAAAAGGGCCCGAGTGCACGTGCTCAGGGCCAGTTGTAGTATTCCACTCACCGTGTTCGTGTCAATCATTTACTAGCATGTGGACCTAGGGCCCACAACACAACATTGGCGATGAGAGGGTTTATCCCGCGCTTGCAGTCGCTGTGCTTCCGTGGTTGAAGGGGGACTGTGCATCGCCCGTGTAGAGGGCGGCCTCTGCGGCAGGTAATTAAATTATCGCAGCGCCCGCGGGGGCGTGTGATGGGCCCCATGGTGAAGTTGCGGCGGCGGGTGCCCAGCCGCATGCCCACACCTCTGGAGCGAGGTAAAGCCCAGTGAATGCGGAAGAAATGCAAGTGAGGCCGGTCTGCTGAGACGCCGGCCGCCGCCACAGACAGCCACGAAGAGCAGTGAGGGGGTGCCCCCCCTGCCAATTATAGTGGGAGAGACCTCCCCCACGCAAAGAGCCCCGTGCCGGTGATAATGGCGACCCGCGAAAGTGGCCATCTGTCTTTCAGAAGGGAGGCACGGAGATTGGCTGTCCCGGACACTGGAGGAATGGACGAGGGCCCCGCAGCTTCCGCTGGAACGCCACAAGAAGCGCTAGTCTCCCTGCCATGCTCGTGGCGCGTCTGCCGCCGCCACGCTCCAGCACTCCCCGCCGAAAGTAAGGAGCCCGGTGCTCATCGCTGCACAGGGCCCACGAGCAGTCCTTCCACCCCTGAACCAGGCATAACGCTCCGCTGCCGGCCCACACCGAGCAGACCTCCTTTACTGCCAACATAATTATTCTTAAGACGCCCTGGCAACGCCAAGCGGGCAGAAGAGGAAAAGCGAGCCCATGTGCACTGCCCTACTGTGCCCCCTACCTTCCTTGTGCGATCAAGACGGTCCGGAGGTAGGCACGTGGCTGTAGGCTGTTGTTACCGGCAAAAGTCAGGGCCCAGTGTCAGGTGTTGTCACAGAACGGCTCCAACTTCAACAGCGGATGGGAAGAAGCGTGGCAGCCCAGTAGCCATCGGATGTGAGCTGCACCTGCAGGGCGAGCTCCCGCCTGTAGCTTCAGCCTTGTGCGGCCCAGGTTTAAGGGAGAGAGACGGCTGTGAGGAAGATGATGAGCACCGACAGCGCCATCTAACAGCACCTCGCTTCCCTGCACACGGCGAGATACTGCATCCATTTAGTGAAGTGACACTCGTGGGCAGTGGATAAAAAGAGCCCAGCAGTATAACCCTGTAAACACTCCACTTGTTTCCACAGACAGCCTCCCCACGCTGAAGGCAACAGCTGTACGGCCGCCAATCAAAGGAAGAGGGCTAAGACCGGCAAAACAGCAGGGCTGCACTGCCACCTGGTGGCCACCAGTGGTAACAGCCACCTCAACCAGTCATGTCACAATTGAATGTATGCAATGGCCTAAGGGTAAATTCCAGATGCCTGACAAAAATGCACGCCTATGCTTTCACCTAAGACCAGTGCACCCCAGGCCCAGGAAGTGGGGCTAAGCGGGAAAGGATATCCAAGGCCCACACGCAAAGAAGAGGGCGCCATCAGGTGCAGTCAACCTTCGCCTCACACGGAAGAAAGCCCTGCACGGACTCCATCAGCAATATAACAGTCCGGATAGTCACACATGCAATGCGTGACCAGCCCAGAAAAGCCAGCAGTGCCCAGCATCACCAGATTTACACATAAGTGTGGACTCAGCAGTCCTATGCCCCAGGACCCTGTCAGTGAACTGAGCACTGCAAGTCACCTCTACAAGGTACAAGAGAGACTTGACAAGCTTCACAGAGAGGTGCAGAGCAACACAGACAGCAACACCCTAAAGCAACTTCCTCCTGCCCAAGAGGGACACCCAAGAAAGGCTAGTACAGAGCGCACCCCCAGTGCCTGTCCACTGTCACAGCGTTTGAGAAGAGTGCACCACACACCCCTGGCAGTGGACAACCATCACCGCAAGGAGTAAGAGCAGGCACACACGGTGCCAGAAGAGGGTGCCCTGACAACGTAGAAGCATGCACAGCCCAAAGTGCGTGACACACGCGCCCAGAAGAATGTCAGCAGAGGTGAACACCCAGGAGGAGAAGAGATCTCTCCAAAAGGAAAGAAGCACTGCCGGAATCAGCAGGGAGATCCCATACATCTCTACAGCGGCAACAGCACCGGAGCCCGGAAGGGGCCAAACACAGAACAGTGTCCTCCCTCACTCTGTCTCACGCAGGAGTCGTCAGTGACCCAAGGCTGACGAGAGGAGAGTCGTACACCACAAGTGGACAGCCGCAACCACTAGCTCACTACTGCCCGCGGAAGCCATTCCCTGGAGAGCGAACACCCAGAGTAGGAGCGTCAAGACGCCACAGCTCACCACTGCCTGTGGAAGCCATTCCCTGGAGAGGGAACACCCGGAGTATGCGTGTCAAGAAGCTGCCTGAAGGAGCACCCAAGATGAGTGGCTGCTCGCCATGCAGCCGAGAAGAGCGACTGAAGTTTTGCCTGTATGGTCCAGAGACCATTAAAGTTAATAGGCCCGTTGGCCTTGTTAGAACATGGTGCATGTCACTGCACCTGGAGGAGAAGCAGAAGAAGAGTGGAGATCGTCTCACACAGAAGAGCCGGACAAACACAGGGGTGTTAAAGACAACGAGAGGAAAAGCACGAGGACTAGTAGCACCACAAGCTAAGAACACCTCCAAAGACACCAGACAGCCACCAAGGCGGACCGACGGCCCTGGCGACAGCACCAAGGGAGAACCACACGTAAGTCGCAGCAAGCGCAACCCGCGTTGCTCCTATTGCTTCACAGTGAGACCGTCCAGGCACGAGTGTCAGCAGTTGGAGTCGAGTGGCATCCCTGCTCCTGACCGCAAATGCCAGAGGTGCAAGACAAGATTCAGAAGAGGCAGTCACGTGACTACGATGTCCATCCAGAAACTTCCTCTCCTAGTTAATCATCGCCACCTGTCGTCCAGGCCCAATGGCAGCTACGTCATCAATGCCATGTACATGACACTGCACTCAGCAAGATATGTGGAAGTGTGACCGGAGGGTCTGCACCAAGAATCGGACAACCAGCTGAGGTCAAAAGGGGAAGTCGTGAGCAGCAGGGCCGACGATGAAGAAAACCCAAGCTACAACAGGAGTGAGTCCTGATACAGCGACAGCAAGGGAAGAGGAGGATAACCTGGAGAGGAACTGGCAACCGCACAGCGGGAGTCCAAGAGTAAGCCGCACAGCCTGCGCGAACCGAGTCTCAAGCTTTACGTTTCTCAGGGTGTTCATCACTCCTCCATCATCAAAGTCCCAACAGCCCAAGAAGTCCCATGACACAAATGCAAGTGCCTCCCCAGATAACATGTAGATACCTGGCCACTCCCTGCCTCAGGTGATCGACTCCAGACTAGACACCTGCATCCATCAAGGCAAGTCATCACCCGCCGTTGTCCCGATTCACCACATGGCTGGTAACGCTACCATGCCAGTCCTCATCAAGTGTGTCTACCGACACCATCTCGGATACACATGGATTGGAGTCCAACACTATTGCCCAACTAGCCAACAAGAAGACTCAGAGGCTACCTGCTAACCTGGTCTGCACCTGAACTGCTGCAGCGAGAGCATGTCCTGACCAAGACCCACACACCCTTGAGATTTGTGCGAGAGACTGGCTACTGGCTCATTGGCGATTTGCAGCTGCCCTCAGCTGGCACATATGCAGCCCCATCGCAGCCTACCAGCAGTCCCGTGGCAAGCCCGACCAAGGGCCTCACCAGGCGGGAGAGCTGGAAGAGACATTGCCCCACCGACAGGTCACCGGACACAGCAAGACAGCCTAATTGAGACTTCAGGCGATCCAGGAATAATCCAGTGAACTCTCACCATGGACTCCCACCATGATCTTAACGCACCCAGTCAATTAACTATTGTTACACACCACATACCATCATCCATGTCAAGCGGACAGAAGTTACTGGGGACTAAAGGACATGCTTACACTGGCACGTTCCTAATGCGCAGATGACATCTTCAAGCAAGCGTTTGTATCCTAAACCGATCAGGTTAAATGATGAATACCTGCTGAGAGTGTCCTGTCACAGTCGAACACACCAGCCTTTGTCAACCGTTGTCCTGATGCCGGACCCGAGAAACTGATCAACCCTGTGGTGTAGATTTTATTACTGTTTATCCCTACAGGTTGAACTATAGAGCTTTTGTTTTATTAAAATTTTGGAGGAATGTTGTGTCCTGCGAGACACGTTCTAGTGTCTCGACAGGCACTGGTTTAGTAGCCACTTCCCTATGGGAGTTGGCACACACACACCCCACACCCATTCACCACCAGTGTCATGAGTGACGTGACCCGGCAAATAAAAGGGCCCAAGTGCACATGCTCGGGGTCAGTTGTAGTACTCAACTCACCGTGTTCGTGTCAATCATTTACTAGAATGTGGGCCTAGGGCCCACAACACAACAGATGCCATCCCCATTTTATTTGATCGGAGCAATTAAAACCCCTTCCACGCTGCTTCCCGTGCTCTCACATGCAAAATGACCTTAGCCTCGCAGGGTGCTTTGTAACTCTTCTGCCTGCTGAGTCCATGCATTTGAATGGCCCAGGAGTGAGGTGCCTTGTGAAATCCAAATTGTCTGCACAAAAACCTGTTGGCTATTAACTTTGGATCGGCCTGCTGAAGCCCTAATGAGAGTGCCAAAATCGAGTCAGACATTGGGCGATGTCTACGATGCTGGGAAAGGTCTTTTCGTCAGTAAAACGAGCCAGGGAAACCAAAAGGGCATCGAGCAGAAAGTACACTCAAGGAAAACAAGCAAAAGCACGGCACAGTGCCGAACGTGTAACCTGAAAATGAAACACATTCAGAAAGGAAAGCCACGGCAAGACAAGCAGTTCAGAAGGGAAACAAGCATTTGCAATGCAATAGGTCTCGCATTTGCGAGACTTTGGTCTATTGGCATTGTAAATGACAATGCCTTTTATGTATGTGTTTTGAAAACCTGCAAGCGGTGTGTAAACTCGCACTTTCTACTTATGGTCGGTGCATTGTCTGGCCTTGACTTGCAGCTTTTTCTTTTCCAAGATATTTAGATGCCACATAAATCATGCCACCCAAAGGGTAGAGTAGTGAATTCCATCCACAAATTCTCAAAAGGAATCTTACAAGAACGTATATCAGTGCATCTCACGCAGCATTCTTAATATTTTTGAGTGAGAGATCACTCATTTGAAATATAAATAATAAATAACGTTTTGGAACAAAAGAGTGTCAATATCATAGTAACAACAATGTATTTGACAAAAAAACACTCATGTGCCATGCAGAAGGAACATTGCACTTAACAATGTACACACACCACTGTAGAAGAAGGAACAGGGGATTGTTGACATTTTAACGGAGAATGTTTATTTTCTACTCTAGATAAAATTATTGAAATTGGCCGATTTCAATTAGGCTATCACATCTGAAACTATTTACTTCTGTATCGTCAACTTAGAGATAAAGAATAAAGAATGTATGCATTATTAATTCACAATGAGATATCGATAATAATGCAGTTTGCTTCTATATGTGATACGTAATTATGTGTTTGTGCACGTATTATTATTAAACAACCAAACCTCATCCAGTCACCGCCATGCTAGGTGTAGCACCACAATAATGTAGTTGAGTATACGGGAAGGCAAAAAAGCATGTTTACCTTATGATAATAATAATAAACTGAAGCAAACTGGGATAAAAAGTAGCTAAGTGTACTGTAATCGACTGAAATAAAAAGAACAGATGATGGCACATGTGCACTGTGAAGCCATAAATGAATATGTTTTTGTGTAATGTAACTGGTGCGCATGTCAAGCGCTCCAATACCTCCGGGTCGAGATGGCGCTATATGAAACTACTAAACAATAGAAAATACTGTTTGCGGATGGGGGTAGGGACGTATTCCACTTGAGTTACGTCTGTGGTTGCATTCTTTCCTGCTGCAGCCATGTCTGTGAGTGACTCGGCGGAAGTAATTCAAAGGGCAGTTGAAAGCTAGTGGCTATGTGAGATCTCTTCTACTTCATACCTCCGCAGCCTAACAAAGCTCAGTGTACATTTAAGTACTCAGTGCGTTTTCACATGAGGAGCCTAACCCCGCTAGGTCATTGTGAAGCCAGGCCATATAAATGAATGTGTTTTTGTGTAATGTAACTGGTGCGCATGTCAAGCGCTCCAATACCTCCAAGTCAATTTGGCGCTATATGAAACTGGTACAACAAAAGAAAATAAGGTTTGCGGAGGGGGTAGGGACGCATTTCACTTGAGTTAAGTATGTGGCTGCATTCTTTCCTGCTGCAGCCATGTCAGTGAGTTAACCCCCGCATTTGCCCCACTCCCGGTTTCCTTACTTGGATTCCTTGTCATAAATAAGCCAACGTAGACTTGCTCTTGTGGTGGTCATTGTTGTCCGCAGTTTATTATGCATACCCATATATACATATCCTTACTGTTGTGCATCCTGCCATAAATCATTATTGCTGAGCTGTAATCCTATGTCTTGCTTTGCTTGCATCTCGTTATACTTTGTGTTTGCAAAATCATATGTACATTGGACATATTGCATATTAGACTGACAGTTCGTTACATGGTAATTTGCAGGCTTGTAATGTCTCTTGGCCCTACGGGGTCGTTGCTTCGTTCGGTTGGATTTGCCTTTCCAGGGGTATAGCTTTTTGTCCCGGAGTTAGGCAACAACTCGCTACCTTTTCGTTTCTTGTTGTGCCCTGCCATCCGGCGGGGGCTGGGCAGCGAGCGCCGTCTCCGATAGCTACCCCCTTGTGGTAGGCCAACTCACCCAGCCGTAAGGCATCCCAGAGTGACTGGTCCTAGCCACCGGCCATAGGCCAACTCACCCAGCCGTAAGGCATCCCAAGGTAAGTGGTCCTATTCCGGCGCACCGCCCTCCAGTGTGCCTCCGTACCAACCATTATCCCTGTAGTTTTCTTGCCACGCCGCCAGGGAGGCTTCCGTCTTCCTGCGGCTCCCCCTTCCGCTGGCTTCTTTATTTGCAACCCGCCAATGCCATTGCGCCCCAAAGGTTGCTCCAGAATACTCCCATGCCCATATCGGACAGGTGCACCCCATCCTTTGCATAGAACTCGGGCCGGCCTCTGTGGATGAGGCCGTGCCTAACCGACTCCAGTCCGTTGGTTCTGCAAAATTTGCTCACGGTTAGGTTCAGTTTTTTCCTCGAGTTCTCCACCGAGTTCTGTGAATGTGCCCCACGCCATTCGTTCCTACTGATCAGTTCCGACCATATGATGGAGGTGTCTCGGAATGCTCTGCTCGCCTCCGTCAGATCTCTTTGTATATTCTGAAGCAGGACCCGCCTGCCACGTTTGGCCAAGTCGTTCCCCCCTAGGTGTATGATCAGGACATCCAGGTACACGCCGGCCTCTGCCCTCAGCTCCGCGAGCCTCGCTGGCAGCTGCTCCCATTTCATTCCCAGTTGGCCAAAACACCTTATGCAGGTGTCCGCCGGCCGTCGTTCTTGCCTGCTCCCCTCCTGCCACCACCAGGAGTGCATGCGAGTTATGAAAGAGTGGCCTACCACCCAAGCCAAGCGCGGTCTCCTTCCTGCTGGAGGAATGACAACAATTTAATTGTACGGGCGGGGGGGGGGGCTGGTACTGCCTTACATGAGCTGGGGTCTTATGTAGGTCCGGTATGCTTTCGACCGCCATCTCCCTACCGCCTGTATCCCCGATGCAGACATCCCATGCTGCGCGGCGGTCGTGGCGGCCCCTATCCTAAATGAATGGGACCCAAACCCCAAAGGTGGCAGTCCCGCTTTGCTTAGTGAGAGACGAACTGGAATCTGCTGAGGTGAGTACCGTCCCTAAGTATGAACAGCGGACCATCGCCAGCCGGGCGTATTGCCATAAAAGCCATCAAACAGCACATTGCACAGCACTTCCTGTCCTCGATGCACCGCAACCTCTCCACCGCCCCTTTGCCAGCTTGGTCTGTTTTTGAACGCCGCAGTAGCAGCTCTATATCCCCCGGTCTTGGTGTGATGTCCCCTGCTTGGAGGCAGCTTTCTGCCGGGCCTGCCTTTGCAGGAGCTACCAGCTCGCAGGGGCGAAATGCCACGAAAAATGCGGTGGCGAAGGCCGCCCTGAATAGCTGTTGCTCGAAACAGTAATTCGTGATGTCTTGCAGCACCCCCAGCAAGGCCCTTAGCTTGGCGAAGTCTATCGGGCGTCTGGTATCCCTCCTCGCGCCCTCAGTTCGCTTCCACCCCTTCATCGCTGCCTTGGTGTAGTGTGTGGTCACAGGGTCCAGCCCAGTCTCTAACCTAGAGTAGTATGCCACGGCTGACAGGTGGACTTGTGTCCATGACCTGGACTTCTGGGAGTTAAACGCCCACTGTATGAACTGTTCTGCTGCCCTGCGGGTTGCTCCTGTGTCGCATAGAGACTGTATCCCTCCTATTAGCATTACAGTATTGATGTATGTTCTGTATCTCCTAGCCGCTGCCGGGGTGAGGGCTTGGCTGACCAGCTCTGACAAATCTATCCCACCAGGTCCCACAGGTGGCCAGGGCAAGGGATCATATCCTGCTCTGCGCCGGGCGCCAGTTCCCAGAACTTCTCCATCCGTGCACGGGACAGGGCGTCTGCGATCTCGTTGTCCGCCCCGGCACATGGCGCGCCCGCAGTTCTATGTTGCCCTCCAGCTGTAACTTAACCAATCTGCGCATTAGTCGAAGTGTATCCGGGCATCTGGCTGTGCCCCTATTAATCGCTTGCACTACCCCCTTGTTGTCGGACCATATTGTCTGCTTCATGCTTTGCAGTTTGCGCTTCCAGACCGTGAGTGCGACTATGATGGGAAATAGCTCCAGGAAGGTGATGTTTTTGGTCACACCTGCCTTGCGCCAGCTATCGGGCCATTCCCCTGCGCACCATCTCCTGCCCAGGATTGCCACAAAGCCTGTGCTGCCTGGCGCATCAGTGTAGAGCGCGATCTGTTTGTTGGTCACCCAGCCTTCCCTCCATATCAGTAACCCGTTGAAATCTGCCAGGAACGTGTCCCACATGGCTAGGTCCTTCTTGACCTCTGCTCCCAGCCTGACGTGGTGATGCTTGTGGGTGAGCCCCCTGGTCAGTTGAGTTAATCGCCTGGCGAATACCCTGCCCGCTGGGATTACCCTGGCCACAGAGTTCAGTTTGCCAATCAGTCGCTGCAGGTCCCTCAGTGTCGCCTTGTCCCACCCGCATAGGTTCCTGATTTCCCCCCTGAAATCCTCCACCTTCTCTGTGGGTAGCCTGGATATGCCAGCGACAGAATCTAGTTCTATTCCCATGAAGGTGATTGTTGTTGCTGGGCCTACCGTTTTGTCAGCTGATAGTGGTACCCCTAATTCCCTTGCCAGTTTTTAAAATGCTGCTAGGGTGTCGCCACACTCTGGAGATGCTGCGGGACCCGTGAACAGAAAATCATCCAGGTAGTGGAGTTTCCTCCCTCTCGGGTGTCTGACGTGTAATGCCCATTCCAAGAAGGTGCTGAATAATTCAAAATAGGCGCATGACACCGAGCACCCCATGGGCATGGCTTTGTCGAAGTATAGCTTGCCCTCCCATTGGAACCCTAGCAGATGAAAGCTTGTGGGGTGGACTGGGAGTAAGCTAAAGGCGGCCTCGACGTCCGCCTTTGCCATGAGGGCCCCTGGGCCCGTTGCTCTGACTAAGTCGATGGCGTCATCTATTGTGGAGTAAGACACTAAACACACCCCTGCGTCAATCCCATCGTTCACTGAGGCACCGTCAGGGAACGATAAGTGGTGGATTAGTCGGTATTGGCCTTGTTCCTTCTTGGGGACAACCCCCAATGGGGAGATCACTAGCTCCCTGGCCATGAGATCCGGCAGGGGGCCCTCAATCCTACCCAGGGCCCTCTCCTTCTCTATTTTCTTGGTGACCACCCCTGGATGCAGCAGTGCCGATTTCAAGTTTCTGCTGCTGCTTGGCGGGCGGGGGCCTGTAAATGGGATGGGAAAACCTTCTTCGAAGCCGTGGACTAAGGTCTCGGCGTCGGTCCTATTATGGTAACTGTTGGCCAGCTTGCGCAATAGGTGTGTGTGACGGGGGAGCGTGCTAGCTTATAAGTTTGTATACCTGTTGACCCCCCCTGTGTCCCCCACGCCTACGTCACTGCTTCTGTTTCCCTTTTTTGTCCCCCTTGTGGTCTCGCTTGCGCTTGCACCCTGCAGCTGGGTGCCCCCCTCCACAGGCAGAGCAGATGTGTTGGAACTTGCATGCCACCCCGTAGGTACATTCGTTGGCCTCAAACTTCCAGCAGATAGCTGGTGTCCCGCTGCTGTGGGGGGCCTTCCAAGAGCTGAATTGTTTGGTCTTATGAAATGGCCTCCCTTTTCCCTTGTGGGGGTCCCTCGAAAGGACTGCTTGTTTCTACCCACCCATGCTTTGGCCTCTCGCGCCACCATCATCTTGTGTATGAAACCTGAAACATCCTCCTCATTCCACTCAATTTCTGGGTGCATTTTTAGCATGAACCTCTTATCATAATCTAGCCATGCATCACCTGGGAACTGTCTCTGCGCGTTGTGGATGTTGGATTCGTATAGCCAAAGGTCGGCCACGCAGCGCGGGAATTTCTCCACTATAATGTAGGCCATAATCCGGAAAGCGTCTAGCCAATTATCAAAACTCCTCTCTTTCCGCTCTTTTCTCCGTTCCCTTTTGTCTTCATCTTTTTTATCACAGGTGGTCAAGTTGAGCCCATCTAACTGTATCTCCAGGAGTGAAAAAATATCAATGAGCTCCTTTCTCCAAATCCTCTCTTTGACCGCCGGTGGTATGAGGCTAGCGAGCCCTGTGGTCCTTGTCGCTAATGACGCTGGGCCCGGTGACGGACGCATATGTGCATCGGGTGCCGCTAGTGTGGGGGGCGGGATGAGCGTGGGTAGAGTACTCCCCCAGGCCATCGTGGGCGACCCTCCCTCGCTCTGCCCCTCTATGGCGCTCTGCCACCCTAATCGCTGCCGGTGCACATGGCCTGGGTCTATTAGATGCCACGGTAGCCCCGAGCTCTCTTCTTCTGCATGGGCCCCTACCCCATCTGGCCCTCCCATGCCGCCTTGTGCCTGCACGCCTGGTGACCCTGCTTGCCTGCCTAACCCCTGAGGAAACATTGGTGCCATAGTCTTGAAACATTCCTGTATAATTGCACTTATATGGTCACCATTCGTCGCTGTGTCTGTTGACCCCCTTGGTCGGCCCCGCCGCTGCCGTGCTGGCTACAGGTGGCTGGGTCTTCCTTTGGGGGGCCTTCTTAGAAGCCCCTGCCTCTGTGAGCTTGGCCGGCACTCTCCTCTGCCGTTTGGCTGCCGGCGCGACGGGCATCGTCTGGTGACTTGGCCCCTCTTCCCCGTCGTCCTGCAGGCGGGTGTCCAGCCAGTCACGACCGTGGACCCCGGAAGCCGCCCGGATCCGCCGCACCAAATCGTCGAGGTCCTCCTGCTGCTTCTTGCCCCGTTTTGCCATCCTTCTGGCCGCCGCTGCCTGTGTGCGGTGTGCTGCCGCAATTCAATGCACCATAAATGCTGTTGTCTAACCCCTTTAGTAAGGTTTGGGCGCAGCTGGTTCTGCTGCGGGGTGCTGCCGCACACGTATGCACCAATGTACTTCGCAATATTCCGCAGTACCCGCATTTAAAATAATCCAAGCCAAGACAATTCATCCTGTTCCTTTGTTGCACACCTGGTCTTGCCCACGTTACCTCGCGTGCCAAAGTCTCAGTCCCTCAACCATTAGGCCACAGTGCCTATTATGAGCTGGTGTGTGAACCTTAACTGGTGTTTGGCCCTTTAAGAAATGTTCTCCCCGTGTGCTCCGCCCCTCCCGTCACTGTTGCTGGGAGCGGGAGACTGCCGGCTGCCTCTCTTGATAGTGCCGTTGAAAGACCAGGGATTGCACACCTATTCTTCAGAGTAAGCGTATAAGACCTTAACCATTAGTCCAAAGTGACGATTTCCGAGGGAGTCGGGGATCGCCGCGAGCAGCGTGCAGCCGCCAGCCGCCGCGCTGAGTTCGAATAGGTCTTCCTCGCGGCCGCTGTTAGATGTGTTCCCGGTCCGCGCTTGCAGTATCGCTCTTGGCACCGGGGTGGGCTCCCAGTCGTCCCAGTTCTTGGGGGGCGTAGCGGAGGCCGAGGTGGGCTCCCGGTCATCTGCTGCTGCAAGTGCTGGTCCGTTGGTGAGATCGAGGCGGGTGGGCTCCTGGTCGTCCTCCGCGACGACGCTATTGATGGGTGATCAAGGCGGCCGGGGTGGTCACGGCGGCCGGGGTGGGCTCCAGGTCGTCCTCCGTCACTGTGCTGTCGTTGGGGGGTTACGGCGGCCGGGGTGGGCTCCCGGCCGTCCTCCGCCACAGGGTATCGCTAGCGTCGAGGAGGCCGGAGTGGGCTCCCGGTTGTCCTCTGCCTCGCCAGTTCGTCCTCCGGACCCCAACTCACCCTTCTCGCCGGCAGAGCTTTGCCGCAATCTCCTTCCACAACGCCACGATTTACAACGATTTCCTGTGCTGCTCCCCCGCTCCCCAACAGATAGGAGCATCCCTGGGGGAGCAGCGCTTATATGCCCCCCCCCCAGGTGCTACGCCACCTCTGCCTGGTCCGCCCCCATTGGGGGTTTGTATCATGCCTCTTGCCCCCATTGGCCGGGGTGAGCCGGCGACTCGGTGGCGGCCGCAGCGGGGGGGGGGGGCGTGCCGGAGCTTTCTGCTCTGTGGCACGAGAATACTGGTTTCGTCCGGGGGGGGGGGGGCTCAGCATCGGTTATGGTGCCTGCCCTTTGGGCCCCCTTCGGCGGCGGCCTCTGCTCGACTCGACGGAATTAATTTAAAGGGCAGTTGAGGGCTAGTGGCTGTCTAAGATCTCCTCCACTGCAAGCCTTCGAAGCCTAACCCTTGCTCGGTGTACATTTAAGTACTAAGTGCGGTCTCATATGAGGAGCCTAACCCCGCTCGGCCAATGTGAAACCAGGCTATATAAATGAATGTGTTTTTGTGTAATATAACTGGTGCGCATGTCAAGTACTCCAATTCCTCTGGGTCGAGTCGGGGCTATAGGAAACTTCAAAAACAAAAGAAAATAAGGTTTGCGTGCGGAGGGGTTGGGGGGGTATTTCACTTGAGTTAAGTCTGTGGCTGCTTTCTTTCCTGCTGCAGCCATGTCAGTGAGTGGCTCAGCGGAAGTGATTCAAAGGCAGTTCAGGGCTAGTGGCTGTCTAAGATCTCCTCCACTGCATGCCTCCGCAGCCTAACCCCGATCAGTGTACATTTAAGTACTCAGTGCGGTCTCACATGGGGAGCCTAACCCTGCTCGGCCATTGTGAAGCCAGGCTATATAAATGAATGTGTTTTTCTGTAATGTAACTGGTACGCATGTCAAGCGCTCCAATACCTCTGGGTCGAGTTGGCACTATATAAAACTACTAAAACGAAAGAAAATAAGGTTTGCGGAGGGGGTAGGGACGTATTTCACTTGAGTTAAGTCTGTGGCTGCGTTCTTTCCTGCTGCAGCCATGGTAGTGAGTGACTCGGCGGAATTGATTCAAGGGCAGTTGAGGGCTAGTGGCTATCTAAGATCTTCTCCACTGCATGCTTCCGCAGCCTAACCCCACTCGGTGTACATTGAAGTACTAAGTGCTGTCTCACTGGGGAGCCTAACTCCGCTCGGTTACCGTGAAGCCAGGCTATATAAATGAATGTGTTTTTCTGTAATGTAACTGGTGCCATGACAAGTGCTCTAATTCCTCCAGGTCGAGTTGGTGCTATAGGAAACTTCTAAAACAAAAGGAAATAAGGTTTGCAGATTGGGTAGGGACGTATTCCACTTGAGTTAAGTCTGTGGCTGCTTTCTTTCCTGCTGCAGCCATGTCAGTGAATGACTCAGCGGAAGTGATTCAAAGGGCAGCTGAGGGCTAGTGGCTATCTAAGATCTCTTCTACTTCATGCCTCAGCAGCCTAACCCCGATCGGTGTACATTTAAGTACTCAGTGCGGTCTCACAAGAGGAGCCTAACCCCGCTCGGCCACTGTGAAGCCAGGCTATATAAATGAATGTGTTTTTCTGTAATGTAACTGGTACGCATGTCAAGCGCTCCAATAACTCTGGGTCGAGTTAGCGCTATGTAAAACTACTAAAACAAAAGAAAATAAGGTTCGCGGAGGAGGTAGGGACATATTCCACTTGAGTTAAGTCTGTGACTGCGTTCTTTCCTGCTGCATTCATGTCAGTGAGTGACTCGGCGGAATTGATTCAAAGAGCTGTTGAGGGCTAGTGGCTATCTAAGATCTCCTCCACTGCATGCCTCCGCAGCCTAACCCCGCTCGGTGTACATTTAAGTACTCAGTGCGGTCTCACATGAGGAGCCTAACCCTGCTCGGTGTACATTTAAGTACGGTGCGGTCTCAAATGAGGGGACGTGGTATCTGAAGTCGCGTTGGGAGGCAAGATACAACTAGGAGGAGGGGAAGGAAAAGCATGAAAACAATACAGATAAATAAAAGCAAAAGACAACTGCTGCGGAGGCTGTGTGCGCTAGGAGGAGGGAGGAGGGCTTATAACATGGAAGCAGAAGCTAAATGAAAACGTAGCGGTGAAATGAAAATGGAGCCAGAAAAAGATAAAAAAGGTCTTTGAAACAAGTGATAACAAGGCAAGCGAAAGGACACTGTACTTTACCGGTGCTCCTGTGCCTTGGGAGGAAGTGCTCTCTCGGCTGTGGGAACGAGACAGGAGGCAGGAAAGAACAAGCACGGTCCGGCCGCAAAAGTGAAAATGGCCCGACTGGTAAATTCTACAGCAAATTAATTAAATAATCAAGCACGGTCCCGAAAGTGAAAGAGGACCGCGCTTCAGCCAGAGCATGGGTGGAACAAGCATCGATCTCTTGTCTTTATGGGGCCATGTGTTTCTAATTTGAAACACATGGCCCCATAAAGATAAGAAAGTGCTTTGCGACAGCAGCAAAGCAGGTGACCCAGTCTGATTGGAGGCGAAAGGGCGTCACCCAAGAACCCTCATTTCCAATGGCAGGACACCATTTAGCATAAACGGTGACGCCAGCCAATGGAAATGAGGGGCGGGGCTTATAGCCCTTTTCTGAAATTCCTCATTCACAATAAATCTCGCCGAGGTGAGCAGGGCTTTGCGCTGCAAAACCATGCGAGACCTAAAAAAGCACTGTCTTCACTTTTCAAGCACTCACACTAGTGCTTGTGGCGGCATCCACCTTGCGGGAGCGAGCAGCGGCCATATGTTTGTAATTAACGCAGAGGCCATATGTTTGTAATTAATGTGGCCCCGCCGCTGCTCGCTCCCGCAAGGTGGATGCCGCCACAAGCACGAGTGCAGTGCTTGAAAAAAGTGAAGACCAATGGCTAAAGGCCCTCCTAGTGCAGCACATGTGCGCTGCCTAGGCAAGACCTAAAAAGGCCTCAAGCAAAGTTGAAGTGGGTGCCATTTTGGGATGGGATGGGTGACCAAATAAATTCTGTAAAAAGGAAGACAAACAAGCATTTGCAATGAAATCGGTCACGCCTTTGGGACCTTATAAGTATTTAGCTTTGCAGAACATTATTGTGGGTACAGCAACATTTACTGTTGTACTGTGCATGAAGCAGTGAAAGGTTGCAGTACCACAGGCTGTCACTATGTGTCCCTTGGAACCTCTTTTGGCCACATAAGGTACTGCACCCTGCAACATGGTTAGCGACTGCCAGACAGAGCGAAAATTGCTTGTGTTCGATTGAGTGAATTATCCTTGCATGAATAGAAAGGGTGTGCCTGTCAGCGCGTGGTGTGCAAGAGCACCCTTTAAGCAAAGCAGTTTGCATAAAAGCTTCTACCATTCAGAGCCATCTAAAAAACTAGATGCCCTGTTTTCTTGCATGTTATTAACACACATCGATTCAATAAAGTGCAAAATGAACTGAATCTGTGTTCCTGAGAAGGAGGGAATGTTCTTTGTAGGTCAGATCACCAAATACCAAGATTGGGGAAGTGATGTCACGCAGTTATTACCTTCCTTGTCCCTGCCTTGCCGTGCAATTGTCTCCTGTTTGCTGCTGGGGTACTGCAGGAAGTACCTAGAGTGGAATCAAGAGAGAAAGTAAACACGGCTCTTCAAGGTTTGTTTTCTTTCTGCTTAGCCAGTCCCTTCAGGGCCCCCTCGAGACATGGGGCAGAAAGGGTTTTGTTAAAGTACTAAATGGCTAGAAGCTGCTAGGCCTGATGGCCCCACAATTTCCCTTCATTCCCTTCCCATGTCAAGGTGGGTGGAGACATAAATGGTCCATTGATGCTACACTTCTACAAGGTACCACCCACCCAGGAATAAACATGTGCCAATCAACTGAGCTAGCTGTGCACTGGAGAAAACCGCACCACCTTTAACAATTCAAAGAATGAGAAAACTGCAAACGGGTCAACATAAATAAAAATTAATATTTTAAATTAAGGATAAGAAATCAATGCAGCGATCTTGGAGGTGGGGGCGGGCAAGCAGTGTGGTGCGAGGGAGGCAGCAGAAAGAAGATTAAATGAGAGCACTACACTGCAAATCATGCGAAAATGAAGAACCAAACGGTGTGTAGGAAGGAGATTAGGAAAAAGGCTATGAAGGTCCTCGCACTTTACAATGTGTTATGCTGTTCTCAGAAACATGCAGCTTTCTCGCTTTACAGAAGCAAACTAAATTAATAAATACAAATAATCAAAGGGTCTTCAACAGGGGAGGTTGTGAAAACAGTTCACTTTTCTACTCAGCGGGTTCAACAACCAACTGTTTGAAGTTAAAAACAACAAGAGGATTACTGCCATCAGCTTACAGAAAAGACACCAAAGAATGAGATAAAAGGCTAACATCCTCCCTAAAATGTGGGAAAAATAACTAACTAAACAAAACAGGACTTTGAGGTACCAATTCCTCTCTCTTTTATGTGCATACTCGGGAAGTAGGTTCAGCTGAAAGGTGGACTCCAAATTAAAAAGAACATAGTACCACTAGGGTTCAAGGAAATAAAAGTCACACTCAAACATAGTGTTCAGCCAATCATTGCAAATAAGAAAACAATAGTTCAGTAACACCACACTTCACCAATCCTCCATAACGTAATGCAATCTTCTACTGTTCATTGTGAAACAGAATACACCATGATGTACCAATTCAACTTGAGATAAAAAAAACATATTTGCACCGCTCGTGCGGTTAACAGTCCAAATCTTGTGTTTTGGGGACAAAATGGGTTTGCAGATATATTTGTTGTATCATTTTGCCTCGCCTTTCATAGTCACAAAACATTGCAGCCAGAGATTCAGCATATTTCAGCAGCAATGCAAAAGTAACCCTGTGGAGATCCTCTGCTAATAGACCCACCAACACCAGCCTCTCGGGTCAAAATCACCCCCTTCTTACTTATTTAAGTTATTTATTCAGTAGACATTTTGAACAAGCACTAAAGAAAAGTAGTGGTGCACAGAATAGAAGGCAGATGGGTGGTTGACAAGCACCAACGTTAGTTATAGTTTAAGATCATTCATCTGTAATGTGACCATACAGCAAAGGCACACTTCATAATACATAACTTAAGCTAATACGAAACATCGGACGAAATCTGTACATTTACAATATTTTAAGGTTATGCCAGGGGCTAATTATCCTTTGTCTTCCAGTACCAGGAGATAAATCTTGAGCACTGTTTTTAGACCTACTTTGACAGTACAGCAGTCTGCTGACCTACTGTTACCAATTCTTTAACATGTACTTAGAATTTGACTTTGGCTCAGCCCAGAGGATTAACTCGTTCACTTTATACTATTGGAATTTGGTGTATCATTCCTCTTCCAGGGTGTGTTTCAACTGGACTGCAGGAGGGACTGTTTTAAATCTGAGAAGGACACTCAATCATCACGCTGTTTTTCATAATAAATTATTTACCTTTTACGTGTATTCAATTCAGAGAGTCATTATTTGTGTACAATACTTTTCCAGAGCACTGGCAAAGTCAGTAAGGCTGGCTTTAATGTGATGAACAGCATTCCTGCAAGCAATGCAGGTAAATAAGATTTGTCAATGTTTGTGTTTACATGTGTTGCGCATTAAAGCAAGGCCTATTGGCTTTGACAATGCTTCTTAATTTCGGGATTGATGGCTTGTCTGGCTTAATGCATGAGGTCATTGTTAAATCCAAGTTAGTGTAGATTATATCACGCGACCTGGCTCTGCACTTAAAGGGTCTTTCACTGCCGAGACAGCATGGTAATAACATAGGAAAGGAGACCGGAACCAACACCAGAGGGTTGGTGTTCAGGTGTGCTGCTTTACATGGACAGGATAAAACTACACACCACAGCAGTGCCTCTCCTTTGGTTAACAGTGTCTTGAACGGTGTGATTTCCACCTGGCTGTGTTCATGCCCCACTAATGCAACCATTGTTCTCCGGGAAATCAGGGGCATGGCTATCAATGGTGCAGCAGGTGTGGTGGCACCGAGACACATGGTTATTAGGAACCCACTTTACCAATGACTATTTTTTATTGCAAAACTAGGGCTGGGGGCAAGTTTCCTAGCTTGCAGTTGGGAGCACAGGGATCTGTACCGCTGCTTAAACCAGATACAGCTAAAAGAATCCCTTTCTGAACTTATCCAGCTATAAAGAGGCCCTTTTGAAGGCTCCGAGGCAGACACTGGGGCAGGGACTCGGTCCTTGGTGGCGCAAGTTACACGTGCAGCGGCCAGGCATCTTCCACTAGGAATGAAGTGCCATGTGATACAAGCTGTATTCCCAGCCCACGAAAACCCTGCAACAAAGACATCTAAAAATGGCTGATTTGTATGCTAAATAGATGTTGGTTATCCATATAGATGGGTGCAATACTGATTAAGAGCTCAGGTTACTATTTCTATCGAAGAGCTGACCAGGCGCCAGTCCTGTAGAAGATAGGGATGATACCAAGGATAATAGATGGTTATGCAAACACTGCTTCCACATGCATGCAAGGAATACAAATGCCACTGTGTTGACACTTTACCACCATGTGTGGGAAATGTGCATGTGTGTGTTAATGTCAACCAGTAATGACAATTTCAGGAACTAAATGTCAATTATGCGAATTCCAATAATTTCCAGCCTTGTGCGCACCAGTGTATATGTGCTACCTCCTAGGAGGCTGCCCACAATTACATCAATGGCAGCTTATTGTATGATCATTTCACAAGCTGAGCAAATTAAAATGCCATTGGACCTATGTTAACCACAAATCATGTCTCACCGGAAGTGTTGTGCTATTTTCGACTACCATTATGTCACGGGATGTGGTTTGGTCCTCTATTGCTAATATTTTAGAGGACAGCAAGTGTACTGTCGCTACTTTTTGTTGTAATTATTTTTATGGGACATTACAGGGTGCCTTCGCAAGGGACTTTATATCTGCCAATTAACACATTTGGGAATTCGCACGTGGCTACTGATGGAGCAGGGGAAAGACAAAAAATGTTTGTACCCCTTCGAAATTAATGACCTCATAACTTTAAAAATACTAACTGTTTGAATGCATGTATTAATCAACAAATGCACCTTTAATTAGACACTACACGCGGGAATCTAACTGGCATTGCAAAAAATCAAATTTATTTACAAATGTGAAATTAAATTAACATATATTTGTGATTCGTGTAGAAAGTAAAAGTAAATTGCATGCATTTTATTTGTAGTAAAATAATATTGTGGCAAAGAATGCAGATGGTAAGTAAAATGGCTTTAAATGTCGCTTATGCTAGGTAACACCTAACACGGGTCATTAGAATGGTGGGTGGTAAACAGAAGGGCTTATTTTCTATGTCTAATTTCTGCTATGTTGTTTTCATATTAGCTCCGTTCGGGCCTGCTAGGCCTCGCCTGAAAATGGCTGCTGCAGAGAGACGTGATTGCGTGTGCCGAATAAAGATGGTCCCCGCGCATGAGCAGAGTGGAAGTTCCAGTCACGAGTGTGTGGCCTATGCCCGGAGTGAGAGATGTCAAGGCCAGTCTGACCAGAAAAATAAGAGTTGTGCCAAGAGTACAGCATGAATGCATGGGAACGGATGAGAAAATCGAACTCCAGAAGATGAACTAATTCATGACTGTCGAATAATGTTGCAAATATATTAACAAAGTTAAAGTACATTTGGACCTGATGAAGCACAAGAACTATTGTATGCATTGATTGTTTGCGAACCGGTTCGAGCAAGAAGGACAATGAGGTGACCATCACCATCCCTCCAATGGACCAATCAGAATGAATGTAGCCCCTAAAAGGTTTCAATTTTGGGTATAGCAAGTTAGTGTAAAGGGTATAAAAGAGCTTGTGCTCACAGTGAGGGGTGCGCGCCTATTCTACATCGATCTATTCAACACAACACGCTGTCTGTTGAGAAGATTTTTCCCTCTGATGCTGAAAAAGACTTTGTCAATTTTGGACTTCGAACGTTGATGGGGAAAAGGAATGAGACCGTTGTGAGAATCTATCTCGGGAGGGTTTACGTCCGAGTAGGTTAGAGGGACAGTCAGTCAGTATTGGGAACCTATCCTGTCATCTTCGGCTCATGTTCTGGTGAACTATTCTCGTCATCGCCCTAAGGCCAAGGGTAATGAGTATTTTCCGTTTCTATTCAATCTTTACTTAAATGCTTATGTAATAATGTCTAGAATATTTGTCTAATAAACTTTGCTTATTCAATTTATTCAATGAATCTAGATAAAATGTCATGCTAACTCAAAAACTGAGTCTGTGGTTATTAGAATTAAAGTTATGATCAATAATTATTAAAAGTTTTTAAATTGTGATTGAGCGGACTTAATCGCCATCAACTGATTCCTACTAGTTGGTCCATCGACCGAAATAGCGGAGTACCTTGATGTTTAGGACCGACAATTCCAAAATCAAATATATATAATGTATACAGTTATTATTTAGATAAAAATATTAACAAGGTCTGCCCCGATGAGGCGTTCCCTGCCGTCTGCCACGCGGATTGTGTTTCAGCTGTGGAGGCAGGCTCTGCGGAGGATGGGCTGGTGGAATAGGCTGACCCGCGAGACCCCACTTTGGCACAGTTGTTGACTTTCTCCGGGTTTCATGACTGGGATAACATTGGGATTTCCACTCTGGGGGACATTATGCGTGGTACGGTTTTAAAATCCTTTCAGGATCTCCAGTAGGGTTTCCGGATGCCAGAAGCCCAATTCTTCAAATATCTACAATTTAGACACGCTATATCCCCCAGCTTGGAGGGTCTCGACTCCTTCCCGGAGTATAGCCCCGTGGAGGCTAAGGTATTCATAGGAGACCTCCTAGTCCATAAGATCACTAAAATGTATCAATCCCTGGTTACGCATTGCTCCCTCTCTGCGCAGCGTCTGCGAGAGGCATGAGAGGGAGATGTAGGTCAGATGGAGGAAGAGGACTGGACAGAGGCCTTGGCCTCCCCGCGTGGGGCGGCTATCACAGTAAGCCTGCGGCTTATTCAATTCAAATATCTTCATAGGGTCTATTTTACCAGGGTTAGGCTCTGGAGGGCGGGTTTGGTGGCTTCCCATGTGTGTCTTCGTTGTGGGCTCGAGGAAGGGACCCTGCTACACACTATTTGGCACTGCACAGCACTTGCATGATTTTGGAGGGGGGTCCTGGCCTGTCTTTCCGAGGTTCTGGGGTGGGAGCTGCCTAGCTCACCGAAACTTGTTCTCCTTCATGTGATGGAAGGGATCGGGGGCAACATCTATAAGAGCCACCTTAATTTAAGTTCATATGGCGCTAGCTCGACCCATAGGTATCAGAGCGCTTTACATACACACTGTAAAAAAGAGAAGGCAATTGCATTACATAGAAGGAAGGCAGTAAGGAAGCAAAACAGAGATAAAGAAATACAACATGAAAAATAGGTAAACTGTGCAGCGGAGGGAGAGAAAACAAACGAAGGTGGTTAACACAGTCCGATCACCAACTATCTTTGAGTGTCACGGGAGAGAGGAGCCAACTCGGATATTGAAGTCTAGGTTAGTTGACGTTGGTCAGGAAAGTATTTTGTTAAGGAGATGGAGTTTCGGGTCCCTTCTGAAACAGGAGAAAGAGGGGTTGCATCTGAGGACTCTAGGGAGAGCGTTCCACATCCTGGGAGCGTTGCCAGAAAACTATCGGTATTGGGTGATTTTCTTTTTCAGTTTCGGAGGGATAAGAAGGAGTGAGTTGGAGCTTCTCAGCGTTCTGGATTGACCTGCTCTTACCAGTTTGTTGTTCAGGTAGTTGGGGGCCGGAGAGTGAAGGGTTTTGTGTGTGATGCAGGCCAGCTTGTAAATACACCTCCCTTCCATGGGAAGCCAGTTGAGGGAGTTGAGAGCTGGAGTGATGTGTTCAAATCTTTTTACACCAGATATGAGTCGAGTGGCTAAGTTCAGCACTGCCCTTAGTGGGGCTAGGTGAGATTTTGGAGTCCCTGTTAGGATGGCGTTCCCGTAGTCGATTTTAGAGAGAACTAGGGATTGAACTACTGTATTGAGGTCATCATGGGTAAGAAAGGGTTTCAATTTCTTGAGGTGTTTTAGTGAGAAAAGAGCACTTTTTGCAGAGTTTTTGATGTGGGCCTCCATTGATAAGTGTCAAGGGTGATGCCTAGAGACTTAACTGAGACGGATAGGACGAGGGGGCAGTTTAGGGCAACCAGATTATGCTACCAGGCTTTACATTAGCAAAGAGAGATATAGCTAGAGCCTGGAAGGCGGTGGTGGCTCCCTCGGTCTCGGCCTGGAAAAGAGGTTTGAACTTATGTATGAGTCTTGAGATTCCCATCTTTGAAGCTAGGGGGTGCCCCCGTAAGCTCTATAAGATCTGGGGGCACTGGGCCGATTATTGCTGCTTGGAATTGGAGCTGGTGCGGGGGGTCCGGACCCGGGATCTGGAGTGACCAGTTGGCCTTCTCTGTTCTTATTACTCTTTCATGGGTTGCCCCTATTTCCACGCCAGGAGTCGATATTCTAACATTGGGTTTTTATGTAGAGCAGTGGCAATTTGATTTAAAGATATGTTTTTTCCGGAATGAGGAGACGGTGCATTGGGGGGTGGCAAGGGGGGGATTTGGGTGTTTGCAGGGGTTGATTTTATATGTATCGCCTTTCATATTTTCCTGTTTTAAATGAGTAAAATGGTCAAAGTCGATATCTTTTGTATGGTACATGCAGCAGTTGTCTCTGGGATTCAGAGATCTGCATTTTATGTGTTCTTTTGACGAATAAAATGTGTTTAAAAAATATATATATATATTAACAAGGTACCCCGTATGTCTTTCAGCTCGTCTACTTATCACTGATCCAGAAAACTAAGGTTTTTATAATAGCCACGCTGCATCAGTTTTCTTGGTAGCAAAGTTATGGTTTCTATAGGTCAGTTCAGGGGATTATTGTTACTCCATGTTGAGTTTGTGTTACGTTATATGTATCCGGAATTTTTAAGCTTCCGAGAAGTAGGAAGTGGATATGTGTGACAAGAGAAGTCACATGGAATTGTGCATTGTCTGATTTCAAATTGGTGATAACACAGGACTGTGTTATGTTAGGGAAATTCATGTGTGAATTGAATTGAGTGAAATAGCAACAGGTTTTCTTGTGAAACTTTGGCCTTAATTCTCAGGAGCAGTATAGTCTCCACGTGTGTTTTATCCCCAGAGAAACGGGTTTACCTCTTGCTTGAGAGAAGGGTAAGGTAGAGGGAAGTGCCACACTTATCGAACGCAACAGTATTCTTGAATGTTTGAATAAACTATCTCTTTTGTTTAGAGAAACGGACAATGGTAATGTGTTTTATGTCGTAATTAACCGATTTTGTCAAATGAACGAGTTATAAAACAGTGCCGATAATTTTGATAAGGAGGGGTCAGCAGGAGTATGGCTGACATTAACAAGAACCGCGCTGGGATTGGACAGTCGCAGAAGTACGAGGAGCTTTCTGATTAGTGTGTTAGTGGGATTCACGCTGGAATAGGTTAGTGTGAGAGTGAAGTAAAGCTTTCCGATAGTTGTGTTAGTGTGATTCGCACTGGGATAGGACAGAATAGTCAAACAGATTAAAAGAGAGTTGTGGGAATTTGCTTCGGCAAATAATTGTGAAATATGGCTTATTACGATGGACGAGAGAGAGAGAAACCTTAATGGTTTACGAAATTCAAGAACCTTTTTAAGAAAGATAAAAGGATTGTAATGAGAGAGGGAGAAGTGCTTCCTCCACCCAAAATACCAGCATCTTACATGATAACGAAATATGGTTATCATACTTGTATTTTGTTGGACAATTGGGCAAAAGATACTCAAAATTATAGCATATTGGCGTTTTCAGAAACTGGTTCATTTAGCACAGCTAAACTACGAAATTTGAGAAACAAAAAGAGTGAAACTTGAACCGAGACCTAGATTGAGGGACACAGAGGTATAAGGGATGATAGTTATGTTCATGGAAGAGTATGGGGTTTGAGTCATGAAGACAGGATGAGACGATGGCGGTATGCTAATATGACGGATGGTTCCTGCTAGAACAACTGAAGAAGTAGTAGGGAAAAAGTGTACAGAGAAAAAGAGCATCCAGTACCAGAAAGGTGTGGGTATGGAGCCAGTGATACAGATGATGAGTTGCTGGAGGACATATTAAATAAAAGACCCCATCCATATCAACAGGCTTCTGCGGTGGTGACACCAAATGCACCGCCAATGGAAACTGTGATGAATCAAAACCCAGAACGATTTTTTGAAATAAATAGTCCATTTAATAGACAGAAAATACCACAGACTGTAGAACCTGATATTCATAATGCGTCTGAACTAGCAAGAACAACAAAAGAATTGGCTGAAAAGATAAAAGAATTGACAAAGAATGTAGAAGCTGTAACTGTGCCAGTAATTATAGGTCCAGTGATACCAGTATTTGAAAATCAAAAGATAAATGAACATTCCTTAACGATTCCCTTCAATTCCAGTATGCAAAAAGTACGAGAAAAAATGTATCCTGAATTTAGGGAGACAAAAGATTTGGTCAGATTAACTCCACCTATGGATTTGACAATAAATCAGAGTCCAACAAATAAAATTCCTATGGGTGCTGAATCAGCAACTGAAACACCAGAGAAAAGTGTGAATAGAGTAGATTTAAATACGACCCCTGTGGGTCCAACTGCGGAAGAATTAAATGAGTGGGTCAAGAATTTGCAGAAGAGAGGTACATACCTTTGGATGTGGTTAGATTAAAAATAGACATGGAAGAACTGATTCTAGGGACTATTGGTACAGATCGGTTAAAAACATATCAAGATGATGAATTAATATTTATGTGTAAAAATGTTACTTGGAGAGCTAAGAATTTTGCATGAAAAATTGGAAGAAACAGCAAATGAATTGGGAATAGATTTTGCAAAAGTTAGAGGATTACAGAAACCTTACAGAGTAGATTTTAGTGAGAAAGATATAGAAAATCTGAACACTTCAGGATGGTTAACACAGATAAAAGAACTAATTGTGTTACTGAGAAAATGGGGAGATGTAGACGGATGGAGAAGTAGGTGGATAAGGAGAAAAGAAGGTACGGCTGATAAAGCAACATTAGCTTTCCCAGTAACAGAAAAAGAACCAACAGTAGTAGAATGTCAGATGAGAGAAATTCCAGGAGGAGGTTATGTACATGTCCCATTGTCCAGACAGGATATATTGTCATTTACAAATGATTTTCTAAGATTGAGAGAAAAGCCTGTAGAATGGTACAGACAAGTGGAAAGGTTTGTAAAGGTTTCAAAGGTATTGTGGGAAGATTTGGATGGATTGTTTGAGATTGTTGTACCTGTTGATTTGTGGACAGAATGTAAAATCACAATTGATTGGCCAAAGGAAGACTATCCTAGAGATGCAAAATCAGGAGCCACAGGTCCAGAAGTAATAAAAAATATGAGCAGGCAATCACATTTTTGAAAAAAAGGATTCCTCCGAAATAAACAGATTGGGTAAAGATCGATAGAACAACTCAGGAACTTAAAGAGTCTGTGCACGCTTATTATGAAAGGTTGCTTCTAGTTTTTAAACAGTACAGTGGATAGGAGAATCTGAGTGAAAAAGACACAAGTCACTTTGTATATCGGTGTGTGTATGGTCTGAGACCTGAGATAAGTGAAATGATTAAGCAGCATATGTTGTGTTGGCACTCTAGTACAGTGGATGAGGTATTAAGGTATGCAAAATATTGTAGTGATGACATTGAGGCCAGACAACTTAGGCTCAAAGAAAAGGCAATGTGGGCACAGTTGAAGGTTGCAGAACAGCAAGAAGCCCAGATAATTACCCAGATTAATGAAGCAGGGCAGACCAAAACGAAACCAAACATTGGTAAAGGAAAAGGTCAGATAAATATAGAAGAAGCCATACAGAAATGGCCATGTCATAATTGCGGAAAATTAGGACATTGGAAAAACGAGTGTAAATTACCTCCAAAAGTTAATACCGAGAATAAATCATTAAATCCACAGGTGCAGAATGAGGTGGGTTATCAACAACCGCCACAGCAACAGGTAGTTACTCAACAGAGTCAGGTGCCGCAGCCACCTCTCCCAAAGAGTATAAATCGTCAAAGATACAGTGCAGAGGCAGGATTCTACGGTGGGGAGCAGGTAACGAAATTGCCGCACGCAGCTGCTGTTTCACAGTATTGGCTACGACCGGATGGAAATGAATCGGATGAAAGCTTATGACGGTGCCTAGGAGAGGAAGAAGAGTGCGTGCTTAGCGCAACTCTAGAGGTAGATCAGTCAGGTCCATTTGTGGATGGAAAGGTGAATGGTGTAAATGTTACCTTCCTAGTGGACACTGGTGCCACCCGTTCTACTGTAAGATCAGTTAAGATTTCAAATCTTCCTCTCCCAGGAGAATTCATCCAAGTCGTAGGTGTCTCCAATAGACAAATTAAAACCCCTCTTACAAAACCAGTAGAGGAGGAAATTGGTCCCTTTAAAGATATGCACCGTTTTGTAGTGTGCGATTGCAGTCCTGTAAATTTACTTGGACGCGATATACTTTGTAAAATGAACTGCACCATCTACTGCTTTTCAGACATCAGATGATGATGTTCAGTATAAAATGACTATGTCAGCACTTGAGAAAAATGTGCTACATTCCCTGTGTTTGATGCAGAGAAAATCCCTACTGAATTGAAAGGAATAGTGAAGACTGATGTATGGAATTTTACGGGTGAAGATATAGCTCTAATGAGAGGAATTGATCCTGTAAAAATTAATGTAAAAGAAGAAGCAATTTACCCGAATACCCCACAGTACAAAGTAACGCCAGAAATTATTGAAGGAATAACACCAGTGATTGATAAAATGATTGAACAAGGGATTCTGAGAGAAATAATGAGTAGCCCATGTAATTACCTATAATGGGATTGAAAATGCCTAATGGAACCTATAGGATAGTGCAGGATTTGAGAAAGGTGAATAAAATTGTTGTTCCCTGTTGTCAAATTGTACCAAACCCTGCTGTAATATTGTATCAAATGGTACACAGTTATTGATTTGTGCATGCATTCTTTTCCATTCCATTACACCCTGACAGCCAGCCAGCCATTATTTGCCTTCCGTTTTGGCGAGCGTATTTTGGCATGGTGCCGAATTCCTCAAGGGTATACTGAAAGTCCTTCCATTTTTAATCAGATTCTGAAGAAATCTCTAGAAAGTTTGAAAATGCCTGAGAAATCTGTTATGGTCTAGTATATTGATGACCTATTGGTGGCATCAAGGACAAAAGAGGCATGCATTTCTGACACGATCGCATCATTGAATCATTTGGCAGAAGGAGGACATAAGGTGTCCCCATCAAAGCTGCAGTTCTGTCAACAAGAAGTACAGTATCTAGGTCATAAGATTGAAAAAGGGATGAGAACAGTAACAATAGAAAGAATCAGGATTATCAAAGGAATGAGAGCCCCAATGATACAGAGAGAGGTGAGAATGTTTTTCGGAATGGTTGGTTATTGCCGACAGTGGATAAATGGATTTTCATTGATTGCAAAACCTAAAAAGCGATTAACAAAAAGTGATGTAAAATATCCAATTGCGTTGAATGCACTTTCGGTACTAGTACAAAGGCATGGAAGAATGAGACAGCCAATAGCATAATTTTCAGCTGTTTTGGACCCAGTAGCAAAAGCATTGCCTGGATGTCTAAAAGCAGTAGCTGCTACTTGTGTGAGTCTGGAACAGAGTGAAGGCATTGTGATGGGATATCCTTTAAAGGTTTCAGTTGAAATCCTTCTGACCAGAACAAAGACCAATTCATGACACATAGCCGATTAACCAGATATGAGAAGGTGATTTTGGGTGCAGACAATTTAACGATTGTGAGATTCATAAGTGTGAATCCTCCCACTTTATTGCCTGATACAGTAAATACAGAGGTCAAAGATGACGTTGATCACAATTGCTTTGATGTACTTGTGTTCTGCACAAAACCCCGCCCTGACAGAGATGAACCTCTAGAAGAGTCAGCTTATGTGATGTTTGTGGATGGATCGTGCTTGAGAACGAAAGAAGGAATTTTAAGTGCTGCGTATGCTGTATGTACGGAGGCAGCCATAATGGAAGTGTCTTGTTTGAGAGGAATACGTTCAGCCCAAGTTGCTGAGCTGATTGCTCTGATTCGAGCTTGCAAACTGGGAAGAAATTTCCGAATCACTGTGATCACGGATAGCCAGTATGGCTTCGGAGTGGTACATGATTTTGGACAGATCTGGTCCCAGAGGGGATTTATGACATCTTCAGGATCTCCAATTAGAAATGGTGAGTTTGTGAAAATGTTGCTTGAGGCAATACAGCTGCCTAAACAGATTGCGGTAGTGAAATGTGCTGCACACAAGAATGGAGATGACTACATTACAGAGGAAAACACATTTGCTGATGAAATAGCTCAATATTGTGCCAGACATATGACCTCAATGAATCGGAGGAGGGAAAAAGAACATGTTTCATGTCCTTTGATGTTTACTAACACAATTGAAACGTGGGAAGAGGTGAGACAATTGCAGGAAGAAGCAAGTGATGAGGAAAAAGATATATGGATAAAATCAGGCTGTAGACAAAGAGAGGAAGATGAAGTTTGGGTTTACAGGGATGAAAGACCAGTTATGCCTGATAGCATGATCGCTAACATGGTACAGATGTACCATGGACAGGCACACATAGGTAGGGATGCAATGATCAGACTTTTTAAACAGACTTGATACAACCCAAAATGTAGGGCTATAGCTAAAAGCCTTTGTCAAAGATGTCTTATATGTCAACAGTTGAATCGTGGAAGGAAAACAATAGTGAGTTTGGGAACAATAGGATGAGAAGGAGGTCCTTTTACCAGAATGCAACTAGATTTCATTGAAATGCCCCCAAGTAACAGACTGAGGTATGTCCTGGTGGTTGTCTATTTGTTTTCTCATTGGGTGGATGCATATCCGACAAGAAGGAATGATGGAGTTACTGTAGCAAAACTCCTACAGAGAGAATTCATTCCTAGATATGGTTTTCCAGTGACGATAGAAACAGATAGAGGAAGTAATTTCTAAAATGAAGTTATCCAGCTGATATGTGAAGCATTAGAAATTCAACAAAAGCTGTATTGTGCCTACAGACCAGAGGCTTCTGGGGTGGTTGAGCAAGTAAATGGCACAATCAAGAATAGGCTAGGTAAAATGTGTCTAGCCACAGGACTCAAATGGCCAGATGCCTTACCACTTGTGCTCATGAGCATAAGGAGCGTACCAGACAGAAAAACAGGTTTGAGTCCTCATGAAATAATAATGGGACAAGTAATGAGACAAGCATTCGTACCTGTCAACAAACTGCTGACTATAACTGATCATCTTATTCTGGACTATTGCAAAAGATTGGCTGATGTGGTGCATTCGGTGGTTCATCAGGTTGGACCGGATGCGATCACTCTTGAGAGAGTCCAAGCTCATGATCTGAGTCCGGGAGACTGGGTTTGCATAAAAGTCCACAGAAGAAGAAATTGCCTGGTTCCTCGCTGGGATAAACCACGTCAGGTGATCTTGTTGACTACCACAGCAGTAAAGTGTGCAGGTATGAAAAATTGGATTCATGCCAGTCATACAATCAAAGTTCAAGATCCTGAAGATCGACCTGTAAGTCGACATCTGGAAATATCAGACACCAGTTCGGCATCTGAAACAGAAACTGAAGCAGTCAGAATTCCAAATCCTGAAGATCGACCTGTAAGTCGATATCTGGAGATATCAGACACCAGTTCGACATCTGAAGCAGAACAATCTGAATCTGGTGAAAGACAAACTGAGGACATTGAAAAGCAAACAGCAGACTTTGAAAGACACACAATTGATATTGAAACAGGAGAGACAGAAATCATTCACAGTGATGTTGAAAAACCAAGTACAAGTTTAGGGGAAATCCCTTCAGAAGTAATTGAAACAACAGAAGAAAATCTAAAATCAGGCGGCGAATTAGAGATCATAAAGTTCAAAGTTAAAGAAGGTGAAGTAAGATCTGAAACAGAATCGGAAGAAAGTGAAGAAGAATTAAGACAAAGGAGAGGACCGAGAAAGAGAGCTTGGAAAGTGGAACGAAAATAAACAGAGACTGAACTAAAAAGGCCAAGAAAGGGAGACAATTGGCCCAACGAGAGTAAAAGACTGAGACATAATGAATTTGAACAAAGACAAGGAAGAACAAGGGAATGAAATAACGAGTCAAAGAAATCAAATAAATTTGAATAAAGGACAATTGCAAAGACCGAAAAGAGTAAAAAAGACAGACCTAATCTGAAATACAAATCACCTGAATGCACTTACATAGCACTGCCTGACATCGAAAAGGTGGATAGTAGTCAAGAGAACCCAAACGAAAATTGTAAGCAGGAGGGTGAGAGGGGTGAGAGTGACGTGTGCCCATCCTGAAGAGACTGAAAAAAGAAAACCAGAATAAAGACAAACTGACAAAATGAAAGAAAATTTTGAAGGACCAATCAGTACGCTAAGGGCAGTTGGATCTTAGGCCATATTTTCGAGTCTGGAGAGATACATTTTTCTGTACATATCTTAGATTATAGTTTACCATGGCAGAGAATGAAAATAGAAGATCTATGTGTAGGTTTCTACACATATGGTGTAGAATGTGTTTTTACTGTACAGGTTTACTGATGCTTATTTGGTTCATTTTAGCAATAATTATTCCACTTAGATTAACTGCAGAAAATACGTTTGGGATGAACAATAAAACAAATAGTGATAAGGTACATAACACAAAGGATATTGCAACACTGATAGATAATACTGAGCCTGATAGAGACAGGTCAATAAATGATTTTTCAAAGAACGTTTTTACAAAGCTTTTATATGAATATGTAGAGACAATGTATGTTAGGGATTGTTATGTCTGCATGCAGTTACCTGCGTCTGTGACAGAGGGTGTAACATATCATCACCTTCCTTTGACGTATAGAATAACTTGCAGTATGTTGGCTAGTTTATTTTATGAGACAAGCAAATTAGAATATTATTATACTGATATGGATGCTGTTTTTGCTGAAGTTTCTGTAGTTCCTGGACTAAATAAGGCAAAGTCTGGTAAAGTTTTGGGAGAATTTTTCTTAGAAACAAAAGAGTTAACATTAGACTATGCATTTAGACACAATCTTACTTGTAGATTAAGGAAAGAAGAAAAAGTATTTTTAGACATGGTAGAGGATAGAAGAGTTAAGTTTCAAAGTAAAGTAACAGCGGAAAAGATGAAAACACCACCTTGGGATTTTGAGGACGGAAGTTATAAGAGTGAAACTAATGTAGCAATAGGGATAGATTTTCCACAACAAGGAAAATTGTGCATTCATAGAGATAACACTATGTATGACAACTATTTTGCGGGTGCTAGTGAATGCCGAGATACATATTGAATTATAGGGGGATGGGGATTCAAAGGAGGAAAAGATCCAGTATTCTCAGGGATCTATTTTATTTGTGGCAACAAGGCTTATTATAGGTTGCCCGACCATAGGTACGGAACATGTTATCTAGGCCTGGTCTTTCCAAAGATATTTCATGTAGATAGGGGAACTAAAGGAACTCACGAGATAGGTAAACCACTAACAGGTAGATGAAGGGAAAGTTTCTCAGAGATAATAGGTGACATTTTTGGAGCATTGATACCAGCAGTGGGTATATCTTTTAATACATATAAGATTCGGAAATTGTCAGCAATAGTAGATCATTTATCAACGAATACTGCTGGAGGGTTCTTAATGGTAAATACCGAGATGGTTTCCATGAGAGCTATGGTGATGCAAAATCGACTTGCCCTGGATATTCTTTTGGCAAAAGAGGGAGGAGTGTGTGGAATGCTGAAGGTACAACATTGTTGCACTTACATTCCTGATAAAAGTCAGGAATATATAAAGGTATATAAAGAATATTACTAAATTGCATAAAGAAATTATCCCACTAGAGGTTGATGGTGCTTTGGAGAAACTTGGTAAGAGTTTTTCCTCAGTATAGAAATGGTTTGCAGAAATAGGTAGTTCATTAGTTGGGAAAATACTAATACCAGTGACAATAGTAATATTAATGGCATTGATGTTGAGATTAGCATGTGTATGTATTAGAAAAAGAAAAGGAGAAAATAAAGTAAAAAGACAAAATTAGAAAAATAAACAAAGAGAACGAGAAATGGGAGAGATTGAATTAGAAGAATTTAAAGAAAATGTATAAGTCTAAAAGACAGAATATGAAGAATACAATTGTTTGAGCTAACAAATGAGAAAGGACAAGAAACATGTTTTCTGATAAATTGGTAAAGATGGTTTTTGTGGTGATATTAAAAATCACCAAAGGGGGGAATTGATGGTGCAGGGAAAATACACACATTTTTTGTACCCCTTGGAAATTAATGACCTCATAACTTTAAAAATACTAACTGTTTGAATGCATTTTTTAATCAACAAATGCACCTTTAATTAGACACTACACGTGGGAAACTAACTGCCATTGCAAAAAATCTAATTTATTTACAAATGTGAAATTAAATTAACATAGATTTGTGATTCGTGTGGAAAGTAGAAGTAAATTGCATGTATTTTGTTTATAGTAAAATTATATTGTGGCAAAGAATGCAGTTGGTAAGTAAAATGGCTTTAAATGTCGCTTATGCTAGGTTACACCTAACAAGGGTCATTAGAATGGTGGGTGGTAAACAGAAGGGCTTATTTTCTATGTCTAATTTCTGCTGTGTTGTTTTCATATTAGTTCCGTTCGGACCTGCTAGGCCTCGCCTGAAAATGGCTGCTGCGGAGAGATGTGATTGATTGCGCCGAATAAAGATGGCCCCCGCGCATGAGCAGAGTGGAAGTTCCAGTCACGAGTGTGTGGCCTCTGCCCGGAGTGAGAGATGTCAAGGCCAGTCTGACCAGAAAATAAGAGTTGTGCCAAACGTTCAGCATGAATGCATGGGAACGGATGGGAAAATCGAACTCCAGAAGATGAACTAATTCATGACTGTCGAATAATGTTGCAAATATATTTACAAAGTTAAAGTACATTTGACCTGATGAATCACAAGAACTATTGTATGCATTGATTGTTTGCGAACCGGTTCGAGCAAGGACGACAATGAGGTGACCATCACCACCCCTTCAATGGACCAATCAGCAGCCGCGGCCCGTGGAGGGAGTTCCGTGGGACGGTAAGGCAGGGTGGGGGAGGGGCAGGGTGGGGGGTTCTAAAAAATTTAATATGGACAATTGCAGGTAAGTAAACAATTAAATAAATAAAACGAATTTCGTAGCGCGCGCTGCATCGCAAAATGCGATGCAGCGCGCGCTACGAAATTCGTTTTATTTATTTAATTGTTTACTTACCTGCAATTGTCCATATTCTGTTTTTAGAACCCCCCACCCTGCCCCTCCCCTGCCCCGCCTTACCGCCCCATGGAACTCCCTCCACGGGCCGCGGCTGCCAATCAGAATGAATGTAGCCCCTAAAAGGTTTCAATTTTTGGGTATAGCAAGTTAGTGTAAACGGTATAAGAGAGCTTGTGCTTACAATGAGGGGTGCGCGCTTATTCTACATCGATCTATTCAACACGACACGCTGTCTATTGAGACGATTTTTCCTTCTGATGCTGAAAAAGACTGTCAATTTTGGACTTCGAACGTTGATGGGGAAAAGGAACGAGACCGTCGCGGAGGGATTACGTCCGAGGAGGTTAGAGTGACAGTCAGTCAGTATTGGGAATCTATCCTGTGATCTTCGGTTCATGTTCTGGTGAACTATTCTCGTCATCGCCCTAAGGCCAAGGGTAATGAGTATTTTCCGTTTCTATTTAATCTTTACTTAAGTGCTTATGTAATAATGTCTAGAATATTTGTCTAATAAATTTTACTGAATCTAGATAAAATGTCATGCTTACTCAAAATCTGAGTCTGTGGTTATTAGAAATAAAGTTATGATCAATAATTGTTAAAAGGTTTTAAATTGTGATTGAGCTGGACCTAATCGCCATCAACTGATTCCTACTAGTTGGTCCATCGACCAAAATAGCGGAGTACCTTGATGTTTAGAACCGACAATTCCAAAATCAAATGTATACAGTTAATAATTAGATAAAAATATTAACAAGGTACCCTATATGTCTTGCAGCTCATCTACTTATCACTGATCCAGAAAACTGAGTAAACGTGTGTTTTCGGTGTTATGGGCCCCACCGATGAGCAAATAGTGTAAAGGTTTTCTGGGTTAGTGTCGTAAGGAAAGGTTTTTATAACAGGCGCGCTGCATCACTACAGTGCATAGGTGCTCGTTTGTGTTTGATTTGTAAACCCTCAGATAAAAGGCGGACAACATACTAATGTTAGTGCAAAGCCTTAAAAAAGGGCTTCATTTTCAAGTAAAAATAATAAAGAATGCGGTGTGTATCTCTCCAGGTTCCTTTTAAGTCCCTTAATTTTCTGATTGACCATATAGTTTTTATAGTCAGTCAAATCATCTTGTATTCTCTGTAGATGTTCTTTGGTGTCAGTGAGAGTCGTATCATTTTTTATCACTTCCTCTAGATCAACGATTTCCTTCAATAAAGCATCACTCAACCTCTTAGCCGTCTGAATGATTAAGATGAGCCAATCACGGGTACATTTATTTGCGATAAAGCTCCAATCAACCCGAAATTGTTTATCTTCCAGGAAAATTCTTGGTTCAATCCTGACCAACAGACTCGCAGGAGCAGCCCCCGCCCGATAATATTCAGTCATGAGAGCCCCGTGTAGTGCCATCCTCACCTGACGTTTCTTCAGACCACCTAACTTCTCCCATTCTTCTCTAGCATAAAGTGTGTTTGACAAAGACGAGTCAGGGAAGAGTGATGGACCTGACAGAATAGCCGCAATCTGGTCATCTGTGAATGCTAGACAATTTCTGTCCATTTTGTCCAATCACTCACATATACTACAAGAGACACAGTCTGAAAGCAATACCCTAAAAAAGAGTTTTCACAGATACAGGCACCGCCTAAGGCAATCAATGAATATACGTTAATGTCAAAAAAGAGGAATACCCACAAGGGGTAGGACAATCCCAAAAAAGCTAAACACCCAAACTTTTGTTCCGGAAACTTCTAAAAAAAACACTCGTACTGTAAGCTCTCACGGCTGAGCCGCCGTTCTACATACTAAATCAAAAAGAGGAGCTGTAGAGGGAAGACGTGCCAGAACACCCTCCAATCAAATACTATTTCAACAAGCAAGAACTGGCACCACGTAGCATAATTTTCATGTAATCTGGACTGGGTGGAGGAAAAATAAGTTTATCAAAAACCTCCAATATCCATTAAATCATATGGTATAACCCCATCCAGTATGCTACCAATACTTAAAATTTCAAAGCAACAGAAAAGATGGAAACAAGAGAGTGAAGAGTCAGTCCACAAGATAGTTTAACTACTTTTCTCACTCTACACACACCCTTATTATTCAAAAGGTAGGTGAAAAAATGTGTAAAGGAAGAGAAAGTATCTCACGTTCTCACCAGCTTGCCCACGTTTGTTTCATCATTGATGACTTTCTCATGAGAAAAAGAGTGATGTGTCCAGTGCAAAGAAAGAAACGAACACAACAAAGAGATGTGCACTGTGAAGACGAGAACAAGAAATGTACCAACAGAAACAAAGAAGGGGTTAGACTCACAATTATGCTTTTATTTATTTCAATTAGGAGTCTATCCCACTATTTAAAAACACAGCATGTTGTATACCTTATTAATGACGGCCAACATGTTTCATTGCCAATTGATTTGTGGCAAATTCATCAGGGCTATAGAGGTCAAAAATCATCTCCCTGGACACACAACAATAAAAAGGACTGACAAACACAAAGAGACAACACAAAGTTTGGTTAGCTCAACAGGATGTCCACAATTAAAACCTCTAAAGTATATTCACAAATAATCATGGAAATTTCCATGACTATAACCTAGGGTGTTTACCTAGTCGGAGCCTTGGGCCCACGTACCAGCTCCCAACCAGTCACAGGGGTGTGTAAATTGTTTGCTATCGCCTCCCTGTTCAAAAAAGCACAACTGTTGCTAGTGCCTGCGTCTGTGAAAAAATGATAACAAGGATTGATAGACAGATCCCCAGTTTCCACACTGTCATCGTGTATACTACACTTAATGAGTAACAGCGATGTTATTCCAGCCGTTCCACACCCAGACATACATATAAGATCTCACAGGTTTAAGCCCCATAGGGCAGCGTAAATATACCTATTGCATCAGATCGACCATTTCAAACATTCATTACTGATTCTACCCCCGTGTGAACCAACTGACAATGACCTGCATATATGCCGGCGCATTTAAAAACTGTGCAAAAGATGCCCCAAGTATTGGAAAATCGAGCAGCTGTACACATCTGGTAGTATGCATTTAAAAAAACTGCAGAAAATGCCCCAAATATTAAAAAATCGAGCAGCTGTACACAGTTAGATTTCCCAGCTCAATCATCAAGAGAGCTCCTCGTAGTGCCTCTCCAATCCATACGCTTACCGTATACCTTTACACACGGCGGTAACTCAACCCAGCATCGAGCTACCACCTCGCCGCGTCCTATTTCAAGCAATCCGTACTCGCGCATCGCGAGAATCTGATAATACCGTATCCAATGCAAACAGCATAGAAAACACGGCGGCCATCTTAGCACTGCTTTTAACATCAATGGAGAATGCTAGTGGATATTATTTTGTTCACAAATAGTCCGAGAACAAGCACAAAAGGTTTTTGTTTTTAAAACATTTAAAGAAACGGCATTGTTATTTACAATGTCAATAGCTTAATCTCTCTCAAATGCGAGACCTATTGCATTTGCACCCACACACAGAGCCACCCACACAATCTTAAAGACTGAGTTACAGTCCTTTGAACCACTTGAGCAATTAGCCAGATGATCTTTTTCAGCCAGACCTGGGGGCAGATTTACAAAACACTTGCGCCACTTTTGCGTCACTTTTCCCATGTTAAAAGCGACGCAAAAGTGGCACAAGGTGCTTGTAAATCTGCCCCCCAGTGTTTTGAGAGCACTTGTTTTTCTTTTATGTAACTCTGCTTGTTCCCAAAATCCAGGAAGATGATCAGCCTGTTCTGCATTCTGTCCATCAACTGTTGTTTTTGCAATTAGCACAGAAACCCACCAATGTTTCCTTTACGCACACGCAGTGTGAGTCATTACAATCAGTTTGAATTATTGTAGTCTCACAAAGGATGTTATATATTACATTTTGGCCCAGGAGTGGGCGGATAAATGTATGGATGGATAAATGAATGGATGGCCGTCTCAAGGACAGATGGGTGGATGGATGAATGGTCCCGGGACAGATGGGTGGATGCATGGATGGATAGCAGGGGTGGACAGGTGAATAAAGGACCAGCTCGTGAACAGGTGGATGGATGAATAGAAGCACTGAGACATGCAAGAGGCATTTCAGTAAATTTACAGAGACGTTCCGTAAATGGAAGGAGAGACGTTGAGCTTGAAACATATGAGTTATTTGGCGTGACTGAAGGTTTAAAACACTGCAGACATACTGTATTCGCTCTGAATAAATAAGAATTGGTCGGGTGGCGTGCGGTGCAGTGCAGTGGTTTGTGCAGCGAAGTAATTTCACCTCCAACACCATGGGGTGGGGGTCCTACGGGGCAGTTATCCAGTGTCGAAAGTTATCTGTGTTTGCGCGCTGTGTGTAACAGTGTACTGGGTTTCAAAAGAGAAAAAAAACAAGCATTTGCAATGCAATAGGTCTCGCATTTACTAGAGTTTGAGCTATTGGCATTGTAAATGACAATGCCTTTTATTTACTTGTTGATTTTTAAAACATAAATAAAATGCATTATTATTTACAATGCCAATAGCTTAAACTCTCACAAATGCGAGACCTATTGCGTTGCAAATGCTTGTTTAAACGACTCACGTATAGACAATTACCAGTACACAGCCGGGAGCAGGAGTGTGATCCAGGCAAATAAAAACACCTCCCAAGCTGCAGCTTCTGACAAACTTAGATGGCCATAGACAATGTGAGACTCGCTTCTGCAGGTACTTTAAATGCATAACACAAGAAGGATGCAGGTTTTTCTGCTCCAGTATTTAAAAAAAATCATTGTTGCTTCTTCCTTCACACGATCAACTCATGGAAAGTTATCATCAATTCTACGCACAATCACAGCTCAAGGAATGGTTAGACTCCAGCGAGACTTTGCCTCATAAGCTGCTCTGCCATTTTCAAAGGCCATTTAATTGTGAGCGCTGGGATACCTCGGGGGAGGGAGGCGCGGGAGAGAGCGCTCTGCTGGAAAAGGAAAGAAAAAAAACATACAAAGTAGAAATGTCAACTCAGCAGTTCGTCACAGTATTAGCCACACTTGAAAATTGCCAAATCTTTAAGCAAAAACACGGGATGGCAGCAAACAAAGGATGAGCAATTGTCACATGTGGGGCTTGAAGAGTCCAATATCTAAAGAGTTTTGAGAATGAAAATCCGTGAGAACTAAGTGGAGTTGACATTTAAAGTAACAGCTGAGCCCCTTCTGGGCTGCATTGAAAGGATATTGAAAAATCTATAAACAAAGCCATGGGGCCCACATGGAGTGTGTACTTCACATAGGTATGTGTCACGTAGCACAGCATAATCACTGCAGCACAATAACCTTTAGAGGCAAAGTAAACAGCAAATATGTTTGGAGGAACAAAACACACATTTTCTGTGGTTTGCAATGCCGATTACACACATTTGATAACTGATAAAGGAACTTGAATCAAATACTACGAGAGTCATTGGCTTGAACCTTACATTGCAGAATCCCGCTAAATCATTAATGATTAACTAATGTGGAACAAGCGGCCGTGCGGCCGCGAAAGTGAAAGTGATCGCGATCGCGATCAAACATCAAAGCGGCAGCGAAAGCAAATGGTGTGCAGGCTGCCAAATGGTGCGCGCGCCCGGCGCACATGCACTGTATTTGGAGGCCTGAAAGCACTCGTGTGCACTTCCAGATCCCCCATTTACAAAAGCTCTCGCGAGAGCAGCGCTAAAGCGCTGGCTCACGCGAGACCTAAAAACGGCTTGTAACATACAAACAATTCTCTGACTTCTGGAAAGGACGGCGCTCCATCCACTCCAATGTAACGAGCAAGACCCCCCCCCATCCCCCCACCCGTCCGACCTTCGCAAACTGCGATGTTCCTTTATTTTTTCATGCATGCAAGAAAAGCGTGCGTTAGGTGGCCCCCAAGTAGCTGGAAGCACTAGCGCAGAGGTCAGTTTCCTCTTTGCAGGAGGATTGGAAGCTCGAGCTCACAGCTGCAAGGGCCTCAAAGTTACCTTCCGGGTTACAGGAGCACCGGGTTTTCCGAAGCTGAAGCTGAAGCCGAGAGCCGCGAAAACGCGAACCCGCGAACCCACGAGTGCAGCAAGGAGCCGCTGTAGCTTCCAGTGGCGGCCGAATATCTTGTAAATGTGTTTTTGGATACTAATAGTACTTTTGTAACGAGGAGCCATGGGAAAAGCCAGGAGATCACCATTCTTCACCCAGCAGCAGGCATAGCGAGCAGAAGCCACATACCGGAATCACCCGACAGGAGGGGGTTTGGAACCGGCGTTGCTCCCGACGGAGTGTGAAGATCTTTGCTGTTTGGGACTCACTGTGCTGGTGTATTGTGGTTTTCCCGGGCTCACGACACTGAACGTTTTCCCTGGGCACGTTGGGGTGCTCTCGCTCTCCCCCCGCCGCTGCGCATTTCGATTATAGTGCGGCCGCCGAGTGGGGGTGTGCTCTGGGGGCTCACAAGAACTATAAGAACTACAGGCTCCAGCAGTCGTAGCGGGCAGAAGCCACATACCGGAGTTATGCGACAGGAGGGGATTTAAAACCGGCGTTACTCCCCGCGTTGCGGGAGCGCGCGGGGAGAGGCCCCGGGCAAAGTGTGAGCTCTCCTAGGCCCTCAAAGGCCCTCAAAGGCCAGAGGAGGCCGGGCTGGGCCGGGTCACCCCTTGACATGTTGAATTTCGGAGAGGACTCTCGGCCAACACCCCAGTAAGCAGACACTGTATTAACATTGTATATGACTTTACCGACAGCTATGTCTGATTAACGTATGTCTGCTAAACCTATTGGTGTTATTCCTACAGGCCAGAGAGGTTGATTTCGTCCCCTACTGTGTATGTACGCATTATGACTCCCCCTAAAGAAAAATCTTCATTGCCAGGGGGGGGGAAATAGAGGAACGCTAGACAATTATGTCATTAGGACTACCACAGGTATTGATAGGGATATTGCTCTTGCGGAGCGACGGGCCGAGAGACACCGTTCAGTTGAACTGATAAAGAACAGGCGTTCTTCTCTGGGCCCGTTAGACTTAGCTATTTCACCGCTTGTCAGTACGTACACAAGTATACCATCCGACGCTGAGGGATTTGAGGTATCTCTTAATGACAGCATCCCATTGCTCTTGCAGGATGGATCATTTCTACCAGATGGAAGCAATGATTTGAATTTAATCGATTCTGCATCTTTTTGTAATTCAATACCAGAGGGAGAAGTCCTGGTAGATCCCCGTTACGAACTCTAGAGACTGCCCAAAAATCTAATAAATCTCTAAAAATTTCCAGACCCCAAGGTCCACCACCAAAAAAAAGGAGACGTCAAGGATCCCCCCCAAAAAAAGGAAGAAAGAGGGGGAGTGGACTACTGAAAAATAAGATCATTCAAATTGACTGTGGTAACTCTAAGAGCCCTTCACCCAATGCACCCTTAATATCTGCCACAGCTATCCCACCACACCTCCCATTAAAAGAAACATCTTGTGCTGATTTAATGGGAGGCATTGAACAATTAATCCGATACCTCATATTGCCATTAATAGAGAGATTAATAATATTAGCTCAACAGCTAGGGAACGTAGAGCAGACAATCGGGGAAATTAAAGGGGTAATTAAGGATGTGCTAAAGCTTGTGGTACTTTAAATTCTGGACCCGTGTTCTAAACATCGTCATATCATGACGATTTTGGTATCAGCAGACCGAGAATGATTAGGATACTATGCACAAGCATTTTCGCCATATTCGGGTGAAGAAATCACCCTGAAATCATAGTTTCCATTCTGAACCCTCGGTTTCCATTGAACGGCAGCCATTTTGTGGTTGCCCTCACATAGGCCAATGACTAGGCCAAAAATCGAGTCTGAAGGACACATACACCTTTGCTGACTCCTCTGTGACCTGGGCAAGCTGACTCCACTGCCTGAAGCCAAACCTGTTCGGCCAGATCCTTTCCCAGTGGCCGAATGAGATTAGTATCAAGGCACAACATATCATAAAACCTTTTCATCACACACGAACCATGCTAAATCTTACACACACCTGTCCCTGTTTCTTACTTTATGACTTGCTTTACGAGGAGGAGGTGCCTGATTTTATTGGGGGTCCGTCGATATCTGATGAAAGTACTGAGCCTTGCCGGATACTTGATTGAGGGCTGGACAAACTGAAATATGGGCTTGTCATCATGACTCTGCTTTTTCTTTGTAGTGAAAATATGTGAATGGTCAACTGTAAAATAAGGAATGTTTGCCTAAAGCATAATATTTTGTATAAAAAGAGAAGGCTGGCTTTGTAAGTTTGAGCAGTCTCCTGAGAATATACACTGTGTTGTACTTCTAGGATAGCTGTTACTGGTTGCAGCCAATAAATACGATCTTTGACTTCACCAAGAAGAATCTGTGTTTCTGTAGTCTGAAACAGGAAGAACTCGAAGTCTTAGGGTGTGTTCCCTGGCACCGCTGGGTTCTGAAAAACCCAGTACTTCAGTTGGCGCCCAACGTAGGGCGATTTCAGCGGTACCGGTCCAAGCCAGAGGTTCGTGAGGAGCTTCGTGTGAAAATTCTGGAGGAAGGCCGCCACTTCATCGACCCCTGCATGTCGACGTGGTCCGAAAGTCTTTGCTGCGAGGTTCCCCGCTTCCCGACGGCTACGAAGGACTGCTGCCCTGACTATCGCCCTGTTTTGGACCCTTGATGATTGGTAGAGCGAAACGATAGACGAGTCTTCTGGTGACGTCATCGATACCTCAGTTAAGTATAAGTGGAGCGTCTCCCAGTCCTTAGTTTGGTTCTTAGTTTGGTATCCCCTTGGGATCTTTGATTTGGAACTTGCAAGTACCAAAGCCGAGGGACTCGTGTATTCACGAGACTATCGTATTCGATAATCCTTTGAAGTTTGAAGCTAGACTAGAGAGCGAAGATGCCTGGTCTTAGCAGACTTGGAAATGTGTTTTGTCTTGGTTGTAATAGGGATTCCCGATTGGAGGACTCGTATCCGGTTCCTCCAATTGGAACTCCAACCTATGAACTATATGTGAAACATGGCGTAGGCCCCATCACATATAATGAAGTATGGATCCGATACACCAGGAAAGATGGTGTTTTAAAATGGCCCCAATATGGTAGTTTTGACACAGAGATTCTGGATAATCTGGAGGTTAAACTTTTTAAGAAGAAAGCCCGGCCGGCGATGTTTGACTGTTTCCGCCTATGGCGTAAGGAAGCCAAACAGAAGGAAATTAAATTAGCAAAGAGAAATAAGAGAGAAAAGGGTATCTCGATAATGCAAGCTGCTATGCAGTTTAAAGATAATGAAGAAGAACAGATGAGTGAGCAGTTGCACAGGCAACGTAAAATGGTGATCGATAAATGTTATCCAGTTTTGCCGCTTCTTCAGCAAGATGCAGCAAAAGAAATTGAGAAAGATCCTTTAATGTCACACTTGTTGAGTTCGCCACCCCCTTATGCGCAGAGTGCTACAGCACCTCCGCAACCTTTAGTTGTGCAACCTCCGGTTATTGGGCCTCAGGTTCTTCCACAGCCGCCAGCTCCTCTTCAGTTGGCTCCTACTCCTATGGCGCAGCCCCCTCAAGGGCCGCCGACTTTGCTACCTGCTTCATCTGTACTTCCTACGACTTTGTCTACTACATCGACTGCCTCTTCTGGTGTTCTTCCTGATACTGCCTCTGTCTGGCAGGCAGTCTGCATCTGCGTCTGCCTTGCCTCCCTATGTTTTTCTTCCTGTTCTTTTGTCAACTTCTCCTTCTATCCGACAGAGAATGACTGATACTGTTGCTAGTATTATATTTCCTCTCTTCGGCTCAGCTGGTGTGACCCCTAATTCGGAAAGTAAGCAGTCGCGTAGTCAACTGCCTGATTCTCGAGAGAGAGAAGTGTTTGACCATATGGCGCGTAAATGGGTTACTTTCACTTTTAAATATGATGTAGAGTCTGTTATGGACGTCTTCCGTCAATGGGAAGCGCCAAAACAAAGATACGTTTTTGAGAAAATGTGTGCTTTCCTTTGTGAGGAATTGGAGGATAATGAGTTAGAAACAAATCCGCCTGAGTTGTGCCGTGTACGGTTTGAGTTTTCAAAGGGCACGATTGTGGGTTCCGATGTTGAGAAAGCAGTTGCGACGTTGTTGTCCTTTAGGAATAAGGATCCTTCCCAGTCACTGTTTGAACACGACACTTCCGTTAAGAAAAAAGTGAGACAGTACCCAATGAGCGAAGTCCCTCCGGTATGGAACGAAGCCGTTGCGGCTGATGCCGTTAATAACATTGCTGCTGCTCCAGCTCATTTTCAGCGTGTTTGGGTACATGTTCCTTGGAAGCGAGCTGAAGTTTTAGCCCTTAAGCAGACTTTGCCTGACCCCCGTAAAAACCCTGCAGGGTATTATAAGGAATTATGACAGACTGCAGACTCATGCATTATGAATTTAGCTGACATAGACATGTTATTTGGGAATGTTGTTCCACAGCCTTTGTGGAGATTGATTCGCCATGCAGATCATGCGCAGGAGTTAGGTGACTCATGGGCTAATATTAGTACTGCAAATGATAGACAAGTTGGTGGTGCCAAGCCTGAGCCTTTGGTAGCAGAATTTCCTGCTAGGATCATTACTTACATGAAGACTTTAATGCCTGCGATGCGTGTGAATTGGGATAAATTGTCTGCGTGTAAGCAGAAGAAAGATGAAACAGTGTCTGATTTCTTCACCAGGTTTGAGGAAACGTTTATCGACCACAGTGGTCAAGATATGAGTACAGAAGGTGGTCAACGGTTGTTTGTTGACAAGTTTGTGCACAATTTGCTTCCCGAGCTGTGTAAGAAATTGAAAGATTCAGAGAGTTCTTGGGCCATTTCCTCTTCAGCACAAATATTGGCTACTGCACAGTACTACGAAAATAGGGATAAAGATGAGAAGGATAGGGCAGAAAAGAAAACTAAAGAGTTAAAGACGAAGGTTCTTTTACAACAAGCGTATCCACCACGTGGTGGTCAGAGTAACTATCAGCAACCTCAACAGTTTCAGAGAACCTCGCAAAGGTTCGAGTATTCTCAACCACGTGTTCCTGTAGGTCCCAATCAGTGTTCATATTGTAAAGAAGAGGGTCATTTTAAGCATAGTTGTCCTATTTTATTACAGTGTACGAATGGTACTTCTGGCGCAAGAGGTCGAGGTGTTCAACAAGCCCCAAGAGGTAGAGGACGTGGAAGTGTCCCCCAGAACGCGCGTTCCCTTCCGCCTCAGAATTCAATGAATAGTTTTGACCAGCAAAATCATGCGTCTGGTAGGACGGCTCAGTACTATGCTGACGACTACTATGCAGAAGATGAGAATATCGAAGGTAATGATTGCTAGGACAGCCATAGACAAAGAGAGGGAGTTGTTTCAGTTCCAGTAGATCAGAGTGGACCATATGTTAAGGTGATTACATCAGGTGTGGCAGAGCCTTTTCTGTTGGATACTGGTGCTACAAAGAGTTCTATTATGCACTCAAAACTCCCTGGCGCACCTTTGTCTGGCGAGACGAATGTTTCAGTAGGTTTTTCTGGCGCCCCGAGTAGGAACCCGATTTCTAGTCCTATGTCCCTTTCTGTTGGACCTTGTGAATTAGAAGCACCCCTTATTCTGACGACAGGTTGTGGTGAAAACTTGTTAGGATTGGATTTGTTGAAAAGATTGTATGCGACGTTATATTGTTCTCCTTCGGGAGTACAACTTACACTGGGTAGGAAAGTGATCTCTCCAATGTATTTGTCGAAGGATAAACTTCCGACCGAATTGTCGTTCCTTCCTGATATTCTTTGGGCTACTGGTCCTAATGATGTGGGTCTTTTGGAAATACCGCCATATGTTGTGACATTGAAAGCCAATGTTAAATTGCCACGCATTCCACAATACAAGATCTCTAGTGAAGGTGAAAAAGCGTTGCTAGCGATCATTTATGATTTGATTGAAAAAGATGTAATTGAAGAGACAAGAGGCAACGTTTGTAATAGTCCTGTTCTGCCTGTTTTGAAACACACTGACCCTTCTCAGCCACCTGTTTACAGGTTCGTGATTGATCTTAGAGAGGTCAATAAAATAGTTGTGCCACAGTTTCCAGTTGTACCTGATATCACTGCCCTATTGACTATGATTGCAGCTTCCGCCACCTGGTTCTCGGTGATTGACTTGAAGAATGCTTTCTTCAGCATCCCGATTGCCGAGGAGAGCAGGGATATTTTTGGCTTCAGTTTAGGAGGCCGAAGCTTCCGCTTCAAACGCGCTCCTCAAGGCTACTGTGAAAGTCCATCAATATATAGTCAGGCTTTAAAAACACAGCTTGATGCAATTGTTTTACCTGATGGCGCTACCCTTATTCAATACGTCGATGATTTGCTAATCGCTGCAGATACTGAGGAAATTTGTAAAAAAGCCACCTTGTCGTTGTTGCGTCATTTGTCTAACTTACATCACAAAGTGTCTCTTTCAAAACTGCAATATTGTCGACAAGATGTGACCTACTTAGGTCATCTCTTATCAAAGGAGGGAAGGAAACTGACCCCAGAAAGAATTCAGGCAATTGCAAAATTGAGTGTGCCAAGGACACAGAGAGAAGTACGTGCTTTCTTGGGCATTACATCATACTGCAGACAATGGATACCGAATTTTTCTTTGCTGGCCAAACCTTTGGTAGCATTGACCTGTAAAGATACACCGAATCCCGTTCCATGGTCTGAAGATTGTCAGAAAAGTTTTTCCGAATTGCGTGATGCATTATGTTCGGCTCCTGTGTTGGGTACCCCCGACTACAGTAAGCCCTTTACACTGTATGTCCATGAGAAAGAGGGTTGTGCATTGTCGGTGCTGACACAGTCTTTTGGAGACAAGCAGCATCCATGCGCGTATTTTTCATCGACTTTGGATCCGGTAGCTAAAGCATTGCCGAGTTGCTTGAGAGCCACAGCGGGAGCAGCTGTTTCTATTCGACAGTCTGCTGGGTTAGTGATGAATAATATGTTGATTGTGATGGTTCCACATGCAGTGGACACGTTGTTAAACAGGACCAAGACACAGCACTTAACTAGTGCTCGATTGTCAGGTTACGAGTTGACACTGTTAGCGAGTCATGTGCACATAAAGAGATGCAATACGTTGAATCCAGCCACGTTATTGCCAATTTCAGTAGAGACAGATGATGTTGAACAGCATGATTGTTTTCTCAGGACAGAAGAAGAAACGAAAGGGAGAGTAGATCTTAAAGATACTCCTCTTGTAAAGTGTGATGGTACCTTATGGGTGGATGGTTCATGCTTCAAGCTTCCGAATGGTGATACGACTGCAGCATATGCTATCACGACTTTGCATACGATTGTTGAAGCTGCACGTATACCACATAATTCAGCTCAAGCAGCAGAGTTGATTGCACTTACGAGAGCGTGTGTGTTATCGAAAGGAATGAAAGTGACCATATATACTGACAGCCAGTATGCGTTTGGTGTGGCTCATAGTTTTGGACGATTGTGGAAAGAACGTGGGTTCCTGACTTTGCATGGAGCTAAGATTCAGCATGGCCAGTTGGTGAATGAGCTTCTTGAGTCACTGACCTTGCCGTTACAAGTTACGATTGTGAAATGCAGTGCACACAAGAAGGTGACTGATGATGTTGGTCGTGGCAATGCATTCGCTGACGAGATCGCAAAAGAAACAGCAAAAGATGTGATGAATTGAATGTATGTTGCAGGCTCTGCAAGATGGGTTGGTGACGTTGGAATGTGTGAAGATACGATAGAGAATGTGAAGTCTCTTCAAGCTGAAGCTTCAGAGAAAGAGTTGAATGTGTGGAGAGAAAGTACGGGTAAATTGGATGAAAATGGTTGTTGGGTTGACTTGTCAGAACATCAGCGATGGTTGTTACCCGATGCGTATGTGCTTGCAGTGGTGACAATGGCCCATGGAATGGCTCATATCAGTGTGAAAGGGATTTGTAAGTTGTTGGCTCCAGTATGGCAAAATACTGGAATTCCTAAATGTGCAGAGAATGTGGTCAAGAATTGCATGGTGTGTCTGAAATACAATCCTGGTAGGGGAACCCCAACTCCAGCTGGTCATTTTGCGCCTCCAACGTATCCGTTTGAGGTTTTGCAGCTAGATTTCATCCACATGGAAAGGTGCAACAATTTGAAATACGTACTCGTTGTTGTTTATGCCTTTTCAAGATGGGTAGAAGCATATCCCTTAAAAGACAACACTGCCTTATCCACAGCTAAAGCCCTTGCCAAAGAATTTTTCCCTAGGTTTGGAATGCCGAGAGTCGTCTGGAGTGATAATGGGAGTGAATTTGTGGGTCGAGTGATGAAGAAAGTATGTGAGGGGCTAGGTATCCAGCAAAAATTTCACGCTGCAAAACACCCCCAATCAGCTGGACTAGTAGAGTGCTATAATGGCACGTTAAAATTGAAGTTGGCAAAAATACAAGCGAGCTCTGGTCTTAAATGGCCTGACGCTCTGCCTTTAGCACTCCTATCAACAAGAATGACTGTGCATTCGCGAGTGGGACTTAGTCCCTATGAAATCGTGTTCGGCCACCCGGCCAACATATGGAGAGTGCCAAGACCGACAAAATTCAGTGAGATCGAACACCCTGTACTGCTTGATTATTTATGTGAATTGACGGCTAAATTGCGTGTTTTACACCAACAGGTTCACGATACTCTGCCTCAGGTCTCTGACGGTCCAGGACATCTTATCGATCCTGGATCATGGGTGCTGGTCAAAAACTTCCAGCGGACGAAGAATGACCAGCCTCGTTGGACCGGCCCCCACCTCGTCCTTCTCTCAACAAGATCAGCTGTTCGAGTGGAAGGGAAAAAGAACTGGATCCACGGCGTACACTGCAAGAGGGTCCCTTTGCCTCTACCGTACGACCGGTGGGTCCAGGAGGGGATCACTGACTCTGAGATTGAGACCGTGCCTCGTTTCCTGCCTTTAGCGATGCACGGGTAAAAGGAACACTTTCTGAGCAAGAAAGTGACAATATTTTGCAAGAAGCTGTGCCACCGTCCATTCGATTGGACACTACAGAGCCTGAACTCTTGTTCCAGAACCAGACAGTACCTGGAAGAAGCCGCTACAATTTGAGGCCGAGAACTATGGACAAATAAAAAATTATTTTTCTTTGCTATTTTTGAAAGTGCAGCTCTCTCATCTGAGAAACTTCCTTATTTTTGTTTTTCGAACCGCCATCCGGGTTCAGCTGTAGGGTCGTGGTTGCCCAAGTCTTTGGAGTGCAGCTGAAGACGTTAGGTCGACAGTTCTGGTCGGTCTAAGGGAGTTGCCCTAGACTGACAGAAGCATTCCTTAGCATAGAACACCCTACCACCACGAGCAGCAATTAGAGAGGATGGAGTTTTTCGAGAATGAGAGACCTGCCAAACAGATGAACTTTAAAGCCAGAATGTGTGTAATGATGACAAAGAAACGGTTTTTGATATTATGTATTTTCATGTTGCTTAGTGTAATGACGTTTTTAATAGGATATGTTTTATTCTCTTTTCAAGTGACATTTGCGCCCACTACACAGCCCATACGTCCTTCTACTGTTTCCTCGCATTCTTTTCACCCTCTGCCTGAACACGAGTCTGCTAGAAGATTAGAATTCGTCAATAATTCGTTCATTCAGCTTCTACATCAACACCGATTAGTAGTTAACACAACTAACTGTTGGGTGTGTGGTCTTATGCCTCATACTACTGATAAAGGTATCCCTTATCTGGTCCTGCCTTTCAGCCATAATGGTTCTGTGTGGGCATATAGAACGGTGTTCATATACGCTCATGAAGCCAACCCCCTACGTTCTGTGAAAGATAATCCTAAGAATAGTGCTCTAGTTAAGGGTATAGTAGATATGATTAGGGAAGATATTTCCTATGAGACTATCCCGAGAGATGAGACACTAGCATATATTGAATGAAACATAACAGGATATGGAGTTACTCTGAGTGAGAACCAGCGAGCAAAGTGATCCTCCCCGATTTTGATTGCACCCCATCAGGGTCACCTATGTCTGCAAGGTAATGGCAAGAATCCCAGAGCTCAGTTAGGGAATAGTATCTGCACTGAAACATATGTTTTTGCGTCTCAGACTTCCCCTTCGTTCTTAGCAGCTAAGGGTACCTATTTCATCTGCCATAATAGAGCCTATACATGGTTGCCCCCTGACTTCTCAGGCACATGTTTTGTTTCGTTCCTGTTGCCTCCCACCTACACGGCCGCGGCAGATTACCATAAGACAAGGATAGTTAGAGGTGTCATCAGTAAAGAAGACCCTACAGGACAGGAACTTGGAGATTTCGTAAAGTGTTTTCTGCTGTTTTGGGGGCCTATGGTTAACAGCAGGAACATAAGGCAATTGACAAGGGTGGTTGAATCCACGGTAGATGAAACCGCCGGTGCCCTTAGTAATTTGACAGCTGAGCTCCAGTCGGACCGCCTTATGACTCTTCAGAACAGGGTCGCATTAGTCGTCATACTTGCAGACCGAGGTGGGGTGTGTAAAGTGATCCAATCAAGTTGCTGTGTTTTCATTCCAGATAACGCTCCGACAGTTTACCAGGCCATTTCCAAACTGCATAAGATCTCCGAATCTATTCACGTGGATAAAGGAGATTGGTCATTGATGGGGTGGTTCTGGGAACTGATATCCGCCTGGGGATGGAAGATTCTGATAGTCATTGGGATGATCTTAACCATTCTTTTCCTGTTCTGTCTGTGTGTACAGTGTGCTCCTGCAATATGTGGCCTCTGTGCTACATCGTGTGTAAGGAAACCTGTATCAAGGGACGAGCTAAGTAATAGGATGATGCTACAGCAACATCTCAACGACTTCATGAACATAGACCTGGACTCAGACCTGGACTCAGATTAACGTGAGTATAGGTTATTGCCTACGTAAGGGCAAAAGGTGGGTCTGTGGTACTTTAAATTCTGGACCCGTGTTCTAAACATCGTCATATCATGACGATTTTGGTATCAGCAGACCGAGAATGATTAGGATACTATGCACAAGCATTTTCGCCATATTCGGGTGAAGAAATCACCCTGAAATCATAGTTTCCATTCTGAACCCTCGGTTTCCATTGAACGGCAGCCATTTTGTGGTTGCCCTCACATAGGCCAATGACTAGGCCAAAAATCGAGTCTGAAGGACACATACACCTTTGCTGACTCCTCTGTGACCTGGGCAAGTTGACTCCACTGCCTGAAGCCAAACCTGTTCGGCCAGTTCCTTTCCCAGTGGCCGAATGAGATTAGTATCAAGGCACAACATATCATAAAACCTTTTCATCACACACGAACCATGCTAAATCTTACACACACCTGTCCCTGTTTCTTACTTTATGACTTGCTTTACGAGGAGGAGGTGCCCGTTTTTATTGGGGGTCCGTCGATATCTGATGAAAGTACTGAGCCTTGCCGGATACTTGATTGAGGGCTGGACAAACTGAAATATGGGCTTGTCATCATGACTCTGCTTTTTCTTTGTAGTGAAAATATGTGAATGGTCAACTGTAAAATAAGGAATGTTTGCCTAAAGCATAATATTTTGTATAAAAAGAGAAGGCTGGCTTTGTAAGTTTGAGCAGTCTCCTGAGAATATACACAGTGTTGTACTTCTAGGATACCTGTTACTGGTTGCAGCCAATAAATACGATCTTTGACTTCACCAAGAAGACTCTGTGTTTCTGTAGTCTGAAACAGGAAGAACTCGAAGTCTTAGGGTGTGTTCCCTGGCACCGCTGGGTTCTGAAAAACCCAGTACTTCAAGCTTCTAATAGTGCCTACAACTATAGAACCATCCTTAAACAATACTCCTCAAAAGGGAGTAAAAACCACTAATCAGGATAAACCGAAATCAATGTCCTCTAAAACAACACGGCAAAATGCTGGAATTAGTGATAAAGTCCATGCGGTAGGCGTAATACCTAATAACCCAGAAAATACGCAAAAACTAAGTGGCCGTGATCACCCCGACAGGGTTATTGTCCCCAAAGGAAACAATGTAGAACTGCCTCCGGAAGCAGTTCCGTTTGTGGTAGTTCTCACTGGAGTGCCCGCTTTAGAGGATAATAAGAGAGAAGATCAATACCAGCTTAAAAATAAAGTTATATTTTGGCTTAGGCAAAATAGACCACTTCCTCCAAATATTAATGGTGAGATATTACACGTTAGGCGTCTTCCTTGGTTGGGACATAGAATAAAGGACATATCAGGGGATATCATCATTATTAATTTTAGAGATGTTAGAGCAGTTAGATACATTTTAAATTGGTTCCCCCAAAATGGTGGTAATGTAATCACTCCACGTGAATTGCCCTATTTTTACCCTAGCGCCCCATCGGCTCCTGTAACTAATTTCAGGCCCTTATTTCAACGCCCGGATGATTGCTTTAGGCCCCCCTTTCAACATCAGGACGATGTCATCAGGCCTCTCTTTCAACAACAGAATGATTGTTTTAGACCCCCCTCTCATTATCAGGATGATTGCTTTAGGCCCCCTTCCCAACATCATGATGATGGCATTTGGCCCTTATTCCAACAACAGAACGATCGTTTTAGACCCCCATTTAAATAGCAGGATGATCGTTCTAGGCACTTGTTCCAACGCCAGGATCATTCCATCAGGCCTCAATTTCAACAACAAAATGACCGTTTTAGGTCCCCATTTTTAAATCAGGATGATAGGTTACCATACCCACAATTAAGTCAGCCCTGGGAATATCCTAGGAAGAGACATTTATGTCACCCACTTCGAACACAAAGAGGAAATCTGGGATACACACCTTCTTTGGTAGGACCAAATCGGTTTATAGCCCTTTCCGGTTTAAATGAGTGTGACTGACTGGGCGGTGGAAAAGATAAAGCTACATTGATACTCATGGATACTTCTCAAGGGGGGAAGTCTCCTGTACTACATATCCCTCATGATCATATAATCCACGGGGGAAGTGTAACAGGGAAAATGCACAAGAAAATAAATCCCAACGTACAGGAACTTGAACTCATTAAAAAATCTCTCCACGAGAACCCTTCTGGGTTGTTAGTCAATATTGGGGGTTGGAGGGAAACTGACCTAATGTTGACTGGTAACAGAGAATCAAAGCATGAGCAAGAAGATGTCGGCCTGGTCCTCATGCCGGATTTGCTTGGGGTGCACACCGACAAGGAGAAATTGTTGCCAAAGCAGAATAAACTCAGGGAACAGGGTGGTCTAGTGAGGATTGTCTCCTGGAATGTATGTGGGTTAGAGAGCAAAGTGCTCGATACTATCTGGGGAGATTTTGTCCAAAACATTGACATCTTATGTGTACAAGAAACCTGGCTTATTAATGAGATACATCTTCCTGGTTTTAAAACTTTTCATACCCCAGCAGTTCGTTCCCTGTCTGGAAGACATAAAGGAGGGATTTGTATTTATGTCTCTAATCTGCTAAAAGTTGTTAAAATCGTAAGAAGAAGTAATACACATTACTACCAGATTGTCTCAGTTATCTTAAACCAGCGGGTCGAGCTATTAATAGTTAACTTCTATAACAACATAAAAAATTGGGTTTTTGCAGAGGTTCTAGGTAGCCTGCAAGGGGAATTAAATGCTTAGAATTTGTTGAGGGCGGAAAACAAAATGTTGGTATGGGTAGGGGATTTTAACTTGAATATTTGTGACCAAGAAAGCTGTGGATTTCAGGAATATGGCAGGGGGGAAAATGTGAGCAGGTGTCACTTTACGCATTCAGTAAAAGGAGAGGTACTAAATAATATTATGGCCAATTTGGATCTTAGCTTTGCAAACCTAATGTGTACACCTAAGGTGGAATTTAGTGCCACATTTCCAGCTAGAGGGTGTCACTCCGTTATTGATTTTGTGATTGTGTCAAATAGTTTCTCACATTGCGTAGAAAACTTCGTGATTCCAGCAATTGGCCTAAGTGACCACCTCCCTCTTAGCATGACCATAACCACAGGAGAGCTAAGTAGTATTACTACTATCGAGTCACTTACTTGGACACAAAATATTGCCATAGCTCGCTATAATGGGATGACACTTAAGTGGAGCGCCGTAGACTCGGTCAATAAATTTAAAGAAATAATAACTCTGGCTATAACAGATATATTGTCATGTTTGGATGAGAGTACCTCAGAAGAACAAACCTTGGAGGCCTTTGGTAGAATTACTAGGGTGATCCAGGATAATCTAACCAGGGTACAGAGGAACAAACTCAATAAAGGGGTGGGTTGGTTTGACTCCAAGTGTACCAAGGCGTATACTGCCCTTAAGGCTGCCTTGAGCTTTAAACCAAAGGACCTCAAGGAAATTAGATACTGTAGGAAGGCGTATACCCAGGCAAGGTGCCTGCGGAAAAAGGAAATCAAAGACGTAGCATGGCAGAACTTGCTGACTGCCTCACAGAGCAGAGACGCAAGGGCCTTCTGGGAGGCAGTCAACGCACCCTTTTTTACCAAGAAGGAGGCAGAAAGGTTGGACATCGCTATTGATGAAAAAACTTGGATTGATTTCTTCTCAAAGGTATATAAAAATGTCGAGGGGTCTCCCATGAAAGAGGACAAATTGATAGGGTGTTCATTGAGAGGGAGTGATTTTCATCCTATTACCATGGGGATTACCCTACAGGAAGTAGAGCTGGCACTACAAGCTAGTAAAAGTAATAAAGCCCCGGGACCGGATGGGATCCCTAATGATATCTATAAATTAAATATAGATTTGCGGGCCCCACTTTGTACCCGGGTTCTACAGGCTTGTTGTGCCATAGGATTTATTGGTACCTGGTCGGAATCGGTCATAATACCGATATACAAAAAGGGGGACAGGGACTGCCCATCTAATTATAGACCTATTTCTTTATTAGACTCCCTCATGAAAATGGCGGGGAGGGTGGCCTTAAATAAATTGCAACTGTGGGCCGAGGAACATGATATTTTGAGCCCTGTACAGTATGGCTTTCGTGAAGGGATGGGCACGGTAGAGCAGGTCTTAAAATTTGTTTTGTTACAAGCCAAATACACTCGGGCTAAGGAAGGACAATTATACGCTATTTTTGTTGACCTCTCTGCCGCCTTTGATTGCGTGATACATGCCAAGATATGGCAAATTCTTGAGGAAATGGAAGTCGATCCTGCCATTGTACTCTTTCTAAGGCAACTTTATTCAGGGGCAATGGCCAAAGTTAGATTTGGGCTGAGAGGGGAGTGCACTGGGCCCTTCAGGATAGAAAAAGGGGTTAGACAAGGGTGTGTATTGGCCCCCTTTCTTTTTACCCTTTATACGAATAAACTTGAGGAGGAACTGCACGCTTGTAAAATAGACTCTCCAAAGTACGGCAACAAGTCAATTGTATCGCTTCTGTATGCGGACGACGCGGTACTAATGGCGAGAACGAAGCAAAGAAAGCCCTTACAAAATATCTTGAATTTATGGAAGAAAAGGGCCTTATGATAAATGCTAAAAAATCATATGTGATGCAGTGTGGTAAGGCTCGTCCAAGCTGTAAACATTTTAGAGCGTCGGGGCTTGTAATTGAGCATACTAAAACTTTTCCATACCTCGGGGTTATAATTGAGGGTTCCGGCTCCTGGGGGCCTGAGGTCAAGAATAGGACCCTATCTTTTAAACGCACCATAGAAGCATTAAAGAACTTTGCCGCTAAGCTTGGCAAAAGACCCCTTGAGGTCATGCTAAAGATTTATAAATCTAAATGCAGAAGTGTAGCGTTATATGGGGCAGGGATCTGGGGGTACCAGGATACATCGGCGATACAAGTTGAAGAAAATAACTTTTTCAGATACCTATTAGCTCTACCGAAAGGTACCTCAGTCTTTAATTGCCATCAGGAACTGGGGATGGATTATATATCCGACCTGATTAAACTGCAACCTGTCCTACTCTGGCGCAGAGTATGGGTCTCAGTGGCCCTTGGCTTAAATCAGGAAATAATAAAAGATGTCATGGGCCTAGATAACGCCAAGAGTATACCCTGGCTTGAGTATATCAGGAAAATATTTACTGATATCCAAAGGCCGGAGTTTTTCAGCATCCCAGCTTCAATTTTGAATATCTCAAAACCAGAATTAAAGAGGCTATGTATGGCCCATTTTGAACTTCTCAGGTGTGTAGGAGAAATAACAAAGAAAACAGTGAGTGAACATCAATTTTTACTGACCACCTACACAATCCAGCCATATCTAACCATGTGTAATCTGGGCTTCGACCGATTCATTTTGACAAGATTTGGGTTTAACCTATTTCATCGGTTAGTTACATATCCAACCAAACATGACTGGTCTAGAGCCCTGGCTCATTGCGATAGTATTTCTGCACAATCCACCTTCCATTATATTTATATTTATTTATTTAAACATTTGTAGAGCGCGGCTGTCACCTGGCAGGTATCCTGGCGCTGGTAGCTTACTCCTGGGATTTTAGTCGGGGGGTGACTAGGGGCGGACGGGGTATGAGGAGTGGGGGAAGAGCCATGTTTTGATTCGCTTCCTGAAGGGTAGGAGGTGAGGGATTTGGCGGATATCGGCAGGCAGACTATTCCAAAGCTTGGCCGCAGCTACTCTGAAGGATCTTCCCCCAATTCTGGCCTTCTTGCATCTGGGTACTTTCAGAAGGCATGCGGTTACGGACCTAAGTGTTCTGGTGGGGATGTACCACGAGAACAGACGTTGAAGAGGTATCGGTCCTGTACCGTGTAATGCCTTGAAGACCAAGCAAAGGGGTTTGAAGGCAATGCGTTGCTTCAAGGGAAGCCAGTGCAACTTGGCCAAGGCAGCGGTGGCCGAGGATCTCCTGGTCCATCCAAGAGCCAGTTTGGCTGCTGCCGACTGAACTCGTTGGAGTCTGTCTAACAGTGTCGCAGGGGATTCAAGCAGGAGGGCATTACAATAGTCAAGGCGACTGAGAATCGTACACCTGACTATCGATGCTCGGGCTGATGGTGGTAGTAGAGGCAGGATTTTGCGCAGTGAGCGCATAAGGGCTGAGCAGGTGACGACTGTTCTTGAAACCTGCGTTTCCATGCTCAGTTGGTGATTTAGCATGACGCCCAAATTGCGAACGCTGGTAGCAGGTAGCGGGTTGTTTAAGTTTTCCGGAGGCCAAAACTCGGCAGGCAGAGGGCGGGGTATGCGGCTTGCGGGACAGAACAGAACCTCGGTTTTCAAGGAGTTGAACTGGAGGGAGTTCCGATGTAACCAGCCTGCGGTGTCTCTTAGGCAGTTGTGGAAGGCTTCTAAAGAGATGGAATCTTCGCCATCCCAAGAGAGAAGGAGCTGGGTATCGTCCGCATAGTTTACTGTAGTCATATTGTGGGATTTAATTAAAGTGACCAGTGGTTTCAAGTAAACATTAAAAAGGATCGGGCTGATAGAGGAGCCCTGGGGAACACCGTGAGGGACAGGGGAGAAGATAGATTGAAAAGGGGGGAGGGATACAGCCTGTTTTCTGTCACTGAGATAGGAATGAAACCAGAGCAGGGCCGTACCATCGACCCCTGCCTCTCTCAGCCTCTCAAGCAGGGTCGCGTGGTTGACAGTATCGAATGCGGCAGACAGGTCTAATAAGATCAAGGCCACGGCTTGGCCCCTGTCTGCACGCATTCGAAGCTCTTCCATGGCGGTAAGCACTGCAGTTTCTGTGCCATGGGCTGGGCGAAAGCCAAATTGGAATTCGTCCAGAACGTGATGCTGCTCAAGGTGGGTTGAGAGGCAGTTGCTGACCCAACGTTCAAGCACCTTTGCCGGAAATGGCAGAAGAGATATGGGGCGGAAATTGGAAAGGCATTCTGGGTTCAGCGTAGGTTTCTTCAATAGCGGGGTGATGAGCGCTTGCTTCCAGGGGATGGGGACGAGACCACAGCCGAGAGATTGATTGCAAATCATCCGAAGGGTGTGGAATAACTCGTGCCCGCATGCTTTCCAGATTTTTGGGGGCAGAGGGTCAAGGGGAGATCCCGAGGTAATGCCCCGTGCCAGTTTCTCAAATTCTGCTTGAGAAATCAGGGGGAAGGCCAGGAGACTATTCATAGGAGGGCACGCTGACCTCAGAGGATCAGGGTTGGTGGAGCCAGCTCCGGGGGGGATTGAGTGGTTATGTGAGGGGGGCGTTGCCAGATTGTTGATGATGGTCTCAATTGTATCCGTAAAAAACAGAGCGAGATTGTCACAAAGGGTCTGAGATGGTGGGACAGAGTTCTTGACGCAGTCAGGGTGTATAATATTATCCAGGATTTGAAATATACTTTTTGGGCTGTTAGCAGCGTTGGCTATAGTGCTGCAGTAGTAATTCGATTTACTCTCTGCGATGGCAGATTTGTAATCACGGAGTGAATTTTTCCAGAGGGCTTTATTATTGTCACAGTAACCGTGTCTCCACTTTCTCTCGGCCTGTTTACAGGCTGATTTGAGGGTTTTGAGGGAGTCATTGTACCAGGGAGCAGGTGCTCTACCTTTGGGTTTGCAGTGTTTTGATGGGGCAACCGAGTCCGTGATAGAAGTAATTCTCGAGCTGAGGGATCTGTAGTTGTTTTCCACCGAGCTGGTAGGAGAGAAACTATCCTGCACTTCGAAAACTTTGGTGGTGGTGCTGAGTTTTTCTAAAGCTTTCCAATTACGGTAAGGGAATTGTGGTGGAGAACTATTCTTAGGCTTTCTTATTATGGCATTGGTGATGTATAATTTAATGAGCGAGTGGTCCGTCCAGCTCATAGGCAGAGTGTTGCCTATTTGAGTTAGATCAGGACTCGAGAAAATGAGGTCAAGACGATTGCCTGCGGAGTGGGTGGGGTCCTTTATCAGTTGGTGAAGCCCTACGCTGGCACAAGACAGCAAAAGGTTGTTTAGTCCTGTATCTAGGCTGCCATTGGGCCAGAGATTAAAGTCTCCTAGAATAATAAGTTTGTTATGGGAGGTTGCCATGTTTGTGATGAGCGTGAGAAGAGCTTGCTGTTGCGGGAGGGAAAAAGCCCCTGGTGGTCGGTAACAGATGATCACCGTAAAGGTGACTCCTGGGTGGCAGTTTATGGCCAGACCAAAGAGCTCAGTTCCAGGTACTGGATCAATGTCGATGGTGTTTATTTGCCAGGAGGCTCGGAAGATGACGCCAACTCCGCCGCCGCGGCCTTTGGGTCTGGGGAGATGTAGAATGTTGAAGTTTAGCGGACAGGCAGATGCTAAATCGACCTCACAGTTGGCATGTGTCCAGGTCTCAGTTAGAAAAAGGACATCTAGATGGTGAGAGTCTATAAGGAGATTGATTTCAGTGGCATGCTTAGGTAGGGATCTGACATTCAAAAGACCTCCTACGATTAAGCCCTTGTGGGTAAGGTCAGTTAAGGGAGAAGCAGTCTCTTCAAAGGTGAGCTTACCTTTGTGCGCATACCCTCGTAGATTGAGCAGTGCATCCCGGGTGTAGCAGGTGGATTGAGGGCTGGATTGGGCAGAGTTGGTGGTGCTAGGCGCGTCCTCGTCGCGGACGAGCGCAGACGAGCTTGCCTTAAGCGCGCCTTCGGCGCGCAATCGGCGTGCCCGCTGCGCTCGTCCGCTGCGCTTCCGGTATTGACACATGGGTTATAGTGGTAGCGAGTGATGTGGGAGGGGGCGTGGCCAGCAAGAGATGGGCGTGGCTATCGTCTCCCTCGGCGAGCAATGACGCCAAGAAACGAGTGAATTCCGTTTCCCAACAGCTGAAATTCAGCTGCTCTGGGAGTCAAGGTGAGTGACAGAGCAAGATCACTTGTGCAAATAAGCAAGTATTAAAAGCAAATACACAACAAACAGTTTTAAAAGATCGGCAGTAACACCTCCCGGCTTTTCGCCTCAGGAGTAAGCAATGGAGCAGCGCTAGAGTTCAGCGCGCCCTCTATATCTCTGTGGAGGGGGCGTGGCCAGCAAGAGATGGGCGTGGCTATCGTCTCCCTCGGCGAGCAATGGCGCCAAGAAACGAGTGAATTCCGTTTCCCAACAGCTGAAATTCAGCTGCTCTGGGAGTCAAGGTGAGTGACAGAGCAAGATCACTTGTGCAAATAAGCAAGTATTAAAAGCAAATACACAACAAACAGTTTTAAAAGATCGGCAGTAACACCTCCCGGCTTTTCGCCTCAGGAGTAAGCAATGGAGCAGCGCTAGAGTTCAGCGCGCCCTCTATATCTCTGTGGAGGGGGCGTGGCCAGCAAGAGATGGGCGTGGCTATCGTCTCCCTCGGCGAGCAATGGCGCCAAGAAACGAGTGAATTCCGTTTCCCAACAGCTGAAATTCAGCTGCTCTGGGAGTCAAGGTGAGTGACAGAGCAAGATCACTTGTGCAAATAAGCAAGTATTAAAAGCAAATACACAACAAACAGTTTTAAAAGATCGGCAGTAACACCTCCCGGCTTTTCGCCTCAGGAGTAATACTGTACTCCTGTAGTACTGTTCTGTAAATTATATGGGAGTGAGCGTAATAGGTGGATCAAACAGTACTTGAAGCAAGGTGCTTGTCATCAATGCCGTCCTGCGTTCCTTAGTCTGCAGCAATTGGGAAATGCTACCTGTACTACGGTTATGTCCGGTTTTTTAAAAAGTGTTCTTAGAAAACGGAACTTGGAGATTAGCGAACTCGTCTGAATTGATTTAATACTGTTTTAATTAAATATTATTTATTGTAATGATTTGTATTGATATGTATATATATGAATTGTCGCTTTTATGATTTTATGTAACAAAAATCGAATAAAGCTAATCTACTACTACTACTACTACTACTACCACTAGCCAATATTTAACTCAGATGCTTGGCCATCAGATCTCCTTTTGTTTGCCTGCAAATGAATCACGGTGCGCGCAGCCGGCGCCAGTGTAGATTTATCGCACTCTGGAAAGGGAATGAGGCCACCGGGGCAGGCAAAGCCAGTTCGCACCTTCCTGCGTTTGATCCCAGATTAGAGCAGCAGCCGTCAGCCACGCCAGGCTCCAGGGGCCGGCAGGGCACCGGCGGCAGCCAGGGAAGGCTTCCGCGTGACTTCACTCCACCCAGGCCCAGTGAGTGTGAGGGGCCCGGGCCGCCTGGCACTCACAGCCCAGCACGGGGCATAAGTCAGAGGGCGCGCTCGTGCTCCGTTCACTGATTATTTCATCGGTATCTGTATGCATCCTTCGCCATACATCCGAAGGCGTGACTGAAAACACAATTACATCGACGAAACGAAATAAACTGGTATCTTTTAAAAATTTAACCTGAATCTGCTTGGTTTTTAATTTTCAAGTCGTGGGGGATATATATACACATATAAACCCAAACAACAAAGCGACATGCTCACACATTTTCACACGCACACATACACACACATCCACACACAAGGGCGCGCAAACACACGCACTTGCGGGGAACACGCACAACCACAGCATTCCCCTGCATCTCCTTAATGCAATCACTGGCGGTGCCTGTCTCCATCTACACACAGTGACTGCTCCCCCCAGGAAGGCATGGGATTAAAGTCTGTCACCCCTACCTACCCTAACACACCACCCTGGAAAGCCACTGAAGGCCTAAACAACTATGCAAGTGAACAAACACACGTGGAAGTCACACGCCTGCATTTTGCTGCCTACTGCATCTAGCCCTATTAGAAGAGCATTGATTCCCATAGCACCCCTCGTTTTGATTGACAACAGACATGCCTAGCACGAGCTTCGAACAGGAAAGTCTCGATTGCATTACAAACAGTTAGAATCGCCCGTGCTCCTGCGAGGCCTACACAGATGCAGAATGGTTGCTCCCTGTGCTGTATGCAGGGTCTGACCCATCTCGCTCCTCCTACGGACCCCAGAGCAGGGAAGAAAGGGCGAGGCCTGTCTCAAGTACTCTTGGAAGCAGAGTCCTGCTGTGTGTGTCTTTAACTTCCCAGGCCATCACCTAGGGTGACCAACTGGCATTGGTGCAAATTCAGGACGGTGAGTGTAAAAATTCAGGACAAAGGGTCAAAATTCAGGACACAAATTCAGGACAGGAGGTCAAAATTCAGGACAAAACTTCAGGACAATAGGTAAGTTTTACAGACACATCAGAGGAGGTCACGCAATAGTATATAAGTAAGCACATCCATATCCAAACACATTCAACCATTTGCAAACCTGTCCATCATGTATCCTTCCATCTATCATTTCACTCATCCATCCTTTTACTCATCCATCCTTTCACCCTATCCATCTGTACACTCATCCATCCACTCTTCTACCCATCCATTCACTCATCCATCCCTCCATTCACCCTTTCACTCATCTATCCAATATCCATCCATCCACCCTTTCACCCTATCCATCTGCACACTCATCCATCCACTCTTCTACCCATCCATTCACTCATCCATGCAGCCATTTACCCTTTCACCCATCCACCCATCCTTTCACTTACTCATCCATCCACCCAGTCACTCCTCCTTCCACCCATCCACCCTTTCAGTCATCCATCCATCCATCCTTCCTTTCTATCTCCATCGACCCTTTCACTTAGCCATCCTTCCTTCCATCCATCCACCCACCCATCCATCTACTCGTCCACTCATGAATCCATCCATTGACCCTATCACTCATCCATCCTTTCTCTCATCCATCTATCCTTTCACTCCTTCACTCAACTATGCATCCTTTTGTCCCTCTACCCTCCCTTTCACTCACTCATCCATCCTTACATCCGCCTTTCACTCATCCCTCCATCCATTCACCCTTGCACTTATCAATTTATCAATCCATCCATCATTTCACTCATCCATCCACCCACTCGCTCATCATCCACCTTTTCACTCATCCATCCTTTCACTCATCCATCCACCCTTTTACCCATCCAGCTACCCTTCCACCCATACATCCAGCTATTTACCTTTTCTCTCATCCATCCTTCCACTCACTCATCAATCCATCCCTCCTCTCTCATTATCCATCTATTCAATCTTTCATTCATCCATTCACCCTTTCACTAATTCATCCAGCCATCCACCCATCTTTTCACTTACTCACCTGCCCACCTTTTCATATTAATTTTGAGCTGAGCCTTTTTGAGAAGAGCCCATCAAGAACTTCACCCTCGCCGCAGGAGCCAGGAGCCACCACATGGGGGGACAGGAGCCATCACTGGGGAGGGGGGGGGGGACAGACAGGAGCCACCACATGGGGGGACAGGAGCCATCACTGGTGGGCGACGGGGGACGGACAGGAGCCACCACATGGGGGGACAGGAGCCATCACTGATGGGGGGGTCAGGAGCCATCACAGGGGTGGGGCTGGAGCCATCACATGGGGGGGGGGGGGACAGGAGCCACCACATGGGGGGCAGGAGCCATCACTGGGGGGGGCAGGAGCCATCACAGGAGGGGGGACAGGATCCACCAGGGTGGGCACAGGGGTGGGCATGCAGTATTCTAGTATCATCTTGGTCTCTTCCAGGGAGGGGTAGGGCTCCTCATCCCCTCCTGGGCAAGACAACGAGAAGACAGGCTCTCTTTCCAAAATGTTAGTTTTGCCATCCCCCACTGTGATGTACAGTACTTAAAGGAGATACTCCGAGAGAACTGATTTAACTGATTGTCCTCCATACTTTGTTAATCAGTGTGGGTGCGATTGTGCCATTTCTTTATTTTATTACATTATATACTGCATGTTTGAAGAACCACGTGCTGCCTCGGTGTAATCAGGTGTAATCAGGGCCCGTTCTATGAATGTTTGGGGCCCTGGGCAGAAAGGGAATGTGTGAGGCCCCTCTAAATTGCAGAGACATGACACATGACGCATTCAGGGCTGTTTGCATCTGAACAGATGCCCCTGCGCCTGAAGCTGCAGCCCCTCCCTCTCAGTCACCTTCAAGCCCCTCTTAACAGCTCATCAAGGGTGGAAGGTGTGAGGGTGGCCATCCCGCTGTGCCTCTCCAATGCGCTGGTATCTGACCATTCAAGCACCTCTTAGCAGCTCATCAAGGGCTGAAGGTGTGAGGGTGGCCATCCCACTGTGCCTCTCCAATGCTGCTGGGATCTGAGCTATGTTACTGCATCCAGTCTGTTACACCGACTGTGAGAAGTTGGCCTGGTATATGCTGTTCACTAGTTCTAGTGACCACCTTGTACCATGCCAAGCAACCCTTATGGTGTGGTTGTAAGTCAACCTTTTTGGACTAGCTGCCCTAGTGGTAGCGTAGGCTAAGCAGTCTTTGAGGCTAAACTCGTGAAGCGTGTTAAGCAAGCTGTTTTACCAATAGTAACCCCCTTTTATACCAATGAAAGGACACCACACAGATATATATTCAAAATATATATGTATTTATTTCTCAAAGTAACCCCTAGTCTCTTTATGAGCACAGGAGCACAAATCGTCAAACAAGATTATCACAGAATACACAGAAGTTGCACTTTATATGGATAGGCCCTGGTGGCCACTCGAACCATATACTAAAATAGTGGTATAAGTACCACGAACAGAAAAGGGAAAAGGCCTAGGGCCTCTAGAATCGCTGGGCCTACAAGGAGCTAACGTCAGTTAGTGACCAGGAGGTCCACGGGTGGCGTGTGCAGAGCAAATAGTCACACGCGTGCTCCCATAGGTTTCAATGGGTGCGTAAAAAGTACAAAGTTACTGCAAAAGGAATCTTCCGGATGACCTAGGAACTTAAGATTTGGAACACAGGCACTAGAGATGTAATACTACACTTGGGCACAGGTGTGCCAGCTTTACCTCACCCACAGGAAGCGGGTGCATAGGCCTCGAAGTGCGTCGGGTTTCTTCTATCTGTTCCGTGGGGCCTGTAGACAAAAGTGCTGCAGGCGGTCGGTCGGGAAGAGATGCAGTGGATCCAAGAGTGGATCGGAGATGTTGAAGACCTGTAAGCAGAGGGGACAGTGTTCACAGTCACTAGCCAGTGACCAGCGTGGCACCAGGTGGGTACCAGGCAATGTCGGGTGCAAACAGGAAGGAAGGTGTAGCTTGACTCTGCAGCCACGTGGTCCCTGAAGGTCGACGACGTCCAGGAGTCGAGTCACGAGCTGTCCCACGCAGGCTCTCGCTGTCGGCGGTGTCGGCGACTTGATCGAAGCAAACAAGCCTTGGCAAAAGCAATTGTTGTAGGCAAGGAGTTTAAGCTGATGGTTCTGGCCAGCAAGGTCAGAGGAACTGCTCCTTTGGAGGGGAGCAAGGGCCAGTCTGGAGCAACCAGACCAGCGGTGTTTGTCGTAGATTTCGTCGCCAAGATGGCCACTAGCCAGCGGGCCAGCAACCGGTTAGGCGCGTCGAGTGGCAAAATGCAGAAGGGCCCCACGCAGATCGTGGAGATGCTGGAGGGCTCACCTTTGGTGCAGATGCTGCTCGAGGGTTGGGCTTCTCAGGACCCAAAGCACAACTTGGAGGGAGCCTCGGTTGTTGCACTGGTCAGCTTGTCGTAGTCGTTCCAAGATGGCTGGCTCCACGTGTCTCGGTGCCTCCACGGGTCTCCTCTTTTCAGGGACTGTGGATCGGGCGGTGAGAGGTCTGGAGGTCCAGGTCTTGTCAGTCTCTGGGCTCGGGCTCCGGCGGGAGGCGGCGGCAAAGCAGACGTTGATGCGCTGGATGGTGCTTGCGTTAGCAAGGTGGTCACTCCCTGACCACAGGGGAGATTTTCTTCAGTCTTCTGTGCAGCAGAATGTCGAAGTTCCCGTCTTCTTCTTAGTTTCAAGTTGATTCCAGGATGTCTAAAGTCTTAGGACACAGCTCCTACCTTTATTCGGATTCTAGGGGCCGGACTACCTGCTAGGTCCCTCCCTATGGGTGGGACCAGGAAGGGGGGTGGTTACACCCCCAATCCTTTGTCCAGCTCGCCCCAGGCCCGGGACTGGTGTGCCCCAGGACCGGTTTGAACTGGCATATGCCCCGAGGCTCCTTGTGAGCCACAGGCATGTCTGGTTTCTTTCAAGCCCTACCTGACCAATACACAAAATCCTGTCTGGGGTGGTGCATGCACCTCCCCTGGCAGGAAACCCTTTGTCCACACCTCCCAAGCTGGAAGGACTCCCAGCAGCAGGAGGGCAGACTTGTGTCTGTGGTGGCAGCATCCATTTTGTGGAGCTGAGGCTATGTCTGATTTTACCCGGGTTTCAGGCACTGTACATGTCGTGTCCCTCTAGAAGGGTGGAATGCTAACCCCGTCGCCAGAATTGGCGAGGGGTTAGTATTCCAATTCGTATGACACCTTACTCGACATGTTTTGATAAAGCCAAACCAAAGATAGCATTTAACCGCGAGGTTCATAATGCACTTAAGAGTATATGGTATGACGATATCTGGAAACAGTAGAAGGAAGTTGTTCCGACCACTGCAGACAGGCTCAGCTCATGCCAGAGCACCATCTCACATGGAACCAAGCACTCTGCCTTCAGGATTGTTAAGGCCTGCCATAGGAGTGACTTATAGGTTACCAGGTGTCCCATTTAAGTTTAGGTATAGGTATACTACACCTAAGTAAGAGGTGATTACACCAACTTACCCCAGCTGAGTGATCAGCCAGTTGTGTCAGATTGTTAGGCCAAGCCTGGGGTGGCATAATACATGCTTCAGCCCCTGGCAGGCCTTGGATACACCAATGCCCTGGGTACCTAGTGTACACTGGTACAGGGGCTGACAGGGTGATCCAACCAATTGGGTATGTACCTAGGGTACATGGAGTCCATTTTACAGAGAGAGCAGATAGCCTGAGAGCCTGAATGGCAGGATCTCAGGCCAACTAAGTCGAAAAACCAGCTAGACACTAGGCAAAAATTTGGGGGTAACCATAGTCAGATATCCACCTTCCTACACAACCCCCCCCCAAACGAAGGGAGATAAGGCTGACCTTGACCAGGTAAGCCTATATTGCCCAAGTGGCCATATAAGGAGGAACCAGCACTGGCATGGTTACCCCCTGTCTCATGGTCCACTAAGCAATCCCTCACCCTAAGGGTATCAGAGGGTCTCCACCATAGGGAATCTCTACCTGTGGTGTGTCTTGGCAAAGTAAAAGGCTGGTGTTGAGATGGAGTACTGAAGTGAGTGTCCTCAAAGTGAGGCCTCAGCTTCCTCCAATCATCCTCCACCATGGATGCCTTTCTTTCTTTAACTGAGTTGCACTGTGCTCTCAGGGTCAGCCTCTGGCTACCTAAAGCTGGAGGCTGGGTCCCTTTTGTGGGCTTACTGGAGGGACAGGTCAGGTTTGGGGCCCTAAGGTCCCATGTTTGCCTGTGCCCAACAGAATCCCCCTGGGGGAGGTCCCTAACTACCTGTAAAGGAGATCCCTCAGGAATGTTTTTACCCATCACCTGACTAGGGCTACTAGCCAGGCAATCCTCATTCTTTTGATGGGGGGGTTCTTGTGGACAGGGGCCCTCTGGGGGTCCACTGGCCTCCCTGACCTCTGCAGCCCTGGGCTGACTGAGGCAGGGTAGAGAGAGGCAGGCTACCTGCACCAGACTGGATCCCACCTTGGAAGGGGCCACTGACATCAGAGGCTCTGCCAGGCCAGGCCTGGCTACCTCTGGGGCAGTTCCTTCACAAGGGGTGAGGTCAGATCCCTGAGGAGGCTGACCTTTTCCTAATGTCTGGGGAGAGGGAGACTTTTCTTCCTCCCCACTACTCTCAGTTTGTGTGGAGTGATCCATTGTTTCAGGCTTCACTACACCTATGTCAGTCTGAGTATAGGCTGAGACCATTACAGCCTTGCCAACCTTTTCAGGGGGTGTGAGAAGTTGGCCTGGTATATGATGCTCACTAGTTAAAGTGATCACCTTGTACCATGCCAAGCAACCCTTATGGTGTGGTTGTAAGTCAACCTTTTCGGACTAGCTGCCCTAGTGGTAGCGTAGGCTAAGCAGTCTTTGAGGCTAAACTCGTGATGCGTGTTAAGCAAGCTGTTTTACCAATAGTAACCCCCTTTTATACCAATGAAAGGACACCACACAGATATATATTCAAAATATATATGTATTTATTTCTCAAAGTAACCCCTAGTCTCTTTATGAGCACAGGAGCACAAATCGTCAAACAAGATTACAGTAGAATACACAGAAGTTGCACTTTATATGGATAGGCCCTGGTGGCCACTCAAACCATATACTAAAATAGTGGTATAAGTACCACGAACAGAAAAGGGAAAAGGCCTAGGGCCTCTAGAATCGCTGGGCCTACAAGGAGCTAACGTCAGTTAGTGACCAGGAGGTCCACGGGTGGCGTGTGCAGAGCAAATAGTCACACGCGGGCTCCCATAGGTTTCAATGGGTGCGTAAAAAGTACAAAGTTACTGCAAAAGGAATCTTCCGGATGACCTAGGAACTTAAGATTTGGAACACAGGCACTAGAGATGTATTACTACACATGGGCACCGGAGTACCAGCTTTACCTCACCCACAGGAAGCGGGTGCATAGGCCTCAAAGTGCGTCGGGTTTCTTCTATCTGTTCCGTTGAGCCTGGGACAAAGATGCTGCAGGCGGTCGGTCGGGAAGAGATGCAGTGGATCCAAGAGTGGATCGGAGATGTTGAAGACCTGTAAGCAGAGGGGACAGTGTTCACAGTCACTAGCCAGTGACCAGCGTGGCACCAGGTGGGTACCAGGCGATGTCGGGTGCAAACAGGTGATGAGGGGTAGCTTGTCTCCGCAGCCACGTGGTCCCTGAAGGTCGACGACGTCCAGGAGTCGGCTCACGAGCTGTCCCACGCAGGCTCTCGCTGTCGGCGGTGTCGGCGACTTGATCGAAGCAAACAAGCCTTGGCAAAAGCAATTGCAGGAGGATTCGGAAATCAGCTGTTGGTTCTGACCAGCAAGGTCAGAGGGATTGCTCCTTTGGAGGGGAGCAAGGGCCAGTCTGGAGCAACCAGACCAGCGGTGTTTGTCGTAGATTTCGTCGCCAAGATGGCCACTAGCCAGCGGGCCAGCAACCGGTTAGGCGCGTCGAGTGGCAAAATGCAGAAGGGCCCCACGCAGATCGTGGAGATGCTGGAGGGCTCACCTTTGGTGCAGATGCTGCTCGAGGGTTGGGCTTCTCAGGACCCAAAGCACAACTTGGAGGGAGCCTCGGTTGTCGCACTGGTCAGCTTGTCGTAGTCGTTCCAAGATGGCTGGCTCCACGTGTCTCGGTGCCTCCACGGGTCTCCTCTTTGCAGGGACTGTGGATCGGGCGGTGAGAGGTCTGGAGGTCCAGGTCTCGTCAGTCTCTGGGCTCGGGCTCCGGCGGGAGGCGGCGGCAAAGCAGACGGTGATTCGCTGGATGGTGCTTGCGTTAGCAAGGTGGTCACTCCCTGACCACAGGGGAGATTTTCTTCAGTCTTCTGTGCAGCAGAATGTCGAAGTTCCCGTCTTCTTCTTAGTTTCAAGTTGATTCCAGGATGTCTGAAGTCTTAGGACACAGCTCCTACCTTTATTCGGATTCTAGGGGCCGGACTACCTGCTAGGTCCCTCCCTATGGGTGGGACCAGGAAGGGGGGTGGTTACACCCCCAATCCTTTGTCCAGCTCGCCCCAGGCCCGGGACTGGTGTGCCCCAGGACCGGTTTGAACTGGCATATGCACCGAGGCTCCTTGTGAGCCACAGGCATGTCTGGTTTCTTTCAAGCCCTACCTGACCAATACACAAAATCCTGTCTGGGGTGGTGCACGCACCTCCCCTGGCAGGAAACCCTTTGTCCACACCTCCCAAGCTGGAAGGACTCCCAGCAGCAGGAGGGCAGACTTGTGTCTGTGGTGGCAGCATCCATTTTGTGGAGCTGAGGCTATGTCTGATTTTACCCGGGTTTCAGGTACTGTACATGTCGTGTCCCTCTAGAAGGGTGGAATGCTAACCCCGTCGCCAGAATTGGCGAGGGGTTAGTATTCCAATTCGTATGACACCTTACTCGACATGTTTTGATAAAGCCAAACCAAAGATAGCATTTAACCGCGAGGTTCATAATGCACTTAAGAGTATATGGTATGACGATATCTGGAAACAGTAGAAGGAAGTTGTTCCGACCACTGCAGACAGGCTCAGCTCATGCCAGAGCACCATCTCACATGGAACCAAGCACTCTGCCTTCAGGATTGTTAAGGCCTGCCATAGGAGTGACTTATAGGTTACCAGGTGTCCCATTTAAGGTTAGGTATAGGTATACTACACCTAAGTAAGAGGTGATTACACCAACTTACCCCAGCTGAGTGATCAGCCAGTTGTGTCAAATTGTTAGGCCAAGCCTGGGGTGGCATAATACATGCTGCAGCCCTTGGCAGGCCTTGGGTACACCAATGCCCTGGGTACCTAGTGTACACTGGTACAGGGGCTGACAGGGTGATCCAACCAATTGGGTATGTACCTAGGGTACATGGAGTCCATTTTACAGAGAGAGCAGATAGCCTGAGAGCCTGAATGGCAGGATCTCAGGCCAACTAAGTCGAAAAACCAGCTAGACACTAGGCAAAAATTTGGGGGTAACCATAGTCAGATATCCACCTTCCTACACAACCCCCCCCCAAACGAAGGGAGATAAGGCTGACCTTGACCAGGTAAGCCTATATTGCCCAAGTGGCCATATAAGGAGGAACCAGCACTGGCATGGTTACCCCCTGTCTCATGGTCCACTAAGCAATCCCTCACCCTAAGGGTATCAGAGGGTCTCCACCATAGGGAATCTCTACCTGTGGTGTGTCTTGGCAAAGTAAAAGGCTGGTGTTGAGATGGAGTACTGAAGTGAGTGTCCTCAAAGTGAGGCCTCAGCTTCCTCCAATCATCCTCCACCATGGATGCCTTTCTTTCTTTAACTGAGTTGCACTGTGCTCTCAGGGTCAGCCTCTGGCTACCTAAAGCTGGAGGCTGGGTCCCTTTTGTGGGCTTACTGGAGGGACAGGTCAGGTTTGGGGCCCTAAGGTCCCATGTTTGCCTGTGCCCAACAGAATCCCCCTGGGGGAGGTCCCTAACTACCTGTAAAGGAGATCCCTCAGGAATGTTTTTACCCATCACCTGACTAGGGCTACTAGCCAGGCAATCCTCATTCTTTTGATGGGGGGGTTCTTGTGGACAGGGGCCCTCTGGGGGTCCACTGGCCTCCCTGACCTCTGCAGCCCTGGGCTGACTGAGGCAGGGTAGAGAGAGGCAGGCTACCTGCACCAGACTGGGTCCCACCTTGGAAGGGGCCACTGACATCAGAGGCTCTGCCAGGCCAGGCCTGGCTACCTCTGGGGCAGTTCCTTCACAAGGGGTGAGGTCAGATCCCTGAGGAGGCTGACCTTTTCCTAATGTCTGGGGAGAGGGAGACTTTTCTTCCTCCCCACTACTCTCAGTTTGTGTGGAGTGATCCATTGTTTCAGGCTTCACTACACCTATGTCAGTCTGAGTATAGGCTGAGACCATTACAGCCTTGCCAACCTTTTCAGGGTGGCACTCAGTTTGTGTTTGAGCTGTGACTGTCACAGCTCTGCCAGTCTCTACAGGGAAGTCTGTCTGTGCCTGGGCTGTGGCTACCACTGCCCTTCCAACCTTTTCAGGGAGGAAATCTATTTGGACAGGGGTTGTGAATGGCACAACCCCCCTACCCTTTTGTGACAGGCCTACCATTTTAGAATGGGTGTCTTGTTCAACTCCAGCCCAAGCTGAGAGTTCTAAGTCATTCCCCAGTAAGCAGTCTACAGGCAAGGTTGGGGACACTGCCACCCTTTTAGGGCCAGTGACACCTCCCCAGCTGAGACATACCTCTGCCATGGGATGACTGTTCTGTTTGCCATCAATGTTGGTCACCTGGTAGGAGAAACCAGGCAAAAGCTGCTCAGAGGGAACTAGCCAATGGGCCACCATTGTGATGCTAGCTCCAGTGTCTCTGTAGGCCTCAGCTTTTGTACCATTGATGTAGGGCTCCTGTCTGTACCTACCCAAAGTGTTGGGACAGGCAGTGAAGTTGGCAAACCCCATGCCACCATCACAGACAAGAGTATCTGCTGCAGGGGAATTGGCTAAGCCAGGGTCCCCCTGTGTTCCCCAAGTAAACCCACCCAGATTTCTGGGGGCACTCCCACCACCTGGGGGATTACTGCTGACAGTAATAGGTGGTGTGACAGGAGTAATTGGAGGAACAGTTTTGTTTTTAGCCCTTGGGCAACCGCTGTCAGTTTTCCAATGCCCAGGAGTTTTACACTCATGGCAGTAGGGCTTTTTGGCTGTGGTAGAGGAGGGAGCTTGGGACCCACCACCCTGTGTGGAGTTTTGGGGCCCTGAGGAAGGTTTCTCTTTTTCTTTATCCCCACCCTTCTCTTGAGGCTTGGTGGTATCTTTCTTTTGGTCACCACCCTGGTTTTTAGGCCTGATCCTGGTCCTGACCCATTTATCTGCCCTCTTTCCCAATTCTTGGGGAGAGGTCAAATCTGAGTCTACCAGGTGTTGATGGAGAAGCTGGTTTTGACAATTACTTAAAATCTGCTCTCTCATCATCAAATTGTACAATCCTGTATAATCAGACACCTTACTTCCCAGCAACCAACCCTCCAAAGCCTTAGTGGCACATTCCACATATTCAGACCAGTCCTGAGTCTGTGTCTTCTGGGTGTCTCTGAACATTAACCTGTACTGTTCAGTGGTTAAGCCTAACCCATCAACTAGGACACTCTTCAGGACTCTGTAATTTCTGACATCCTCTTCTCTAACAGTGAGGAGTCTATCTCTGCCTCTCCCCTCAAAGGAGAGCCATAAGATTGCTGCCCACTGGTCTTCAGGAACCTGCTGCACTTTGCAGGCTCTCTCAAGAGCAGTCATCCATTTGTGGATGTCATCCCCACTTTTGTAGGGGGGCACAATCTTGGACAGGTTCCTATTGTCAAAGACCCTATCTTTGTCCCTAGGGACATTGCTGCCACCAGTGGGTATAGACCCACTCTCTCTATGCTGCCTAGCCTTGCTCAGTTTTTCTTCCATCAGGGCTACTTCTAGCTCCTGCTTCCTGATCCTCAGCTGGGCTTCCTGCATTCTGGCCTCATGTTCCCTCCTCTGAGGGGTGGTCATCCTTCTCCTGGAGTGACCTTGAGAGCCTCTAGAGCCATGGGAAGCATTGGAGTCACCTGAGCGATTCCTTTGCCTTCCAAGCCCTGTGTTAAGTCCACTGGGGAGATCCAGTGGGTTGAACCCACTGTCAGTCCCCAATAGCCTTGGTTTAGCTGGGCCAAGTATAACACTTGGCACTGGGCTAGTTCTCCCTTCATCCCCACTCACATCTGTATCCCCATCACTTTCTTCCTCTGTGGTAGGCATCCCATCTAAGGGGTGACTATTGGGAAGGGGTACTTCAGTGGCATCTTCAGAAGGGGGGCCTCCTGTTCCTGTCCCTAAGGGGGCTAACTGGGAAGCTTTCTTGAGTGCTCTCTGATTCTCATCATTCTGTAAGAGCTCTCTGAGCTCAGCAGAGTTTGGGTTCTTGGGCTGTTTAAGGCCTCTAAGAGTTGCCAAATGCCTGAGCTCATTCTGATTAAGGGTAGCAAAGCTGGATGGTGCCCTCTGGGGGTCACTCTCAACAGAGATGGGTACAGTGGACCCCTCTGCCCCGGCCATTGCTCTTAAGTGTGGGTGGATGTGTTGCAATCTACCTACACTTGGGTTTACCTACTAAACCTATCTAGTAGTTGTAGTCAGGGTGTGCTACTCCCTTTGCTCTACAACAACTAAGTTCAGTAGAACTTATGTATATCTAATCTTGTTTTATATGTACCTACAGGTACCTATGTGATCTTTCAATTGGTAACCAAGAGATTACAATGGTAAAACACAGCAAGCTCAAATCCCACCGCTGCCCACCAATGTGAGAAGTTGGCCTGGTATATGATGCTCACTAGTTAAAGTGATCACCTTGTACCATGCCAAGCAACCCTTATGGTGTGGTTGTAAGTCAACCTTTTCGGACTAGCTGCCCTAGTGGTAGCGTAGGCTAAGCAGTCTTTGAGGCTAAACTCGTGATGCGTGTTAAGCAAGCTGTTTTACCAATAGTAACCCCCTTTTATACCAATGAAAGGACACCACACAGATATATATTCAAAATATATATGTATTTATTTCTCAAAGTAACCCCTAGTCTCTTTATGAGCACAGGAGCACAAATCGTCAAACAAGATTACAGTAGAATACACAGAAGTTGCACTTTATATGGATAGGCCCTGGTGGCCACTCAAACCATATACTAAAATAGTGGTATAAGTACCACGAACAGAAAAGGGAAAAGGCCTAGGGCCTCTAGAATCGCTGGGCCTACAAGGAGCTAACGTCAGTTAGTGACCAGGAGGTCCACGGGTGGCGTGTGCAGAGCAAATAGTCACACGCGGGCTCCCATAGGTTTCAATGGGTGCGTAAAAAGTACAAAGTTACTGCAAAAGGAATCTTCCGGATGACCTAGGAACTTAAGATTTGGAACACAGGCACTAGAGATGTATTACTACACATGGGCACCGGAGTACCAGCTTTACCTCACCCACAGGAAGCGGGTGCATAGGCCTCAAAGTGCGTCGGGTTTCTTCTATCTGTTCCGTTGAGCCTGGGACAAAGATGCTGCAGGCGGTCGGTCGGGAAGAGATGCAGTGGATCCAAGAGTGGATCGGAGATGTTGAAGACCTGTAAGCAGAGGGGACAGTGTTCACAGTCACTAGCCAGTGACCAGCGTGGCACCAGGTGGGTACCAGGCGATGTCGGGTGCAAACAGGTGATGAGGGGTAGCTTGTCTCCGCAGCCACGTGGTCCCTGAAGGTCGACGACGTCCAGGAGTCGGCTCACGAGCTGTCCCACGCAGGCTCTCGCTGTCGGCGGTGTCGGCGACTTGATCGAAGCAAACAAGCCTTGGCAAAAGCAATTGCAGGAGGATTCGGAAATCAGCTGTTGGTTCTGACCAGCAAGGTCAGAGGGATTGCTCCTTTGGAGGGGAGCAAGGGCCAGTCTGGAGCAACCAGACCAGCGGTGTTTGTCGTAGATTTCGTCGCCAAGATGGCCACTAGCCAGCGGGCCAGCAACCGGTTAGGCGCGTCGAGTGGCAAAATGCAGAAGGGCCCCACGCAGATCGTGGAGATGCTGGAGGGCTCACCTTTGGTGCAGATGCTGCTCGAGGGTTGGGCTTCTCAGGACCCAAAGCACAACTTGGAGGGAGCCTCGGTTGTCGCACTGGTCAGCTTGTCGTAGTCGTTCCAAGATGGCTGGCTCCACGTGTCTCGGTGCCTCCACGGGTCTCCTCTTTGCAGGGACTGTGGATCGGGCGGTGAGAGGTCTGGAGGTCCAGGTCTCGTCAGTCTCTGGGCTCGGGCTCCGGCGGGAGGCGGCGGCAAAGCAGACGGTGATTCGCTGGATGGTGCTTGCGTTAGCAAGGTGGTCACTCCCTGACCACAGGGGAGATTTTCTTCAGTCTTCTGTGCAGCAGAATGTCGAAGTTCCCGTCTTCTTCTTAGTTTCAAGTTGATTCCAGGATGTCTGAAGTCTTAGGACACAGCTCCTACCTTTATTCGGATTCTAGGGGCCGGACTACCTGCTAGGTCCCTCCCTATGGGTGGGACCAGGAAGGGGGGTGGTTACACCCCCAATCCTTTGTCCAGCTCGCCCCAGGCCCGGGACTGGTGTGCCCCAGGACCGGTTTGAACTGGCATATGCACCGAGGCTCCTTGTGAGCCACAGGCATGTCTGGTTTCTTTCAAGCCCTACCTGACCAATACACAAAATCCTGTCTGGGGTGGTGCACGCACCTCCCCTGGCAGGAAACCCTTTGTCCACACCTCCCAAGCTGGAAGGACTCCCAGCAGCAGGAGGGCAGACTTGTGTCTGTGGTGGCAGCATCCATTTTGTGGAGCTGAGGCTATGTCTGATTTTACCCGGGTTTCAGGTACTGTACATGTCGTGTCCCTCTAGAAGGGTGGAATGCTAACCCCGTCGCCAGAATTGGCGAGGGGTTAGTATTCCAATTCGTATGACACCTTACTCGACATGTTTTGATAAAGCCAAACCAAAGATAGCATTTAACCGCGAGGTTCATAATGCACTTAAGAGTATATGGTATGACGATATCTGGAAACAGTAGAAGGAAGTTGTTCCGACCACTGCAGACAGGCTCAGCTCATGCCAGAGCACCATCTCACATGGAACCAAGCACTCTGCCTTCAGGATTGTTAAGGCCTGCCATAGGAGTGACTTATAGGTTACCAGGTGTCCCATTTAAGGTTAGGTATAGGTATACTACACCTAAGTAAGAGGTGATTACACCAACTTACCCCAGCTGAGTGATCAGCCAGTTGTGTCAAATTGTTAGGCCAAGCCTGGGGTGGCATAATACATGCTGCAGCCCTTGGCAGGCCTTGGGTACACCAATGCCCTGGGTACCTAGTGTACACTGGTACAGGGGCTGACAGGGTGATCCAACCAATTGGGTATGTACCTAGGGTACATGGAGTCCATTTTACAGAGAGAGCAGATAGCCTGAGAGCCTGAATGGCAGGATCTCAGGCCAACTAAGTCGAAAAACCAGCTAGACACTAGGCAAAAATTTGGGGGTAACCATAGTCAGATATCCACCTTCCTACAGGGGGGCACTCAGTTTGTGTTTGAGCTGTGACTGTCACAGCTCTGCCAGTCCCTACAGGGAAGTCTGTCTGTGCCTGGGCTGTGGCTACCACTGCCCTTCCAACCTTTTCAGGGAGGAAATCTATTTGGACAGGGGTTGTGAATGGCACAACCCCCCTACCCTTTTGTGAAAGGCCTACCATTTTAGAATGGGTGTCTTGTTCAACTCCAGCCCAAGCTGAGAGTTCTAAGTCATTCCCCAGTAAGCAGTCTACAGGCAAGGTTGGGGACACTGCTACCCTTTTAGGGCCAGTGACCCCTCCCCAGCTGAGACATACCTCTGCCATGGGATGACTGTTCTGTTTGCCATCAATGTTAGTCACCTGGTAGGAGAAACCGGGCAAAAGCTGCTCAGAGGGAACTAGCCAATGGGCCACCATTGTGATGCTAGCCCCAGTGTCTCTGTAGGCCTCAGCTTTTGTACCATTGATGTAGGGCTCCTGTCTGTACCTACCCAAAGTGTTGGGACAGGCAGTGAAGTTGGCAAACCCCATGCCACCATCACAGACAAGAGTGGTTGCTGTAGGGGAATTGGCTAAGCCAGGGTCCCCCTGTGTTCCCCAAGTAAACCCACCCAGATTTCTGGGGGCACTCCCACCACCTGGGGGATTACTGCTGACAGTAATAGGTGGTGTGACAGGAGTAATTGGAGGAACAGTTTTGTTTTTAGCCCTTGGGCAACCGCTGTCAGTTTTCCAATGCCCAGGAGTTTTACACTCATGGCAGTAGGGCTTTTTAGCTGTGGTAGAGGAGGGAGCTTGGGACCCACCACCCTGTGTGGAGTTTTGGGGCCCTGAGGAAGGTTTCTCTTTTTCTTTATCCCCACCCTTCTCTTGAGGCTTGGTGGTATCTTTCTTTTGGTCACCACCCTGGTTTTTAGGCCTGATCCTGGTCCTGACCCATTTATCTGCCCTCTTTCCCAATTCTTGGGGAGAGGTCAAATCTGAGTCTACCAGGTGTTGATGGAGAAGCTGGTTTTGACAATTACTTAAAATCTGCTCTCTCATCATCAAATTGTACAATCCTGTATAATCAGACACCTTACTTCCCAGCAACCAACCCTCCAAAGCCTTAGTGGCACATTCCACATATTCAGACCAGTCCTGAGTCTGTGTCTTCTGGGTGTCTCTGAACATTAACCTGTACTGTTCAGTGGTTAAGCCTAACCCATCAACTAGGACACTCTTCAGGACTCTGTAATTTCTGACATCCTCTTCTCTAACAGTGAGGAGTCTATCTCTGCCTCTCCCCTCAAAGGAGAGCCATAAGATTGCTGCCCACTGGTCTTCAGGAACCTGCTGCACTTTGCAGGCTCTCTCAAGAGCAGTCATCCATTTGTGGATGTCATCCCCACTTTTGTAGGGGGGCACAATCTTGGACAGGTTCCTATTGTCAAAGACCCTATCTTTGTCCCTAGGGACATTGCTGCCACCAGTGGGTATAGACCCACTCTCTCTATGCTGCCTAGCCTTGCTCAGTTTTTCTTCCATCAGGGCTACTTCTAGCTCCTGCTTCCTGATCCTCAGCTGGGCTTCTTGCATTCTGGCCTCATGTTCCCTCCTCTGAGGGGTGGTCAGTCTCCTTCTGGAGTGACCTTGAGAGCCTCTAGAGCCATGGGAAGCATTGGAGTCACCTGAGCGATTCCTTTGCCTTCCAAGCCCTGTGTTAAGTCCACTGGGGAGATCCAATGGGGTGAACCCACTGTCAGTCCCCAATAGCCTTAGTTTAGCTGGGCCAAGTATAACACTTGGCACTGGGCTAGTTCTCCCTTCATCCCCACTCACATCTGTATCCCCATCACTTTCTTCCTCTGTGGTAGGCATCCCATCTAAGGGGTGACTATTGGGAAGGGGTACTTCAGTGGCATCTTCAGAAGGGGGGCCTCCTGTTCCTGTCCCTAAGGGGGCTAACTGGGAAGCTTTCTTGAGTGCTCTCTGATTCTCATCATTCTGTAAGAGCTCTCTGAGCTCAGCAGAGTTTGGGTTCTTGGGCTGTTTAAGGCCTCTAAGAGTTGCCAAATGCCTGAGCTCATTCTGATTAAGGGTAGCAAAGCTGGTTGGTGCCCTCTGGGGGTCACTCTCGACAGAGATGGGTACAGTGGACCCCTCTGCCCCGGCCATTGCTCTTAAGTGTGGGTGGATGTGTTGCAATCTACCTACACTTGGGTTTACCTACTAAACCTATCTAGTAGTTGTAGTCAGGGTGTGCTACTCCCTTTGCTCTACAACAACTAAGTTCAGTAGAACTTAAGTATATCTAATCTTGTTTTATATGTACCTACAGGTACCTATGTGATCTTTCAATTGGTAACCAAGAGATTACAATGGTAAAACACAGCAAGCTCAAATCCAACCGCTGCTCACCAATATGAGAAGTTGGCCTGGTATATGCTGTTCACTAGTTCTAGTGACCACCTTGTACCATGCCAAGCAACCCTTATGGTGTGGTTGTAAGTCAACCTTTTTGGACTAGCTGCCCTAGTGGTAGCGTAGGCTAAGCAGTCTTTGAGGCTAAACTCGTGAAGCGTGTTAAGCAAGCTGTTTTACCAATAGTAACCCCCTTTTATACCAATGAAAGGACACCACACAGATATATATTCAAAATATATATGTATTTATTTCTCAAAGTAACCCCTAGTCTCTTTATGAGCACAGGAGCACAAATCGTCAAACAAGATTATCACAGAATACACAGAAGTTGCACTTTATATGGATAGGCCCTGGTGGCCACTCGAACCATATACTAAAATAGTGGTATAAGTACCACGAACAGAAAAGGGAAAAGGCCTAGGGCCTCTAGAATCGCTGGGCCTACAAGGAGCTAACGTCAGTTAGTGACCAGGAGGTCCACGGGTGGCGTGTGCAGGGCAAATAGTCACACGCGTGCTCCCATAGGTTTCAATGGGTGCGTAAAAAGTACAAAGTTACTGCAAAAGGAATCTTCCGGATGACCTAGGAACTTAAGATTTGGAACACAGGCACTAGAGATGTAATACTACACTTGGGCACAGGTGTGCCAGCTTTACCTCACCCACAGGAAGCGGGTGCATAGGCCTCGAAGTGCGTCGGGTTTCTTCTATCTGTTCCGTGGGGCCTGTAGACAAAAGTGCTGCAGGCGGTCGGTCGGGAAGAGATGCAGTGGATCCAAGAGTGGATCGGAGATGTTGAAGACCTGTAAGCAGAGGGGACAGTGTTCACAGTCACTAGCCAGTGACCAGCGTGGCACCAGGTGGGTACCAGGCAATGTCGGGTGCAAACAGGAAGGAAGGTGTAGCTTGACTCTGCAGCCACGTGGTCCCTGAAGGTCGACGACGTCCAGGAGTCGAGTCACGAGCTGTCCCACGCAGGCTCTCGCTGTCGGCGGTGTCGGCGACTTGATCGAAGCAAACAAGCCTTGGCAAAAGCAATTGTTGTAGGCAAGGAGTTTAAGCTGATGGTTCTGGCCAGCAAGGTCAGAGGAACTGCTCCTTTGGAGGGGAGCAAGGGCCAGTCTGGAGCAACCAGACCAGCGGTGTTTGTCGTAGATTTCGTCGCCAAGATGGCCACTAGCCAGCGGGCCAGCAACCGGTTAGGCGCGTCGAGTGGCAAAATGCAGAAGGGCCCCACGCAGATCGTGGAGATGCTGGAGGGCTCACCTTTGGTGCAGATGCTGCTCGAGGGTTGGGCTTCTCAGGACCCAAAGCACAACTTGGAGGGAGCCTCGGTTGTTGCACTGGTCAGCTTGTCGTAGTCGTTCCAAGATGGCTGGCTCCACGTGTCTCGGTGCCTCCACGGGTCTCCTCTTTTCAGGGACTGTGGATCGGGCGGTGAGAGGTCTGGAGGTCCAGGTCTTGTCAGTCTCTGGGCTCGGGCTCCGGCGGGAGGCGGCGGCAAAGCAGACGTTGATGCGCTGGATGGTGCTTGCGTTAGCAAGGTGGTCACTCCCTGACCACAGGGGAGATTTTCTTCAGTCTTCTGTGCAGCAGAATGTCGAAGTTCCCGTCTTCTTCTTAGTTTCAAGTTGATTCCAGGATGTCTAAAGTCTTAGGACACAGCTCCTACCTTTATTCGGATTCTAGGGGCCGGACTACCTGCTAGGTCCCTCCCTATGGGTGGGACCAGGAAGGGGGGTGGTTACACCCCCAATCCTTTGTCCAGCTCGCCCCAGGCCCGGGACTGGTGTGCCCCAGGACCGGTTTGAACTGGCATATGCCCCGAGGCTCCTTGTGAGCCACAGGCATGTCTGGTTTCTTTCAAGCCCTACCTGACCAATACACAAAATCCTGTCTGGGGTGGTGCATGCACCTCCCCTGGCAGGAAACCCTTTGTCCACACCTCCCAAGCTGGAAGGACTCCCAGCAGCAGGAGGGCAGACTTGTGTCTGTGGTGGCAGCATCCATTTTGTGGAGCTGAGGCTATGTCTGATTTTACCCGGGTTTCAGGCACTGTACATGTCGTGTCCCTCTAGAAGGGTGGAATGCTAACCCCGTCGCCAGAATTGGCGAGGGGTTAGTATTCCAATTCGTATGACACCTTACTCGACATGTTTTGATAAAGCCAAACCAAAGATAGCATTTAACCGCGAGGTTCATAATGCACTTAAGAGTATATGGTATGACGATATCTGGAAACAGTAGAAGGAAGTTGTTCCGACCACTGCAGACAGGCTCAGCTCATGCCAGAGCACCATCTCACATGGAACCAAGCACTCTGCCTTCAGGATTGTTAAGGCCTGCCATAGGAGTGACTTATAGGTTACCAGGTGTCCCATTTAAGTTTAGGTATAGGTATACTACACCTAAGTAAGAGGTGATTACACCAACTTACCCCAGCTGAGTGATCAGCCAGTTGTGTCAGATTGTTAGGCCAAGCCTGGGGTGGCATAATACATGCTTCAGCCCCTGGCAGGCCTTGGATACACCAATGCCCTGGGTACCTAGTGTACACTGGTACAGGGGCTGACAGGGTGATCCAACCAATTGGGTATGTACCTAGGGTACATGGAGTCCATTTTACAGAGAGAGCAGATAGCCTGAGAGCCTGAATGGCAGGATCTCAGGCCAACTAAGTCGAAAAACCAGCTAGACACTAGGCAAAAATTTGGGGGTAACCATAGTCAGATATCCACCTTCCTACACCGACCTCAGCAGCATCGGAGTCAAGCAGGGAGGTGGGTGGAAGCTGTGCCGGCTTTAGGGTGGTGCGATCAGTGCCCGGTTAAAATTACGGACAAATGGCGTCCGTTAAAGAATCCTTCACGGACAACGGACAGACGGGCGAAATTACGGACTGTCCGTGAAATTTACGGACGGTTGGTCACCCTACCATCACCGCCACAGAGAAGCAAATACTCCTGAGTGAGGCACCCCCCTCCCCCAGATGAAGATACCCCTGTTATGAAGGTGCCCACTCACCTGGAAGATTGGTGGATACGTAGGGGGTGGTGTGTGTGTGGATGGGGGTGAGGGGGTGGCGTGCGGGTGGCAGGAGACATGGGCACAGAGAACTTGCTGTTTCAAGCTAACCCTTTCATAAAGGTGGCCTCTCACCTGGGATGGACGGCGGCCAATGGACATGTTTAACGTTTGGGAGAGTGACACGGAGACGCCGAGGCTCAAGTAGCTAACCCTCCGTCTGAATATAACCCTTTATGAAGGTGGCCTCTCACCTGCGGGATGTGTGGGGGGCATACGGATATATTTAGAATCGTGGGGGATAAGGGGGAGGTCGTGAAGCTGGCCTCTCGCCTGAGAATATGTGTTTGGGGGGCATACTGATATATTTAGAGTCACGGGGTAAGGGGGGAGGTAATACCCCTTCATAAGGGTGGCTTCTCACCTGAGATTGTGGAGGGGGGCGCAGATATATTTAGACTCTTGGGGTGCAAGGTGGAGATAACTGTCATGAAATGCCCACAGCATGCGAGCAGAAAGAAAGGGAGCCACTTGTGCCCGCTCCCATTTAAAATAAAAAAAGCGGTCGTGATTGTCCCGGCACCTTAGCAAGTGAAAGCAGTAGGGGTGTGGTGTGTGTGTGGAGGGGGGAGGGGGGTGGCGTGCTGGTGGCAGGAGACATGGGCACAGAGAACTTGCTGTTTCAAGCTAACCCTTTCATAAATGTGGCCTCTCACCTGGGATGGACGGCGGCCAATGGACATGTTTAACGTTTGGGAGAGTGGCACGGAGACGCCGAGGCTCAAGTAGCTAACCCTCCGTCTCAATATACCCCTTCATGAAGGTGTCCTCTCACCCGTGGGATGTTTGGGGGGCATACTTATATATTTAGGATCGCGGGGGCAAGAGGGTAGGTATAATAGTTATCTCGATATTTTTTTTCATTTATTTTAGTTAGCAGCTAGACCCCGTGAACTGGAAAAGCGTTAAATTGTATAATTTTGGTCACAGTGGGAAGAGTTTGGCCACCAAGCAGGCCTCGGCGCGGTTGTTTTATGCAGTGCTGCGAAGGATGGACTTCCGCCACACATGGCGCCTCGGAGGGGAGGCGCTTTATGCTGCTGGTCTCTGCCACCTCCCTTCCTGCTGCTCTCAGTCTGCCGCCACAGGCCCTAGGATCTAGAGAAGGTGGGGCGGGGGCTGTACTGGTGCAAGGCAGTTCATTAAAGTGGCCCTTTTCAAGCCTCACACCCTTGTCATCCATGCCCATGTTTATTATAGAACTATAAACTCTCGGCAGGGCATCATTGTGCATAACCAGAATACACTTTTTATGAATACGGTATACTTGATTTTGTGTCACCACACACCTGTTTTTTGTTGTTGTTTTTTTTTGTTTTAACTGTGAACATAAAGTGAGCCCTTGTGGCTTTGTCATTGTTTGATGTTAATAATATCGTGTTTAATACCCCCTATGGGAGCCGCAGACGCGCCTCCCGGGACTGGCAAAGCTGTGTGAGAATGAGTGGTTGAATGAAAGCGGTGTTCGCCGTGAGTCCGTGGAAAACGTTTCCGTGTCGTGCGTGAGTGCCAGAGAGTGGCCGTGTTATCTAGATCATTCTGTTTTTCTCCGACTGCTGCACATTGTGGCTTTATTTTTAAACGTGGGTAGCTTTTGTTGACGTTTCATTCACTAATGAATGCGCCACACTCGGTCGGAGTTTGTTGACCAGCCGCGGGATGTTGCTGACAGACTGAAACGCTCATCGTCAACAGCTTTTTCAGATAGAAGCCAAGAACCCATGTTGTAGTTGAAAGGCCACAGTCCGCGGGCGTCGAATTCGGAAACTTTGCATTAACCTTCGGTGACGCACATGGGACAGCGCTTGACGCTGGGCCGTAGCCCCCGAGGACCAGGGCTGAAAGCGCTCTCCAGTGTGCCGGGGAGCGCAGGAGGCGCGCCGCAACCTTTAGCACCGAAGCTATGTAGATTGGGACCGCAACCAAACAATAGCGTATCTGTCCACGCTGGGCGCCGGCGCGACCTTTCCGCTTCGTCCACTGAGAGCCCCATTGTCGGCTTTGTCTTCCTCTGACCGCCTCTAAAAAAGTGGGGTTTTGTCGCGCTTTATCTCGTCGCCGAAACAAACTTTTCCGTCCTTTATTGTTGTCCTCCATGAAGAGCGCTCGTTGTGCAGTCATGACTCTCGGACATGCTGCACTCGGCACTGATTGCATGTTTCCCTCGATCTTCGTGTCTTTCAGCCTTTTAAAAATCAGCCGCTTCCTGGACAACAAGAGCAGCCTTCGGTAGCCGAGACGTAAATAAACAGAGAACGTCCCTGTAAAAAGTAAAAAAAACAAAACACGCCCACCAGTGAAAAAGGGGCGGGCTTCAAAAAAGCAAAAGAATCGAAAAAACACGCCCACGAATCCGAAAAAGACAGGGCTTGTTTGGAGGGACAAAGCTCTTCTCCAATGGCTGACCAGCATTTAAGAGGACAGCAAATGGAGAAGAGGGACAAAAAGGGGCGGGTTAAAGCCCCACTCCTAAAACGTTAAATCTCGCGAGCGAGACTGCGCAAGCGCAGCCTTCGCTAGCCGAGACCTAAAAAAAATTTCTGCTGCCAACTCAACTACCTATTAACCTGCGAATGCCGTCAAATGATCAAGGAAAGGCCACATTCCCCACACTATTGATATTAAACTCCCAGAGCATAACGGGAATATATGTTTTTTCTTTTTTAAATGCGCGTCAGGGCAAATACTGGGGACTGCCACGCACAAGCTGTATGTGTTCTCTTGGCCTGTGTGTTGTTAGTCCAGTGTTGCTGGTTTGCATGCGCAGGTACAATAGGCTATGGGTTGGTGGTAGGTGCGTGGGCAAAGCATGTGTGGCAGAAATCTGCACACAGGTCTCAATGTGTTTAGTACTACGGTGCAGCTCTTAAATTACCTTGTTACTATAAAAATACAGTTTAGGAAACTTTCTACATATAGCACACTCTTCCAGAGTATTCCCTGAAATATCCCCATTGTTCACTCCTTAGCTTGCCTCCCAACAGTGCACCCCGAGCAAAAAGGCTGACTGACCCCGTCAGGACCCAACAAACTCTACTGGGTCCAGCACCACCGCTTCTGGGTCCCTCCGCAGTGCAGAGACCACGGTGGGAAGACACGGGGGTCGGACGGGCCAGCGTCGGGAGTTGGTTCCAGGAATAGAATGGCTGCAGCGCCCTGGAGACGCCCACCCATAGGAGGCACATAAACTGGGAGCCGTAAAAGTGGAATAAGCGTGGAGTGCTGGCTGTGCTACAGTGCGCACCTACTCCGGCGCATGCGGTACTGCACGTCCCCTTGGACGGCCATTTAAGAATCAGGCAACCAACTCCCTTAGCAACTATGCAAGTAGCTTTAAAACCATTTAAATATTTATTTTGCCCGCGAGCACGAAGCGTGTGCTTTTGTGCACTGCCGCAAATCCGTTTCATGCCAACTGTCCGGTCCAGCAGGATAAGAAAAGGGGCTCACTCTGGCCCATTGCTGTTTTATCCATGGTGAGCTGTGCGGTGCCTGGCGCTGGAGGAGGCGAGGGGTCTGGGCGCGGCAGTAGAGGCAGAGAGAGAGGTGGTGCGGACGGAAGGGGCAGTGCTGTGATGTCAGACATCGCGCGCATGTCAAATGTAAATGACTGTGCACTACTTTAACAAGCACTTGCAATTGCATTTAAAACAAGAGTGCGGCAGGGCAAAAAGGCACGAACTGGAGTGTGGTGGAGGGTGGGTAATGGGCCGAGAAGTCATGGCTTGCGGGAGGGTAGTGAGGGAGCCACGGGAACAAAAGAGTTTTAAAAGTAATAGGGCCAGTAGCTATGGAAGTATATACATGACGACATGGCCATGTGGAGGCGGGACTAACAAGACTAAAACTAATTAAAAATTTGCAAACATTCGTGACAAGAATTTTTAATTCTATTAAGGACACGGAGGCGAGGATTATGCTTCTCATTTTCTATACTGAAAATTCTCAGCAGCCAATAATAAAGTAAACAAGCATTTTCAATGCAATAGGTCTCGCATTGGCGAGAGTTTAAGCTATTGGCATTGTAAATGACAATGCCTTTTATTTATGAGTTTTGAAAACCAACACACATATGAAAGGCAATGTTATTTATATTGCCAATGACTCAAATTCTCACAATTCTCACAAATGCAAGACCACTTTAATGGTGGCTGTGACCCTTTTTGTAGAAAGGTCTAAAGAAAGGGGCGCGGCCAACATTAAAGTGAAAGCGTGGTATGGGGCGCTTTCATTCAAAAATAAACAAAGGTTCTGAAGTGCGCCCGCTAAAGTTAAAGCAGACTGTGTGGGGAAATTGAATAAATAAAAAAGCGCATCCATTATACTTAAAGCGGACCGCGCTGCAAATTAAATACATAAATAAGTGCGGCCGCTATAGTTAAAGCAGACCCGCAGCCATTACTATTAATGGAAATATAAACGCGGGTGGTGTGCTGCCTTGTAGGAAACCACGTTGTGGGTGATTAAAGAAAATAGTGCTCACCGACTTATAAAGCAGACCGTGTAACAACACAATTAAAAAGTCCAGTGGTTATGGGAGGTTACAACTGCAGACAAGGCGGTACAAAGGAGGGACTTCTAAGCCTATCCACAAATGAAAAGAAGCGATTTTGTAAGGACAATAACAGGAGCCTATTAAAAAAAAAAAGGGCGGGAAATTGGCAAAGCTTCTATGCGTACCTCAATACAGCATGCATTGTAGAGCAGTGTATGCACTGCCCAGCCTCGACCTAAAAAAAGTACATCACACAAAATGATCAGTGGAAGGACACATATCAGCTAGTTAAGAGAGTCTTAAAGAGGCTATATTCTAGGGGACGGACAAGCATAAGATGGACAAAGAAAGACATAAAATTAGAACCAAACAGATGAGCGACAATGAAGCCAACCAATGGTAAGCAGTGGGTGGCATGTAATCCTCTGTAAATTCATGGTAAGCCCACAAATAGATCTTTTGCAACCAGACAGCTTGCATGGTCTTGTAGACTCAGCCTAAAAATAGAGCAAACCATTCAAAGTTCTTACAAGGTGTGTTACGTTCAATGCCACACCACCACCTCCCAGGACAAGCTCAGTCAAAGCTGGCACTGAATCGGGGGTTTGATACACCCACGGAGACATGCCTGACCTTGCATTCATCAACTTGGCTAAAGCAAATAATGGCCTCATCTTCCTTCCCCGAAAAGTCCTGAAATGTGAGCACATTCCTGAATAACTACCCTAATAAACCTCGTAAAATTTGTGATGAGCAAATGGGGAGTTACGCTTTGACAATTTAACGAAATAGGGGGAAACTAAAAACATGAGCACTGCACACTGATTGTGAAACAAAACGGGTTCATGTGAAACATGGCGTCCCACGAAAGAATGTAACAATTCCATTGAAGTGAAATACGTAGATGGGAAGATAAACTGCGGAATGTTTTGCATATTATGCTCAAACTCTAAAGCAAAACATCCTTCCATCTGCTTACTAAAACAAGTTAGTTAAATAGTACCCTGTGTTTCATGTGTCAATACTAAGGCAGCAGCTAAACATTTAAAATACATCGCGCCCAACTTTGACCAATTTCTAAACAATGTCTGATAATAAAACACTTTGTTAAAAATTAGAATATAGTTAAAGAAGTGATCAGCAGCCGCGCTTTCTCTCCGTCTGTATTTCGTTCCCTGACAGGCTCCCACTGTGACTTCTTTCCCTCAAATCAGCCTTTGTGGATCCATAATGCGCAAAGAACTTTGAATTACGGCCCTAAAGAGATTGATTTACTGTGCAAAGTGTTGCCCTGCTGCACACATCCTTCATTCTTTCAAGGTATCTCTTTTGAAGCGTTCTTTGGAAAGTGAGATGTTGCCCCCATTCATAAAGGGTTTGGGGTATGACAACACAGAGCCTAAAGGAAGCCTCAAGTTAACAGAGACCCATAGTTTCGTTGAATGCCTCGAGCAAACCTGGCCTAATACACAGACAAGATATTCAGCTAACACAAATCAAAACAAACCTGTTGTTGTTACGCGAGAGGAGACAGTAGCCATTTTGTGTGTTTCTCGAAGCTTGCGCTTTCTATGGACATGGCTTGACAAGTAGTTCCACAACAAGCATTTACACTTCTTTGCAAACAGGGACCTGTTACAACATCTGAGAGACCTCCAGCAGCTCTGCTCCAGAGAGCCTACGCCGCTGGGTTCTGCCACGTGGGCCCCGAGCAGCCTGACATCTCAGAACAGAGCAGGGCTCGCAGGTGCGCATTTGAAGGTCCATGCTGGATCATTTAACTCTTCTGTGCTGCAAGAACTGATCAGACGAGAGATGGCCCAGTTGGGCACCGGTTCTGGCATACGCACTTATGCAGTGGGGACTACTTCGCCTTAACCTTTGAAGTGACCTGCTTAAAGAGACCATGCAAAAGGCTGCTTTAACACGGGAAACAATAGCATGGCGGCATTCCTCGTCTCGAGCCTAAACCTTCTCCTGCAGGACTACTAAAATGCGCTCCCTAGTCGTGTGTATGCCAATCAAAAAAACTTTGAAGAGCAAATATTCACTATGGTTTCGGCTAAGGCTTCCAATCAACCCAAAAGCAAATTTTGTTTAAGTGAGTGCAGGAAAACAGACGCAACAGTGAAAAGGGGGAGTTGGGGTGAGCATAAATTAATCGGTAGAAAACCAAGGGCATACTCACATGGTAAACGGGGCAAATCAAAGGCTATAATTGTTTGTAGTGAGCGCGTTTGCAAACATGGCTCCTCACTTTACAGTGTAATGTTTAAAAACTAAACACATTTAAATCTTATACGTTGCTTACAATTCTGTAAATAAGTGTACAGTTTATACTTATTTACAGAATTGTAAGCTAAGTAAAATAAGAATAAAATAGGTTTTTATTTTTTAATCATAAACAACTATACACTCAAACTAATCAACGTACAGTATCAAAACAGTATTGCCACTTGAACTGGAGAGCACGCTCATTTTACTGTTATTTACCTTGTAGAATTCCAGTGAGCCGCAAAATAAATAAAATAAAGTTGTACGGTGTCAACGACGGCAAGGTATAATGATCGGAAAAGCCAGTTACTCTGTTGCCAGAAGTGTTTATCAAAATAGTTTTAGATTGAACCAACAAAAACCTTAAACTTCGAATAAGTACAAAACAAACATATTCCCCACAACATTGTTGAAGTTAGGTGACGAGTATACGTACCAAAACAAGCAAGGCGAGAAAAATATCCCCGCAGGGCACATGCTGCACAGTCCAACGCCCTCGAGGGCGCACGCTGTAGAGCAGAACTGGGCGTCGCGTCGTTATCATTATGCATCAGGTCTGCCCTGTGGCCTCTGAGTGGCACCAGATTGGGGGGGGGGGGGGGAAGAGGAGGAGAGCAAGCCTAAGGGGGTAAGGAGGGGCCAATCGCTAGGAACCTGGGAGTAAGCGACGGTACATCGGACTCGGAGTGACTGTTACACCAAAACAACGTAATGCTCTCTAGATGGGTAACCGTGCAAACCACGAGTATCAGTGACTGCCTAACGTTTACCTATTAAGATGTGTCCACGGCACCTAGCTTGGAAACAGGACTCCCTGCCACAGGTTCATGCCTCTCGGCTACAGGAAGTGATTGAAAAGGAAATAAAACAAGCGGAAGTGATCGCGTTTGCGATCAAACATCAAAGCGGCAAAAGTGAAAGTAATCGAGCAGAGCATCAAAGGGCTGGGTGAGAAGGGAGGGGGGAATGCAATGAGCAGAGGAGCAGCTGTGCACGTGCATGTGATCGTGCACTCAAGGTTTAGGCCAGCCAAAAGTGTGGGTAGCACTTTGAAAATCCCACATATAAAATGTCTCTTCGAGCCTTTGGCTCGCGAGACCTAAAAACAGGATACACACTACAATACCCATAAACCCTAGTGGGTATGACATCACAACCATAGAGTAGACCCTTATAAAAGGTACACAAGAGAATACTACATCCTCTTTCTTTGTGTGAAAAAACAGTTAAATCCAGAATAAACACAGTCTGATAATTGGGCGTAACCGGAAAAAGAATCTATTTCTCCTAGGAAAAACCACAGGCCCACAAACAGCAACGAAACAAAACTGGAAGGCAGCTTCCACGAAACAGGAGGCTCTGGGATGAAGAACATCCTCTTCAATGGTGACAATCAGCATACTTTACTTGAGATCAGAACCTGAAATATAAAAATAAAGCCGTAATACCACACTCCCAGGAAGGGAAAAAACAGTAGGGAAGGGTAAAAAACAGCATAAATATACAGAGCAGTATAAACAATTCAAATCAGACATTCCAGTACTGAATTATGGGTGGGATAATCCTCGCCTCCGTGTCCTTAATAGAATTGAAAATTCTTGTTGCAAATGTTTGCAAATTTTTAATTCTATGTCAGGACCGGAGGCTCCGATTATGCTTGTTCAAAGCTGTGCCACCACAACTGAAGCAACATTAACAATAGGCTTATAATAAAAAGTTTTAAAAGTAGAATCAGGGGACCAATCAGCTGCATTCATGATGTCTAATAAACTGACTCCCACAAAGCCTTAGATGCCATAGCACCACGAGCAGAATGAGCACCAAATTTGGAGACATCAATACCAGCTTCACTCATGAGCCAACGCACCCACCGTGCCTGTGTAGCTGGAGTCACTGGACGAAAAGGTTTCTGCAGTGCAATCAACAATTGACCCGCCAGATAATGAGGAAAACCTGCAGTACTCACCTCATAATCCCGAATACATTGAACCACACACAATTTAGGGTTGTCAGGAAAAGCTGGATAAGTGATTGAAGTGGTGTTACATTTAGTGCGTCTAGAGATCAAAAAGGTAACACCATCTGGAGAGAATCTGCGACCCGCCAGATCAAGGGCGCGAATATCAGAAACCCTCTTGCATGACACCAGACAAAGTAACATAGCTAGTTTGGCAGAAAGCTGTTTACGAGACAAACACTGATTTACAGGCCAGGAGTCCATGAAACGTAAGACAATGGAGACATCCCAAAGTTCCGAATATCTAGGACAAGGTGGTTTTACCAACCGAATACCTCTGAGTAATTTACATATTAATGGATGATCCCCAAGAGGTTTGCCATCAATGGCCCCGTGACCTGCCCCAAGATGGCTGACAGTACGATAAGCAAGGCCTGAAGCGGCTAAGGACGCAAGAAAATTCACTACCAGGGAGACATCTGCTGCAACGGGATCCACCTCCCGTTGAGAGCACCAACCATACCATTGTTTCCATGCTGCAGCATAACGTTTGTGTGTGTTGGGTGACCAAGCCTCATTGATAAATCTGGTAGCGTCTGATGAAAGACCTGGGACTTGCCAACGACCCCTGAAATTCGCCAAGCGACCAGCAGGAGCTGACCTGATGTTATTAACGGATGTGGAAAGTGGACAGGGTCTAACAACAGATTCAACCGTTGTGGAAGAAGAACCGGAACCGCACATAACATTTCCAGAAGGACCGGGAACCACGCTTTAGCCCTCCACAGAGGAGTGATCAGAATCAAGTCCGAGCGATAACGTTTGGCTCATGCGAGGACCCTCGGAATCATTGCAAACGGAGGGAACGCATAACAGAGTGCCGGAGGCCACACTTGCAGGAAAGCATCCGTGGCTAGAGCTTCCGGATCCGGACGCCAGCTGAAGAACTCCGGAATCTGTTTGTTGAGTCTGGAGGCGAACAGATCTATTTGACAAGGGCCCCATAATGTGTTCAACATTCGGAACACTCGAGGGTGAAGACTCAAATCGCTGAAATCCCGAAGATGTCGGGAATTCCAGTCTGCAATTTGGTTGCTGCACCCTGGAAGGTACTCCGCTATCACAAACAGTTTGTTCTGAAGGCAAAAGTGCCAAAAGTCTTTGGCAATCTCCGCTAGGAGACGAGACCGAGTCCCACCCAACTTGTTGACATAACGAACTGCCGACACGTTGTCCATGCGGAGAAGGATGCAACAATTCGTCTGACTGGGCGATAGGCACCGAATCGCAAAAGAACCCGCCAGAAGTTCTAAGCAATTGATGTGGAGATTCAACTCCTCCGGAGACCACCGGCCGCCTGTGGACACTGGACCGCACCGGGCTCCCCAACCCCAGCGACTGGCATCGGACTCGATCACCACCTCCGGAGTTGCGCTGAATAGGGCTCGACTGTTCCACGACTCCATATGTTCCATCCACCACAACATCTCCCACCTCGCTTCCTCGGAAAGAGGAATCTGATCGGAATATTTGAGGCCGTTCTGGAGATGCTGTATCTTGAGCCGTTGAAGTGCTCGGTAATGAAGGGGACCCGGGAAAATCGCTTGAATAGAAGAAGCTAACAACCCGACGACCCGGGCTACAGACCTCAAGGACACAGTCTGCTTGCTCAAAATCAACCTGAACTCTCTCTTAATGGATCTGATCTTTTGATGCGGCAAGAGGAGTTGACAAGTGAGGGAGTTGACAAGAAAACCTAGAAACTCGAGAGACTGAGAAGGAATCAACGCAGACTTCTGAGGATTGATCAAAAAACACAGATTCTGTAGTAGATCTATGGTCCAGGCAAGATGCTGCATGACAAGGCGAGGACACTGGCCCATTATGAGGATGTCGTCCAGATAAATTATGAGCCAAACGCCCCGGGCTCGAAGAACTTCGACTACAGGCCTTAGAAGTTTCGTGAAGCACCAAGGTGCTGACGAGAGGCCGAAAGGAAGAACTTGGTACTCGTACCACATTCCCTTCCATTGGAACTGTAGAAAACGGCGATGAGGTTTGTATGTGGGCACCGACAGATAGGCAACTTTCAGATCGAGGTGGACCATCCAGTCCCCTTCCTGAAGAAGATCGCGAAGAAGATGGATCCCCTCCATCTTGAAGTGACGATGTACAACCCATCCATTGAACTCCCTGAGATGTAAAACAAGCCGTGATCCACCCCCCCCTTCTTCTGAACTAGGAAAACGTTGCTGACAAAACCGCGAAGGTGACGAGTAGTCTGCACTATGGCTCCTTTCTGAAGAAAAGACTCGATCTCGCTGGAAATGAACAGTCGGTCTTGATGGGAAAAAAACATGGGACGAGGGGGAAGAGTTTGCGAGGGGGTCCGAAAAAATTCTATCTTGTAACCTTGTACCGAATCCAGGATCCACTTATCCTCGAGATTCCTCGCCAGTTGGCGAGAAAAAACTGGATTCGGCCCCCCAACTGAACCTCTGACAAAGGAATCAGGCTCACCTGAAGGTGTGGCATCACGGTGACTTCCTTGGTTGCCCCCATAACGTCCTTTTCTGTTGTTGTTGCGGGATCCACGGGTGGGATAAAAAGAGGCTGAGGAATTGGAATCCTGAAATTTCCCACGATTGGAGGAATATCCCCGCTGGGTGCCTTGCTGATAACCACGGCCGAACAACCGCCCCCGATGTCGTCCGGCCCGGTCAAAAACCGGGCGGAAAGCCCTTTTCAAGGAACCTTGGGCCTTGTCAAGGCCACTGAAAGTAGCGCCAAATTTTGTGAGCTCCTTCAGAAAAGGCTGCCCAAAGAGAAGGCCCTGCGCCAAGGGGCCGGACTCTGAAGTAGACAACTCCGCCAATTTGGGGTCAAGTTTTAAAAGAATGGAACGTCGGCGCTCCGAGGACATGGCACAATTGGCGTTGCCCAATTGATAGATGGCGCGTTGAGCCCATCCAATGAGATCATCCGGATTGATGATTTGGCCTGAGGCTTTAGATTTATATCCTAAATCCAAAATTTTTGTTAGAGGACCTGTCAAATCCAGGAGTTTGTCCTGACAGGACCGCCATGTCCAATCTAAACCCCTTTTAGGGTCCTTCGTATATTTCTTCAAGTAAGTCAGCATGGATGGATCCACTTCAGGAGTGTCCGCAACCTTATCTGCCAAATCCGGTCTGGGGCATTCAGAACGCAATCGCGCTCTAACATCCTTATCAAAGGCTTGACGCAGATGGGATTGTACATACTCTGCAACCTCTGTAGAGGGAAGCCAAGAGGAGGAGTTAGGGTGGACAATGGCGGTGGGTTCAAAATTAAGTAAGGAAGGATGGGAAGGAGCATCAACAAAATGTTCCTTGCGGAGCTTCGTAGCTGGTGGAGGGGAAACCTCCGGCTCTGACGCCGTATCAGGGGAGGAATTGCCATCATCCCTGCAAGGCGAACTAGAAGGAGTATCCCTGGACAAGGTGCCATAAGAGTGGTCCGTATTGAAGGACTTGGCCAACTTTGCAAAGTCTAAAAAATGAGGGTTTTTTTAACCTTTACCTCCAGAGGAAGAACGAGAAGAAGAAGACCCAGAAAGCCAGCCTTGCTGTCTGGCATAATTACACAAATGCCGTTTTAAGGGTTCAATAGCCCTGACCATGGCCTTATTAACGGAGTGCTGGACTCCCACATCAAGAGCTTCAACCAGCTCATGTTCAAAAGACCCAGAAGGGCCCTCCTCAAAGTAGTCTTCTTCTTCATAATAGTCAGACATAGTGGCACAGTAAAGTGACCGATAAACCCACCAGAGGAACAAAGGAGGAACAAATATGCACTGTTTGAGGAGAAAAACACAATAAAACTGCGTGTACTGACAGTGATATTAGAAAGGGGGAGTGGCGAAAAAAACCCTGGCAAGCCACAGCAACACAACCTCACTGTGTGCAAATATAAATTCAAATGTGGAGGGAGGGCTTGCCTAAATACACCACTCTAGGCAAAGCCTATGCAAAAGTTTACAGCCCAAGTCTATAAAATGTGCCCTTGAGCGTCAGGAGAGGGTGGCATTCACTGGTGGGATTTTTGAGCAAATACAGCGCTGCTCCCGCGCTCCTTAAACCCGAAAACGGCACAATCGGGAAAATAAACACTTAAAATGGCCGCCGCGCATGCGCGGAACGACCAGGAAGTGAAACCAAAAAGAGGACTACGCGTCGGAATGACGCGCGTCCTCACCCTCGTCTCCCGCTCCACTTACAACTCACACGGGCGCACAGTTCCCGGCGAAGGAGGCAACTAGCGCTCCCATTAAAAATTTATTGCGACCAAAGCGGGAAGTAGACGAAGAAGAAATGCAAAATACCGATAGAATCGGATATCGCCTACCAACAAAAAAGGGCCCCAACCATGAGGAGGCATCAATATGCAACAAAGTGACGCGCGAGCAGCGCGCGAGGGTCACAGCACAAGGAGCGTCAAAGCGCGTGCAGCGCTGTAAAGATACAGGCAAGCAATATAAAGTTCAATTACATAAATGACATAAGAGTAATAAGTAATGCACTTAACTGGCTGCGGAGCAGCAAAGAAAGAGGATGTAGTATTCTCTTGTGTACCTTTTATAGGGGTCTATGGTTGTGATGTCATACCCACCAGGGTTTATGGATATTGTAGTGTGTATCCTGTTTTTTACTTTGTTATTGCCTGCTGAGAATTTTCAGTAAAGAAAATGAGAAGCATAATCGGAGCCTCCGGTCCTGACATAGAATCTGAAGGCTGCTTTTAAGACCTAAGCCAATGAAAAAGATGGGCCTGAGTGGGTGGAGCTTCCACGAAGCTTCCACACTATAATGTATACTGCATGCCTCACAAAGGGATGGCAGCGAGACCTAACAAGCATTGAAAATGCAATAGGTCTCGCCCTCGTTTAAGTTAAAGCAATTCTGTTTGTAATTAGGTGGCTTTTTAGCTTTGCTTTTATTAGTGTTTTTCAAACTTTCATGTACATAACATGCATATGTATGCATATATGTTTATGTATGCATGCATTTATATTTGTATTTATATAGATAGGCAGATGTATATATGTTTATATATGTTGCAGACAACGAAGTTGCTCCTTCTGGATTACCGGGACCCTTGAAGGTTGGCATGCACTCCGGCGGAGCCAGCCGGCGTTTCAATATCCAATTACAGCAAAAGTCTAGTATGCTCTCAGTAAAGTGAGACACCAATCCCAAACGTAATAGAAGGTCTAGTGATTTATTTCACACAACGCGTTTCGGCACGGAGCCTTGTTCACGTGTGAAAGGGAATGCTGACAGCAGTATACATATATTGTTACGGTCATACAGATGAAATCAAAATAGGACTAATACAGCAGGACAAGTGAAAACGAACCGCAATCGGCGGCCATCTTAGACTGTGCAAAAAATAATAAATAAACATTGTCTAGGTTAAGGCAATACTTAAAATAAATCATGCGCGAAGCAAGAATGAATGGAGTTGCACTTGATCATGTCATGCAGATTAAATCAGAATAGAACTAATATAGCATGACAAACAAAAACGAACCGCAATCGGCGGCCATCTTAGACTGTGCAAAGTCAGTGCCTAACAAGAGATTCTCTAAGTTAAGGCAATACAAAGAATGCGCAAAGCAAAAGATACATAAAGTTGCACTAAGTCACGTAAGATCCATAATGGATATACGGGTCTCTGCATCACATCAAAAGCATACTGCATAGAAATATGAATAGACCGCTAAAACAACAAAATGTCAAGAATGTGCAACACTTGCAAAGTATTTAAGCTCCTGATGTTACGAGCGCGTGTCTGACAGTGATCATGTTTATAGTATGGCTAGTGGGTCAGTGTAGTTATAACTAAGATCAACAGTGCAATTTAGCTAAAAGCATAGTGCGTGTGTCAATACAGCAAGTCAGTACAAAGCCTTAATAGGCATGTGAATGGCAATAGCACCGTGGGGTAATCTGACCAGTGCCCAATTGGGCTTTGACAAGCATCCTCAGCTTAGTAACACTACTATAGCAGAGTAATGCTATAGACATAAGTAAAACAGATAATTCGATAACAAAATCACTGTCAAGAAGATACTAATAGGGTGTCACACATAAAACTATAGAAAAAACTGCTGAGTGAAAATGCAAACCGTGACACGTATGGAGAGTGCATCTAAAGTCAGAGGAAAAGGGTAGGATGCCCGTGCAGGTGCTGTCAAGTGGTTGGGCCCCTTCCTTCTCTCCTGTAAGAAATACAAAAAAGAGATAAAAGCTTAATTAAAACTGTGAAATACAAAATTGAATTGTACATTCTGAATAGGAGGCTGAACATATTCTCATATATATCTGCAGCTAAGAGTTAGAGGTGTTGAGAAGGTTAGCATGGTTCAAATCATCCCAAATACAGATACATAACATACATTTATTCTGAGTAGGAGACTAAGATTCAGTTTTGAGGTGAATAGACATTTCCTCATCCATGTTGAGCCCTCCAGGGGTCTTGGTTTGGAACTCTATGATGTATCTTGACTCTCTTTGTCTTAGGGACAGTACTCTATCCCCACCACGTGGTTTTTTTTGGAATGTGTTCCAAAATCAAATAACTCATTTCTGCTATATTGGAGTAATGTTGGTCATAGAAGTGACGAGCAACAGGATATTTGGGATCATTATTGGTGATTGCTCTCTGATGTTCTAATATTCTCTTCTTCGCTGCACATGTGGTACTGCCAATATACCATAGATCACATGTACATACAATAGCATAAATTACAAAGTTAGTACTGCATGTCAGAAATTGAAAAATCTTTTTGGTCACCCCTCTGTAATCCAATGATAGTTTGTATTTACTGTACTTGCAAGCTTTACAATGGCCGCATGGGAAGAATCCCACGAGGCCATGGTCAGTGGTGGTTGGGTAATTCATGATATCATTTCTCACAACCCAGTCTCGTATGTTCTTATCTCTTCTGTAGGTGATAGTGGGTCTATCAGTGATAAGATCCCCCAATGTGTTGTCCGCTTTAAGAATATTCCAGTGTCTAGACACTATGCGTTTTATTTTTTGAGAATCATTGTTGTAAGTAAGGATGAGACGGGTCCCCGTCTCTCCTTTTTCCACATCTTCCACGGTGGTATCCCGTAGAGTATCATTGCGTTCAACTTTATCTGCCCGATCTCTTGCTTTCTTGAGGACCCAACTTGGGTGCGGATTCTTAACGTGTGAGGGGTGGGAGGAAAGGAAGGGCATTGAAATGCGTGCCGTGTGGACAGCAGAGACCACAGGCCTTCGTCACCAGGGCTGTGCGTAACACGAGGTGCTTCCTAACTCAGTAATTCAGAAATACTATCATGTAGCGCACACATCAACTGAACTGGGTTGAGGCGCTTCAATAAAAAAGAGGTATTTAATATTGCTTCTTTATCTACTACAGAGGGGTGAAATGCTGCGCCGTCCATCAAAGGGATACCTATCCGTGTTGTGTGCCAGTTACTAAAAGTATCTCTCGAAAGCCGCGCGTGCATCCTCGATTGTATCTGTCTGGCCCAGTGGGCGAAGGAAAGAAGTGGGGGAGGGAATACGTACGTGTGAATCACAGCCCCTTAAACACACTACAATGGAGAACGGTGGAATCATTCACCCGTCCTTAATGAGAATGTCAACAGAGAGAACAGAATCAAACAAGACAAAACTGAAGAGGAGAACGGCATGTGACCGTGGACCAGGAGGAGAAATCACAACACTGGACGGAGGGCTTTACAAGGCGTCTCCAGCAGGGAGAATTGGGTGGGGGGGGTGGGGGAGAGAGAAATAAAGGTGTTGTAGAACTTAACTCCGCCCTTCCTCCCCAAAAAAATATCTGAGAAAAACGATCGACAAACAGTGAATCTCGGAGGTAAGAATACATTGAAAAGTGTCCTGGATTGCGCATCCACATGCCTTAAGATAAATATACCGTCATGGTACGTGCACGTGACGTTAAGTATATCAAACCTATACCTGTCGGTGTACACTTTGGCAACACTTTGGTCGCCGACATCTTTGCTGTGAATGTGACAGTCTTGTAGCACAGTATTTAAAACCCCATACTCGGGTGCCACCCCCAGGAGACTGACCCGGTGGGTAGGCTCCAGGTCTGGGCGGCCATGCGGGGTGAACTCAGTCCATCCAGAGTGAGTGACTCATTTCTGTGGCTGATTTTCCTCTGCATCCTGCCACCCCTGGGTGGGTCCAAGAAAGCCTCACCTTCCCTGTTTATAACAACACTGGCCCTGTGTGTACATGTGTAGGAGAGTAGGGTCTGCTATCCTATGGTCACCCCAAATTTTTGCTTTTTGCTTCACTGGTTTTTGACATATTGAGGCTGTGGGCCTGCCAATCAGACCCCCAGCCTGCTGTTCTCTCTACTAAATTAAAACTATGCACCCTAGGTGCATAACCAATTGGAAGTGGATCACCCTGTCAGCCCCTGTACCAGTGTACACTAGGTACCCAGGGCATTGGTGTACCCAAGGCCTGCCAGGGGCTGAAGCATGTATTATGCCACCCCAGGCTTGGCCTAACAATTTGACACAACTGGCTGATCACTCAGCTGGGGTAAGTTGGTGTAATCACCTCTTACTTAGGTGTAGTATACCTATACCTAACCTTAAATGGGACACCTGGTAACCTATAAGTCACTCCTATGGCAGGCCTTAACAATCCTGAAGGCAGAGTGCTTGGTTCCATGTGAGATGGTGCTCTGGCATGAGCTGAGCCTGTCTGCAGTGGTCGGAACAACTTCCTTCTACTGTTTCCAGATATCGTCATACCATATACTCTTAAGTGCATTATGAACCTCGCAGTTAAATGCTATCTTTGGTTTGGCTTTATCAAAACATGTCGAGTAAGGTGTCATACGAATTGGAATACTAACCCCTCGCCAATTCTGGCGACGGGGTTAGCATTCCACCCTTCTAGAGGGACACGACATGTACAGTACCTGAAACCCGGGTAAAATCAGACATAGCCTCAGCTCCACAAAATGGATGCTGCCACCACAGACACAAGTCTGCCCTCCTGCTGCTGGGAGTCCTTCCAGCTTGGGAGGTGTGGACAAATGATTTCCTGCCAGGGGAGGTGCATGCACCACCCCAGACAGGATTTTGTGTATTGGTCAGGTAGGGCTTGAAAGAAACCAGACATGCCTGTGGCTCACAAGGAGCCTCGGTGCATATGCCAGTTCAAACCGGTCCTGGGGCACACCAGTCCCGGGCCTGGGGCGAGCTGGACAAAGGATTGGGGGTGTAACCACCCCCCTTCCTGGTCCCACCCATAGGGAGGGACCTAGCAGGTAGTCCGGCCCCTAGAATCCGCTTAAAGGTAGGAGCTGTGTCCTAAGACTTCAGACATCCTGGAATCAACTTGAAACTAAGAAGAAGACGGGAACTTCGACATTCTGCTGCACAGAAGACTGAAGGAAATCTCCCCTGTGGTCAGGGAGTGACCACCTTGCTAACGCAAGCACCACCCAGCGAATCAACGTCTGCTTTGCCGCCGCCTCCCGCCGGAGCCCGAGCCCAGAGACTGACAAGACCTGGACCTACAGACCTCTCACCGCCCGATCCACAGTCCCTGAAAAGAGGAGACCCGTGGAGGCACCGAGACACGTGGAGCCAGCCATCTTGAAACGACCACGACAAGCTGACAAGTGCAACAACCGAGGCTCCCTCCAAGTTGTGCTTTGGGATCTGAGAAGCCCAACCCTCGAGCAGCATCTGCACCAAAGGTGAGCCCTCCAGCATCTCCACGATCTGCGTGGGGCCCTTCTGCATTTTGCCACTCGACGCGCCTAACCGGTTGCTGGCCCGCTGGCTAGTAGCCATCTTGGTGACGAACTTTACAAAATACACCACTGGTCTGGTTGCTCCAGACTGGCCCTTGCTCCCCTCCAAAGGAGCAGTCCCTCTGACCTTGCTGGTCAGAACCATCAGCTTATTTCATCTCCTACAACAATTGCTTTTGCCAAGGCTTGTTTGCTTCGATCAAGTCGCCGACACCGCCGACAGCAAGAGCCTGCGTGGGACAGCTCGTGAACCGACTCCTGGACGTCGTCGACCTCCAGGGACCACGTGGCTGCAGAGACAAGCTACACCTTTCTTCCTGTTTGCACCCAACATTGCCTGGTACCCACCTGGTGCCACGCTGGTCACTGGCTAGTGACTGTGAACACTGTCCCCTCTGCTTACAGGTCTTCAACATCCCCGATCCACTCTTGGATCCACCGCATCTCTCCCGGACCGACCGCCTGCAGCATCTTTGTCTTCAGGCTCCACGGAACAGATAGAAGAAACCCGACGCACTTCGAGGCCTATGCACCCGCTTCCTGTGGGTGAGGTAAAGCTGGCACTCCTGTGCCCAAGTGTAGTATTACATCTCTAGTGCCTGTGTTCCAAATCTTGAGTTCCTAGTCCATCCGGAAGATCCTCTTTGCAGTAACTTTGTACTTTTTACGCACCCATTGAAACCTATGGAAGCACGCGTGTGACTATTTGCTCTGCACACGCCACCCGTGGACCTCCTGGTCACTAACTGAAGTTAGCTCCTTGTAGGCCCAGCAATTCTAGAGGCCCTAGGCCTTTTCCCTTTTCTGTTCGTGGTACTTATACCACTATTTTAGTATATGGTTCGAGCGGCCACCAGGGCCTATCCATATAAAGTGCAACTTCTGTGTATTCTACTGTAATCTTGTTTGACGATTTGTGCTCCTGTGCTCATAAAGAGACTAGGGGTTACTTTGAGAAATAAATACATATATATTTTGAATATATATCTGTGTGGTGTCCTTTCATTGGTATAAAAGGGGGTTGCATTTGGTAAAACAGCTGGCTTAACACGCTTCACGAGTTTAGCCTCAAAGACTGCTTAGCCTACGCTACCACTAGGGCAGCTAGTCCGAAAAGGTTGACTTACAACCACACCATAAGGGTTGCTTGGCATGGTACAAGGTGATCACTTTAACTAGTGAGCATCATATACCAGGCCAACTTCTCACATTGGTGAGCAGCGGTTGGATTTGAGCTTGCTGTGTTTTACCATTGTAATCTCTTGGTTACCAATTGAAAGATCACATAGGTACCTGTAGGTACATATAAAACAAGATTAGATATACATAAGTTCTACTGAACTTAGTTGTTGTAGAGCAAAGGGAGTAGCACACCCTGACTACAACTACTAGATAGGTTTAGTAGGTAAACCCAAGTGTAGGTAGATTGCAACACATCCACCCACACTTAAGAGCAATGGCTGGGGCAGAGGGGTCCAATGTACCTATCTCTGTTGAGAATGACCCCCAGAGGGCACCATCCATCTTTGCTACCCTTAACCAGAATGAGCTCAGGCATTTGGCAACTCTTAGAGGCCTTAAACAGCCCAAGAACCCTACCTCTGCTGAGCTCAGAGAACTCTTGCAAAATGATGAAAATCAGAGAGAGCTCCAGAAAGCTTCCCAGTTAGCCCCCTTAGGGTCAGGAACAGGAGGCCCCCCTTCTGAAGATGCTACAGAGGTACCCAGTTCCAATAGTCACCCCTTAGATGGCAATAATACCACAGAGGATGAGAGTGATAAAGGTACTGATACAGAGAGTAGTGATGATGAAGGGAGAACTAGCCCAGTGCCAAGTGTTATACTTGGCCCAGCTAAACTAAGGCTATTGGGGACTGACAATGGGACCATCCCATTGGATCTCCCCAGTGGACTTAACCAGGGGCTTGGGAGGCAAAGGAATCGCTCAGGTGACTCTAATGCTTCTCATGCCTCTAGAGGCTCTCAAGGTCACTCCAGGAAAAGGATGACCACCCCTCAGAGGAGGGAACATGAGGCCAGAATGCAGGAAGCCCAGCTGAGGATCAGGAAGCAGGAGCTAGAGGTAGCCCTGATGGAAGAGAAACTGAACAAGGCTAGGCAACCTAGAGAGAGTGGGTCTATACCCACTGGTGGCAGCATTGTCCCTAAGGACAAAGATAGGGTCTTTGATAATAGGAACCTGTCTAAGGTTGTGCCCCCCTACAAAAGTGGGGATGACATCCACAAATGGATAACTGCTCTTGAGAGAGCCTGCAAAGTACAGCAGGTTCCTGAAGACCAGTGGGCAGCAATCCTCTGGCTCTCCTTTGAAGGAGAGGCAGAGACAGACTCCTCACTGTTAGAGAAGAGGATGTCAGAAATTACAGAGTCCTGAAGAGTGTTCTAGTTGATGGGTTAGGCTTAACCACTGAACAGTACAGGTTAGTGTTCAGAGACACCCAAAAGACACAGACTCAGGACTGGTCTGAATACATTGAATGTGCCACTAAGGCTTTGGAGGGTTGGTTGCTGGGAAGTAAGGTATCTGATTTTACAGGATTGTATAGTTTTATGATGAGAGAACAGATTTTAAATAACTGTCAAAACCAGCAACTGCATCAACACTTGGTTGACTCTGATCTGACCTCTCCCCAAGAATTGGGAAAGAAGGCAGACAAATGGGTCAGAACCAGGGTTAAGCAAAAGAACCAGAACCAGGGCCAAGGGGGTGATCAGAAGAAAACAGACCAAAAGGGTGGAGATCAGAAATCTTAAGACCAGAAGTCTTCAACAGGGCCCCAAACTACTGCTAAGGAGGGTGGGTCCCAACAACAATCTAAGGGAAAGAAGAAAGAAGGTCAAAAGAAACCCTGGTGCAATCATTGCAAGAATACAACTCACTGGACTAGTGATTGTAAGAAGGGTGGAGCCCCCAACACTGTTGCCCCTAAGGCACCTGCTCCCAGTACTACTGTTAGCAGTGTTGGTCCCCAGACAAAGGGTGTAGTGGGAATCACTATGGGAACTGAAGGAGATTCTGACTTAGACAGAACCCTGACACAGGCAGTCTTGATCTGTGATGGGGACATTGATTTGTCCCTGACTGTGAGCCCCAGTAACCTGGGCAAGTACAGACAGACTCCTTTAATTAATGAAAAAGTGGCTCAAGCCTACAGGGACACATGTGCCAGTGTCACTATGGTGACACCAGGCTTTGTGGACCCTGGACAGTACATACCAGGTGAGAACTACCTGGTGACCAATGCCAGCAATGCCACTACTTCACATAGTGTGGCAGTTGTTAACTTCTCATGGGGAGGGGTAACTGGCCTCAAAAGGGTTGTGGTTAGTGCAGACCTCCCAGTAGAATGTTTGTTGGGCAATGACCTAGAGAGTTCTCTATGGTCAGAAGTGGAGTACAGGACTCATGCAGAGATGTTAGGTATATCATCACATGTCCTTGCTGTGACCAGGTCACAGGCCAAAAAGTGCCTCACTGAACCTCAGGTCTTGGATCCTGGAACAATGGACCAAGCACCTACCAAGAAGAAGAACAGGAGGGTCAAGGCTGTGCCTTCCCCCCTGCCTCAGAGTGATGATCAGCCTTCCCAGGAAGCTGATCTAGAGGACCCTGAAGGAACTGTCCCTGAAGAGCTTGAACCTGATCAGGTTGAGTTTCTGGGGACAGGGGGACCTTCAAGGGCTGACTTGAGGCAGGCTCAGTTATCCTGTCCCTCTCTTGAACCCCTCAGACAGCTGGCTGCTGCTGAGGCTGCTGGGAATGCTCAAGGTACCCATAAAGTGTATTGGGATGAAGGGCTCCTTTATTCAGAGGCTAGAGACCCCAAGCCTGGTGCTACCAGGAGGTTGGTTATACCTCTGCAATTTAGGGGCTTCCTTCTTACCTTGGCCCATGATATTCCTTTAGCAGGACACTTAGGCCAGAACAAGACTTGGGACAGGCTTGTCCCTCACTTTCACTGGCCTCACATGAATGAAGATACCAAGGAGTTTTGTCGCTCCTGTGTGACCTGCCAAGCCAGTGGCAAATCAGGTGGCACAACAAAGGCCCCCCTAATACCACTACCTGTGGTGGGGGTCCCCTTTGAAAGAGTGGGAATAGATATAGTGGGTCCCATGGATCCTCCCACTGCATCTGGGCACAGATTTATACTGGTGGTAGTGTATCATGCCACCAGGTATCCAGAGGCAATTCCCCTTAGGACCACTACAGCACCTGTTGTGGCCAGGGCCCTGCTGGGAGTATTCTCCAGAGTGGGGTTTCCTAAGGAGGTAGTTTCTGACAGAGGTACCAACTTCATGTCAGGATACTTGACAGCTATGTGGAAGGAATGTGGTGTCAACTACAAGTTCACCACTCCTTATCACCCACAATGCAATGGGCTTGTTGAGAGATTCAACAAGACCCTAAAGGGTATGATCAAAGGATTACCTGAAAAGCTCAGGCGAAGATGGGACATCCTTCTACCCTGCCTTCTGTTTGCTTACAGAGAGGTCCCACAAAAAGGAGTTGGCTACAGCCCCTTTGAATTGTTGTTTGGGCACCCTGTAAGAGGCCCACTGTGTTTAGTGAAGGAAGGATGGGAGTTACCTCTCAAAAAGCCTAAACAAGACATAGTGGACTATGTACTTGGTCTCCGCTCCAGGATGGCTGAGTATATGGAGAAGGCATCCAAAAACCTTGAGGCAAGCCAGGCCTTACAGAAAGCTTGGCATGACCAAAAGGCTGTCTTGGTTGAGTTTCAGCCAGGACAGAAGTTATGGGTGTTGGAGCCAGTGGCCCCAGCAGCACTCCAAGACAAATGGTCTGGACCCCATACAATCCTGGAAAAGAAGGGAGAGGTCACCTACTTGGTAGACCTAGGAACTCCCAGGAGTCCCCACAGGGTACTCCATGTTAACAGGCTTAAAGCATATGTTGACAGGGCAGACATGGGCTTGCTCATGGCTACAGATGAGGGACAGGAAGAAGAGAGTGACCCTATCCCAGACCTGTTGTCTTAGAACCCTGAAGATGGCTCAGTTGAAGGAGTGACCCTTGGAGGCAACCTCACTGCCCATCAGCAGACTGAATGTAGACAGGTTCTACAATCATTTTCACATAAGTTTTCCTTGATACCTAGTCAAACTGACTGGTGTACCCATGTGGTGGACACTGGTGACAGTCTGCCTGTAAAGAACAAGCTTTACAGACAACCTGACCACGTCAGGGACTGTATAAAGGCTGAGGTACATAAAATGCTGGAATTAGGTGTCATTGAACCCTCAGAGAGCCCCTGGGCTAGCCCAGTGGTTCTGGTCCCCAAACCTCAAACCAAAGATGGCAAGAGAGAGATGAGGTTCTGTGTGGACTACAGGGGTCTCAATGCTGTCACCAGGACAGATGCACACCCTATTCCAAGGGCAGATGAGCTCATAGACAAACTAGCTTCTGCTAAGTTTTTGAGCACATTTGATTTAACAGCTGGCTATTGGCAAATCAGATTAGCTGAGGAGTCTAAGGCCAAAACAGCATTCTCAACCCCAGGTGGGCACTACCAGTTTGTGGTGATGCCCTTTGGTCTGAAGAATGCACCTGCCACCTTCCAAAGGCTGGTGAACCAAGTCCTTACTGGGTTGGATGACTTTTGCGCAGCATATCTTGATGACATTGCTGTCTTTAGCTCCACCTGGGAGGATCACCTGATCCACCTGAAGACGGCTCTTGAGGCTCTGCAAAGGGCAGGCCTCACTATCAAGGCTACTAAGTGCCAGATAGGGCAGAGTAAGGTTGTATATTTGGGCCACCTTGTAGGTGGAGGCCAAGTTCAACCACTGGAGAGTAAGATACAATCCATCAAGGACTGGTCTCCTCCAACCACCCAGACTCAAGTTCGAGCTTTCTTGGGCTTGACTGGGTACTACAGGAAGTTTGTTAAGAACTATGGGTCCATTGTGACTCCTCTTAATGATCTGACATCCAAGAAGATGCCCAAAAAGGTTCAGTGGACAGTAAGCTGTCAAAAGGCATTTGATGACCTGAAGGAGGCCATGTGCCCTGCACCTATCCTGAAAAGTCCTGACTACTCCAAAGAGTTTATTGTCCAAACAGATGCTTCTGTGTTGGGTGTGGGAGCTGTGCTGTCACAACTTAATGTAGATGGTCAAGACCAACCCATTGCTTTTATTAGCAGAAGGTTGACCCCCAGAGAGAAGAATTGGTCAGCTATTGAGAGGGAGGCCTTTGCTGTGGTGTGGGCCCTGAAGAAGCTGAGGCCATACTTGTTTGGCACTCACTTCAAGATTCAGACCGACCATAAGCCCCTCTTGTGGCTAAATCAGATGAAGGGTGAAAACCCCAAACTGCTTAGGTGGTCCCTTTCCCTACAGGGGATGGACTTTACAGTGGAGCACCGGCCAGGTACTGACCATGGGAATGCAGATGGTCTCTCCAGGTACTTCCACTTAGGACATGAAGACGAGACTGGTCAAGGCTAGTTTAATGTCCCAGCGTTTGGGGGGGGGTTGTGTAGGAGAGTAGGGTCTGCTATCCTATGGTCACCCCAAATTTTTGCTTTTTGCTTCACTGGTTTTTGACATATTGAGGCTGTGGGCCTGCCAATCAGACCCCCAGCCTGCTGTTCTCTCTACTAAATTAAAACTATGCACCCTAGGTGCATAACCAATTGGAAGTGGATCACCCTGTCAGCCCCTGTACCAGTGTACACTAGGTACCCAGGGCATTGGTGTACCCAAGGCCTGCCAGGGGCTGAAGCATGTATTATGCCACCCCAGGCTTGGCCTAACAATTTGACACAACTGGCTGATCACTCAGCTGGGGTAAGTTGGTGTAATCACCTCTTACTTAGGTGTAGTATACCTATACCTAACCTTAAATGGGACACCTGGTAACCTATAAGTCACTCCTATGGCAGGCCTTAACAATCCTGAAGGCAGAGTGCTTGGTTCCATGTGAGATGGTGCTCTGGCATGAGCTGAGCCTGTCTGCAGTGGTCGGAACAACTTCCTTCTACTGTTTCCAGATATCGTCATACCATATACTCTTAAGTGCATTATGAACCTCGCGGTTAAATGCTATCTTTGGTTTGGCTTTATCAAAACATGTCGAGTAAGGTGTCATACGAATTGGAATACTAACCCCTCGCCAATTCTGGCGACGGGGTTAGCATTCCACCCTTCTAGAGGGACACGACATGTACAGTACCTGAAACCCGGGTAAAATCAGACATAGCCTCAGCTCCACAAAATGGATGCTGCCACCACAGACACAAGTCTGCCCTCCTGCTGCTGGGAGTCCTTCCAGCTTGGGAGGTGTGGACAAAGGGTTTCCTGCCAGGGGAGGTGCATGCACCACCCCAGACAGGATTTTGTGTATTGGTCAGGTAGGGCTTGAAAGAAACCAGACATGCCTGTGGCTCACAAGGAGCCTCGGTGCATATGCCAGTTCAAACCGGTCCTGGGGCACACCAGTCCCGGGCCTGGGGCGAGCTGGACAAAGGATAGGGGGTGTAACCACCCCCCTTCCTGGTCCCACCCATAGGGAGGGACCTAGCAGGTAGTCCGGCCCCTAGAATCCGCTTAAAGGTAGGAGTTGTGTCCTAAGACTTCAGACATCCTGGAATCAACTTGAAACTAAGAAGAAGACGGGAACTTCGACATTCTGCTGCACAGAAGACTGAAGGAAATCTCCCCTGTGGTCAGGGAGTGACCACCTTGCTAACGCAAGCACCACCCAGCGAATCAACGTCTGCTTTGCCGCCGCCTCCCACCGGAGCCCGAGCCCAGAGACTGACAAGACCTGGACCTACAGACCTCTCACCGCCCGATCCACAGTCCCTGAAAAGAGGAGACCCGTGGAGGCACCGAGACACGTGGAGCCAGCCATCTTGAAACGACCACGACAAGCTGACAAGTGCAACAACCGAGGCTCCCTCCAAGTTGTGCTTTGGGATCTGAGAAGCCCAACCCTCGAGCAGCATCTGCACCAAAAGTGAGCCCTCCAGCATCTCCACGATCTGCGTGGGGCCCTTCTGCATTTTGCCACTCGACGCGCCTAACCGGTTGCTGGCCCGCTGGCTAGTAGCCATCTTGGCGACGAACTTTACAAAATACACCGCTGGTCTGGTTGCTCCAGACTGGCCCTTGCTCCCCTCCAAAGGAGCAGTCCCTCTGACCTTGCTGGTCAGAACCATCAGCTTATTTCATCTCCTACAACAATTGCTTTTGCCAAGGCTTGTTTGCTTTGATCAAGTCGCCGACACCGCCGACAGCGAGAGCCTGCATGGGACAGCTCGTGAACCGACTCCTGGACATCGTCGACCTCCAGGGACCACGTGGCTGCAGAGACAAGCTACACCTTTCTTCCTGTTTGCACCCGACATTGCCTGGTACCCACCTGGTGCCACGCTGGTCACTGGCTAGTGACTGTGAACACTGTCCCCTCTGCTTACAGGTCTTCAACATCTCCGATCCACTCTTGGATCCACCGCATCTCTCCCGGACCGACCGCCTGCAGCATCTTTGTCTTCAGGCTCCACGGAACAGATAGAAGAAACCCGACGCACTTCGAGGCCTATGCACCCGCTTCCTGTGGGTGAGGTAAAGCTGGCACTCCTGTGCCCAAGTGTAGTATTACATCTCTAGTGCCTGTGTTCCAAATCTTGAGTTCCTAGTCCATCCGGAAGATCCTCTTTGCAGTAACTTTGTACTTTTTACGCACCCATTGAAACCTATGGGAGCACGCGTGTGACTATTTGCTCTGCACACGCCACCCGTGGACCTCCTGGTCACTAACTGAAGTTAGCTCCTTGTAGGCCCAGCGATTCTAGAGGCCCTAGGCCTTTTCCCTTTTCTGTTCGTGGTACTTATACCACTATTTTAGTATATGGTTCGAGCGGCCACCAGGGCCTATCCATATAAAGTGCAACTTCTGTGTATTCTACTGTAATCTTGTTTGACGATTTGTGCTCCTGTGCTCATGAAGAGACTAGGGGTTACTTTGAGAAATAAATACATATATATTTTGAATATATATCTGTGTGGTGTCCTTTCATTGGTATAAAAGGGGGTTGCATTTGGTAAAACAGCTGGATTAACACGCTTCACGAGTTTAGCCTCAAAGACTGCTTAGCCTACGCTACCACTAGGGCAGCTAGTCCGAAAAGGTTGACTTACAACCACACCATAAGGGTTGCTTGGCATGGTACAAGGTGATCACTTTAACTAGTGAGCATCATATACCAGGCCAACTTCTCACAACATGCTGACGGGAATCGTCCTGAACACCACCGCCTTTCTCCGAGGCGAAGCAGAAATGCCTCGGAGAAAGGCAGTGGCGGTTTCGGATTCGGGGCGTGTTTTTCTTTTCTCTCCTCTTGCCATTGGCTGGAGGAGAAAATGAGAAAAGTAGCAAAAAACACGCCCCCGAATCCGAAAAGTACGGGGCCTGTTCGGAGTGACGAAGCTCTTCTCCAATGGCTTGCCAGCATTAAAGAGGCCAGCCAATGGAGAAGAGGGGAGGGTGCAAGCCCCTCTTTTCCAAAACATTAATTCTCTGACTTCCGGTTCTGCCTTCGGCAGACCGGATGGTCCTCGGCCTAAAAAAGATATAGTGCTTACTGAGTAATTGAAGGAGGCCATGTCCCTCCGCAAGTAAAGATCCAATCCAGCAGGGGGTGGATCAAAGGAGATAGGGTGACAACAATGAGGGACTGACATGCCTTCAGTGCAATCATTGCACTGCCTTTTGCATAATTTGGGACGCCAAACCACACGCAGGAATCACAGCTGACGGCGGAGCTGTGACGAGGCTTCTGGACTCGTATCGATTCCAAGAAGCTTCGTATGACGAGTGCAGCGCATGCGCTGCCTCCGTCAGGCCGAGACCTAAAAAAGAAGTGCAATGGAGTATTTTTACATTTCTTCAATTACTGACGATAGTGTAAAGCGTGTGAAATAAACCAATACATACTGTAGAGTATGGGGGGGGCAGGCCTAGTGGGGGTAGGCGCCACAAACAATAAGGGACACAGCAGTCAGGGTTACTGGTGTGGGCCAAAAGACCACGAGCGGTCTTGCGCCCGTTTATTTATGCCTTCGGGCGTGCCCGCCCTCCGGGTGCGTGTATGCGTGTCCTGCGTAGCGGAACGGGCCGGATGGCTCCGTTACCACATCCCTCCAATCTTTCAGATATAGAGATCACTCGCTACGGAACAGTTCGGCTCTTGCGCACACCACGCAAAGTCCCTCAGTCTCTGATTAGGGGCCGGATTCGGCCGGAGGCCATACTGCTGGCTCCGGGGGACGTCTCCTCGTCCGGTCCCGCAGGTTCCATTTCTACTGGGTACCCCCGCACCTTCGGAGGACCCGTTCTCCCGTTCTTCCCCGCCAGACGGTGGGGGCGTGCTCCGCTGTGGGCTCGCCTGCCCTCCTGGTGAGCTACCCCCTTCTCCGGCCTCCAGTTCCTCCTCCTGCGGGTCAGTCTCTGGTGGGGCCGTGGTGACCTGCTTGAACCAGGATGTGTTTCGGGTCACTGCCCGTGTTCCTCTCTGGACCGACACCATGGTGCCCTGCACCCTGACTACCTCCCACACTTCCGGTTCAAACGGGGTGCGATACTTCCAGTTTGGATAACGGTCCTTCATGATGACCTTGTCCCCCACCTGGAGACTCCTCGCCTGGGCCCTCCGAGCCCGACTGGCGTTCTCATTGGAGGTCCGCCTTCTGTCTTGAGCCGCACCTTGGTCCAGCGGTCGAGGTTGCCACACCTGACTCGCCGGGATGTTGTCTCTGGGGGCCTTCCTGAATAGGAGGTGCGCAGGCGCGCACCGAGTGGTACAGTGGGGTGTCCGGCGGTACGCGCTGAGAAACTGTGAGAGGCATTGATCCGCGTCTTCCCCTTGGTCCACTCCTATCCTCAGCGCCCGGTTCATCATGCGCATAAACCGTTCTACCTCTCCGTTGGCCTGGGGCCATTGCGGGGTGATCTTCCTGACCAGGTACTCTTGGAACTCTCTTCCCTGAAAGGGCGGCCCATTGTCCGACCGGACTTCCTCAGGCAGGCCCATCATGGCGAATATGCGGTCCAGCGCCGCTCTCACCTGGCTGAACGCTGTGGAGGATACCACTTCCACCACCGGGAATTTGGAGTGCGAGTCCACTACCACCAAGGTGTGTCGCCCATCTGGGAAAGATGCAAAGTCCACACACAGCTTGGACCAGGGTTCTAGACACGGGTCTTCCGTGATCACCGGATGTGGTGCCGGCTCGCCCCCGGTGATGTTGCACGAGTGACAGTTGCGGACGACTTCCTCAACCATGGCATCCATCCGAGGGAACCACACTTTGCTCCGTAGCCTGGCCTTGGTCTTGGAGACGCCTTGATGCCCTTGGTGAGCCAAGCGAACCACCTCTCCTTGGAGACTCCTCGGAATGACGAGTGAGGCCCCTCTCATGACCACTCCCTGTGGCCCCTCGCTGAGCTCACTCTGCGCCTTCCACACCTGTTGCCGAAAAACTCTCTCTTCTTCAGTGAGGGCTTGCACCCCATCCAGGAAGTTCCGCCAATTGTGGTTCACCAGCGTGCGCTTCAACTTGACGAGGCACTCGTCCAACTCCGTGGCTTTGCCAATGTCCTCCAGCGTGAGTGCCACCGGGCACGCCGCTTGTGACACCATCCGGACGAACTCTTCCGTGCAGCTCGCATCTGACGGATTGGGACCCGATTGAGCTGGCCCCGGGTGTCTTGACAGAAAGTCCGCCGGGTTGTTGGCCCCGGGTCGGAAGACAACCTCGAACCTGTAGGCTTGCAGCTGGACTGCCCATCTCTCGATCCGCGGTGGGCCCAGTCGTGCAGTGCCAGCGAAGAGCGGGACAAGGGGCTTGTGGTCGGTGACCACCCGGAAGTCGTGACCATACAGGTAGAGATGAAAATGCTGGCAGGCCCACTTGATGGCCAGCGCCTCTCGCTCGATTTGCGCATACCGCATTTCGGTGGCCGTCAGGGCCCTGCTGGCATATGCGGTGGGGACCCACTCCCGCGCTTCCGTCTCCTGCATCAGGACTGCACCCAGCCCGACGGGGCTCGCATCCACCACCACCTCTGTTCGCCTTTGTGGTCTGAAATACGCCATGACCTTGTCGTCGATGAGCGCGTCCTTGACCGCCTGGAATGCTAGATCTTCCTTCGCTGCCCAGGTCCAGGGCTGGCCGCTCTTCGTGAGGAGCCGGAGCGGCTCCAACAAGGACGCGAGATTGGGGATAAAGCGTCCACAGTATGTTGCCATCCCTAGAAAACTCCTGACCTCGGTGGCGGATGTGGGCCTCGGGGCTGCTCGGATCGCTTCCGCCTTCTTCGGATCGACTCTCAAACCTTCCCTGGAGAAGACGTAACCAAAGAACTCGACCGACTCCTGGTAGAAGGAGCACTTGGCCTCATGCAGGGTGAGGCCACTGTCCGCCAGCCGCTGCAGCGTGTCTCGAAGATGACGATGATGCTCTTCCAAAGTCTTCGAAAATACCAGTATATCGTCGCTCAAGTTGATGACTCCCTGGAGTCCAGAGAGAGTTTCCCGTATGGCATTTTGGAACACCTCCGCAGCTGACGAGATCCCGAAACTCAGCCGCTTGTATCTCCGTAGGCCAACGTGGGTGGAGAAAGTGGTGATGTTGCGGCTGTCCGGGTGGAGTTCTAGCTGATGGTATCCTGCGTTGAGATCCAGTTTTGTGAACCACTGTGCGCCGTTGAGGTCGGCCACGATATTGTCCATGGTGGGTGTGAGGTGTCTTTCGCGTTTCACTGCCTTGTTCGTGAGGCGCATGTCGACGCACAAGCGGATGGCGCCTGGCTGCTTGGGTTTGGGCGCCACAACTAGGGGGGACACCCACGGGGTGGGGCCCGATACCTTTTCGATCACCCCCAGGTCCTCCAACTTCTTCAACTCCTCCTCCACTCGTGGTCTCAGGAGGAATGGTATTCTCCGGTGCCGGAGCGCCATGGGCCGGACCGTAGGGTCCACGTGCAGTTTGAACTGTTTCCCGCGCAGGCATCCTAGACCTCGGAACAGCATGGGAAAGTCCTTCAACATCTCCCTGGCGTGCAGGTCATGCACCTGGTTCGCGAAGAACACCAGCGCCAGATCTTCGGCGGTGTGACAGCTCAGCAGGGTGCCCCGCTTTCCTTCCGCCACGTGGAACGTCGTGGCCAATTTCCTGCCGTCACTAACGACTTCAACTTCGATCACCCCTCGCAGGGACAGTGGCTTGTCGCTGTCATATGTGAAGATTTGGGCCTTGGAGGGTCGCAGGGGTGGTCGTGGCGACAGTCTCTCGTACTGGCAGCTATCCATTACATTCACCGACGCCCCAGTGTCGATGAGAGCGCTCACCGGAGACCCGGCCACCGTGATGTCACACATGGGCGGCGGCCTGCGTCTCGTGCCTTCCCTGCCAACAAACGAGATGAAGAACACTTCGTCATCCTCCGCCTCGCCCTCGAATTCCCTCTTGGTGTTGTCTGCCTGGGCGGTGGATTCTTCCAACGTCAGTTGGCGCACACTCGCCGCTGCACCTCGCGTGCCCCCAGCACTGCTGCGCACTCTTCCGCCTCTGCAAACCTTCGCGAAATGGTTCGCCCGTCCACACTTCAGACACGTCTGTCCTCTCGCGATGCACCTCCCGCCAGGTGGGTGATCTAGGCCGCAGTTGCCGCAGGCATCCCTCTGGGGAGCCCTCGTGGCTCCGCGCTGCTGGCTTGGTCGCCTCTGCAGTACATCCACTCTCTCCTCCTTGATTGCAGGCGCTTTCGGGGCCACAGCCGGCCGGTTGAGGGCTGCCTCCATCGCGTCCGCGCGTGCATTGGATAGCTCGTGGGACCGGCCCAGGATCAAGATCTCATCCAGGGAGATGCCTGGCTGCCGTAGGATGAGGCGTCGTAGTGGGACCAACCGGCAACCCTGGATAAGCTGCGCCCGAATCTCTGCTCTCTGGTCCGGTAGCGTGCATGATAGCGAGAGTTTACGAAGGCGGGCATAGAAGACGTCGATGGTTTCCGTTTCTTCTTGTCGCGCCTGGCGGAGCTTGAACCACTCGAAGTCGGGGTTAGTCTGGGGGTCAAAATGGCGATTTAGGGCCCTTATTGCACCCGCATAGTCGTTGGCGTTCCCTCTGTCTGGTAGGGTCTCAAAGAGGTCGTACAGCTCCTCGCCACCGTAGCACATGAGGAGAGACCTCTTGACTGTTTCATCCGTCTCCCGCACCCCGACAAAGTAGTGCTCCAACCGTCCGATCCATGAGCGCCATCGCACTGCCGCCGTAGAGGGGTCCGAAAGCTCGCTGAACGGGGGCAGCGGGGCTACCGCGCTATGTCCAGGCGCGGCGGGCGCTGGCTGCGCGGCCCGCTGCTGTGGCGGTTGCGTGGTGCCTCCTCCGCTAGTGGTGGGGGTGGTCATGCTTGCTGCACCTCTCCGTCACCACCCTCCTCTCTGGCCGTGGCTGCAGGTCCGCTCTCCGGGCGAGACCACAGTCTCTCTCCTCCCCCGCTTGGGATGAGTGTAGCTGCCTGGCTGGCGCTGCGCGCAGGCGAGACCACTGGCTGCTTCCTTCAATGCAGCTTCAGCTTCCAGGCAGGCACCGCCGAGGACGCCCTTGCAACTCTCCTCCCTCGCGCACACGTTCTCCGGGCAGGTGGGGGCCTTGCACAGCAGACTATCGAAGGGCACTCCCCACCCCACCCAGACACAGCCCGGGCTCGCGAGGGTCGATTTCCCCCTCCGGGGCGAGCTTACCGGCAGTGGGCGGGCCGACGATCCTCCCCCAGGGCTCCGGAGCTTCCCGAGCGGCCCAGACAGCCAGCGCGAGGGCGTGTGTGCAGAAGCGCGGCCTGCTCCGCCTCCGCGGACTGCCCGGAACGCCGCCAGCAGGTTCGTCTCACAGCAGGTACTCGGGAGGGGCGATGCGCGGGTGGGCTCCGCCCTCGTCGCCAATGTAGAGTATGGGGGGGGGGCAGGCCTAGTGGGGGTAGGCGCCACAAACAATAAGGGACACAGCAGTCAGGGTTACTGGTGTGGGCCAAAAGACCACGAGCGGTCTTGCGCCCGTTTATTTATGCCTTCGGGCGTGCCCGCCCTCCGGGTGCGTGTATGCGTGTTCTGCGTAGCGGAAAGGGCCGGATGGCTCCGTTACCACACATACAATATTGCATTTGAATACTCTATTAAAACGTATGAAATAAAAAAGGAAACCTCGGAAACATCAACAGAAATGATCTCAATTGGGATGCCCATCCTCATGGCATAGAGACAGCTCAGACGGCCAGTCCGAGCTTTTTATGCCTGCCTCACTCTAATTTCATAAGCAAAATTATCAGTGTTCGTGCTTTAAACGCGCTAGGTGTTCCTTCAGATCCTTTGGGAGAATGACTCATTTTGATACGTTCGTTTTAGCATTTTTTCGAGCCCCTCCGGAAAATGTTTCCAGTTGGGCTTGTTTTGGTAGGACGAATGTTTTTGTTTTGGGCTTCTTTTGAAGGTGAGTTGTGCTCGTTTTCCATTCAGATCTGGCAGCGCTGACGTTAATTACGTTCAGAGAGTGATAATGGACCAAAGATTCCAATCTCAAATAGCGGACTATGGAGGGAAATTCTGGCAATCTGGCCACACACTCAATCCTTTATCAGAACCAGCCACTGACTGATGGATCTACCTCTCGATTGGCCAAGAATCGATTCGGCGGTCGGGAATTGATTAGCCGAAAGGACCCAATGTTAGATTCACCGATTGATTAAAAAATAGACCCAAGAATAATTTCACTGTGGACCCAAGAATCTACTCACTGGTTGATCCCCGGATAGAGTCAATGATCGACCCAAGAGATACTCGCAAATCGACCATACTCGCATTTCATTTCAGTTGGCAATAGCAGGACGAGAATGCTCGATTAAACCACCATACATGTGAGTACGAAGTAATTCACTCGCAGCATTTTAGCGGCCCAGACCACCTGCTTAAACATTCTCTTTGTGTCTGACCCATTGTCTCGAGCCCGGTGTCAGACCCCCGTATTGTTTCCCTTCGTCTCCCCTCCCCTTTTTTTGCCTCTCTTTTCGTGTTGTTCTCTTTGCCTAGCCACCCTAATATCTTTACTCTCATATCTAATTTGCACCCTCCATCTTCTCCTATTCTCTCCCCCTTATGCCTATCCGTAACCGTTACTTTCTTTCTGCCCATCTATGATTCCTTAATTAGTATTTTTAACTCCTTGTACCCACTCCGTCTGTTTCCATCTTAGTCTAACGCATTGATTGTCTGTCTCTACCTCTAGATTTGGTCTGCTTGAAACCTAGCAAAATCTTTAAGGCAGTTGCACACATGAAGTCCAAAAAGACTAATTAAGCAGGCTGTTATCTGAATCTGATATTGGTTCTGTGCAATAGCCTGGCGAGGAACCAGCAAACGGTACTAGTGAATGCAGTAATTTTAGGAAAAGGTTAGCAGATAACTCCTGTTATCTGCTAACCTTGTTCCTAGGAGGGCGTTTTGTCTACAAAGTATTGTAGTTTAGAACGTTAGTGCAATTGAGGTGACCCAGGACTAAAACTTACATAATGCAGTGGTTTGGTAAATCGAAGTTTAGTACCGGTTGACTTGGTGTTCCTGATGACATGGTGTCATCTGGTAACCATTTTTAGGTCTCGGCCTGGCGAAAGCAGCGCATGCGCTGCTCTGCCATGTAGGAGCCTTTTGGAATCGATACGATTCCAGCGTGCATGCAGGGAGACTAACGAGGCAGAAGATGTGCACGCGGGGATTGGATGCTTTACTGGCGGCGTGATACACTGGGGACTTTTTTTTTCCGCCGCCAGTACAGGCAGTCCCAGCGTGCACATCTTCTGTCCGTCCCGTGACGGGCCGCGCTTGTTGTAAGATGTAATGGCAATGAAGCCCTGTACTCTTGTAAGGAGCCAGTTTTGTCGCTTAGCTCAATTAGGTGTTCCGTTTTATGCCTTGCCTCTTTACCCGCCTCTGATGCATGTCTGCACAATGATCTTAAAACACAACATTCTTCTTTGTGTGTGTCAGAAAGAGGGGACAGAAATTGGAGACATTTATTCAGTGGTGCGCTCGCGCACTCTGAGGAAGAGACGGTGAAGTGCATGTTATAAACACCAGAGGATGCACGGGCTAACAGCATTGACAGCTATGCTCCCTTAACACAGACTGAATCCGGGCGTACTTCCGGAGCAGGATTTGTCTTGGTCCTGCACTAATCTTATTATATTAATTCAATTCAATTCAAAATGCTTTATTCGGTATGTACAAGTACAACCATATAGCAACATACATCAAAACAGTAAAGAATCAAATTTATGCAAATTAAATACAAAAACATTTAAAATTACATCACTATCCATGCCAATATTGTTAAATCAATAAAGTATATCACTTTGTGTGCAGAGTTAAATTTAATCATTAAATACATTTTAATAATAGTTGTTAAGGGGGGAGTTAATTCAGTTTAGACATTTTAGCAGCAATTTGTTTGTAATGAAAGTTTGTGCAAATGCCAGTACAGAAATAAATATACAACAAACAATGTAACTTAACAGTAAATCACCGATAGTCATAGCCAACGGGTGAGCGGGGATAACGGAACGAGGGGATCATATAATAATTGATTTCCTGTGCCAGGTGCACTTTAAAATGTAGGTGGCCACGCGATAGCACACATTCGGGGATGCCAAATCAAACAACAATTGTATTGCGGCTCTTGTATTGTATATCTTATATTCTAAAAATAGTTGCTTCAAATAAAACTTCCTAAAACCAGTATAAAAATTACAAAAAAGTAAAAAGTGGCAGATGCTCTGTTTTGATTTCCCATCGCATGGGCACAGACATGACCCGGGTTTTTTTACGGTTGGGAAAGCCACCAGATGGTGGACTATTCCCAACCTCAGGCGTGCTAGAACGAAGCGATGAGAATTAATACTAACAAATGTAAGATAAGGTGGGAATCTTGTACTAAGATTGTACTCCAAATATAATTTGAACGTACTTTGCATTGCATACTCCTTCGTTCTGGTCCCTTTTGCATGGTCCAAGTAAATGGTTTTAAGGTTACGCTTTGTTAAAACCGATGTTGTTAAAATATCTTTAAAAATATCCTGGCCAAAGAGAATCTTTTATACCAGGAGTGAATATGTTCTAACCAGGGAATTTTCGAATGACGATCTAGTTGGATACAGTCCAAAATTACTTCCTGGGTAAACCTAGTTTCTTCTTTGGCCCATATGGACCGCCATAGGGACAAGGGACGCAATGCAATCAGATCTGCGGCATGATTTATGCCTAGCTCTCTGTGGGTAATCTCGTTTGAGGCAGAAGCGGGGAGGCATAATAGTCGTTTCAGGTACTTGTTTTCCTCTTGCTGGATGGACAGAGCAATCTGACGATTATATCCCCATATCCCTGCTCCATACAAAGCAGAGGACATGCACCTTGAATTATAGATAGAAATCATCTCACGGATTCTACGACCCCCCAATTTCGAGGCGAATCTGAAGATGCAATTTGTATTTCTGGTCATCTTCATACCAACACAGGATTGCTCGTTTACCCATCTCCCATCACCTGAAAAGGTGATACCTAAATAGCAAAAATGTCGGACTGCCTCAAGTTTATCCCCATCTAAAAAGAATGACTTGTTTTTCTTTATTTTCTTACCACAAGTCATAGTCATAGTCTTACCCTTGTTAATTTTAAGCTTTCTGCCCTGAATAAAAATATGAAATTTCTCAATTAACTTTTGCAACCCATTCGCGGTCCTGGAGATCAGGACCGCGTCGTCCGCATATAGTAGGACGGGTATTTGCTTTCCATTGATGATGGGAGCATCAGCATAAGATTCTTGTAAAAATTGATCAACCTGATTTATAAAAAGGGAGAATAAAAGGGGAGCAAGCACACACCCTTGTCGGATCCCTCTACCAATTTTAAAAAGGGGGGTGCATTCACCATTTGTTCCGAATCTAACCTTACTTGAAAGATTACCATACATTCTAGCCAAGAGGTGGATGATTTCAGGTGGTGCGCCCATGTCAAGTAGTACTGGCCAGAGCAGTGCGTGTTCCACTAAATCAAAAGCAGAACTTAAATCGGCAAAGCACATAAACAAATTCCCCTCCTTGGCTTTAGTGTACTTGCCGATGATAAGTTCAAGATTCACGCACTGCTCCATAGTTCCTAAACCCCTTCGGAACCCAAACTGAATAGGCGAAAGAACATTATTGTCCTCAGCCCAGGTCTCTAGTCTCACCAGAAGTATACGACTCAAAATCTTTAACGACGAGTCTAAAAGTGAAATTGGGCGATAATTTCGTGCTTCAGCCCTAGAACCCTTTTTAAAAAGTGGTACTAAGATGGATTGACCCCATGAGGTTGGTAACTCGTCCTCGATTGCAGCATTAAAATAACGGGTTAAAATGGGGGCCCATAGAACAATCTCAGATTTAAAAAAGTCCACGGGGACCCCATCTGGGCCCGGGGCTTTCCCCCCCTTACTCTTTTCAATTGCCACAATCACCTCGCTTAGTGTCACCGAGAACAATAATTTCTCCCATTTAAAACAGGTTGGAGTATCAGTTAAAACATTAGAATTAAAAACGGTAGTAAAATCAGAATTAAAAATCCCAGTAAAGTGAGCTATCCAGGCCTGACAACTGACTTGCGAAGTTAGTTCAGGGACATTGTCATTCTTCAAGAATGGGCTATTTATGGTGTCCCAAAAAAGTTTATGATCTTTAGTATCTGCAGCCTGGTCTAATTTTTCCCATGCCGCATCCTGCAATTCCTTCTTCCTAATGGAAAGTGCAGTTTTATAATTATGACGCTCTTCCCTGATCTTACAAACGTCTCTTGGTATTGCATCAAGTGAAGTTTTTAGCCTTTTTAAAGACTGCGCACAATGGTCATCAAACCACACCGCCTTAACTTTCCTTGATTTCCGAGGTTTGTGTGTCAGGGATTTCTCAATGGTTTTGGTAATAGTTAGGAATTTGGATAACAGAATTCGTGGGCATGGGTCCAGCAATAAGCAATATTCGACCTCCCCACAACAGTTTGTGATCACATTGGCAACAAGTTTAATGGGGTCAACTTTTGTCCATTTCACTCTCATCCCATTCGGTCTTACTGCAACAATGTCCTGAATTGGTTGACCAAAGGTATTCCTTTTGATTCCCCAACCCAATAGTTCAACGGTTACACTGTTGTGATCACTGACCGTTTGTTCAATCACCCAAACATTAATATAAGCTACAGAGCAAGATATCATAATATGATCAATAAATGTTTGACTGTTCCTCCCATGAAATGTTGGACATCTAACGTTGTTTTTGTTCTTATTACATTCAAGGAGGTCCAGGTCATATTTGGCCAATAGGTTATTCAGAGCACTACCATAGTTGTTATGCGGGAAATGATTATATACACATGTTGTTTCCGTTCCCGAGTACTCCTCCCTATGGCCACAAGCCCCCTTGAGTGCATAGGTACATGATTTAATGTTAAAATCTCCCACCCATATGATGGCAGCAGGTTTGGGTGTACTCAGTAAAAAGGCATCAATGGCCTGCTCTATATCAGAAATAAACTTTCCCTGTTTGTGCCCAGCAATGTTGTTATAAAAGTTCACTATTATTAAGTCTCTGCATCCGCTATGGACCATACGCAGAACCGAGGCATGTTCGCCTAGAACTACATGATCACTAACACAGAACTCAGTCAGTGCAGTGGATATCAGGGTCACGAGTCCACCCTTGGCTCGACCAGCTTGGGATGCCACAGCCTGCACGTTAAAAGAAGTATAGCCCTCAACATGTACTTCGGCCCTATCCCAAGTTTCTTGCAGGCAAATAATATCATAACCTTGTTTAATAAAATCAGCCCATATGGGGGTGTTTACCTTAGAGGCTAGCCCAGCTATATTCCACGTAATGGCCCTTAGGTTCTCTTCTAAGGCTACTTGGGATGGGTTGGTATCTATTGTGGCCGATAATATTATTGGATTTAACATACTTTTTTCGGCAGTACATGTGGTGGTATCTATCACATTAGGAATTCTTAAAGTAGTGTTTTCTGCATCCTGGAGAAGCACATCACTACTTTGGGGGTCATCAACCACATTGGGTAACACAGTAACGTTCCCCGCAACTCCACCTCCAATTGGACCCTCCCGCCTACCCTGCCCAAACTGTAATTTTCAATCACAATCATCAATGCTGGAAAAAACATCAAACCTGTTCCCTAATTCTAAAGGTGTAAAAGGCCTCAGGTGCTCCATTCTCCGAATGTTGTTATTCCTGTGGCCACTAAAGGGAACCGTGTTCCAACCTTGGTGATCGATTCGCTGATTTGGTGCATAAAGGGCAGTGGGGTCATTTGCGTAAACTGAACGATTTTTCCTTACATAGGATGTGGGGAAAACCAAAGACCTGGGATAGAAATAGGTCAAAGATCGAGGGCGAATTTGGCTATTACCATTGCCGAGGGGCCAGTTCAATATAAGAGCTACCGCTTCTGGGTCTCTGAAATTAATCAGAACTATATCACCTTCGACGTCTTTATTCCTTCCACCAAGCCATGGGAGACGTCTAACATGTAATATCTCACCATTTACTTTCCTGTTTATGGGTCTATATGTTCTTAGCCAGTGGATAGTTTTGTTTTTAAGCTGGGCATAATCCTCACTCTTATTAACAGTTAAAACAGGAACCCCAGTCAACACCACCACTAAGGGTGCAGCTTCTGGGGGTAAATCAACCCGAAGACCATGAGTCCCAGGAACCCCCTCCCACCTAAGGTTACCCTGCGCCTGGACAGTGCTCCCTTCTGGGGCAATACTGGCTTCCTCCACCAAATCCATAACGGGCTTGCTAACTAAATGTTCCTTCGGCAACAAAGGTTCATTTCTGCCCTGATCCGTAGTTAGGTGGCCCACAGTCTGCACTACATTCCTACTAAGATCAGGAGGTTCCCTGGGTGGATTTATAAGGGGAGCTCCAGCCTGTTTACTAGTACCATCCGTTGTAACCTTACCTACAACGGCCATATTTCTCATTGTAGATTCGATGTTCGCTAGCCTATGCTCCAGCTTCCTTAAGGTGTCAGTAATTGGTAAAAGGAGAATGCTAATCATGTCCCCCAGTTGGGGTAAAAAATCTATGGGAATGGGCACCTGTGGAATAACTTCAGCTGATAGAGCAGGCTCTGGGGGGGTCACAACAGGGTTCACAGCCGTTGGACAGGTACTAGTGGCCGCCGTCTGGCTATGATCTGGCCCAATTAATAACCCAGAAACAGACCCTTTAGAAAGATAGTGGCCAAATTCTGAATGCTGTGTTCTGGGGCCATTGGTCACCCCCACCCTACGCCTTTTTTTCCTGGGAGGAGGGCCATGAATAATCCCCTTGTTCGGATTCTTAGCCTTTTTTCCTACCCCCCGTCCCACAAGCCGCGTATTAAAAAGTTTAGAATGACTTATGGCATGTGGGGGGAGAGAATCGCTGATAACCTGAACACTAGGGACACAGTTTGTGGGCGAACAGTCACGTAACAATAGCGGAACACCCTCTTGCGAGAGGGGGGTGTCGTTTACACCATTACTACCACTCTCGACAACAGGAATGTTTGGGGAAACAACCTCTGGAGCTCTACGTTTCATGTTTTCAATAGAGCGACGACGTTCTAGTCTGCGCTCCTCCAGGGTAGTGTCCAGCTCCTTATCCGTTACGATAGTTTTTTTAAAATAACTGTCAAGGGGGCCATTTACCACTGGCCTTGGTTTCTCCCCAGGCATAACAGTCTCACTAGAAGCCATGGCAATGTTTAAAAGAAAAGAGAAACTCCCAATTACCACGATGCAGCAGAGTCACTCCTGGCCCAGCCCAGCCTCGATCGGCCTCGGAGGGTCTCAGAGGGTCCGCCCTTAGTCCGGGCTTTGTCCCGGGTGATGTCCCGCAAACGCGTCCCGCTGACGCGTAATACCTTCAGATATTATACTGGCTGTTGATAGAGGGGGCGGAGTCACGGGAAGAGGCGGCAGGTGTGCTGGATGGAACACGCACAGCCTGCTGGTCCTCGCAGTCCCGTCCTCCTCCACAGCAGCTCCCCGATCAACTTTCAATGCACAACGGGGCTCCCTGGACACAGGTTAGGTGAGGTCAATGCCCTACGGGGCTCCAGTAGGCAGCAAGCAACGCAGGTCAAGTACTCCTCTACGAGCGGCTCCCGCAAAGCGGGGGCCGCGAGGAGTTTTCAGCGGTCAGCAGGGGGCGGAGTCACGGGAAGAGGCGGCAGGTGTGCTGGATGGAACACGCACAGCCTGCTGGTCCTCGCAGTCCCGTCCTCCTCCACAGCAGCTCCCCGATCAACTTTCAATGCACAACGGGGCTCCCTGGACACAGGTTAGGTGAGGTCAATGCCCTACGGGGCTCCAGTAGGCAGCAAGCAACGCAGGTCAAGTACTCCTCTACGAGCGGCTCCCGCAAAGCGGGGGCCGCGAGGAGTTTTCAGCGGTCAGCAGGGGGCGGAGTCACGGGAAGAGGCGGCAGGTGTGCTGGATGGAACACGCACAGCCTGCTGGTCCTCGCAGTCCCGTCCTCCTCCACAGCAGCTCCCCGATCAACTTTCAATGCACAACGGGGCTCCCTGGACACAGGTTAGGTGAGGTCAATGCCCTACGGGGCTCCAGTAGGCAGCAAGCAACGCAGGTCAAGTACTCCTCTACGAGCGGCTCCCGCAAAGCGGGGGCCGCGAGGAGTTTTCAGCGGTCAGCAGGGGGCGGAGTCACGGGAAGAGGCGGCAGGTGTGCTGGATGGAACACGCACAGCCTGCTGGTCCTCGCAGTCCCGTCCTCCTCCACAGCAGCTCCCCGATCAACTTTCAATGCACAACGGGGCTCCCTGGACACAGGTTAGGTGAGGTCAATGCCCTAAGGGGCTCCAGTAGGCAGCAAGCAACGCAGGTCAAGTACTCCTCTACGAGCGGCTCCCGCAAAGCGGGGGCCGCGAGGAGTTTTCAGCGGTCAGCAGGGGGCGGAGTCACGGGAAGAGGCGGCAGGTGTGCTGGATGGAACACGCACAGCCTGCTGGTCCTCGCAGTCCCGTCCTCCTCCACAGCAGCTCCCCGATCAACTTTCAATGCACAACGGGGCTCCCTGGACACAGGTTAGGTGAGGTCAATGCCCTACGGGGCTCCAGTAGGCAGCAAGCAACGCAGGTCAAGTACTCCTCTACGAGCGGCTCCCGCAAAGCGGGGGCCGCGAGGAGTTTTCAGCGGTCAGCAGGGGGCGGAGTCACGGGAAGAGGCGGCAGGTGTGCTGGATGGAACACGCACAGCCTGCTGGTCCTCGCAGTCCCGTCCTCCTCCACAGCAGCTCCCCGATCAACTTTCAATGCACAACGGGGCTCCCTGGACACAGGTTAGGTGAGGTCAATGCCCTACGGGGCTCCAGTAGGCAGCAAGCAACGCAGGTCAAGTACTCCTCTACGAGCGGCTCCCGCAAAGCGGGGGCCGCGAGGAGTTTTCAGCGGTCAGCAGGGGGCGGAGTCACGGGAAGAGGCGGCAGGTGTGCTGGATGGAACACGCACAGCCTGCTGGTCCTCGCAGTCCCGTCCTCCTCCACAGCAGCTCCCCGATCAACTTTCAATGCACAACGGGGCTCCCTGGACACAGGTTAGGTGAGGTCAATGCCCTACGGGGCTCCAGTAGGCAGCAAGCAACGCAGGTCAAGTACTCCTCTACGAGCGGCACCCGCAAAGCGGGGGCCGCGAGGAGTTTTCAGCGGTCAGCAGGGGGCGGAGTCACGGGAAGAGGCGGCAGGTGTGCTGGATGGAACACGCACAGCCTGCTGGTCCTCGCAGTCCCGTCCTCCTCCACAGCAGCTCCCCGATCAACTTTCAATGCACAACGGGGCTCCCTGGACACAGGTTAGGTGAGGTCAATGCCCTACGGGGCTCCAGTAGGCAGCAAGCAACGCAGGTCAAGTACTCCTCTACGAGCGGCTCCCGCAAAGCGGGGGCCGCGAGGAGTTTTCAGCGGTCAGCAGGGGGCGGAGTCACGGGAAGAGGCGGCAGGTGTGCTGGATGGAACACGCACAGCCTGCTGGTCCTCGCAGTCCCGTCCTCCTCCACAGCAGCTCCCCGATCAACTTTCAATGCACAACGGGGCTCCCTGGACACAGGTTAGGTGAGGTCAATGCCCTACGGGGCTCCAGTAGGCAGCAAGCAACGCAGGTCAAGTACTCCTCTACGAGCGGCTCCCGCAAAGCGGGGGCCGCGAGGAGTTTTCAGCGGTCAGCAGGGGGCGGAGTCACGGGAAGAGGCGGCAGGTGTGCTGGATGGAACACGCACAGCCTGCTGGTCCTCGCAGTCCCGTCCTCCTCCACAGCAGCTCCCCGATCAACTTTCAATGCACAACGGGGCTCCCTGGACACAGGTTAGGTGAGGTCAATGCCCTACGGGGCTCCAGTAGGCAGCAAGCAACGCAGGTCAAGTACTCCTCTACGAGCGGCTCCCGCAAAGCGGGGGCCGCGAGGAGTTTTCAGCGGTCAGCAGGGGGCGGAGTCACGGGAAGAGGCGGCAGGTGTGCTGGATGGAACACGCACAGCCTGCTGGTCCTCGCAGTCCCGTCCTCCTCCACAGCAGCTCCCCGATCAACTTTCAATGCACAACGGGGCTCCCTGGACACAGGTTAGGTGAGGTCAATGCCCTACGGGGCTCCAGTAGGCAGCAAGCAACGCAGGTCAAGTACTCCTCTACGAGCGGCTCCCGCAAAGCGGGGGCCGCGAGGAGTTTTCAGCGGTCAGCAGGGGGCGGAGTCACGGGAAGAGGCGGCAGGTGTGCTGGATGGAACACGCACAGCCTGCTGGTCCTCGCAGTCCCGTCCTCCTCCACAGCAGCTCCCCGATCAACTTTCAATGCACAACGGGGCTCCCTGGACACAGGTTAGGTGAGCTCAATGCCCTACGGGGCTCCAGTAGGCAGCAAGCAACGCAGGTCAAGTACTCCTCTACGAGCGGCTCCCGCAAAGCGGGGGCCGCGAGGAGTTTTCAGCGGTCAGCAGGGGGCGGAGTCACGGGAAGAGGCGGCAGGTGTGCTGGATGGAACACGCACAGCCTGCTGGTCCTCGCAGTCCCGTCCTCCTCCACAGCAGCTCCCCGATCAACTTTCAATGCACAACGGGGCTCCCTGGACACAGGTTAGGTGAGGTCAATGCCCTACGGGGCTCCAGTAGGCAGCAAGCAACGCAGGTCAAGTACTCCTCTACGAGCGGCACCCGCAAAGCGGGGGCCGCGAGGAGTTTTCAGCGGTCAGCAGGGGGCGGAGTCACGGGAAGAGGCGGCAGGTGTGCTGGATGGAACACGCACAGCCTGCTGGTCCTCGCAGTCCCGTCCTCCTCCACAGCAGCTCCCCGATCAACTTTCAATGCACAACGGGGCTCCCTGGACACAGGTTAGGTGAGGTCAATGCCCTACGGGGCTCCAGTAGGCAGCAAGCAACGCAGGTCAAGTACTCCTCTACGAGCGGCACCCCGGCACCCGCGTTTCGGTAGGCCACAGTTTATAGCCAACACCTTCCTCAGGATTAATTGCAGATCCCAATTTCTATATATGTAAAATAATTATACAGAATCATTGAATCGCGATTCCTCTTGTCAGAACTTGATCCGCTACTCAGCACATGAGCTTCATCGAGGATCTCATATATTTCTTAGGCTTGTTTGAATCGTAGCACCTCATAAATATTATTCCGTTGGTGTCCTCATGAAAGTTAATATTATAAGAATGCGTTACCTTTAGCCAAATCCTTTATATGCATCAAAGGCGGTGAAGATAAAACAGTCTCAGATCTGGGATCTAGTCGCACCCTTTGCGGCAGTGACATGCTCTCCGTTCCAGCTGCACAACCTCCAGAGTCTCCCTCACTGTGCTGTTGTTACACTGTGTGTGAGTGGTCGACATGTTTCAGCCCGTGTGTGCCCAATCGGGTCTATGAGCTTCCTTCAGGACCAAGGAACACACTTTGGAATGAGGTTACGTGCAGGAGCAAGTTTTGCACTTACCCTTCTTCTTAAGTGAACGTATTCGGACACTTATGTGTTGTAGATTCGGCTGTGTCTACAACTTATATAAAGGGGAATTCGCCTCCATTGGGGGATGGGCGACTGGACTGTCTTTCTGGGTCTCAAAAACAACTTGTGCTGCAGCCCTCTGCTGTGCCGGTTATTATATTATAAAATTGTATTCCAGGGCTCTAGCCTCTCTCCATCTTCTTGAATTCCCTGCGGCCAAGCCGCCCCTATTCATCTCTCCTCTGCCAGCGTCCCGGGGCCTCCGCGGTCTAAATTGGATATCTAGCGCAGCCTCCATTCTTTGCTGGAAGCGGGGAGGGCGGGGCGTTCTCTGAATCCCGTATGCAGGAGATTGACCCATCCGTTAGGCCTTGGCGCTATCGACCCGTTCCCCTTACAGCTGCTTAAGGAACATTGATTTCCAGTACAGAGCTCTTTGCTGGATTCATGGCGGTACGTGATGATCCCTTAGCAACATGTATGTTCTACCGACGCATGTGAACGTGCATATATACTACAACGCCTAGTCAGGGGTAGTAAGTCGTATATGAATGCACTTGGAATATATGTCCCACCCGTTGCTCCGCCGTTCCTAGTCCTTCAGCCCCCAAAATGAAAGCGTCAGGGAAAGCAGGTCTAGATAGTGCACATCTGTCTACGGGTGTGGATTTGTTTGTGCGGGAGTACAATGGTGGGAGGGTTTTGCTGCTCTCTTTGGATGAATGGTGCGGTAACTCTCTGGGAGCTGATCGACAATTTTTCTTCAGGGAATTGCACACTCTATTATGTTTTGTTAATTCCGCTTATAAGCGCGTTGATACCCAAACAAAAGGCATCATGGCACTGTGACCAAGGAGGAGTAGAATAAACCAGCATTAAAAATGCAATAGGTCTCGCCTTTCATTAAGTTAAAGCCATTTGCGTTGCTTTACAATACCATTAGCAAAGCAAATGGCTTTAACTTAATCAAAGGTGAGACCTATTGCATTTTCAATGCTTGTTCAGAAAATGGAGCGACGCAACCGGTGGAGTGCCCTGCGAGTCAATGAAAGGGCCTAAACTGTGGTATTTTACTGAGTTGTGGGGAGTTTGGGAGTCGGGGTAAGGCGAGAGTTGGGGCCGGGGAATGAGGAGGTCATCTTTTATTGTGTATCCCCTTTAGGGTGCTCCACTTGGAATGATCTATCACGATATTTAGGCCATAATTTAAATATTGAGTCCAATTCTGGGGTCCGCCTCTGGCTATTGGTCACTTGCATGTTCATCAACCACAAAGGCAACGCCTAGAGAATTGTCTAGATATGGAGGTAGTGGGTGGATTATAGAGCTCAGTTCTGCAGTCTTCAGTTGACAATTGTGTTAAGCTCTGGAGGCAACGCATGTAGCATGCCTACTGGATCTGGAGGCCTTATATTGTTTTTATAGTATTATCTCTTATTTAAGGCTGCATCTGCAGGATTGCATTTAATCATGGTGGGTATATCTCCATATTTGGATTAATTCTGGAGGCATAATTTCTTTAACTATCGCGTCTAGTTTCGGGATCAGAGTATTAGTTCCAGAGACCACAACCATGTCCTATTTGTTCAAGGCTGGGACAAGTGTGTGTATATGTGATTTGTGGGAGGTTTGGCGTGATGCATGAGGTTCTGAGGGATGCTTTACATCTTGCACACTGTGCTTGCAATTGTGTTTACAAGAGTACGAAGTGAGAGTATAGTGTTTTTTAAGTGTCTTTCTATTAGCCTGCATGGAATCCTGAAGGGCAGGTTTCTGTCTCCTTGGTCGGTCCTAAAACTATGTTGAAAGTGTAGTGTTAACTAAGGTGCGCGTACTCTGGGTTAGGGTACATAATTACTAATTTCTGTCTCATTTAGTAAAGATCAGAGCCGAGTACCATAGCTACCTGCAGGATACTAGTGTTGAAGAGGAAGAGGCCAGTAAAATAATCTATGCCTTTAGTTCTGCATAATGCTCGTAAGATGCTGGAGTCAGAATGGGTCTGTAGAGGTACCGTAGGATGTCCGAAGCATTCGCAGTTTTAGGAGAAACAGGCAAAACCTGAGGTTTGTGAAAACATGCCGCTGTCCAAAGTTAATAGGTTAGATTCTGCTGTGTGGTTTGTAGAGCCTGTGAAGGATGTCTAATGCCATACGTGCAGAAATAGTTGTATGTAGAGGAAGTGAGGAACTTGTGTCGAGGTATTGGAGTGCCTGTCTTAATTCACTCTGTAGTGCGATGATGGATGTTTGAAAGTTCCACAGGGGATTACCAATTATTTCCACTCCATCTAATAGAGCCACTGCTTGTAGTCTCAAAAGGACACCCATTAATCGTTTAGGACTGTACCTGATGTTATAAAAGTGGAACATAAGTTCCAAGTGGCAGAAACTGTTGGAATCTATTTAAGTGAAGGCGCCCTCTGCAGTACGCATCTCGTGAATTTATTTCACACACATTGTTTAAATTCTTTTGCATATCCTTACTGTGCATAAAAGAAAAGGGGTTTCATTATGCATGGACAATCTAACACCTCTGCTGCATTGATATTCTTTAAACAAATTATTTTTACCAGAATTATTCTGCACCCTTAGCCATGGTCTCCCACTGTTTTAAGTATCATATCCCATGCACCTCACTGCCTTTCCCTTTCCCCTCTTATTATTTTTTTATTTATAAGTTTTATATAGCGCTAGCTAGACCCGGGGGTATCTGAGCACTTTACATACGCAAGGGAACACAAGTTGCATTACATAGCAGGACATTGGGATGCATAAAGACATAAACTAAAACATAATAATTAGGCATACGTTACATAGCAGGACACAAGGGTGCAAGAGGATAGATAGAGCAACACATAATGATTGGGCATACAGTGAAGGGAACGGAGGAAGCTCAAAAGATTGAAAACAGTTCCATAACCACCTATCCTTGATGGACACGTGAGCTGGGAGTCAGCTAGGTTACTGAAGTCTAGGTTCGTTGACATTGGCCAGTGAAGTATTTCTTGAGTAGAAGGCGTTGCAGGTCCCCTTTGAAGCAGGGGAAGGAGGGGTTGCATCTGAGGTCAATTGGGAGTGAGTTCCATATCCTGGGTACGTTACCAGAAAATTATCTTTTATCCCAGTGTCCCAAAGAGTCTAGACAATCGGTTGTTAACCTGTGGGCTGTGGACGCCTGGGGATCCCCAACACCTACTAATTGGGCCAGTAGCTGTTTAGAAAATGAAATGATGTTAGCAGATTATTAAAGTATTCGTACATAGAAAAAAACAACATTTAACATTTTATAACACTCATGTAGTAATGCATAATTTGAAATTGGGAGTTAAAATTAGGTTTGCATCCTTAGCTTGATTCATGGGGTCAACACAAGTACAGCACACTCAATGTAGTATGATCGATCAGTGTCCTGCATTGAAGCACTGATATGCGCAAACAAAAAGAAAGCATACTTTATAAGTAAAACAAGCATTGGCAAAGTAAATAGGCGTCGCCTATGCGAGAGCTATTGACTTTGGCAATGTTTTTTAGCCGTTTTGTACACCAGTGGGGCTGCTTTTGAGCATGGCTAAGTTAGTGGCGTGGGGTAGAGTAGAGTAGAGCAGATTGGGGTAGGTTGGAGTGGGGTAGAATGGGGTAATTCTAGTGGGATAGATGGAGCTAGAGTGAGGTAGACTGGAGTGGGGTAGATTGGAGTTGAGTATAGTTTGGTAGATTGGAAATGAGTGGGGCAGATTTAATTGGGTTAGTTTGGGGTGGAATGGGGTAGACTAAGGTTAAGTGGGTGAGTTTGATGTATATTATAGTGGGGTCAATTTGGGTGGATTGGAGTGGAATAGATCAGGGTAGAGTCGAGTGTGGTATGTTATAGTAGATTGGAGTGGAGAGGAGGGGATAGATTGAGAAAGAGTGGCAGGCCTCAACAAATCTACTCGCCCACTCAATATGGTGAGTCAGATTTTACCAGAGCAAGCTATATTTAGGGCCCTCTCGCCCCTTCTGGTGAGCTAAAAGACAGATGTTCTGTTAACTCACAAAGTGAAGGAACATTAAAGATGCCTTTAAATCTTGTTTTTATCTTGTCACATTTAGTATGTGTTTAGAGACAGAGGTCAAAAGTCAGTTTACATCTACAATTACCTTTCTTTTTCTGACTGCAAAGATACAGAATTTTGTGAATTAAACTGTCTGACAAACGTGCTGTACAAAAAGTGTGCAATGGAAGTACTGTAGAATGTCCTATTTTATTCTAACACGCAAATAGCTCAAATGTTCTGTACAAATATTTTAGAATACATTTCAGTTGCTATGAAAGCCCTTGTTTTGTAATTGTGCATGATGAAAAGAAATGTTTTAATAGGATGAAAACAAATCAGAACACTTTACTTTGTGATGTGAAAATTATAAATATGTTTGCTGAAACCCAATTTCCACAGTTTATTGTTATGCACTATATACTTTTATAAGTAAAACTGCATATTAGTGGAAATGTTTTTGGCTATTTCAATATAAAGTGTGCTGTCTGTAATTGACAGTGCACTACCACCTCATGCTTTAGTAATATATTTACTAAAAGTATGTTTTCAAAGATGAACTCACAAACAATCCTACACCTGTCCTGATGGCAATGCTGTTAGTTAACTTAGAGGCAAGTCAGGGTTCATGTGTACCCTATTTGTGGGCTAGATTCTTATTATGCATAGAGCAAACGTTTAGACTATTAAATCAAACCAAGAAAGAAGGGGGGAGTTCTTAGATGAAGTATAACTGGACAATTGCGGGATCCAAATCAGTTAAAAATACTGTGGTGCACCCAGGTTGTTCACCTTTAATGCTGGGGACCTCTGGTATATCTAAAAACAATAACTGGATGGAAAATGAGGACAATGGCGCAATCCACCTCCCTGCTCACTTTAGAATACAGTGAGGGGCTGCCTATTCTAGCCATTGGTTAACCACACAGTGAGTGACATTTCGCTTATTTATAAGAAGCACATCCACAAATGAAGTAGTTTCCATTAAGTGTTAAGGACTATTGGGGCAGTCAGTCCCTGAGACCAAAGTATTCTTGCTTTTCATCATTTTCTAAAATTATTGTTGGAGAAGCTGCCAGACACTCATCATCAGCTTTGCAAAAATCAAAAAACAATAAATATTGGCATTGCCAGTGCTTGGTTTCGCAGTGTTTGTGTACGTCTGGGCTAGGTCAGAGATTCTATATAAAGCAAAGATTATTAAAATGGTGATGAGTGTAATAAATGAGGCTAGATTGCTGTGGCTTCCTTTTCAAGTACCTTTATGTGTAGTTCTGTATATGCAGCCTTTGTGTTGGGAGATGCCCCTCGTAGCAGGATGGTCTCCAACCTGGAGCACCAATAACAGAGGTGTTAACTATCTACACCTGGCTATTCAGAGCCACAAAGACTCATCATGAATAAGACAAAAGGGGGGTTTTGCTTAAAGGACCCTTCTTGCTCTGAACAGATTGTAGCCCCTTCATCCCCACCATCTACCAGGTGGCAGTTCCAAAGGAAGAACCTAATCGAATTTCTATGGGAGCCTTGTCTCCTTTGTTCGCATTTCACTGCCTAGGTCTTCTCCCGCCTGCATCCTGATACACTTCCACTGTCAAAACGTTACTCTTTAAGTTGTGCACAGTAACAGGCCCAGAACCTTTAAAATCGAGCTTGCATGCCTTCATAACTCTGCTTCACTTACATATACATACATCTACCGCATTGCCAAATACATAAACATTCACAACATACACTTGGATGGGGATTAGATGACAAAACAGGTTATAAATATGACTGCACATTGGCTGGACACTCAGCCAGTGCCAAGTAACTAACTGTTAGTGTGGGAGCCGGAAAAAAAGTTACTTTACAAACTCTTGAAGAAAATCTTTTAACAAGGCTTTATTTATTTTTTCCTTTTCTGCGATAACTCCCAGTGTGCAGTGTAAAGACCCTGTATCAATGTTGGGATCAGCCGCGGCCCGTGGAAGGAGTTCCGTGGGGCGGTAAGGCGGGGCGGGGGAGGGGCAGGGTGGGGGGGTTCTAAAAAACGGAATATGGACAATTGCAGGTAAGTAAACAATTAAATAAATAAAACGAATTTCGTAGCACGCGCTACGAAATTCGTTTTATTTATTTAATTGTTTACTTAGCTGCAATTGTCCATATTCAGTTTTTTAGAACCCCCCACCCTGCCCCTCCCCCGCCCGCCTTACCGCCCCACGGAACTCCCTCCACGGGCCGCGGCTGGTTGGGATACTCCAGACGCTTTAAAGGGGCTGTCCTAGACTTGGCACGCAACAGGCTAGGGCTTTTAATGTTTAAATGATGTGTACACTTGGAAGCACATGTTTAAGTTGTCTGTCCCGGGTATAGAGCACTATGTTTCTTTCTATAGTTTACATTCTCCGAATGCTTTTATTTATTTGTTTGTTTGTAAAGCGCCAGAATCAACCCCCGAAGGGGTATCTCTGCGCTCGGACGGGCAGCGTGTAGAGAACTGTCTACTAAGAATCAGAAACCAAAGAGAGAGGTCTTAAACTGTTTTCTAAAATGGAGATAGTCCGTACACTGTCTTAGTTGTAAAGGGAGCTTATTCCAGTAGCGGGGGCCCAGATATGATGGGGACTTCTCACCCTGTCTGGTCCTTTTATTTCCAGGTACCACAAGAAGGGATTTGGATCCTGAACGGAGAGACCTCCGGGGTGTGTAAGGGATGAATTTATCAGCAAGGTAAATGGGGCCAGACTTAAACAAGGCCTTATATATAATACAACAGACCTTGAACTGCACTCGCTCCCGTATGGGGAGCCAGTGGAGCTGATATAACAAAGGGCGAGAGGCAGTCCTGGGGGGGGGGGTTAGGGGGGGGCATTAAGGATCAGGCGTGCCGCCGTGTTTTGGACAACCTGTAGTCCAGAAGTCAGTCCTAACTCAGAAAGCCTTCTCCCACCATACTCGTAAAACCTTTCATAAAAAATTCACCTCAACACACTTTTTATTATTCAAAGTGATCTTCTTCTTACCTGCCATCCTCTGCATACTTTTTATTTCCGAGTATAGCATTGTCTGTCTCAAGCCTGCCTGCTTCAATCCTTCTTATTGTAATTTTGCCATTGGCTAATACCTCATTTCATAGATCACAACCGCTTCTCTTTAAAACCTTATTCCTGTAATCAAACATAACTAAATCTCCGATCTAGCGCACCAAACATTCAACTGAAACCACATAGCCTCCTTGCTAATAATCACACCTTCCTGATATTATTATACAGGAAAATAACTGAAGTGAATGTTGGCAATTTCTTTCTTAAGTGAACATGACTAGTCCCAAAAACCACAAGATTAACTACTGACCGAAGTTAGCATGCTACTCGCCTTAAAGGGCTTCAACATCATCAGTGGTAGTAAGTGCTAAATAAATCCAATTACAGTTACTAAATGAGTATTAAGAAAGACAATATGTCTTGCCTCTGGGACCTGTTGGCTTTGCCACTAGTTTTTTAGGTCGAGCCTAGCACACCTCTAGGAGATGACCTTTTGGAACTGGTCTGCACTTTTCAAGCACTCGTGCTTGTGGCGGCATCCACCTTGCGGGAGCGAGCAGCGGCGTGCAGGGGCCATCTGTTTTCAATTAGCGTGGCCGCGCCCGTACTTGTTTCGTTCTGCTCTCTCCTCGCAGTTCGCTGTCCTTCTCCCCTGCTATTTCAGGCACCCCTGGCACTCTCTCACTTTAGCATTTCCACCTCCGAAGCCTGCATCTAAAGCAAGCTGCAGCAAGTCTCAGCAATCTGTGTTCAAGCGAAGCGCTGTATTTCTACGTAACGCATTGTGTGATCCTAGGCAAACATTTTATATTACAAACCCTCCTTTTACTTCGTTGTCACGTGGCAGCACTTACAATAGGTGAGTTCGCAAGGTGTGCATTGTACAAACCAATATGATGTACTAACCTCAAACGCCTCTGCATGTTATAGAACTTTTTAAAATGTTTTTTTAAAGAACGCTCCATTGATCTTTCCAAAGTTTGCTGCAAACAATTCTTTGCAGCTTCGCACTCGGTGCAGGGCCTGCCGCCTAGCTGTGTGCGCACTGCTTCTGGGCACTGCTCCAGGACAGGCCGCTAGTATACAGAGCTAGCCCCATCCTGCTGCCGAGTCTCCCTGCCCTCTCGGCCCAAGTGCCTAATTATAGCGCCTCGCAAAATGAAGGCGTTCCAGGAATGAACAGTAAAACCCAATGGATCCCACCGCCCCTCAGCCCCTCCCCGGGACTGGTTTCAGGCAGCTGTCTGGAACATGTGCTCTTGCCACTGTAAAAGCGCCCCCTAATTGTCATCTTTTCGGGGATTAGGTCATGTTGCAGTTTCTGTTTTGAGGATTTCAAGGGTTGAAAAGAAAACCAACATGTTAAGGGAAGATGTACTCTCGATGAACCACCCTGGACGGTTTAAGGCCCTCAGTAATCACATTAATAATCAGATAGTCGCATAGCGCTTCACCATTCACGCTTCTAAGCGCTGTAATTGACGATATTAGTTATCAATCGCATCGCTTTCATTGGCCTCAGACAAATGAAAGGCAGAGTTTCTTCAGGTCCCTCACAGATGTCTGACGCAAGTGCATATCTCGCTGAGCTAGTGTCGATTGAAACAACGAAATCGACACTAAAATTTAGTGCCTTCCTACCCCGGCCTCATTTTCTCCACAGCCTAAGAGGGTTGTGTGTTTTTGTTATTCACGGTACCACACGTTTTTAGGGTGCTGTACGTGTGGCCACCACTGACACCTCTTAGAGGTTGTGGCCACCACCAAAAAGGTGCAGGTAGCCGTATATGCTTGTTTATTGGTCCTGAAGAATTGCCATTTAATATAATACAAGGCAAGAAACATGTCGACCTTTTTATTCCTTTAGCACATATTACTCACATACCTAATGGTGAGAGATGTGCGGATTGTTTGATTTTAATCAGGGTGGTGACCATACTTTATTAAAATTGTTTGAAGTGGATCACCTACCCCTGTTTTAGTACACTTACCTTTCACTTCACTTGCACCTACACCATTTATCATAACTAATTTTCCCCCCCACACACCTCGCTCACCGGCGTTTGGAAATAAAGATCTCCGACAGGAAGGCCCCCTTGGGGTGCCTGATCGGGCATTGCACCGCCGGCCCGATAAGGAGCAAAGACCCGGTGATGAAGCAAGACACCCGCTTGTTGGGTGTGTGAGGGTCTTCTTTTCCAGAAGGAGTAATTTTTACTCCTATCCATCTGATTGCTTTAACAACATCACCCTGGGATCTGAGTGACTTTAACACACACTGCGTTAATATTAGGAACTGCATACCTTTCTGTTTTCACTATTTATTTTTATCACAGGAATTTTGAACTCTCATATTGGAAGGTGCTCTCATATATGATAATGAAGAGAAAGGCGTCTCTGCAAAATAAAATATTTGCCTAGGATAACATAATGAGACTAGTTTATGGATTAAGTATATTACTGTTAGGTCGGGTAGATTATTTAAGTTACTAGGCCTGCAGGTCTCATAACATTTTTATGATTAATCAAGGCCTGAGTGGAGTAGCTTGGGGTAGATTGGATTGGGGTGGAGTAGAGTAAATGAAAGCGGGGTCTATTGGGTAGATTAGAATAGGATAGATTGGAATGGAGTTGGGTAGTTTGGAGTGGGATAGATCGGGTTGGGTTAATTTGGAGTGGGGTAGAGTGGAGTTGGATCAGTTAGATTGGGGTAGAATGGGTTAGATTGGGGTGGGGTGTGGTAGATTGAATTGGGATGGAGTGGGGTAGAGTGGAGTACATTTGAGTGGCGTAGATTGCAGTGGGATAGTGTGGAGAGGGGTAGAATGTGGTGTACTGGAGTAAAGTAAATTGGGTTAGACTGCAGTGTGGCATATTGGAGTGGGGTAGATTGCAGTGCAGTTGGATAGATTGGAGTAGAAATCGGAGTGGGATAAATTGGGGAAGAAAGGAGTGGGGCGGAATGGGGTATATTGGAGTTGGATGGGGTGATTGGGTTAGATGTGTTGGAGCGGGGTAGACTGTGGTGGGGTAGATTTGAGTGGAGTGGGGGAGACTGAGGTAGATTGTAGTGAAGTGGGATAGATTGGAGTGAAGTTGAGATTGGAGTGGGGTAGTTGGAGTGAAGCGGAGTAGATTGGAGTGGAATAGGGTACACTGGAGTGGAGTGCGATAGATTTGGGTAGATTGGCATGGAGTGGGGTAGACTGGAGAGAGGTAAGTGGAGTGGAGGGGTGTAGAGTGGATGTGTTGTGTCCTATTGTGAGAGGTGTGGAGTGGCTTGGAGTCGAGTGGCATGGCGTAGAGTGCAGGGGCATAGAGGAGAGTGTAAGGTCATTATAGAGTGGTGTGGCTTAGATTGCGCCGGCTTAGAGTAGAGCAGGGGTCTTCAAAGTGTGGGGCGCGACCCCCAGGGGGGCCGTGAAGTGATGGAAAGGGGGTCGCACATTCCCAGTCACACTTCTGCCTAGGCCGATCGGACAACAAAGGATTCAGCCCTTCTCCTCCCCCGTAGTGTGTCTCGGCTCGAGCTGCTGTGGGCTCTGGGCTGTGTCTGCAGTCTTATCTCCAGCACAACCCAGCACGCCTGAGTTTTTCACAGGTCGTTAAAGACCATTTGCATGTTTACATACCTTTTGTAAACTGGTTACTGAGGCTGTCCCCGCAGTACTGTGAAGCCGGCAGGCGAGCGCAACTGTCTGGTCGCATTTACACATGGGAGGAAGCAGTGCATTCATTAGATTCCGTATGTGCATTTTAAGATTATTAATATTTTGGTCTGCATTTGGTGCAATTCACTCCGTTTAGCTGGATGACGTCACATTCAAATCTGCCATAAGTCAAATAGGACCGAGCAGAAATGGAGTAAGGCGCGACAGGTAACCACTACCAGAGTGCTTTCTGCGGCGGTGGAGCGGTCACTACTCCATGCCGTGAATATTACACTCTGCGATCTGGCGTTTTCCGTTTACTCAGTTAAAGCACGCATCTCCATCATTTTTTATTTTATTTTTTTTAACAGACTTTATTGGGTCACAAAACAGAATACAGTCAATCCCCTTCCCCATTACTCCGCCCTCCAGCCAATTCAGAGCGTAGAGCAGTGACCAGTCCACCAAACTGATCATAACTGTACAGCACACGCATCTCCATCATTACAGGGCTCTTGGTAGCTGCAGGAATGATTGTGATTTTTATTGCATATAACAATAAATGTTTTCCCGTACTCACCCGAGGGGCTGACTGAAGGCTTGCTGTCCAAAATCAACACTGCCAAATCAAGGATGCCACCAAAAGGGGGACGCGGTTGGGAGTAGAGGTGGCAGTGAAAGATAGGAAAGCCCCGTTTTCACTGTCCACACAGGGCGTTGCACTTAGTGTGTGTGTGTGACAAACTGAATGGGCAGGTCGATGCCCACGGCTTGCTAGGTGTATAACTGCAACACCCACTGCTGTACATCTCCTTCATCGCGCGAGGGTCCTTGATTTCGAGGGAAATGGGCTCAAAGGAAAACACTTGTAGGCTCTCATCTGTGTTTTTTTTGTTGCTGTTATACTATGGCTCATCTGAGCGGTTAGTGGTAAGCAAGCTGACTTTGATTTGGCACCGGCGCCCCAGTGCTCGGCCCAGTGGCGTAACAAAACTTGAAGGGGCCCCCCTGCAAAGCACAATGAGGCCCCCCCCCCCCCAGCGGCCCGGCCCACCACCTACCACTTTGCCCCACCAACAAAAATAAGCAGTCACCTAAAGCTGTATTTTCAGCACTTATCTGTGCATACCTCTAACAGCAAATATAAATAGAATGCACTTTAATTGTCTTCTGGGGCTGCCTGAATGATGAGATCCATGACTGATAATTAAAGGGAACAAAGACAGAAAAGTCACATTACAAATGATTACATACTTTTTTATTTATAACCCTATTTAGTGCCAAGACGAGGTCTTTCCAGGCTCTTTAAACAGATGGCTGGCATTTTTCTTTTGGCAACCCTACTTTATATTCCTTTTCATGAAATGCATTCTCATACTACAGCAGTAAATGTACAATTTATGAAGTAGGACTGTTATGAGGCAACTAACTCACTGGTGCAACTAACTCCGGCGAGAGAGTGTAGTGCTGCCCGTGTGCGCTACAGCGCTGATGGGGCCCCTGGAGGCTGGAAAACGGGGGCTGCTGGGGGCATAGCTGCCAAGGTTTCAGATTGCCATGTGTGACATTTTCATAATTTCAGTGCAATTATGAGTGACATTTCAACGACTATGAGTGACACTTTCTTGCGAGTAAAATTAAGCAATGAAAATGATCAACACATATAAATATCATAAATAACAGAAAATGAGGTGAATGAGAAGTGCAGATGGGCCTGGGAGGTGACGGGGCCAGAGAGGCCATGAGATAAATGTGAGAAACTGTTGGAGATGAGGGCAGTGAAAAGACAGAATGGCAAGAGGTGATTAAGGGTGAAGTGAGAAGTTGAATGGGGAGAGTTCAGAAGTTGTAAAAAGGGGTTAAAGAAAATGACCTGCAAAGCGAGAGAGGGATTGGGATTGGGAGAGGAGAGGAGAGGAGAGAGGGATGGAAGGGAGGGGTGAGAGGAAAGCGACATGGGTAAATTGCTTAACTCTGCACAAGACCGCCAGGTTTTTAATGGACCCCTGCTGCTCCCGGCCAGGGCCAAGTGAGCTTCTAATGTGGCAGCACGTATTCCTGCAGAGTGGAAGGCCCATCACAAAGGTTGACTAGACATCTTTCTGATGTTAATTGCTGTATTTTAGTTATAAACTGGTACTGATGGGGTGAAATCTTTCCTCAGTGTTACTGTGTGCAAAGAAATGTCAAAATAATGAAGCAATTCTATCCCAAAATAACGCGGCATTACATAACATCATTAAAATTTTCTTCCAACACAATTTAGTCAAGCCTGTCGTGTAATTTGGTCCTCACCTGCCTCGTAATTCCAGAAGCCCTGCCTACAGGTTTAGAAATGTTTGTCAGGAGGGGGTCCTTACGACTGAAAATGTTGACAGGGGGGTCTCGGCACCCAAAAGTTTGAAGAACTCTGGAGTAGAGTGCTGTGGAGTGGTGTAAAGTAGAGTGGCGTAAAGTAGAGTGGCGTAGACTGGTCCTCAACCTGCCAAGACACTGCCACATCTACCAGCACCTGCGCACACACCACTGGCTCCCCATCGAAGCTAGAGTCGCCTTCAAGATGCTAACCCACGCTCACAAGGCCCTTCACGACACCGGACCAGCATACCTGAATAGCCGACTCAAATTCCACGCACTCCAAAGGACCCTACGATCAGCCCAGCTCTCCTATGCCGTGGTCCCCCACACCAGAAAGACCAGATCGGGAGGCTGCTGTCAGGCTCACCTGAGGTCTCCGCGGGGGCAGGAGGTGAAGGCCAGATGAGTAAGTCCCAACTTCCCCCCACCACTAGTCCACCCAACAGAAGTCAAAGTGGAAATAGTTAGTAAGGGGAAGAGGGGAGATAAAGGAGGTGGAAGAAGAGACAGGGCCGGTCCAGCGCACGTCAAACACCACAGCAGCTACGCCGAGATCCAGAAGAATTCCTGCAAACAGAAGACTGAATCAACAGTTGAACACTTGGATTCGAGAAAACATATACATCTCTATTAGTGTGCCACAAGTATTCTACCTGGTACTCTCCCCTCTTCCACTTGTGTCCACAAAATATGTACTGGTAATAAAATGAAGTACGGGGATTCCTGAATAAAGAAAATAACATTAATAACCTTTATGTATAACATCTACCAGTGTATCAGGATGGACGAGTAACATCAAGTCTTACCCCCTTTTTATCCAGAACAGAGGCGAAAATCAGATTATACTTTATACAACAAATATGGGCTATTAGATTGTTAAACGCACAATCTGCCCTACGAGTAACAAGGCTCCAGCACTTGCCTCTTACTCTATTGACTTGTCACAATTCTCCAAAACATAGGTAAATATACTCCTTGCCTCAGGAGTTACGATGCTCTATGGTGACAAGTGTACAATAAAACACATACTGATTAGTTCACACAAGGTTGTGATACAATAGTTGCCCACGAACACTAATTAAACAGTTACTCAGAACATATAAGGAAAATGCAGATGCCAGTCGCCTGCTAGGGAACAAGCCCTCATCAAATGGAGCCAAGACTGTATGAGGAGCAACGTGGGGAAGGGGCGCGACTGCACCAGGAGCGCTAGCGCGTTACCGCCATGTTCAAGATTGCTTTCAAAGGCCCAGGAAATGAAGAGGACTCTGCTGGAATTCCACCGCTGTCGAATTCACTCGAAACGCGGAGTCAACGTGAGACCTCCAAGGCTCAGAGAGAAGGATTCCACACTGTTCCCAAAGCGACGCTCTCCCCAACAAGGCGACACCCGGAAGAGGCTCCTACGAACCGAAAGTAGCTACCCGGAAGCGATTCCCAGAGTCAAACACTAGAACGCGAAGCGTCGTTCCTCCTGACGCTTCGTGTTGTAAGCTGCCGCCGGCTCTGCCCGTAATGCCGCGCAGCTGTGACAGCGCTCCTTCTCCTGCCGTGCGGCCAGAGCCTAGAACGACCTTCCGCACCACCTCAGGCAGATAACATTGCTCCCCATCTTCGCAAGAAACATCAAAACCTGGCTCTTTGACAGACCCCCTCCTTGATGGACTGGAACCTGCGAACCGAACCCCCCCCCCCCCCCCTCCCACCACCACCACCACCACACCCCCCAGTGCCTTGAGACCCTTACGGGTGAATAGTCTCGCTTAACAAACCCCTGATTTGATTTGATTTGTGGTATGCATGGTTTGGTATTGCACTTCCATTACAGACAACACCTGTTCAGATGAAATGATCATTACATTTGCATATACATACAGTTTTACTGTGCACAAATGATAATGTGTGGAAGTGTCATCCCCTAGTGTATTGATGTAGATTGTATTCAAGTATTTGTTTCCACCGCACTTCAGAATTACTTTCCTAATTCTGATATTTTCTGAAACATCAGCACAGTTCATCTTTGTTATAATCTAGGAATAATAACATCCTACACCCTCTCCTCTCACATGGGTACCCAGCAAGATTGTCACATAAATCCTCTCACTTTCAAGTCAGAGAAAGTAAAGTAAACACCAAGCTCCCTCGGAAGACTGAGCTTGATATTTGACCTCTGTCTTTGAATGTTCATCAAATATGGCGAGATAGGAACATGATTTAAAGGTCTGTTTACAGAAAGCGAGTACTTGGAAAGATGCAGTAACAAGATATTCTCACGGGAGGGACACACTCAAGCTGGACAGCCTAAAGCAAATAAAGCAAGCAAATAGAAAGCAAGCAACTGTGAGTTACAACCCACAGAGCCAGTGGTAAGCAATGGGCAAAATGCATTCCTGGGAAAGCTTTAAAAATGTCCACAAGAAGTCTTGAGCAAACTAGATAGCTTTGCTGTCTGGTAGGCTTACGACCTAAAAATGAGGGCTTAGCCCAAACAGAGAGCCAGAGCACTATTGGAGTACTACCCACTATGTCGGCCAGATACTGGAGATCCACCCCTTCATGAGCTATAAACGAGGGAACTCTGCCGGGCAGTGACAGCAGTTTTCTCAGAAATGTATTCTCACTGATTGTGCACTTGCAAGCAAGTAGTGTGTCCTCACACACCAGCACCATATGATTCAATAGAAACTGGTATGACTTTATAAACCATAATAGCAGTCTCAAGGGCCATAGAGCACAGATAGGATGCTAATGTAAAAAACAAAGCTGTTACCTATTCAAATTGGGTACCTCTCACAAACTTTAAATGGGCCAAAGTTAAATTACTATCAAACGTAATCCCCAAACAGGTGAAGTTGGGAATACATTTAACCTTAACTTGCTTGCTCGCTCCACTCAAGACTATCAAGAATAAAAGGACCTCCGTCTCTAAGCTCTGGTTTGATGACAATCTTAGTAGCCATAAACAAGCTGTCCGCAGGCTTGAAAGGAAATGGCGCACTCAATATGACAGCAATTATAACATTTCCTACAAAAAGGCTATTCAGGCCTATAAAGTTACGGTCTCCAAAGCAAAATCTAGTTACGTTACAGCCAAAATAAAGGCCTCTCCAAATGTCCCAAAAGAACTATTTGCAACAGTGACCAAGCTGAGCAAGTTACCTGAACCAAAAAAATACCGCAGTCAATCAAGAATTCTGCAACTCTTTGGCTGATTTCTTTCAAAACAAAGTTAAAGTGATTTTTAATACATTTGTTACTAACCATCCTGATGAAGGAAAGTCTGAGGATGAGATAAATTCCCCCATTCTGGTGGTTAATACCTCTTCTGACACCCCCATTGGAAAATAACTTCCTTTTGGAAGTTTTTAACCCCCCTTCAGAACCCCTAGTTCAGACTCGTCTTTGCAAGAATAATATCAGGGTCTCCACTGGATCCCTGTCCACCAAAGTTCCTCCATTTAGTGCCCGATATCACGGCCTATTATTTAAGGGACATCTCTAATAGGATGTTTACAGAAGGACACTCCCCCCAAGGAATAGAAGAAGGCCTCAATTCTTCCACTGCTCAAAAAGAGCAATTTGGATGCCAAGGACCCGAATAATTATAGGCCAATTTCATGGCTTTCTCTTCCTGGAAAAATTTAGAGAAAGCCATTAATACAGAACTATCTTTGTTCATCAAGAACAACGATCTCCTAGATGCTACACAATATTGGTTCAGAAGCCAGCCCATCACAGAGTTAGCCCTGATGACTGTAGGGGTGTGGAATTTAATAAAAGATCTACTTGTCCATGGAGCAGGTTACTTCATAAATCTACTTGTCCTGTAACAAAATCCACTTGTCCCTTTGGTGCCATGTAGTGCGGCGACAAATTATGGCAGCAGTCTCATTTATATAAGATCTGATATAGCCTCTCTGATTATGCCAGGGCTCATACCATAGTAGTGTTTGAACACTTGCAATCCCCTAATGTGGTCACGTTTCTGCAGATCTACATACTGGGGCCTGAAGATAGTGGTAAGCAACCAGGGTTAGAAGGCCCTTTTGAGTCTGTGCAAACCTACTATCTTGCATTTTTTAAGGGTTTACAACAACTCTTCTCTAATCTTTTCCCATATTGAGAAATGTTGGAAATTTACTCCATACCATGGGTGCACTTTTGAGACTTTCTTTAATAATTGGGCCCCTAATTTGGTCTGGCGTTGACTGTGACCTTTTGTGATGTGTGTGTGTGTGTGTGTGTGTGTATATATATATATATATATCACTATCTTCCGTATCTTACTGGAACTTCCCCAAAGACGGACCCGGAATTGGTGCAGAAACGATTTATTGCCCCTCACCAGTCGCCATTACGCGTTACGGCTCGCTTGAGCCTTGATCATATATATATTGACTTAAAAAACCATAGGTTTCACACATGTTATACCGCAATCCTCTGCTGATGACGTCAGATATTACATCACTGATAACATATGGGTCTTTATGAAAAATAAATATTTGTAATATATGTATAGCTAAAGATTAATGGAAGAAGACATGGGTAAATAAGTGTCTAAATACAGTGATGTAATATCTGACGTCATCAGCAGAGGATTGCGGTCGCGTGAGTTATAGTTGCCTGCACTAACTATAACGGGGGAATTTCATTGGTTTTTTACGAGTGAAATGTCCAGCTAACTATAACATGTGTGAAACCTATGGTTTTTTAAGTGAATTTGCAAGGTTTTTTAAATGCTAATTCGTAACTATAACGTGTGTGAAACCTATGGTTTTTTCAGTGAATATATAAACATATAAATATAATCTGCATATCTATATAAATATAAATTCATGCAAACATATACGCATACATATGCATGGTATGTACATGAAAGTTTGAAAAACTCTAATACAAGCAAAGCTAAAAAGCCACTTAATTACAAACAGAATTGCTTTAACTTAAACGAGGGCGAGACCTATTGCATTTTCAATGCTTGTTTACTTTGATTCCATCAAGAAGGCATTCAGATGTGTCCCACATTTTCCATAAATTCTGAATGGTAGCACTCTAGTTGCTCATTAGATCACTGTAGTAAAGCTACTGCTCACCAGGGAAGTCTGCTGCTGGTATTGAAAGTGCATGTTTCAGTCTGCATGTCAGAATTTTTTAATGAAATAGAAGAGGATTGGATAAGTCACTCAAAATGTGCCCTAATTTTTCTTTTTTCCTCACTAATCATAATTTCTATGGCAAAATGAACCTCCTCATTGTGTTCCTTTTAATTTAAACTACTCACTCTCTACTACTCACTCGCTACTACTTTCTACTACTCACTCTCTACTACTCACTTTCTACTACTCTCTACTACTCTACTACTCTCTACTACTCACTCTCTACTACTCTCTACTACTCTCTACCACTCACCCTCTACTACTCTACTACTCTCTCTCTACTACTCTCTCTCTCTACTACTCCCTCTCTACTACTATCTACTACTCTCTAGTACTCTCTCTACTACTCTCTACTACTCACTCTACTACTCTCTGCCACTCACTCTACTACTCTCTCTCTACTACTCACTCTCTACTACTCACTCTACCACTCTCTACTACTCTCTCTGCTACTCACTTTCTACTACTCTCTACTACTCACTCTCTACTACTCACTCTCTACTACTCTACTACTCTCTACTACTCTCTCTACTACTCACTCTCTACTACTCTCTCTCTACTACACACTCTACTACTCACTCTCTACTACTCCCTACTACTCCCTACTACTCCCTACTACTCACTCTCTAATACTCTCTACTACTCACTCTCTACTTCTCCACTACTCTCTACTAATCACTCTCTACTACTCACTCTGTACTACTCTCTACTACTCACTCTCTACTACTCACTCTCTACTACTCACTCTCTACTACTCACTCTCTACTACTCTCTCTCTACTACTCTACTACTCTCTACTACTCACTCTCTACTACTCTACTACTCACTCTCTACTACTCTCTACTACTCACTCTACTACTCTCTACTACTCACTCTACTACTCATTCTCTACTACTCTCTCTCTGCTACTCAGTCTCCACTACTCACTCTCTACTACTCTCTAATACTCACTCTCTAATACTCACTCTCTACTACTCCCTCTACTACTCACTCTCTACTACTCTCTACTACTCACTCTCTACTACTCTCTACTACTCTCTACTTCTCACTCGCTACTACTCTCTACTACTCACTCTCTACTACTCACTACTACTCTCTCCTACTCACTCTCTGCTACTCTCTCTACTACTCTCTCTCTACTCTCTCTCTACTCTCTACTCTCTATTACTCATCCTCTACTCTCTTCCTCTCTACCTTTCTCTACCTCACTCTCTACCTCTCTACCTCTACACCTCTACGTCTCTACCTCTCTACCTCTACACCTCTACGTCTCTACCTCTACATCTCTACCTCTCTACCTCTCTCTACCTCTCTCTACACGCACACATATACACATATATGCATTTATATATATGTATGTGTATATATATATATATGTATATACATACATATATAAACATATCTATATAAATACAAATATAAATGCATGCATACATATACAGATATGCATCTTATTTACATGAAATTTTGAAAAACACTAATAAAAGCAAAGCTAAAAAGCCACCTAATTACAAACAGAATTGCTTTAACTTAAACGAGGGCGAGACCTATTGCATTTTCAATGCTTGTTTACTTTGGTTCCATCAAGAAGGCATTCAGATGTGACACATTTCCCATAAATTCTGAATGGTAGCACTCTAGTTCCTCATTAGATCACTGTAGTAAAGCTACTGCTCACCAGGGAAGTCTGCTGCTGGTATTCAAAGTGCATGTTTCAGTCTGCATGTCAGAACTTTTTAATGAAATAGAAGAGGATTTGAGAAGTCAAAATGTGCCCTAAGTTTTCTTTCTGCAGCACTAGTCATAATTTATATGGCAAAATTAACCCCCTCATTTTGTTCCTTTGCAAATTAAATGTTTTAAATGTTACCACTTTATTCCAATCAAGATGGCTTCAGGTGTGCCATACCTTTGTCATAAGTAAGACTGTTAGCGCTCTAGTTGTTCTTTGGAACACTCTGGGAAGCTGCAGTAGAACACAAAGGAATCAACTGACAGTCTCTGCCCTTGTTGGATGTACATGTTTTACTGAGAATGTCAGACTTCATTCTCACATGACTGAGAAAGATAATGTGAATTTACAGAAAATATGCTCTCAGTTTAGCTTATAGATCACCTTCCAAACCTCTGTGGGAAAAGCATGTGAAAATAGTTTTCTCTCAAACATGATTCATGATATCCCAGCAGAAGGCTTTTTCACATGGTAAAATCACCTTAGAACATACTACAATTCCTAAAATGAGTATGGTACCATCAACAAATGATTTATAATGTAACTAAGGTCTTAGAACCTTCTATTAACTGCAATGCTTTTTAATGAGGTGCTATCATGTATATTGATCCCAAGATGGCTGCCAACACTTCTTGGATGAAGTGCTGACAGCCAATCAGATCTCACAATGAGATGTGTGGTTAGGCTCCGCCCAGATATGTATATGATTTTACTTTTGATTTTCTCAGGAACTACTGAACGGATTTACACCATATATGCAAAAGGCACATGCCTGACCTGAGGACTACCTCTTTGCCAAATTTCAAGTAATTCTGTTCAGCCGTTCTGGCTGTAGCTGTGTCTAAAGGTCCTATGGAAAAATGCATAGGGAAAACGCGTTTTGGGACCCCCCTTTTTTCTCGGCCCCCGCTTGACGAATCACCCCGAGACTTTCAGGGTAGGAGCTGAACGGAGCGCCCCATTAGTTTTGAAAATTTCGCGAGGATTAGTCAACCGGCGCCAAAGTTATTCAAAATAGAATTTTGAGATTTCCTATGGAAACTAGGTTGTAACTATAACTATCTACTGGCGACCGCCAGCAGATAATATATATATATTATATATTATCTACTGGCGTTCAGCTCCTACCCTGAAAGTCTCGGGGTGATTCGTGAAGCGGGGGCCGAGAAAAAAGGGGGGTCCCAAAACGCGTTTTCCCCATGCATTTTTCCATAGGACCTTTAGACGCAGCTACAGCCCGAACGGCTGAACAGAATTACTTGAAATTTGGCAGAGAGGTAGCCATAAGGTCAAGGAAGTGCCTTTTGCAGGTCTGGTGTAAATCTGTTCAGTATTTCCTGAGAAAATAGCATTTAAAAGCATATCAATATCTATACGCGCGCAGGGTGCGAGCACCCTAACGTGCGCGAGCGTAATTCTGATTGCTGGTTACATGTTAGTCAACGTTCGAATCGGTCGAAATCAGGAAGTGTCGGCCGCCATTTTGTTTGTTTTCAGTGCGAGAGTGAAAAAGGAAGGTGGCGAACGTGAAAAGGGGGCAGGGTAGAGAGTTCCTGACCCCCTAGCCTTTGTCAGGGGGTCCCTGAAGGACCCCGAAGGCAGAATTGTTTTTTTTTTTTAAATCGCAAGGATTCGCGCACCATGCGCGCACGGTGAAAACACCCCCAAAATTTTTTTTAATACGTAGTTTCTTGTAAAATAAATATATAAAAAAAATAATAATACATAAATAAATTAGCATTTAAAAAACCTTGCAAATTCACTTAAAAAACCATAGGTTTCACACATGTTATAGTTAGGTGGATATTTCACTCGTAAAAAACCAATGAGATTCCCCCGTTATAGTTAGTTCAGATAACTATAACTCGCGCGACCGCCACTCTATCACAAGGATGATGTCATGAGTGATGTCATGAGTGATGCCACTGACCATGTCATGAGTGATGTAATATGTGACGTCATTAGCAGTGCATTGCGGGGGCGCGAGTTATAGTTAGCTGAACTAACTATAACGGGAATATCTAGGGTTTTGTACGAGGGAAATGTCCAGCTAACTATAACGCCCCTGAAACCTTTGGTTTTTTCAGTGAATATATATATATATATATATATATATATATATATATATATATATATATATATATTAACGAAAGCTCGCCTCACGTTTCCATACCACTCCGCAGGAAAAAAAGCGAGAAAGGACCCAAATAGGTGCTCGATCAGTTTATTTTCACAAGCAGCACCCCACCATGACGCGAATCGGCAGCTCCTCTGCCTTGATCACATGACAGCGCTTACACGGAAGGACTTCATTTTTAAAGTGCTATCGTTGGGTCACATGGTATAATAGAAATAGAAAACCAATTTATGTTGTTGCAATGGTGTATAACTCTAAAAAGGAAACATCAGCTTATACAATTGTATTGCTAAGTACCTACATTTTGCGATGTATTAAAAGAATGATATTCCTACATGCCATACATTCTAAGTCTTCTGAAAATATTGATTAATTGCATAAATGCCAGAGACATCAGAGTTTATATTCGCCATACATTGCACAACATCTATACACATTAGACCCATTGTGATAAAATATTATATCCGTGCATCCATTGAGTGTCTAAAATAATTTTAATAAAACGTGTTGAAGAACCAGTGATAAAATATAAAGTGCCAGTGCTGTACCCTTGTGTACTAAGGTGTATAAAAGCTATTTAGAAAAAATCTCCATGTGAGAAAGCAACCACACAACGGTTATTTATAAAAACCATTTATGTGTGTGGTTGTACTTAAAACAAGGAAAGTTCTAGTGTCGCAGACCCAAATTTGTCTGAGCTATGCATTCTATTGGTATATATCGCTGATTTCGGAAACAGCATTGTTGGGTCGCAAATTTTGATGGCACATCTCGAATAGTAAGCTGCACTAAGTACATGGTATATAGTGGAATTAGGGATTTTAGCGGGCCAGTAGCAGCTTTTCTGGTGTATGAATAAGTAACAGTGGCACCGCAATGATAAATACATGTATAATACATATAAATAATATAAATATATAAATACATATATAAATAGATATAAAATTTAAATATCTAAAATATGCATATATCATATAGAAACTCCCCTATCTAGATGGATAAATACCAGCAATGTGACATACCATTAAATTAGTGCAAAAATTTGATCCATTTTTCAAGTAAAACCCTGGTTTGTCAGATCTACAGAACATGGGATGCTTAAGCTGTATGGTTAAAAGGAGAGATTCAAAATTCCGACAATGACAGTAAAATATGTAAGATTATAAATTACAATAGTATAGAATTAATAATTTAAAATGAATTAAAAAATTATGTTAAAAGGAATCAACCAATTAAATATGTATAAATCTAAACATATAATACTAACATTGTATTGAAATTTCCTCATCCCCTGCAGTGAATGTGAACTTGATACAAAAAGAAGTAACGACTCTCTTAGTACAATGATGTCTAGTCAAGATATGTATGCAGATCCTCGCTAGTATTGAGTCCTCCTGGGTGTTTGGTATCCAGTTCTAAGATATATCGTGTTTCTAGACGCCTAAGTTTAAGTTCCCGATCCCCACCTCTGCCTAATGGGGGGATTGTATCAATGACTTAATACTGAAGATGTTTTAGATTACTGTCATGTTGCGCCTTGAAATGTCTTGCTACTGGATAACTCTGGTCGTTGTTGGTGATGGCCCTGATATGCTGTAATATGCGTTTATGAACTTGTAGTTTGGTACTACCTATATACAGTAGATTGCAAGAACATTGTAACACATATATTGCAAATTCTGTACGACAAGTAAGATGTTGTTTGATTTCTTGTGTCTTGTCTTTAAATGCAGTCTGATAAGTAGTTCTGTTTGAAGCATATTTACAGGCTTTACAGACGGAGCATTTAAAAAAACCCTTCCTGGCCATCAACCATCCAACTTTCTCACTTTCCTCTGGGTTCTTTTTGACTAGACTGTTAGCCATAGTGGCTGCTCTTCTGTACGTAATAGCAGGTTGTTTAGGCAACAGCGTACCAATTATCGGGTCGTCTCGAACTATTGGCCAATTCCTTCTTATTATAGTTCTAAGCTGTTGCTCCTGCTTCGAGTAGGTAAGGATAAGCCTGGTAGGCTCAGATGGAGCCTCCTCCTTATCTATGTTCTTGTTCACATTTTGCATGAGTTCATACCGCAGATATCTTTTTGATTTATTGATCGCCGTTTCAATCAGTGCATTTGTATAACCTCTTTCTAAAAATCGTTGTCTACACTCCTGCTGTTTTACATTGCAATCCTCTTCCTCACTACAAATTCTACGAATTTGAAGCATTTCTCCATAAGGGATGCTGTGTATTAGATGTGGCGGGTGTGCACTTGTGGCATGTAAAAGAGTGTTGCCTGCTGTAGCCTTACGGTGTAAAGAGGAATTCATGCTATTGTTGGCTATATTAATCTGCACATCTAAGAAAGTTATACTTATGTTGCTGATATTTGAAGTGAACTGTAAGTTTACATCATTGTTATTCACTAGATCAACAAACTCAATGGCTTTCTCCTGGGTTCCCTGCCAAACAATAAATAGATCATCTATATATCGTAGCCAGCATACCACATTATCATTATATGTCTGCTCATATGTTTTCATGAGGACCAGCTCCTCCCACCAGCCCATGAACAAACAGGCTTAGCTGGGGGAGAAACTGGCCCCCGTAGCTACGCCTTGAATCTGCTGGAACATCTGATGTTTAAACATAAAGAAATTGTTCTCAAGACAGAAGCCCAATATGTCCATTAGCATCTTGTTATGCTGAGCATACTGTAATGGCCTAGTGTTCAGAAAATAGTTAACCGCTTTCAACCCATCCTGATTTCGAATACATGTGTATAGCGAAGATACATCCAGTGCTAGGAGAAAATATCCCTCTTGCCATTGAACTTTTGCGATTTTTCTAATGAAGTCCCCAGTGTCCTGTACAAATGATTTCAATTTTTTCACATGATCTTGGAGAAAAAAGTCAATGTAGCGTGACATATTTTCTAATGGCCCATTGATGGCAGCTATTATGGGTCTTCCAGGGGGCTTATAGATATTCTTATACACCTTGGGAATGAAGTACATAGATGGTGTTTTTGGATAGTCTGTTTTCAAATATTTGAGCTCTTCAATACTGAGGAGTCCCACACTCTTCCAAGCCAATAGTTTGGAATAAAATTGATTTATCATTGCTTTATATTTCACAACAGTGCTTCTACGGTAGCACTGCACATCATTAAGTTGCAAGTAAGCTTCTTCCAAATATTCCTGCATTGGCCAAAGTACAATGTTTCCCCCTTTGTCCGAATTTCTAATGACAATTTTGTTTTCTTTTTTCAATTTCTTCATTAGTTGGTTATATTTCCTTTCATGATTAGTTACTCTCCTTTTTTGTTTGTTGATGTGTATATATATATGCACATATACTTTGTTTAACAAACTTCAAACATTTACTGTGTTTAGAAACACAAATTCTGTAAGTGGATTTCCAGAATGGATCTAGCAGTCCTTTGTGCAAGAGTAGAAAAATATCAAGTTGACAGTGGTACATCCGCCTTTTTATGGGAAGACACATTCTCAAAATGTGCCCAGGTGAAACATGGGAAACTTTCACAAAGTTGAAACATCTATTTGTTCAGCCTTTTATATTTGGAGTGTAAAATAGAAATTCTTAAACAAGGCTTGAACATTCTCAGAAGTGCCCATGTCAGCTACAAGAGACTTTCTCAGCTTTGATGATTGTATCATTTGAAGGGCAAATCATATACAAGAGTCTTACAAATTGTATTCCTGAACTGAGCTGGTATGCTCATAATGTAAGAGTAGAGAAAGTCACTTTGGCTGACATACAGCTGTCTTTTTCATGGAAATATAAATCTCAGAATGTGCCTACTTTAATTACAGGAATCTTTCTCACTGTTAACAAAGTTTTTTTGAGGAGTGAGCCCAAATGTTGTACTTCGGTGTGTGTGGGGTATAAAACTAGGCTTCCTAAAAAGAGCCATTTAATCCTTTGTTCAGGAAGAACAATTTGATAGTCATGCACTAGCTGCTTTTGTTAGTAAAGAAACATTAAAATGTGCCAGTGTTAAAGATAGGAGTCCTCCACAAAGTTGAATAACTTGTTTTTGGCAGTGGGAATTGTCTACATACAGTCTTAAACACTAAGGGCCTCATTTATGAAAAGTGTTGCATCGCTGCGTGAAAGCAGCAATGCAAAACTATTCAGTGTGCCCTCCTTGCGACATGATAGATGTGCCGCATTTATTGTACAACGCACCATGTCGCATGGAATGATAGATACATCAGGAATCCTGACTTTTCTGTCGGCGTGAACCCCATGCAGTGCTGGAGTTGTGTCGTAAGCATGTTGCAGCTCTAGCAATGAATGGGGGAAGCCTATTCCCATTGTACTGCGTCACCCTTATGCCTTCTGTGAGGCAGGCGTAATGTTGTGACACAGTAGCGTCCTAGAAGTGGCACAGTGAAATCTGATAGATTTCACTGTGACACTTCTACTAGGCTTTTGCGGGGGAACACCCACCCTACATACATTATACCCGACGCAGGTATAATGTGGTGCAGTGCGGGGAGCCGCTTTCTGTGCCTCGGATTGTTTCCTACCTGATTCCTGCTATCTGCGGACTTCACTGTCCAGGAGGCCAAGCGACGCTGCAAATTGGATGCAGCTGACCGGTGAAAGGGCGAACAAAACTCCTCGCCGCTCCCGCTGCATGGGAGCCGCTTTCTGTGCCTCGGATTGTTTCCTACCTGATTCCTGCTATCTGCGGACTTCACTGTCCAGGAGGCCAAGCGACGCTTCAAATTGGACGCAGCTGACCGGTGAAAGGGCGAACAAAACTCCTCGCCGCTCCCGCTGCGCGGGAGCCGCTTTCTGTGCCTTGGATTGTTTCCTACCTGATTCCTGCTATCTGCGGACTTCACTGTCCAGGAGGCCAAGCGACGCTGCAAATTGGACGCAGCTGACCGGTGAAAGGGCGAACAAAACTCCTCGCCGCTCCCGCTGCGCGGGAGCCGCTTTCTGTGCCTCGGATTGTTTCCTACCTGATTCCTGCTATCTGCGGACTTCACTGTCCAGGAGGCCAAGCGACGCTGCAAATTGGACGCAGCTGACCGGTGAAAGGGCGAACAAAACTCCTCGCCGCGAAGCCCGGGCCAAGGGCGGGCCCGTTTGAGCCCGTTAGAGGCCGGTTGAGGCTGGGATGGGACACCCCCCACAAGCACAAGACAAGGGTCAGTGATACTGAAACATTCCCATGCGTGTTTGAGTATTTGCTTTAGTGAATTGTTCGTGGCGGTTGATAGCTTGTCACACAGTTATAACATTCGGCCATAAAGTGATGGCTAAGAAATCCATTGTGGGAACACTGGATCAATTCTTAGTGAGAGTATCATCAATTTTAGACAAAGAAATTGACCAGACTGAGAAACGTCTGTCCTTGGGTTCTTTGGTAGAAAAACGCTCCTCCTTGGGTTATCTAACTAATGCTAAATCCCCGGCGCCTAATACAAGAACGAGACCTGGTAATGAGGTAAGCTCGGTGCCCTGTGAGATTGTAAATAACTCTGCTCCTGACGAGTTTTCTCACTGCCTACCTCAATCTGAAGGTCTAAACTTAAATTCAAGACCAAGAGAGGGTCAAGCAAACACTAGTCAAATTAATAGTGTTCCCCCCTGTGTTAAGACTCGTTCTGCTAAGAACTCTAAAGATAAAACTTCAATTCCGACCAACAGGGGGAACAATAAGAATCAGAGATCCAAAAGGAAATGTGGAGACCCGCCAAAAGGCGGGCAAAAAGTAAAGGCCAGGCGAATTATCCCTGATGATGACTGTGGGGAGACTCAAGCCCTTACTGGAAAACCTACTCCCGGCATAGAAGAGGGAGGAATAGCACACCCTCCCCTGATTCCATCTTCACACTTGCCGCAAGACCTAGGTGATGATTTTTGGGGGAAGATCGAATCAATTTTTTATAAAACTTGTCTCCCAATTTATGACAGACTGGATGCTATAGAAAATAGACTGATTTGTTTAGAGTTAACACATGCCTCAGCATTGCCTAGGCAAAAAAATGTTAGTAATCGCCAAGAGTCTGGTATAGTGCCTGGTAATCTGCCAACTAGATGTTCTACCACAGTGAATACTGTTTCTATCCCTACCTCCATCACAAGTAACCCCACCTCATTAACATCAGGGCAGGAAGCCCGGGTTACTAGTAGGGATATTGTTTGTAATCCAGTGAGTGTAAGGAGGACACCAGCCAATAAAAGCCCTGTAGACGCGCTTTCGAGGAGGGATTCCTCAAGCAAGACTGTAGTAAAAAAAAAACATCAAATTACACCTTCCTCCAGAGTCCACTCCTTACGTAGTGGTCTTGGCAGGGGTTAAACCACTAGGCCTAGATAAAGGGGAAGATTATTGGGAATTGAAAAACAAGTGCATCTTTTGGCTAAATTTAAACCGTCCTCTACCCCAGAATGTGTCAGCTGAGATTCTTTTTGCTACAAGAGTTGATTGGGTAGGCCCTAAGAGCAAAACGATCAAGGGAGACTGCATTGCAATTAATTTCAGAGATAAGAGGGCAGTCGAACATATTTGCAACTGGCAGAAGCCGAATCCTAAGACACCCATTCTTTCATTACCCCTGTCCTTTTTTTATTGTGGTCATTTACAGCCCTCCCTAGATGCGTGCGGCCATAACGGTCTAGTTAACGAAGACAGGTCCCATAGTCATCCTAATGTACAGTGCGGGTCAGTTAGGTCCTCTGGTTTAGAGGACTGTGATTGACGACGACCTGCCCATTGCGGGGATGGGAAAAAGCCACCTAAACTAGGCCAAGTTCCCTTTGAGAAAGGTAACAGACATAACCGCACAAACACAAATGTACATGACATTGATTGTTGTTCTGGCAATGAATCAAATCTGCAAATTGGGCAATCATTAATTGATTTGAACCAGACGGGGGCGGTATGCCAAAAGTCTACGGGGTATAAGGTGGGGTGTCCGATATACCCTCCAAGTGGTTCAAGTGGTATATAAAGAGATATTATAGAGGGCGCTAAACCCAATACGGGTATTAGCATGAAAGACAGCCTGGTCTACTCTGAGAGAGATAGCATAAATATTCCACTAGGGAGCTTAGTTAACCACATGGGGGAAGGTAGAGAGAAGGGCATTTTGTCTATATTATCGTGGAACATTGCTGGACTAGGCTCTAAAACTGGCAACCCAGATTGGACGGGTTTTCTAACAAAATATGACGTTTGTCTCTTCCAAGAGACTTGGGTGCCGATCACGATCCTGCAAAAACCGGGTACGAACCGTCGGACGGAGCACAATCTCCGCCCGACGCGTACCCGGTCGTCAATTTTCACAAACAAGGAATTACGATTCGCACGGGTACACCATTACCGTACGAATCGTAAAAAAGCCCGACCGAACAAAAAAACACCTACCAATGCGATCCGGGAAAGCGCCGACCTGACGTCGGGCCGCTCGCAGCCAGCCATTCACGACCCAGGAATCACGATTCGCACCGACGTCACTCCGCACGGTGAATATTTTGCGGCAGCCAAAAACTGCCGGGAAATCAGGACGACGCGAACAAGGACCACCAGTACGCGACGGACAGACGACGACGCGAACAAGGAGGACCAGTACGTGACGGACACACAGGACGACGCGATCAAGGAGGACCCGTACGCGACAGGACGACGCGAGCAAGGAGTACCAGTACGCGACGGACAGACATGGACCCGAACCTACGAGTCATCCCTGCCCTCATAGCAGTACACCTCCTCTACAGGTTACGACGCAGACGCCGCAGAAGGTCAGAATAACTAAGGGAGGGGGGAAAGTGGGGTGGGGTGGGGGTGGCAGGACCAGGGCAGGCCACAAAACAACCACATAAGTCACACACCACACATGGCCTGGACATACCTGACTCCCATGCCCTGGTCACCACGAGGGGGTGGGGGCGTGTCCTGATAAGCCAGCGACCGCCACAACGGAAGTCCGTCACCACGCGAACCGGCAACACAACCAGACAGGTACGTCCCGTACCCACGCCTGAAGAGCGTGGGTACGAGTCGGACCACGCCCACACACGTCACCCCAACAATGGCGGGACGGATCGCACCCACGTGGCAAAGGCCTGGGTACGGGCCGCACAAACATAACATAGCATGGGGACGGATATGTACGGACCCTACCCCCACCCTGTATGCAAGGAGCGTACCCCCCAGCCCAACAGTGTAAGTACGACCCGTACCCCCACCCGCGTATGCAAGGAGCGTACCCCCCAGCCCAACAGTGTAAGTACGACCCGTACCCCCACCCGCGTATGCATGGAGCGTACCCCCCATGCCAACAGTGCAAGTACGACGCGAACCCTCACCCGCGTATGCAAGGAGCGTACCCCCCAGCCCAACAGTGTAAGTACGACACGTACCCCCACCCGCGGACTCACGGACCGTACCCCCACCCCAACAGTGTAAGTACGACCCGTACCCCCACCCGCGAATGCAAGGAGCGTACCCCCCAGCCCAACAGTGTAAGTACGACCCGTACCCCCACCCGCGTATGCAAGGAGCGTACCCCCCAGCCCAACAGTGTAAGTACGACCCGTACCCCCACCCGCGGACATACGGAGCGTACCCCCACCCCAACAGTGTAAGTTCGACCCGTACCCTCACCCGCGTATGCATGGAGCGTACCCCCACCACACCAGTGTAAGTAGACTCGTACCCTCACCTCGAATGCATTGAGCGTACCCCCACCGTGTATGTGCCAAGCGTACATATCCTGAAATCGGAGGTGTGTGTGCAGAGTCCACCCAGCAGTGCCCTGAGACAGGAGGGGTGGGTGCCTATCACTCCCAGCAGTGCCCTGAGACAGGAGGGGTGGGTGTGGAGTCCTCCCAGCTGTGCCCTGAGACAGGAGGGGTGGGTGTGGAGTCCTCCCAGCAGTGCCCTGAGACAGGAGGGGTGTGTGCAGAGTCCCCCCAGCAGTGCCCTGAGACAGGAGGGGTGGGTGCCTATCACTCCCAGCAGTGTCCTGAGACAGGAGGGGTGTGTGCAGAGTCCTCCCAGCAGTGCCCTGAGACAGGAGGGGTGGGTGCCTATCACTCCCAGCAGTGCCCTGAGACAGGAGGGGTGGGTGTGGAGTCCTCCCAGCAGTGCCCTGAGACAGGAGGGGTGGGTGTGGAGTCCTCCCAGCAGTGCCCTGAGACAGGAGGGGTGGGTGCCTATCACTCCCAGCAGTGCCCTGAGACAGGAGGGGTGTGTGCAGAGTCCTCCCAGCAGTGCCCTGAGACAGGAGGGGTGGGTGCCTATCACTCCCAGCAGTGCCCTGAGACAGGAGGGGTGGGTGTGGAGTCCTCCCAGCAGTGCCCTGAGACAGGAGGGGTGGGTGTGGAGTCCTCCCAGCAGTGCCCTGAGACAGGAGGGGTGGGTGCCTATCACTCCCAGCAGTGCCCTGAGACAGGAGGGGTGTGTGCAGAGTCCTCCCAGCAGTGCCCTGAGACAGGAGGGGTGGGTGCCTATCACTCCCAGCAGTGCCCTGAGACAGGAGGGGTGGGTGTGGAGTCCTCCCAGCAGTGCCCTGAGACAGGAGGGGTGGGTGTGGAGTCCTCCCACCAGTGCCCTGAGACAGGAGGGGTGTAACACATGTGTGTGATGCCAGAATTATCCACATGCATACTGGCTACAAGGGAACATGTCCCCATGAACTCATGTCAACAGACTCCACACACAAGTACAGTGATCATCAAGGATGCCACGATTGTTGCAGGTGGAGACATGGCCCTGCATGCATGGCCAAAGTAGAAGGGCTCCGTCACACACACAGCTCATGTAGACACAGCTCTGCGCTAAACATTGGGAACACCCTGCAGGGAAGAAAGGTGGGTACACAGAGGAAGGAATACACCCTGGGACAAGTGCACCATGCAGTAACTGCTTACATGAACAAAGAAAGTTAGCCAACACCTTGTGATGGCACACAGATCCCAGGGTCCCACCAATGAGCAGTACACTACTACATATCCCACACACCCAAACCCTTACACACCACCAAAAACCATGTAGCAGCCCCACCAACACCAATACCAGCATAGCAGTAGTGTGATAATGAAAACAAAATTAAGCTTTATTCAGCATGAGCACAATGTCCGTGGATCGCAGGCAGTTCAATCTTCACAAAGCCCATAGGGCAGTCAATGATTCTCAGCTGGATGGGGGACACAGTGGGATGCGTGTCCCCTACCTTGCCTGCACAGTCAAATGGCATCGTCTTCCACACTGGTGAGGGCATCAGGGGGGGGGGGGGAAGCAACAGGCACCGCAGGGACATCAGGGCAAAGGGGCGGCGTTGTGGGTGCAGGGATGGAGGACTCCACCACAGGGGGTGGGTCAGTGCCAAAGGCGGAGGCCAGGATGGCACTACACACCTTTGCAAGGTCCTCCAGGGAGTCCCCTGCACCCGAAGGGACCTCAGGCCCCAAGGAGGGGGGGGGGGTCAGAGGGATGGGTCGCAGCGCCACCGGGGGGGAGACTCAACCACCCTGACCGGGGACCTGCTTGACCGCTTGCGTGGTGGTGTAACTGTGGGGCTCAGGGACAGAGCGGCCATGAAGGAGTCCTTGGGGGAGATGTGGCCAGGAGAGCTGAGGGGAGGGGATTTGGAGGGAGTGGACTGGGTGGAATGCGGACTCCCACTATGGCTGCGTGTCACACGTTTGCCCCCCGACCCAGTGGGTGTGCCTACCTCACCCTGTGTGTGCGTGTCAGGAGGAGTGCGGTGGACCTTCCCTGCTGGTGTGGTGCCCGTGTCCGTTGATGTGGGTGCATGCCGACGTCTGGGTGTACGTGGGACAGGCATGGGAGTGGGAAGTGTGGATGGGGCAGGGGTAGGTGGGGGGAGGTCGCGCTGCAGGAGACCCACTGCTGCAGTCAGTGTGGAGTCGATGGACCTCAGCAAGTTGCGTTGGTCAGCCTGCGATGAATGAATGCCCTCCAAGAAAGCCTCGATGTTGGTGAGGGTTTTGCCGTGGGCATGGAGGACATTAAGGATCGCAGCCTGACCAACCTGCAGTTGCCGCTGGATGTCCACAGACTCTGCATTGGCGGCAGCAGTGGAGACAGGGGCAGGGGGTGCGGTGCCTGGCAGGAAGGAGACATGCTGTGACCGGGCACGCTGGGAAGGGACACGAGCAAGTGGGAGGCGGCTGGTGGGAACTGAGGTCGGCGGTGCGAGGTGTTGTTCCGCTGTCAGCTGCTGGTGCAGCCACCGCCCACTCTGAGACATCCTCCTCGGACCTGTCAGCTTCGTATTCTGACGTGCCAGTCGACAGGTCCTCGGCCGCACTATCCTCCACCTCTGTCCCACTCGATGTGCCAGCCCCGATGTCACGGCTGGCACTGGTGCTCGGTCCCTCCGCCTTGCCTGTGTCCATGTCTCCCTCTGTGTCCCCCGACGATGCTGTGGGCAGGGTGGAGAGACAGAAATTAATCAGACAGCTGTACACATCAGTCACATGAGTACAATCGACATAGGTAACACTGCATAGCCTGAAAAGGAAGATCCCTAACATCTACTGAACAAGGTACCGATGTAGGGCATGAAACACACAGTTGGTTGAGCCACCATGCCACTGAAATACCATGGAGAGCATGAGACAATAGCTAAACACAGGAAACGGAGTCTGACATAGCACCCAGGCCCTGGGGACAATCCAGCACTGCATCTGCACCACACAGCGTTGGCGAAAATACCGATGACCAGGGACCATATCCATGAACTTGAGACACATGCTGCATAGGTAATGCTGAAAACATGCCCAACATGACTCGGTCACTGCACATTGCGTGTGTGTCCAGACACATCACACACTGCCCAGACCCAGCAAGTAGAAATCAGGATTTGACACATAGGCATTGCCCGCACCAACAAGACCCTACACGAGGCAAATTGTTGAGACACAGGTGGCACCAACATCTCATAGTCTGGCTGATACACACAGGGGCAGGCAAAAAGCAAGAGTGTACGCCAAACAGCCAAGGTGCGCCTGTACAAATAATGAGGTACCAGTGCCCATCCTCAGATGAGTATAACAAGACACACAGGCACTGGCAACTGTGAGTATGAAGAAGGACAATCAGGTCAGGCTGCACAGTGGACACCTGTACAAAATAGCACGTCTATATACATGGTGACAGGGGACAATGGCACAGAGCACAACCTACGCTGTAGACACTGAGATTGTCCACGTTTATGATGACACATACACCACTGAGGAAAAGGTGCCCCAGGGGACAGTAGTGGGCACGCAACTACATGCTACTGAATGGTAATGACTGCAACACACGTCACCATCCCTGCACTATGTGTATCGCACACTCATGCACATCATGTCACAGGCCACTACATAGGACATGCGCGCTGTAAGGCATGACACATGAGAGACCAACTCCCATGTCTGGAGTCAGCATCAGTGCCAACTGACATGGAACCCACATGCAGTGAACTTGACAGTGCACAGGCAAGGTCCCACAACCTGTTACACACCACCCCCACACATGATGCTACAGTCATTGTTCTCGTGGACAAAGCGCCAGCCTACATCACCTTGTGAAGGAGTGACTACACACAGACCAGGGAACACATTGCAAGGAGGGGAAGGGTGGCAGGGGCACAGCGCTATACTGGGGCAAACAGGATCTGCACAGCACCTTTAAACCCTGCCAGTGAATTCATGCTACTGTGCCCTTACAAATGCCGGTGACACACAACAAACACACATGTACCTACCCCCTTCCGGCTGCTGCATCGCCTGTAAGCGCCTCTCCAGGTCTGGAAAGACCACCGGCAGCACACGCCTGTGGAGGTGGCTCAGACGGCGGCGGCCGCGGTTCTTGTGGCTCTCAGGTGAGTCCCCCAGCAGGAGCCGTGCAATCCTCCGCGTCCAGCACCGGATATCCTGCCAGCGTTTTCTCACCTGGGGCAGGCTCCGCCTCCGACCATCCACACCCCTCACGGCACTGACGGCGGTCAGCCAGATCTGCTCCTTGGCAGTGGCGCCTACCTGTGAGGAGGAACAAGTGACACCACATCAATACACCAGCCACATGTCACAGAGAGACATATGGCTACAAATTAGCTGGTTACAACAAGGCATGTCATGCAGCCAACGCATTGCACCTTTGTCATAGGGACATCATCCCCTGGTGAGGGAAAAAGCAGTACGTGCCACAGTGGGTACACAGGTGGAATGATGGCAATGTCACAATCAATGATCAAGGCTCACACTGTGCATCACACCCACCCCTCCTGTCTCAGGGCACTGCGGTGAGTGATAGGCCCCCACCCCTCCTGTCTCAGGGCACTGCTGTGAGTGATAGGCCCCCACCCCTCCTGTCTCAGGGCACTGCTGTGAGTGATAGTCCCCCACCCCTCCTGTCTCAGGGCACTGCTGGGAGGACTCTGCACACACCCCTCCTGTCTCAGGGCACTGCTGGGAGGACTCCACACCCACCCCTCCTGTCTCAGGGCACTGCTGGGAGGACTCTGCACACACCCCTCCTGTCTCAGGGCACTGCTGTGAGTGATAGGCCCCCACCCCTCCTGTCTCAGGGCACTGCTGTGAGTGATAGGCCCCCACCCCTCCTGTCTCAGGGCACTGCTGGGAGACATCTGGCACCCCCCCCCCGGGACCCCCCCGACAGTACATGGCATGTGTGTTACACCTGGACGCAATGGCAGAAGTCACAGTCACAACATAGGGACAGTCTGTGGCAGTGGCCTATGCACTCACCTGATACCCTGGTCGCCCATACAGCATGGAGTACTGTGGGAGGATCACATCCAGCAGAGCCATGTTCTCCTCCAGGGTGAATGGCTGTGTCCTCTCCACAGCCCTTGACATGGTTCCAGGGAATCAGTAGCAGCAGCTGGGTCGACGAATGCAAAGATGTGCAGGCAAGTGCTCCCTCATGGGACCTGGCTGCCTTATATGTGCCCTTCTGCCCAGTCTCATGCACAGGAGTACAGAGTGATTGGTCACTCACATTTGCATCCTATGTTTCCACCAATCCCTTCAAACCTAGCAGTCTGTGGGTTCTCTATCGGTTTCATTCTCCTGCATGATGTCAGCCCCACAAACACATTGCAACAAAGTAGAAGAATTCCAACTGACTTCTGCTGTGCACCTTCCAGAACAATTTCTAAATTTGAACTTGGTCTCCATGACAACCAGCATGCATGTAGGCCTTAATACTTGTCCCCTATGTAATTTGGAGCATCACACACAGGTACGGTGCGTTTCGGGGCCCTAGGGCACCCCAAATGCATGGCAACGGCCCGTACATGCATGCCTACGTTCACTATCACTATGGGTCTGCACGCGTATGCGTACCCGTAGTGTTACGGACCGTACACACGCATGTACGCGCTCTATCACTATGGGTCTGCACGCGTATGCGTACCCGTAGTGTTACGGACCGTACACACGCATGTACGCTCCATATCACTATGGGTCTGCACGCGTATGCGTACCCGTAGTGCTACGGACCGTACAAATGCCTGTACGCTCGCCATCACGATGGGTACACATACGGCAGCACTACCACAGTGATTTGGGAACATGCACAGGCCCTCTCAGCAGCAGTACGGCGGTTTTTACACATCACTGTGGTGATAGGCGACACACATGTAGGAATAGGGCGGACATACTTGTCCATGGATGGACATACTTGTCCAGGAATGGACATCAAGGCATCGTCTGTGCATTACTACATGTGTGGGGCACAGGTGTCACAGGCTGTGATGTGGAACATGCCTCCTGAGTGGAGAAGGCACCAGATGTATGATGAGATGTGTACATGTGTACTGTGTGAGGGTGCAATGTGTGCCAGGCATGCCCTTGACTCCTTTGACATGTGTGCATGTGGGACTGCGCACTTGGGGTGAGCGTCACTGGCATGGCACGGACACCAACACACGGAAGTGTCCCATGATGCCCGGTACAGGGGTCATGACACATGACTTGTCACTACCCACAGTGCACAATGTGACTATGTCATATATGTGTCCGGGATTTACATCAGGTTGATGTTGTAGCACCCTCAAAAGCTGCAGCCGTTGCAGCAACCAACATGTGGCTGTGTGTAGATTGTCATTGCACACTGTTCCGCACACCATGCCACATGTGTTATCGGATGTGAGGTGCACATGTATGCATGGGACACGGAGTAGCGTGACAAGGCCATGTCAGCATCCTCACAAGGAATGTGTGGTGAGTCATGACATGTGCACCTTCATGGCAAGGTGTGTGGGCTGGACTAGTGTAATGTCATGTGACCTGTGGCTCCAGTGTTCCGCTACCAGTCTCTGCAATCGGCATCCCACTTCTGCTGATGTGTGGGTGTATGTCACTCCTGTCTTGCGTCGGGCTGTGCACTTGCACTGGGACACAGCTATTTCCATGGCGTGGCATGGGGAGGTTCTCAATCACCGTGTGTAGCTGGGTCTTGGAAGGAGTGTCACCTTGCATCCATACGTGTCCTGGGCATGTAGCACATGCCTGACTCCCTATGTGGCATGTGTGTATTGCCAGATTTACATGTGCTCAGTAGACATGAGTTGTTCTCGTAGTGCACTCACTCTTCCTTGTCACTTCCAAATTACTGCAGAGCGCCTCCTGTTGCCCGAAGAATTCCAGACTTGGCTACCATGCAGGAGAATGACAGGATCCGGCTCTACCGCTTCACCCAACCGTTGATTCTGGAGCTGACGGCGAGACTGGCACCACACCTGCAACCGCAGCACAGGTATCCTACGGCACTGACACCCCAGCTGAAGGTAATGGCTGCCCTACATTTTCTTGCCACGGGTACCTTCCAAAATACCATAGCTCATGTTGGTGGCATGTCCCAGAGCATGTTCAGCGGTGTGCTGCATGATTTCTTGGAGGCCATGTTGATTCACCTGGATGACTTCATCAAGTTCCCAACCCCTGAACAGATGACTGAGGTCAAGCGTGGATTCTATGCCCTGGGAGGGATGCCCCATGTCATTGGGTCCATAGATGGGACACATGTAGGTTTGGTACCACCACACGCACGGGAGGTGGCGTACCGCAATCGGAAGCACTACCACTCCATCAATGCCCTTGTGGTGTGTCTGTCCAATATGGTGATTTCACATGTCTGTGCACGTTTCCCAGGATCAGCACACGATGCCTACATCATGAGGCGTAGCGGGATGCCTGACATGATGATGCAGCTGCGCAACGAACGGGCATGTGTTGTTGGTGGGTACAGTCTGTCTGTCCTGTATTCTGTATAGCCGACCAGCACGACCGCTACACCAGTTCTAACGATGTCCATGTGCTTCCCATGTAGGGGACGCTGGCTATCCCAACATGCCTTGGCTGCTGACACCTCTCCGCAACCCCATCACGCCGGCCCAGCTCCGCTATAACACCGCCCATGGCCGGACAAGGCGAGTGATAGAGAGGACGTTTGGCATGCTGAAGAGCCGATTCCGGTGCCTCCACAAGACCGGCGGTGCACTCCCTTATGCCCCGGCGAAGGTCTGCAAGATCTTCATGGTCTGCTGCATGCTGCACAACATGGCAGTTGAAAGAGCTGTGCCACTCATCCTGAATCAACATGACGAGGACCATCCACCCGTGGAGGACGAAGGGCTTGGCAATGGGGCTAGTGATGTGGAGGATGTGGAGCCGCAAGAGGACATCCGGACTCGGCTCATACGCGACTTCTTTGCTTAGTGGTGAGTACCAGGGTCTGAGTGTGCACGCATTGGTCCCCGTGTGGCATGCGTTGTGATGTGTGTCTCCACCTGCATGTATGGCACGTGGGTCAGAGGTGTGTGTGGGTGTGTCACTGGAGTGATGGTGGCAGTGATGGTAGTATTTCCCCAGTCATAATTGTGACCTAGCATGTTGTCATCCATACATGTGTCGAGTAACTGCACATGCAAGTGGCTGTGCTTTTTGTGGCTGACTTCTTGTGTGTCTCTCTTCCCCAGGTACCTGCGCATGCCGTTTGCTGGTTGCATTGTTGTGGCACTGCTATTCCTCATGGACATGACATCGTGGGCTGACTCAGCGTTACAGGCACGGACACGTTTGGAAGTCTCCATGGGGTAAGGGATGCATCTGGGGTGTATTGGGTGTGGCAGTTGTTCACGATGTGTGCACACTGCCCCGGTCGGGGTTTGGTTCCTCTGCAGACATGTGGCATCCCCATGGGACACGACATGCAGCTGGGTACACCTGAATAGATGGGCTGCCTGGTTGTCAGTCATCAGTGATGGGATAGTGGATTGTGATGATGGCATCAATGTGTGTGACACTGCCCTCGGACACATACGGTTAACATTGTCTTGACATGGCGTGGGACTTCCACATCAGCGGATCTATGGTGTATGGCAGGCTCTCCGTGAGCAGCTGTGGGTGTTTAGCTGTTAGCCGACTCTTGTGTGCCAGTTCCATGGCTATCACGCATTTGTGCTGCAGAAGGGGGGTGCCAGTGTTGGAGCCACATGTTACTCCACATGATGTGTTCATGTGTACTTCAAGTTGCCTCTGCAATCCCAAAAACATGACTAATAAAGGTGTCCCTATGCCTCCAAGGTGCCTCTTCTCAGTCAATGCTGGTGTGTTGGCACGGTGCATCCTGCATGTCTGGCATGGTATTCCCTGATTGTGGCTATGTGTCAATGTGTCGAGTGGCAAGATGCAAGCTGTGTGTGTGTGCTGAGACTGTGTATTGGGCATGATGTCCATGACTGTGTGGGTATTGTGACATGTGCCATCCCCATGCATCCAACGTTGTCCATGACCCCATTCTCTGCATCCACCGGACTCAAGCTTGCAGGACATGGTTCTGCCACCTGTCTACACATACCTGGGTGCCCCCCAGGACACTGGCCAGGATCCCTGACCTCTGCGCATGACTGTTGCTGTACTCAATGTGTCTGTCAGCACGGTTGTTCGGTCACCCCCTCAGCTGGTTCTGACCATCACGGGTGTGTATGGTGCTCCATATCTGTCTTGCCTAATAAACTGTGACCCATGTGTCCTGTGCCAGACTCAGGCCCCAGGGTGTGGATGGTTGAAGTGAACAGATGACTCAGACATGTTTAGACTGTACAAGACACATGTTAGGTAATAATGCTACCAGCAGGCATCTACTCTTAATAGTGTGATTTATTATTGGGGGGGGGGGGGGGGGACAAAGTGAGGGGCTTTCCGGGATTAGGGAATCCAAAGTTCAGTAGGGGAGTTGGTGTCCTTGCCATTGGAAATCCTCAGAGTCCATGCCACAGTCTTTGTCAACATTGGTCAGCCAGTGACCAGCAGGGCCATGTGGCAGAGAATGTCTCTTGATGCTGTGATGCTGTTGCTCCAGTGGGCCAGGTGCCAGGCCAGGTGTCCTGGGAGATGGTGATGTAGCAGCCACCCTCACGGTCCTTTCCGTGGACGACCCGGCTTCCTGCGGGGAACCTCAGCAGCAGGCCGTGACGACGTCTGGGATGCTCCGTCGGATGTTTCCTCCTCCTCCTCCTGATCCCTCCGCCTTCTGGCACAGGGAGGGTCGGCCATGGTGTCGGCCATCCGACGGAGTGTAGCGTGAATCCCCTGGGACGCCGTCACTTGCTCAGCCTGTCTGTCCTCCATCCTCCGTTGGTGTACCTGTAGACAGGCTATTAGCTCCGCATGTTGCTGGGCCTGCTGGACCTTGATCCCCTCGAGGACGGACACAACCTGGGCCATGCCCGTGGTGTCCTGCCGGTATGAGTCCAGGATGTTACGGACATGGGAAAATACCGGATCCCCAGCCAACTGGTCAGGCTCGCGCCTCCGCCGTCCTCCACTCCCACCACCCCTGCCCACTTGCGTCTGGCCTGCACTTGTGGGCACATCGGGTCTCCGGGACCCCTGAGGGATGGCATTGGCGTTGTCGCCTGCCTCCTCCTGGGTGCCCGGGACACCGTGTCCCTCCTGGCGAGCCTGGCTGCATTGTGGTGTTGGGGCAGGGATCCTGGGTGTCTCCTGGGATGTGGCAGGAGTGGGGGTGGTGGTTGGCACGGTTGTACCTGACGCAGGTGCTGCAGGTGGTTGGACACCAGAGGGGCCAGGTCGGTCGGGGTCGTCCGCAGAGTGGTGAGAGTGGTCGCTGCCGGTGGGATCGGTCTCCTGCAGATCCGGGTCCTGTGAGTGTTCCCCCCCAGTGTTGGGGGGTGCAGCACGACGTTGACCTGTGTGTGAGAGAGAAAATGTTAATTTTGGTCCATGCAACATCCATGTTTCATCCGTTTCAAAGTTGGCACATTTCCTCTTGGAATTAGGATCTGTCTTGCATTCCACTCACAGTGCACTTGTGCATGGGTGTGTCCCTTGGGCACCAATTTGGCCCCTTTAACTATGTGCGGCACAGTCTTACTTGCTGCGTCAAGTGTGACTGCAGTCAGCAGTGGAGTGTGCAGGTGTGGCGAGCCATGCATTTGCGCCTTCCTTGTAGCACTGTACATGTGCACATGGAGTGGATCCACACACTTATATGATGCAGGTGGCTGTCCTTGTGCTCGTGTACAGGTTGTGACATGGCCCTGCGTTTTGCCATGATGAAGAGGGGGGGTTCTGGCACTGGCCACCCTTGTCTACATGCACGCAGTCCACCTGCTGACGAGCAGACTTTCCCACACACCAAAGGACTGATTTGCTCTCCCTGTGTCTCCCTCCTTCTCTGTCCCCCTCTCCCTCCCTCTCTGTCCCCCTCTCCCTCCCTCTCTGTCCCCCTCTCCCTCCCTCTCTGTCCCCCTCTCCCTCCCTCTGTGTGTCAGCCTCCTCCCTCTGTCCGTCTTCCTGTGTCTCCCTCCTTCTCTGTCCCCCTCTCCCTCCCTCTCTGTCCCCCTCTCCCTCCCTCTCTGTCCCCCTCTCCCTCCCTCTGTGTGTCAGCCTCCTCCCTCTGTCCGTCTTCCTGTGTCTCCCTCCTTCTCTGTCCCCCTCTCCCTCCCTCTCTGTCCCCCTCTCCCTCCCTCTCTGTCCCCCTCTCCCTCCCTCTCTGTCCCCCTCTCCCTCCCTCCGTGTGTCACCCTCTGTCACCTTGGCCCAGCTTCCTGGGCACACACTGTTGGCAGATCTTTGAGTGGCCCTTGGCCTGTTGATGTGAGTTTGTTTCTGATCTCCAGGCACCCATTTTGTCTGCTGTGTGTCTGTGCGCTGCTGCTGTGGTGGTGTGTGCTGCCACTCTTTCACAATGTTGGCTGTTCATTAGCTGCTGTCATGTGCAAAACAGTGCCTTCACCCCCATGTGTTGATGCAAGGCGTCCGCCATTTGCTGGCAAGTCATTCCTGTGTTGGGACACAGTGTTTGTCTGGCTGTGACCTAGGCCATATGGGCAGAGGGCATTGTTGTCTGCTTTGGAGTCGCACTATGTGATTTTTGGTGCCCAGCCTCCCGCCATCCGGGTTACCGTGTCATGTGTTGTTGTCTTCTGTGGCCTGTGACTTGACATTGTCCAGCTGGGTGCATGGGGCATGGTGGCAGCAGTGGCATGTGCCTGCTCATGGAGTGTGGTTGAGTCATGCGATGGCTTGTGGTGGTTGCGTGCCTGTTGGTAATTTTGGTTGTGGTTGCAGTTCCCCCCATGTGAGGTGCGTTGTTTGTGTACTCACCCGGGTCTCGGAGTCCTTCTACTCCTTCAACTGCCTCCACCGGCAGTATGGCCATCACCCTCTCCTCCCAGGGATGGTACTGTACGGCTCTGCGGGAGGGCCCTCCTCCGGTGGCGTTGGCCTGGTCGTGTTCCTCCTGCCTCTTGGCTCTGACCCTCCTCCGCAGATCGTACCACCTGTTCTGGCAATCCTGCTTGGTCCTCCTGGTGTCCGCAACGGCATTCACAGCATCGACGATGGTCTGCCACATGGCTGTTTTGGCTGCCTGGCTGGTGCTTCTGACCAATGTTCCAAAGATCTGTGGCTCAACTCTGAGGATTTGATCAACAAGGACCTCCAACTCTCGGTGACTGAACTTTGGATTCTTGGTAGTGGGCATGGTGAGGGGTGTGGGTGGGGATGGTGTGGGTGTGGGGGGTGTGTGGATGTTGGGGGGGGTGTGGATGGTTGTGTGTGTGTGTGAATGTGATGAGAGGGTGTTTGTGAGGGTGGTCGTGTGAAGGTGTGCAAGTGTAAGGTGTGGTGTAGCTTGTAGTCTGGTTCTGTGGTGTCTGGCAGCAGTGAGTCTGTTGCAAAGGCTCATGGTTTGTGTGTGTGGGCCCTTTTCATTGGTCCATGGGTGGGTGTGGCAGTGTTTGAATTTTGGGTGGGTGTGTTATAAGGAGTGGTGGTGTATTGGGCCTCTGTTTGTTTTTGACAGTTGCAGGTCAGTGATTGTGTTATTTTAGTGGTTGTTGGCCATGTTTAGTGGCTGTGTGCCTTTCGAATGGTGTATTCTTGTGTTGTTTTGTTTTGTCCTTGTTGTGTACGTGCGTTTTGAGCGTGTGTACGGTGTGTACATGGGCCATTTGGTTGTACGATTATGTCCTTGTGTGTGGCTTTGTACGACTCGTACATGCGGTTGTGATGTTGGGGCATGGGGTGCGCTCCGTACTTAGGAGGTTGTGTTGGGGGTGCGCCAGGAACTACTGGGGTGTACATGGACGGTGGTACGACACGTACAGGGGTGGGGGGGTGTACATTGACGTTGGTACGACACGTACAGGGGTGGGGGGGTGTACATTGACGGTGGTACGACACGTACAGGGGTGGGGGGGTGTACATTGACGGTGGTACGACACGTACTGGGGTGGGGGTGGGGCTCGAACGTACTGGGGTGTAGGTTCACGGTGGTACGACACGTACTGGGGTGGGGGTACGACTGGAACGTACTGGGGTGTACATGGACGGTGGTACGACACGTACAGGGGTGGGGGGGTGTACATTGACGGTGGTACGACACGTACAGGGGTGGGGGGGTGTACATTGACGGTGGTACGACACGTACTGGGGTGGGGGTACGACTGGAACGTACTGGGGTGTAGGTACACGGGGGGTATGACACGTACTGGGGTGGGGGTGGGGCTCGAACGTACTGGGGTGTAGGTTCACGGTGGTACGACACGTACTGGGGTGGGGGTGTGGCTCGAACGTACTGGGGTGTAGGTACACGGGGGGTACGACACGTACTGGGGTGGGGGGGTGTACATTGACGGTGGTACGACACGTACAGGGGTGGGGGGGTGTACATTGACGGTGGTACGACACGTACTGGGGTGGGGGTACGACTGGAACGTACTGGGGTGTAGGTACACGGGGGGTATGACACGTACTGGGGTGGGGGTGGGGCTCGAACGTACTGGGGTGTAGGTTCACGGTGGTACGACACGTACTGGGGTGGGGGTGTGGCTCGAACGTACTGGGGTGTAGGTACACGGGGGGTACGACACGTACTGGGGTGGGGGTACGACTGGAACGTACTGGGGTGTAGGTAGACGGGGCTATGACACGTACTGCGGTGGGGGTGTGGCTCGAACGTACTGGGGTGTAGGTTCACGGTGGTACGACACGTACTGGGGTGGGGGTACGACTGGAACGTACTGGGGTGTAGGTACACGGTGGTACGACACGTACTGGGGTGGGGGTACGACTGGAACGTACTGGGGTGTAGGTACACGGGGGGTATGACACGTACTGGGGTGGGGGTGGGGCTCGAACGTACTGGGGTGTAGGTTCACGGTGGTACGACACGTACTGGGGTGGGGGTGTGGCTCGAACGTACTGGGGTGTAGGTACACGGGGGGTACGACACGTACTGGGGTGGGGGTACGACTGGAACGTACTGGGGTGTGGGTAGACGGGGCTATGACACGTACTGGGGTGGGGGTGTGGCTCGAACGTACTGGGGTGTAGGTTCACGGTGGTACGACACGTACTGGGGTGGGGGTACGACTGGAACGTACTGGGGTGTAGGTACACGGTGGTACGACACGTACTGGGGTGGGGGTACGACTGGAACGGACTGGGGTGTGGGTAGACGGGGCTATGACACGTACTGGGGTGGGGGTGCGACTGGAACGTACTGGGGTGTACATAGACGGTGGTACGACACGTACAGGGGTGGGGGGGTGTACATTGACGGTGGTACGACACGTACTGGGGTGGGGGTACGACTGGAACGTACTGGGGTGTACCTAGACGGGTGGGGGTATACATATACGGGGGGTACGTGTCGGACGTACGGGGGCTGGGGGGAGTGTTGGGCGCGTATGCGGGCACATGTCTCCATGGTTGCTATAGGTGTTCGGTGCGAACGGTGTTTTTTCCATACGGTTGTATGCTCGGACGCACGGGATGGATCGTGATTCCTCGGTCGGACTTGGATTTTCACGTTTGTAGAGTAAATCGTCCGAGGACGTGTCGGACACATTTTCCGACCCGAGGACGTGTGGGGAATGATTCCCAGTGCGGTTCGTATGGACTTTTTACCATGCGAATCGTGATTGCCAGTTCGTACGGCACTTGTACGATTCGTACGGTAAAAAGACCCGATACGAGTCGCACGGGGGAATTTTTTACCGGATCGTGATCGGCACCTTGGTCTATTGACCCTATACACTGTATTGGTTATCTTAATTTTAATGTTCCTGCATTAAAAAGTACAAGAGGCCGCCCTTCTGGCGGTCTAACCATATGGGTAAGGCAGGACATGGGCTGTCATGTAAAAGAAGGCCCTAGAATCAGTAACGACATATTATCAATACGAATAACCTTGCAGTCTGGATTCAAAATAGAAATTTTTAACGTGTACGCACGTGGCCTCCCGGGGGGCAAAAAGTCTCCAGTCGTAAAAGAGCTTGAAGACACCTTGGACCTTTTGCCTCCTAATATATTACCCCTAGTAGCAGGCGATTTTAACACCTCCTTTGAGCCTCTTGGCCATGATATACCACAGTTCACTGCAGAGGAAGATTCTAGCTGGGGAATTCCTCCCCTAGAGATTGCCCCTATAAAAAGGTGGACTGAGGCAGCAATTCATTTAAAAGGTCTGTGTTTGGGCAACCATCTGAGGGCGGCAAATGGTAGAAGTAAGTCAGACAAACTTGCAAAGAACACTTTTGACAATGGACGTAGGGTGAGTCGTATAGACTACCTACTTGTCCACGTGAAGCTCTGGGCTTATCTCATTGATATGAATGTTATTAATCGTATTGAGAGCGACCATCATCCACTTGCCGCACTGTTTGATTTGCTCTCCCCTGGTAGACAACCAGCTCGGGAAGAGAACTTTGAGTCGGACCAATTTTTGTCCAACAACTTGCGTTATCTAAAATGGGATAGGATCATAGAAGATCCAACAATTGAGACTGCAATAAATAAAGAAGTAACTGATGCTTTACAACCCCTTGGAACAATGGTAGAAGAAATGAGCTCTCACCAGTCTGTGGTGGAAGTACATAACAAACTCTTTGAGAGTCTGAAGAAGTACTTTGTTAAATCAACTTCTAAAAGACGCTCCAAGCACCACAATACAGTGGGTTGGTATAATATTGATTGCAGGAAAGCCCGAGCTGAACTTGGCAGCGCCCTAAAGACGAAAGATGTACTTTCGGTAAGATCTGCCAGGTCGTATTATAAGAGGACACTGAAAGAGGCAAAAGGAATGTGGGATAACGAAAAGTGGAAAGATCTCCTTGAAGCTTGCAGGTGTAGGAACAGCAAGCAATTTTGGGACATATATAAATGGGATAGGGGGGGCTTACCAGAGCGCCCTCAGAACAACGTGGCCCAGAACGCGTGGGTTGACTATTTCAAACCCCAGTATGCAGCTCCCAGTGATGAAGTAAACTTCGGTGTTACTTATTGCCATGTGTATTATCATGAAGCTATATTTCTTCTAAAAGACGTGGAACAGGCTCTAGATAAAGTGATCAGGGGCAAAGCTCCCAGCATAGATGGAATCCCCGCAGACGTGTTTATTGGCGACAGACGCCTATGGTGTAGATATATCATGCGCCTTGCTAATGCTATTGCTCAGGGAGCTGACATCCCCGTCTCGTGGAAGGGAGCAGAAATAGTCCCTGTATTTAAAAAGGGGGACAAGTCTATTGCGGCCAACTATAGGCCAATCAGCCTAATAGACTCAATACAGAAGGTTGTGGGCCGTATGTTCCTACACAAGATTCTATTATGGGCAGATGATCAGGAAATTCTAAGCCCAATGCAGGCAGGTTTTCGCCGGCGGATAAGGACGATTGACCAAATCTTCCGCTTTGTCATCTTACATTGGAAGACGGTGATTTTAGGTAAGAGCGCATTATATGCGGTGTTCGTGGACTCAAAAGCGGCTTTCGATTTGGTTCCATGAACTAAACTCTGGCAAGTCATGAGAGAAATGGGACTCGCACCTGAACTTCTTTCTGTAGTTATTCGCTTGCATGAGGGTAATGTAGCTCGGGTCCGTTGGGGGGATGTGGGAGAGGTGACGGAAGACTTCCCGGTTGGCAGGGGAGTGAGGCAGGGGTGCGTCTTGGCACCGACCCTGTTCTCGCTCTTTGTCAACGGGGTGGCTGACTTCCTCTCGCAGACCCCCACTGATGCACCCGTTTTGGCGGATGACAGGTTGATCATTTCCAAGACCCCAAGTGGATTACAGAAGGCACTCGGGTGCTTCGAAGAGTTTTGCAAAATGAGCGGACTGGTAGTCAACACCGAAAAAAACGAGTTTATGTCCTTTAATGCACACAAATCATTCAGGGGGAGAATCCTTATGAATAATCTGCCCCTGGAGGAGGTAACCTCTTTCACATATCTGGGCATCACATTGCAGAAGGATATGCGTTGGGATTCCCAACTGGACCGAGCCGCACTTCTTCACAAACAAAAATCAGGTGCTCTTTTAGCCAGATTTAAAAGCTCATGTACAAAACCAATTTCACCAGCCCTCGAAGTTTATGGGACAATGGTACTGAGTACATGCTTATATGGGTCTGAGCTCTGGGGCTTTGGTAATCTGAAAAATCTGACGGTGCTTGAAAATGCGTTTTTACGCAAGATTACAAGCCTCCCTGTTAGTACTCCACTGCGTCCTTTACTGCTAGATCTAGGGAAAAAGCCACTAGCATACCTTGTGAAGCTCCGTCCAATACTTTACTGGCGCCGGCTTTGGTGCACAGATGAACTTGTACACTACAAGAGCGGTTTTAGCGATATATTAAAATCTGATCTATCACACAATTTACACTGGTTGCGAAGTATCAAGTTTCTTTTGGGCAGTATAGGATTGATTGAACTATGGAATGACCCACTAAACGCTATTTTCCCTTCTAAGGATAAGTTGAAAGCCATATATTGGGAATGGGTTTTTATGATAGAAACTACGCAAGGTCTTTCCTCCCATCTAACAGGTCGCTTTCTCGATCTAAAAGTTAGCCCATTGCTTGAGAGGTACTGGGATATAATCGAGAGGTCTTCTGACCGCAAGTTGTATTTTCAGCTATGGGTGGGTACCCTACCGGTTGCAGAATTTACCGCTGGATGGGGGGGTCACCAAAACAAATGTGACAAATGTTATAGATGTACAGAGGAACGTGAATCCGTAGAACATTTGTTTTTTTGTCCTATGTATTCGGCCCCCCCGGAAAACCTGGCTAAAACCCGTCTGTAGATCATTGGGTATCAGGAGCCACACTATAGCCCTCCGTATTCTGAGCACTGACACTGCTCCCTTTATTTGCATAGCAGTGGCTAAGTTTCTAGGGTGGGCCTGGGGCATACGGTCCAAAGCCTTGAGAAATGATGGTAATTCCTTGTAAACATTCACAATTGTACAAGTCTCATTTAAAGCTCACTTCAGGCTGGTAACACAAACAGCAATCCTACCAAATTGCGTTATTTTATTCTGAGAACAAATGTATAGTTTTTAGATTAATTTTAGCTCTTTTGACGGTTGTATAGGAATTTAATTCTAGTTTTAAATATTTTAGGTAATTTATATGTTTTTTGTATGTTATGATTGTAATGTGCTTTTATGACTCAACTGTCGAATAAAGCTTGATTGTTGTTGCTTTATAAAGTGACGCATCTGCTTAGATGCATCACTTTGTAAATATGGTGCAATATGGCATATATTTTATGCAGCTGCACCCTCACAAAAAGTGATGCAACAGCAGGGCAAAAGTGTAACAAGGGGCTCATAAATAAGCTCCTCATTTTGCAATTAGGTTTGTGGTCCCTTTGTGCCGCAGTAGAGAAAATGACTAATAGTTCTGTAACTACACTTTACATAAGAAAAAGGACATTTTCAAAATGGGCACGTTAAATATGGTGAATGAAACAAATATTGATTCCAAAATATCATGTGACATAAATATGTTGTCAAAAATTTCTCCGTTGCAAAAATATAGTGGAACAGAATATCAAAATTAAGAATGTAAGTTTTATTGTATACAATATGATAAGAGAAAGTGTTGGACTTCAGAAAGGTTACATATACCATTCCAATACAGTCATTTAAAAAAATATAATTAAATATCTAAAAACATAAAATGATTAAACATTGATAAACTAGAAAATACATATTTTATAAATTTAAATAAAATGCACAATTTATTATAAATCTACTAAATAAACGTATCATTAAATGAAATATTTAAATTAACATAAGTAAGATTCACTTCTCTCGCTACTACTGAAAAAACCACAAACACCAAGAAGATAAATTAAAATATAAATAAAATAATAAAATTTAAATAAATGAAACATATACAAATAATAAATATAATATACACTTGCTGATATATATTACTAATTATTTCTTGCATAGTCTAAATAAAACTATTTTTTCATTTTAAATATTCAATGACAAAATATGATTTATAAATTAAATATTTAAATAACAAAAAATTAATAAAGAAAACTATTTTAATTTAAATATTTTCTCACCCTATTCCCCTACAAACTGAACAAGCTGCTAAATTAGGTATAACTAATTGTGCAATACAAAATATAAATTAAAAATCTGATATTAAACCCAAATAAATGAAAGAACAATTAAACAATTAAAACATTACATACTAATAATTTATATATTGATTTTACCTTACATTAGTTAACATTGAAAAACAATTAGTTAAAATGTGATTTACCTCCCACCATATTCCTCCAAAAACCCCAAATCCCACTACTAAATTATAAACTACTTAAAATAGGTGTTTGTAGATCGCACATTAACTCTTAGGCATCTTAGCACTAACAGATGTTTATTGCTACCCAACGGTACACATTTTGTCGACCTCAGATGGTTGAAAGGCTGAGTGGACCCGCCGGGATTTGAACCTATGACCATGAGATTGAACACAGGGCCCTGACGTGGACACTTTAGTCCACTGAGCCACCAGACCCATCTAATTGTCTTTTAAAAATTCAATTTCACATTTAAAATTGCAAACTATATTTAAAAAAAGACAATTTTACTAATATTATACGTATATATATATATATTTAATAAAAAACAATGTTTATTACAAGTATACTAAAGTACACAATATTAATTACAACCATTTTCTTCATTATACTGTTGCTTAAATTGGAGAGGAAGAGTAAATCTAGTCCTTCCAATTCCTATGCTTTCCTTATTATTACTTAATTGGGGTGGGGATAGCTAATATAACCCTTACAAAGTCCAACACTTTCCCTACTGTTGCTTAGGATGGAGTGAGAATAGTAAATATAACCCCTTTTAAGTCCAGTACTTTTCCTTCTGTTTTGTATATATTGGGGTGTGAATAGCATATCTAATCCCTCTGAAGTCCAACACTTTTCCAGCTTTTGCTTACATTGCAGTGGGAATATTAAATCTAACCTCTCCGAAATTCAGCACTTTCCCTGCTTTTGCTTAGGGTGGAATGGGAATAGTAAATTTGACCCCCTCAGAGGTTCAACACCTTCCCTACTGTTTAGACTGGAGTGGGAATGGCCATTTGAACCCCTCTGAAGTCCAACACTTTCCCTACTTTTACTTAGATTGGAGTGGAAGTCGCAAACACCGACTTTCTAGATGACTTGCTCCCTTCACAGCGAAGCGCTGCCTGATAGCTGCTGCTGCCCCTGTTGCTTCTTCTGACCCTTGGTCGAGGCCCACGTCCACCCGCAGGCCCGTGCCTGCGCCTCATATCTGGTGGTCTAGTGGTAGAGCATCACTGCTCTGCTGCTGGGCTGTCCCTCTGCCTCTCTTTTCTGATTTCTGCCTTTATTCAGCTTTTTCCTTTTTTACCTTTTTCTTCCGTTTGTTTGCCACCCTCGTCCCTGTTGCCGTGACCCGCAGGGCCCGCCCCCTCCAGTGATCCTTCCCGCTCCCTTATTTCCTGCCACCCAACTATCCAGCCCCCCAGCACAACTTAATGGCAGCCGCTAGCGCACCAAAGATAGGCCTGTCTGCACCGGTCTGTGCCTGGACCATGCCCAGCGCCTGGTAACCTGGTTCTCAGACCTTCCACCCCTATGATGCCAGCACCATCCTTGCCCACAACTCAGGACGCCATACTGCCTGTCACCTCGCGTCACCGAAGAAGGCCCAAGGACCTTTCTCCTGCCAGAACTGCAGCCACATCCTTACCCATGCCAGCATGCCAGATCCTCTTGCCGTCCAACCGACCAACAGCACACTCGACCGACTCAACTACATCCTCTTCAATGTGCGATCCCTCCACAAACACGCCACAGAAATCTGGGACCTCCTCTCCCGACATCACCTTCTTCACGGAAACCTTGATCAACCCCTGACCCAGGCCGGACATCGCCATCACCATCCCTGACAGCTACAAAATCACCTACAAGGACTGCACGGACCAACCAGGAGGAGGCATCGCATTAAATACCCACAAGAACACCCTCCGACTGACCATGCACTCAAACGACCCAATGACAACCATCTTGAACCTGGACTTTGAAATGGTTATTATGTAATGTTTTAATTGATTAGTTCTTTCATTTATTTGGGTTTAATTTCTAATTTATATTTTGCATAGTATAATTAGTTATTGCTAATTTAGCAACATGTTCAGTTTGTAGGGTAATAGGGTGATAAATTATTTAGTTTTCTTTATTAATTTTTGTTGTTTAAATATTTAATTTTTAAATCATTATATAATTTTTTCATTGAATATCTGTGCAACAGTAGGGAAAGCATTGGATGTCAGAGGGATAACATTCACTGTTTCCACTCCAGTCTGTGCAACAGTAGGGAAAGCATTGGGCCACAGAGAGGTAAAATGTACTATTCCCACTCCAGTCTATGCAACAGTAGGGTTAGTAGTTCACTTCAAACACATAACATACATGAAACACAACACTAATAATATAATAAAGAGCTTAATATAAACTTTATTAACTAACCAAAAAAATATTTAAAAACAATTAAACAATTAGCATAATTATTAACCAAATTAATAATCAATTATCAATAAAAACAAATTGGCCATTATTTATTACTTAAGTAAAATACCACACTATACCCCACAAACCTAGCAGACCACACTTCATGCTATAATCAATTGCGAATTAAATATTAATTAATACATTAATATGTAATAATTAATCAATCTGATCTTAATTATTTATTCATTACTTTGTTAATTACCAATTAACTTTTCACCCTATATCCCTACAAACTCACCAACCCGCACAAATAATTTACAAAATATAATTACAAAATAATAATCAATTGTATAATAATAAAGTGTTCATAAGTTGTTAATTCATTATTACTTAATTAACTTCCCACCCTGCACCCCTACAAACCTAGCAACCTACACCTGATAAATAACTTGGTAAATGATTTAGATAATTATTAATCAATTAAATATCGATAATAAAGTTATTATTATTAGTTACTTAATTATACTTAAATAACTTCCTACCTTACAGCCCTACAAACCTAGCAACTCACTACAAAAGTTTAAATTACTCTTATAATTAAATTAAAAATTAGAAATAAACTTAACTTTACAATCTATATTTAAAAATATTATATTTATAACAAAACGATATTTAAAAAACAATATTTTTACAACTATATTATTGAAAACAATATTTACAACAATAATATTCTTGAAAACTATATTACTAATCTAAAAAAAATCGATATTGACAACTATATTTCTGCATTACAATATTGTTGTGTTTCAATATTTTTTTCTTGATATTTCTGCATCCAATATTTCCAACTCAGGTGCCGATTCGGATCCTGGAGAAACTGGGTACGAACCGTCGGTCGGAGCGTTTTCTCCGTCCGACTCGTACCCGAGAAATAAACATTACAAACATGCAAGTACGATTCCCACGGAAACACCATTTCCGTACGAATCGTACCAAACACCGACCGACGAAAATATACATACGAATGTGATCCGGGAATGCTCCGACGTGACGTCGGGACGCATTCAGGCTGCGGTTCACGAACCAGGAAGTACGATCCGCACCGACGTCACCCCGCACGGATTATATTTTCCGGCTGCCAAAAACTGCCGGGAAATCAGGACGACGCGCACAAGGAGCACCTGTACGCGACGGACAGCCATGGACCCGAACCTACGTGTCATCCCAGCCCTCCTAGCAGTCCACCTGCTCTACAGGCACCGACGCAGACGCCGCAGAAGGTCAGAATAACACCCAGGGGCAAAGGGGCGGGCAGGGGCAGGACACATAACACCCACACAAGTCACAAATTACACATGCCCTGGACATACCTGACCTGCAGGACCTGGTCACCTTGAGGGGGTGGGGGCGTGTCCAGCAACGCAAGCATCCGCCACAACGGAAGTGGATGTTGACGCGAACCGGGAACACAACAATACCGGTACGTACTGTACCCAGGCCTTAAGAGCGTGGGTATGGGCCGTACCACGCCCACCACTACGTCACCCCAACAATGGCGGTACGGCCCGTACCCACGTACTAAAGGCCTGGGTACGGGCCGTACCAGCATTATTGGGGTGATGTAGGGGTACGCGTGGTAAGACCCGTACCCACGCTCTGAAGGGCTGGGTACGGTGCGTACCCCTACGGCACCCCATTGGGGGTCTGCACCGTAGCCAGGCCCTCAGAGCGTTGGTACGGGTCGTACCAAGCGTACCCCTACATCACCCCAACAATGCTGGTACGGCCCGTACCCAGGCCATTAGAACGTGGGTACGGGCCGTACCGCCATTGTTGGGGTGACGTAGTGGTGGGCGTGGTACGACTCGTACCCACGCTCTTAAGGCCTGACTATGGTACGTACCCAGGCCTCCAAAACGTGGGTACGGGAATGTACGGAGCGTACCCCCACCCGTGTATGAATGGAGCGTACCCCCACCCGTGTATGAATGTAGCGTACCCACACCCCACCAGTGTATGTACGGAGCGTACCCCCACCCGTGTATGAATGGAGCGTACCCCCACCCGTGTATGAATGTAGCTTACCCACACCCCACCAGTGTATGTACGGAGCGTACCCACACCCGTGTATGAATGGAGCGTACCCACACCCCACCAGTGTATGTACGGAGCGTACCCACACCCGTGTATGAATGGAGCGTACCCCCACCCGTGTATGAATGTAGCGTACCCACACCCCACCAGTGAATGTACAGAGCGTACCCACACCCGTGTATGAATGGAGCATACCCACACCCGTGTATGTCCTGACCGTACATGCTCAGACACAGGAGGGGTGTGTGCAGAGTCCTCCCAGCAGTGCCCAGACGCAGGAGGGGTGTGTGCAGAGTCCTCCCAGCAGTGCCCAGACACAGGAGGGGTGGGTGCCTATCACTCCCAGCAGTGCCCAGACACAGGAGGGGTGTGTGCAGAGTCCTCCCAGCAGTGCCCAGACGCAGGAGGGGTGTGTGCAGAGTCCTCCCAGCAGTGCCCAGACACAGGAGGGGTGTGTGCAGAGTCCTCCCAGCAGTGCCCAGACACAGGAGGGGTGTGTGCCTATCACTCCCAGCAGTGCCCAGACACAGGAGGGGTGGGTGCAGAGTCCTCCCAGCAGTGCCCAGACATAGGAGGGGTGGGTGCCAATCACTCCCAGCAGTGCCCAGACACAGGAGGGGTGTGTGCCTATCACTCCCAGCAGTGCCCAGACACAGGAGGGGTGTGTGCAGAGTCCTCCCAGCAGTGCCCAGACGCAGGAGGGGTGTGTGCAGAGTCCTCCCAGCAGTGCCCAGACACAGGAGGGGGGTGTGCCTATCACTCCCAGCAGTGCCCAGACACAGGAGGGGTGTGTGCAGAGTCCTCCCAGCAGTGCCCAGACACAGGAGGGGGTGTATGCAGAGTCCTCCCAGCAGTGCCCAGACATAGGAGGGGTGGGTGCCTATCACTCCCAGCAGTGCCCAGACACAGGAGGGGTGTGTGCAGAGTCCTCCCAGCAGTGCCCAGACACAGGAGGGGTGTGTGCAGAGTCCTCCCAGCAGTGCCCAGACACAGGAGGGGTGTGTGCAGAGTCCTCCCAGCAGTGCCCAGACACAGGAGGGGTGTGTGCCTATCACTCCCAGCAGTGCCCAGACACAGGAGGGGTGGGTGCAGAGTCCTCCCAGCAGTGCCCAGACATAGGAGGGGTGGGTGCCTATCACTCCCAGCAGTGCCCAGGCGCAGGAGGGGTGTGTGCAGAGTCCTCCCAGCAGTGCCCAGACACAGGATGGGTGTGTGCAGAGTCCTCCCAGCAGTGCCCAGACACAGGAGGGGTGTGTGCAGAGTCCTCCCAGCAGTGCCCAGACACAGGAGGGGTGTGTGCCTATCACTCCCAGCAGTGCCCAGACACAGGAGGGGTGTGTGCCTATCACTCCCAGCAGTGCCCAGACACAGGTGGGGTGGGTGCAGAGTCCTCCCAGCAGTGCCCAGACATAGGAGGGGTGGGTGCCTATCACTCCCAGCAGTGCCCAGACACAGGAGGGGTGTGTGCCTATCACTCCCAGCAGTGCCCAGACACAGGAGGGGTGTGTGCAGAGTCCTCCCAGCAGTGCCCAGACACAGGAGGGGTGTGTGCAGAGTCCTCCCAGCAGTGCCCAGCCACAGGAGGGGTGTGTGCAGAGTCCTCCCAGCAGTGTCCAGACATAGGAGGGGTGTGTGCAGAGTCCTCCCAGCTGTGCCCATGGAAAGAAAGGGGTTCAGTACACACAGATACAATGCCCACAATTGTCAGTCAGGTGCTCAAAGACCCAGCAGAACACGAAACACATGTGTGCGAGGCTGGGAGCACACACATGCATAGTGCGGAAAAGGTAACATGTACACATGAAGTCCTGTCAATATACTCCAGTCACAAGTACAGTGACCCCCAAGGATGACACAAATGATGCAGGTGGAGACCTTGCCCAGCATGCATGGCCAAAGTTGAAGGGGTCCGTCACACACCCAGCAAATGTAGACACAGCACTGCCCAAATGTCTTCACAACACCCTGCAGGGAAGATGTCAGGGTCCACAGAGGAAGGTACACACCTTGGGACAATGTCACCATGCAGTAACAGCTTACATGAGCAAAGTTTGATAGCAAATACCGTGTGATGGCACACAGATAACAGTGTCCACCCCACGAACAGCACACTACAACATATCCCAGACACCTAACACATTATCGCCACCCCAAATCATGGAGCAGCACCACCAACAGCAGTGCCAGAAAAGCAGTAGTGTGCAAAGGAAAATAAAATCGCTTTATTCAGCAATGTTCTAAAATGAATTGTATGAAGAGTTCCATATGCACAAGGCCCATAGGACAGTCCATAGTTCCAATCCAGGTGGGGGACACATTGGGATGCGTGTCCCCTAGCTTGCCTGCACAGTTCAGACTACCTTGTCATCCACAGGGGGGGGGGCCATCATGTGGGGGAAAGGACCAGGCACCGTAGGGACAGGAGGGGCAAGGGTAGGTGTTGTGGGTGCAGGGACGGACGACTCCAACACAGGGGGTGGGGCAGCGCCAAAGGTGGATTTGAGCACGGTGCTGCACACTACTGCCAGGTCGCCCAGCGTCTCCCCTGCACCCGAAAGAACCACACGCCCCAATGAGGGGGGGTGTCGCAGGGATGGGTCGCAGCGCTACTGGGGGAGGGTGTGGACAGGGGGGGGGACTCAACTACCCTGACCGGGGACTCCTTTGACCGCTTGCGGGGTGGTGTGACTTTGGGGCTCAGGGACAGAGTGGCCATGAAGGAGTCTTTGGTGGAATCCTGGCCAGGAGAGCTGAGGGGAGGGGAGTGGATGTGGAGGGTGGTGGTCGTGAGGAATGTGGACTCCCACTCTGGCTGCGTGTCTTCCGTTTCCCCCCCGACCTAGTGGGTGTGCCTACTTCACCCTGTGTGTGCGTGCCAGGAGGTGTGCGCTTTGCCTTCCCTGGTGGTGTGGTGCCTGTGTCTGGTGGTGTGCGTGCTTGGGGACGTCTGGGTGTGCTTTGGACAGGCATGGGAGTGGAAAGTGTGGATGGTTCAGGTGTAGGGGGGGGGACGTAGCGCTGCAGGAGACCCACTGCTGCAGTCAGTGTCGAGTCTATGAACCTCAGCAAGTTGCGTTGGTCAGACTGCGCAGCTGAAATGCCCTTCATGTATGCCTCCATCTGGTTGAGCACTCGGCTGTGGCCATGGAGGACATTAAGCATCGCAGTCTGACCAACCTGCAACTGCCGCAGGATGTCCACAGACTCGGCATTGGTGGCAGCAGTGGAGACAGGGGCAGGGGGTGCGGTGCCTGGCAAGAAGGAGACACGTGGTGACCTAGCACGGCGGGAAGGGACACGAGCAAGTGGGAGGCCGGTGATCGGAATGGAGGGGGCGGGTAGTGATGGAGTGCTGGTGTCAGCTGTGGGAGCAGCCTCCGCCCCTTCGGAGTGCTCCGCCTCGGACCTGTCAGCGTCATAGTCGGTGGTGGTTTGACTGGACAGGTCCTCCGCTGCACTCCCGTCGGCCTCCGTGCCACTCGATGTGCCAGCCAACTCAGCACTGCTGGCACTGGTGCTCGCTCCCTCCTCACGGTCCGTGCCAGTGTCTCCCTCGTAGTCCCCCGACGATGCTGTGGGCAAGGTGAAGAGACAGGAGAAATCAGACACCTGTATACATATGTCACATGAGTCAACTCTACATAGGTCACAGTGCATAGCCAGAAAAGCAACAAGAGTAACATCTACAATACAAGGTACATATGTAGTCCCTGCAACACACAGTTTGTTGACCCACCATGCCACTGTTAAAATATGGAGAGCATGACACAATAGCAAATAACTTGATATCAAATTGTACAGAGGAGCCAGGCTCTGGGGACAATCTAGCACAGCATCAGCGACACACAGCGTAGCCAAGAAAGGGATGAGCAGGAACCATGTCTATCAACTCTTGGGACATGCTGCAAAGGTAATACTGAAAACCATGGCCAACATGACTGGGGCACTGCACCTTGAGTGTTTGGCCACACAAACATCACACACTGCCCAGACCGAGCAAGGAGACTTCAGGTTTGGACATGTAGGCCTTGCCCGCACCAACCCCCTCCCTACCTGAGACAATGTGATTGAGACAGAGGAAGTACTTACACCTCTTAGTCTGGGATGAAAACACATGGCCTGCAATTAATCCTGATCGCACACAAACTACCCCTGGTGCGCCTGTCCACATATATCACTGACAAACAACCATCATCAGATAGTTGTACCAAGACACACAGGCACTGGCCCCTGTGAGTATGCACCAGCTAAATTAGGTCACCCTGTACAGTGGACACATGTAGCACAGTATACGTGAATACAAATGAGGCCAGGGTACTATGCCACAGGGCCCAAACTATGCTGAAGACACAGGGAATGTCCACATTGTCTGATGACACACATGATACCTAGGAAAAGGTGCCCCAGGGGACTGTAGTGGCCACACTACTCCATGGCCCTGGATGGATATGGCTGGAACACAAGCCAACATCCCTGCACTATGCATATCTCACACTCAAGCACATCATGTCAGAGGGCACAACATTCGACATGCAGGCAGTAAGGCAGTACACATGAAACACACACTCCCATGTCGGGACTCAGCATCAGTGCCAACTAACATGGACCCCACAATGACAGAACTGGCCAGGGCACAGGCAACGTGCAAAAACCTGTTACACACCACCCCCACACATGATGCTGCAAGCATTGGGCACTTGGAGTAACTGCCAGCCTAGATGACCTTGTGCAAGAGTGACTACACACAGACCAGGGAACACATGGCAAGGAGGGGAAGGGAGGAAGAACAGCACCGCTTTACTTTGGGGAACAGGATATGCACTGTACATTTAAACCCTGGCAGTGTATCCATGCAACTGCGCACTTCCAAAAGCTGGTCACACACAACAAACACACATGTACCTACCCCCTTCCTGCTGCTGCTTCTCCGCTAGGCGCCTATCCAAGTCAGGGAAGACCACCGCCAGCACACGCTTATGGATGTGGGTCAGACGCCGGCGCCCACGGTTTTTGTGGCTCACAGGTGAGTCCCCCAGCAGGACCCGTGCGATCCTCCGCATCCAGCACCGGATGTCCTGCCAGCGTTTCCGCACCTGGGCTAGGCGCCGCTTCAGACCCTCCGTCCTCCTCACGGCACTGACGGCTTGCTTTCAGATCTCCCCCTTGGCACAGACGCCTACCTGTGAGGATGCAAAAGTGAGAATGTATCAATGATACAGAGACACATATATTACAAATTATGCATGTTTGAACTGGCCATAGTATGCAGCCAACTCATTGCACCTTTGTCATAGTGACATCATCCTCCTGGGAATGGGCAAATGCTGTAGGTGCCATTGAAAGTACACCGGTGGCATGAGGGGTGCAACACAATCAATGATGCAGGCTCACACTGTGCATCCCAAGCTACAACAGGAATCTGAACAGTACCCCTAAGCAGTCACATGCCCCAGCCCACTTACGCTACCTCAGCAGAGTACACAGACACACACAGGCACTGAACAATCACCTGGCATTGGCAACTGCCGCTACAAACCGCACTCTGCACATGTGCCACTAGACTGGGGATGTCACAGATGTGGGGCTGTCTCAGCACGGCAGACATCCAGCACAGCTCCCTGCTCACATCAGATGGCCAGTGTGTATCCATCCCACATGCAGCTGGGGTGCAACACTCCACATATGCACACACCCACATGACAGGGGACTCACACACACACACCAATGTCCAGGGGACGACCACATCATTTGGACACTCTCACCACAGGTACACTGAACAGACACACATCTGTGGGTCCTGGCACCTGTCACCCTGGGGGGAGCACAGACTCACATCAGGACTGTAGAAACAAAATTTCCAGGAGGATTAGGCAGTCCGAAAGCGGCATGCACCATGCAGTGATCGTCACAGTAAGCACCATGGTAGTGCGTTGTGCACACAGGAACTACAGCATGCTCTGCATGGGAGACATGAGCCCTTCCCCCCCCCCCCCCCCCCCTGGGAACCACTATGAAGAACCCTGCATGTCTGTTACACCTGGACACAATGCCAGAAGTCACAGTCACAAAAAGGGGCACAGTTTAAGCTAGTGGAGTCTGCACTCACCTGCTCCCCTGGTCGACCATACAGCATGGTGTACTGTGGGAGGATCACATCCACCAACGCCATATTCTCCTCCATGGTGAATGGCTGGGCCCTCTCCACAGACCTGGACATGGTGCCAGAGGAATCACAAGCAGCAGCAGGGTTGTGGAATGAAAGGATGTGCAGGCAAGTGCTCTCTCAAGGGACCTGGCTGCCTTATATCTTCCTTGCTGGCCTGTTTCATTTACAGGAGTACAGAGTGATTGGCTCAGTCACATTTGCATCCTACGTGTCCTCCAATCATTTTAAAACTACCCCAGTGACAGGCTTTGCATGGTTTTAAAATTGAGCATGATGTAATGTCAACAACCGCATTGCAACAAAGTATATTGTCTCCAACCGACTTCTGCTGGCCACATGATGCAAAATTCAAACCTGAAACTCGGTCTCCATGACAACCAGCATGCATTTAGGCCCCTAAACCTGTCCCTCATGTGTCCCCTATGTCAATCCCATGTCACAACACAGGTACGGTACGTTCCACAGCCCTAGGGCACCCCAAATGCATTGCAACGGACCGTACACGCGTGTGTTCGGTCCCCATCACTATGGGAGTGCTGGCGAATGCGTACGCCATAGTGATACGGACCGACCCTACACACGCGTGTGTACGGTCCGAACTACTATGGCGTACACGTACGCGAGCACCCCCATAGTGATAGGGACCGTACACACGCGTGTGTACGGTCCCTATCACTATGGGGGTGCTCGCGTACATGTACGCCATAGTAGTCCGGAACCGTACACACGCGTGTATGGTCCGTATCACTATGGCGTACGCATACGCCAGCACCACCATAGTGATAGGGACCGTACACACGCGTGTACGGTCGGTATCACTATGGCGTACGCATACGCCAGCACCACCATAGTGATAGGGACCCCACACACGCCCTCGGAGCGTATGTACGGTGGGATTCACACCTGACAGTGGTGACAGGCGGCACACAGGAATGAATTGAGCTGTCATACATGGGCAAGGCTGGACATCAAGGCATTGTCTGTGCAGTACTACATGTGTCGGGCACAGGTGGGTCAGGCTGTGATGTGGCACCATACTCCTGAGGTGTGAAGCTAATTACAGTATGATGAGCTGTGTACACATGTCAGGTGTGATGGTGCCCTATGTGCCACACATCCCCTTCACTCCTTTGACATGTGTGCATGTAGTACAGACTTGTTGAGCCATGCGTCACTGGCATGGCACAGTCACCGACACCCGCAAATGTCCCCTGATGGCAGGTACACAGAATGTTACCCCTGACAAGTGAATGCCCGCGTTGCACGCTGTAGCTATGTCATGTGTGTGTCATGTGTTCCCATAGGTTTGCTGTAGGTGTTTGGTCAAATGCATCTGCAGTTGCTGCAACCAACAGGTGTCTGTGTGTAGATGGGCATGGCACACTGTTACGCACACCAGCACACATGTGTAATCCGACGTTAGGTGTGTATGTATGCATCGACACGGAGTTCCAAAACAAGGACATATCTGCATACTCTCAATGTATGTGTGATCAGTCTTGACATGTAATCCTTCATGGCAAGGTGTGTGGTCTGTCCTGATTCTATGACATATGACCTGTGCCTCTAGTGTTCCGCAACCTGTCTGTACAATAAACATCCTTCTTCTGCACATATTTGGATGTCTGTAACTCCTGTAATGCGTCTGCCTGCTCACTTACACTGGCCCACAGCTAGTTTCATGGCATGGCATATTGAGGTTGAGAATCAACGTTTGTAGCTGGCTCTTGGTAGGAGTGTCACATGCCTGGCATACGTGTCCAGGGCATATTGCACAGACCTGACTCTGTATGTAGCATATGTGTATTTCCTGTTGAACATGTGCTCAGTACATTGACTTTGGTGGTGTACTGTACTCACTCTTCGTTGTCCCTTCTAATTCACTGCAGGGCTCCGCCTCTCCCCCGACCAATTCCGGACTTGGCTGACATGCGGGAAAATGACTGTATACGCCGCTACCGCTTCCCCCAACGCTTGATTGAGGACCTGACGACACGGCTGGCACCACACCTCCAACCGCTACACAGGTATCCTACTGCACTGACACCCAAGATGAAGGTGATGGCAGCCCTACATTTCTTGGCCACGGGTACCTTTCAACATACCATTGCCCATGTCGGTGGCCATGTTCAGCCGTGTTCTGCATGATTTTTTAGAGGCCATGTTGGAGCACCTGGATGAGTTCATTAAATTCCCAACTCCTGAGCAGTTGACAGCTGCAAGCGTGAGTTCTATGCCCTGGGAGGGATGCCCCATGTCATTGGGTCCATAGATGGAACACATGTGGCTTTGGTACCACCACAGGCACAGGAGGTAGCCTTCCGTAACCGCAAGCATTACCACTCCATTAATGCCCTTGCGGTGTGTCTTGCCAACATGGTGATTTCACATGTCTGTGCTCGTTTTCCAGGATCAGCACACGATGCGTACATCATGAGGCGTAGCAGGGTGCCTGAAATGATGCTGCAGCTGCGCAACGAACGAGCATGTATTGTTGGTGGGTATACTCTGGCAGTCCTGTATTTAACGTCATCTTCCTGTCTTACTGCTTCTCCTGACCCACTCTTGTCCATGATGTTTCCATGTAGGGGACGCTGGCTATCCCAACATGCCATGGCTGATCACGCCTCTCCGCAAACCCAGCACGGCTGCCGATCACCGCTACAACAACGTTCATGGGCGGACCAGGCGAGTGATAGAGAGGACGTTTGGCCTCCTGAAGAGCCGATTCCGTTGCCTCCACAAGACCGGTGGCGCACTCCCATATGCACCGGTGAAGGTCTGCAAGATATTCCTCGTGTGCTGCATGCTGCACAACATGGCAGTGGAGAAAGCTGTGCCACTCATCCTGAATCCAGATGAGCAGGACCATCCACCCGTGGAGGATGAAGGGCTTGGTCACGAGGCAAGTGATGTGGAGGAGGAGGAGGCGGTAGAGGACATGCGGAGTCGGCTCATACGCAACTTCTTTGCTTAGTGGTGAGTTCCAGTGTCTGAGTGTGCACGCATTGGGCTGTGTGTGGCAAGTGTTGCAATGTGTGTGTCCATCTGCATGTCTTCCAAGTGAGTCAGAGGTGTGTTTGGATGTGTCACTCGAGTGATGGTGCAATAGAAGAATGTTTTTCCAGAGTCATCATTGTCACCTAGCATGTTGACAACCTAATACGTGTCGAGTACATGCACATGCATGCGGATGTGCTTCTTTTGGCTGACTTCTGGTGTGTCTCCCATCCACAGGTACTTGCGCATGCTGTCTGCTGGTGGCATTGTTGTGCTCCTGCTATTCCTCATGAACACAGCAACATGTGCTGAATCAGCGTTACATGCACGGACAAGTTCGAAAATCTCCTTCGGGTAAGGGATGCAGCACGGCTTTTTGGGAGTGGTATTTGTTTTGAATATGTGTGCACTGCTCCTGTTCATGTTTGGATACTTTATATACATGTAGAATCACCATGGGGCACATGATATGGAGCAGAATTCACCTGAATTGATGGTCAGACTTGGTGACAGTCATCTGTAATGGGATTGTGGATTGTGATGGAGCCATCAATGTGTGTAACACTGCCCTCGGAAACATACGGGTTGCACCGGGTTGACATGCTGTGTGAATTCCCCATTAGGGGCTCAACGGTGTATAGCAGCCTCTCCGTGAGCAGAAGGGGGTGTTTAGCTGTAACCCGTCACTTGTGTGTCAGTGCCATGGATTTCCAGCATCTGTGGTGGTAAGGGGGGGTGCCAGTGTTGGTCCCACGTGTTCATCCACATGACCTGTGTATGTGTTGACAGAGTTGCATTAGCATTCCGACACACATGAGTAATGAAGATGTCCCTCTGCCTCCAAGGTGCCTCATCTCTGTCAATGGTGGTCTGTTGCCACTGTGCATGCGGCATGTCTGGCATTGTTCTCAGAGATGGTGCATATGAGTCTATGTGTAGAGTAGTAAGATGCAAGCTGTTTGTCAGGGATTAGATTCTGTATTGTGCATGATGTCCATGGCTGTGTAGGTATTGTGGCATGTCAGTCTCCACGACGGCCACTGTGCTGCATGTGAATCCATTGTGTGTGTGTGTGCGCCATGTTGAACCAGACATTCCTTCCTTGACATACACCTTTTGCATAGTTCCTTCCTGAGATCCTTGTCTTTGTGTGTGTGCTACTTGTGGCATTGTTTCCTTGACATGGCGCATGCTGCTGCAGGCCCTGCAGCAAGGGCACCCAGTGTCCACGCAAACGAGCTGGTGTTCATCATGGATTGCTTGCTGACATGTGCTATGCTGATCAGCAGCATCTGTGCCTCATGCGGCAGCACACTCTGCATTATGCACAAGATCCCCAGTTCCATCCACCTCAAGGCAAGAGGGAGACCATCCCCCCGGTCAACTACGACATCCGTGTCTAATCCTACCCTGCACTCTACGGACATGTGCGTTACAACTCCCATGATACTTGTCCACATCCAGGGTGCATCTGCACAGCTCTGCTACTACATCCGGCGACCAGGCCACATCAACGTCAAACAGAGATGGGGGGAGTGGATCACTGCCAGCTGCAGGAGGACCTTCTCATTCCACGCACACACTCAGGATGCAGCCCACAACCACAACACAACCTTGTGGTACTGTGATCCAACACCCAATTGTGCCATCTCCATGCATCCAACCTTGGCCGGCCCACCATTCTCCACATCCACCTGACTCAAGCATGCAGGACATGGTTCTGCCACGTGTCTACACATACCTGGGAGTAGCACCCCAGGACACTCCACATGATCCCTGACCTCTGCGCATGACTGTTGCTCTTCTAAATGGGTCTGTAGGCACAGTTGTGCGGGCACCCCCTCAGCTGGTTGGGCCCATCACGGGTGAGTATGGTGCTCCATGTCTGTTTTGGATGATACATTGTGACCCATGTGTGTCCTGTGCCAGACTCAGACCCCAGGGTATGGATGGTTGGAGTTACTTCTGAAATCAGGCATGGTTTGACTTTACAACACACACATGTAGTGGAATAATGCAAAATGACGGCATCATCTCGTGATTGTGATGATTTTTATTTGTGGTGGGGTACGTGTTTGGGGGGATGACAAGAGGTGCTTGGCGGGAGTGTAGAATCCAAAGTTCACAGGGGGAGTTGGTATCCTTGCCATTGGAAGTCATCAGAGTATATGCCACAGTCTTTGTCAACATTGGTCAGACAGTGACCAGCAAGGTCATGTGGCAGAGAATGTCATTTGCTGATGTGCTGCTGTTGGGCCAGAGGGCCAGGTGCCAGGCCAGGTGACCTGGGAGATGGTGATGTTCCGCTGACTCTCACGGTCTTTTGCGTGGACGACCCACCTTCCTGCGGGGACCCCCAGAAGCAGGCCGTGACGATGAATCCTCCTCCTCCTGATCCCTCCCTGTGGGTGGTGATGTTCTTCGCCTGGTGGCACAGGGAGGGTTGCCCATGTTTTCGGCAATCCGACGGAGTACACGGGTCATGTCCGTTTGCACCGCCACGAGCTCAGCCTGTCTTGCCTCCATCCGTCCTTGGTGTCGCTGTTGACAGGCATGTTGCTCGGCCTGCAGGGTCTTCATCTCCTCGAGGGTCCCCTTGATGTCTGTGAGGGTGGACGCAATCTGGACCATGCCTCTGGCGTCACGCCGGTATGAGTCGAGGATGTTGCTGACGTGTGACATTACCGGTTCCTGAGCCAACTGGTCAGGTTCGCGCCTCCGCCGTCCTCCACTCCCACCACCCCTGCCCACTTGCGCCTGGCCTGCCGTTGTGGGCACATCGGGTCTCCGGGACCCCTGAGGGATGGCATTTGCGGTGTCGCCTGCCTCCTCCTGGGTGCCCGGAGAACCTTGTCCCTCCTGGACAGACTGGCTGTGTTGTTGTGTGCGGGCAGGGCTCCTGGGTGTCTCCTGGGATGTGGCAGGATTGGGGGTGGTGGTTGGCACAGTTGTACCTGACGCAGGTGCTGCAGGTGGTTGGACACCAGAGGGGCCAGGTTGGTCTGGGTCATCCACGGAGTGGTGAGAGTCGTCGCTGCCGGTGGGGTCCTCTTCACGCAGAGCCTGGTCCTGTGAGTCTTCCCCCCCAGTGTTGGGGGGAGATCGACGACATTGACCTGTGTGTGAGATAGACAATGTTAATTGTGTTACATGCGACATCCATGTTTCATTCATTTTTGATTTGGCACAGTTCCTCTGGGTGGTTGGATTTGGCTAGCATTCCTCTCACAGTGCACTTGTGCATGGGTATTTCCCTTGGCCACAGCTTTCGACACTTTACCTATGTGTGACACAATCTTAGTTGATGCATCTTTTGGGAACGCAGTCAGCAGTGTAGTGAGCGGGCGTAGCAAGCCATGCAGAGCCGCCTTACGTGTCGCACTGTACGTGGCCAAATGTTGTTTTTTCCATGCTATTTGAGAATGCAGGTAGGTAACTTAACAATTTGTGACAGGGTTCTGACAAACACAGTGGGTGGGTATACTGGGTGTAAGGTTCTGTTTGTGCCTGCAGCACGGATGTACTCGTGCACAGATTGACACATGGCCCAGTGTTTATCAAAGGTTGAAGGGGGGGTTCACGCACTGCCAAACCTTGTCTACATGCACACAGTCCACCTGCTGACGAGCGGACATGGCCACACCACCCATGGGTGATTTGGTCTCCCTCTGTCTCCCTTTCTCCCTCCCTCTGTCAGCCTCCTCCCTCTGTCCGTCTCCCTCTATCTCCCTTTCTCCCTCCCTCTATCAGCCTCCTCCCTCTGTCCGTCTCCCTCTGTCTCCCTTTCTCCCTCCCTCTGTCAGCCTCCTCCCTCTGTCCGTCTCCCTCTATCTCCCTTTCTCCCTCCCTCTATCAGCCTCCTCCCTCTGTCCGTCTCCCTCTATCTCCCTTTCTCCCTCCCTCTGTCAGCCTCCTCCCTCTGTGCGTCTCCCTCTATCTCCCTTTCTCCCTCCCTCTATCAGCCTCCTCCCTCTGTCCGTCTCCCCTTCTCCCTCCCTCTGTCAGCCTCCTCCCTCTGTCTGTCTCCCTGTGTCCACCTCTGTCTTTGTCCCTCTCTCTGCCCCTCTCCCTCCCTCTGTGTGTCACCCTCTGTCACCTCAGCCCAGCTTCCTGGGCACACACAGTTTTCAGGTCTTTCAAAGGCCATTGGCTTGTTCATGTGGGTTTGTTTCTTCTCTGCCGGCACCCATTGGGCGGAGTGTCTGAGTCTGCGCTGCTGCTGTGGCGGTGTGTGCTGACACTCTTTCAGTGTGATGCGTCTTCATTAGCTGCTGTTATGTGCAAATTGTGCCTTCATACCCATGTCGTCCTGCAACGCGGCCTCCATTAGCAGGCAACACAGTACTGTGTGGGGACACACTGTTTGTATGGCTGTGCCCTAAGCCATATGGGCTGAGGGCATTGTTGTGTGCTTCAGAGTTGCTCTATGTTAGTTTTGAGGCCCACCCTCCCGGCATTGGGGACATCCTGTCTTGTGTTGGTGTATTGTGTGGCCTGTGACTTGGCATGGCCTTGCTTGGGGCATGGGGCATGGAGGCGCTAGTGGCATGTGTGTGTTTTTGGAGTGTGGTTGTGTACGGTGCTGGCTTTGGGGGGGTTGCGTGCATGATTGGTATTTGGGTTATATATGGCGTTCCCCCCATGTGAGGTGAGTTGTTTGTGTACTCACCAGGCTCTCGGACTCCTTCTAGTCCGTCTACTCCCAACGGCGGCAGCGTGGCCATCACCTTCTCCTCCCAGGGATGGTAGTGTACCGGTCTGCGGGACGGACCTCCTCCAGTGATGTTGGCCTGGTTGTGGTCGTCCGTCATTTTGCGGCGGACCGTCCTCTGCAGATCGTACCACCTGGCTTGACACTCATGCCTGGTCCTTCTGGTGGCCCCAACAGCATTCACGGAATTGACTATCCTCTCCCACATGGCAGATTTTTCGGATATGCTGGTCCGTCTGACCAATGTTCCAAAGAGCTGTGGCTCGACTCTGATGATTTCGTCGACAAGGACCTCCAGCTCGTCCTTAGTGAACTTTGGATTCTTCTTAGTGGGCATGGTGTGGGGTGTGGGTGTGGATGGTTGTGGGGGTGTGGGTGTGGATGGTTGTGGGTGTGTGAGTGTGGTTGTGCAGGTGTGTGTGTGTGAATGTGATGAGGGTGTGTTTGTGATGGTGGTTGTGTGAAGGAGTGCAAGTGTAAGGTGTATTGATGGTTTAAGTATGGTGCAGTGCGTTGTCTCTGGGGTCTGGCAGCAGTGGATCTGTTGCAAAGGATCATGGTTTGTGTGCGATGGGCCTTTGTATTGGTCCATTTGTGGGTGTGGCTTTGTTTGAACTTTGGGTGGGTGTGTTATAAGGAGTGGTAGTGGTTTGGGCCTCTGTTTAGCTGTTTGTCAGTTGCAGGTCAGTGTATAGGATGTATTTGGCCTTGTTGGATATGTTTTGTGGTATTGTGTGCCTCGAATTGACTCTCCTTGCGTTTTTTTGGTTTGTCCTGGTTCAGTAGGAGTGTTTTTTGCGTCTGTACGATGCGTACATGGGCCATGTTGTTGTACAGTGCTGTCCTTTGCTATGGCTTAGTACGACTCGTACATGCCCGATGTTGGGTGAGGGTGCTGGTGTGTGGGCCTGGGGTAGGGTGCGTACGAACACGGGCTGGGTGTTGGTCTGCACCGTCCATCGGTGGTGGTGTTTCGCACCGTACATACAGGGGGGGGCTGGGTGTAGGGTCCGTACATACACGGGTGGGGAGTTGGTACGCTCCATGCATACACGGGTGGGGGTACGGTTCGTACATACACGGGTGGGGGTACGGTCCGTACATACACGGGTGGGGAGTTGGTACGCTCCATGCATACACGGGTGGGGGTACGGTCCGTACATACACGGGTGGGGGTACTGTCCGTACATACACGGATGGGGAGTTGGTACGCTCCATGCGTACACGGGTGGGGGTACGGTCCGTACATACACGGGTGGGGAGTTGGTACGCTCCATGCATACACGGGTGGGGGTATGGTCCGTACATACACGGGTGGGGTGTGGGTACGGTCCGTACATACACGGGTGGGGGTACGGTCCGTACATACACGGGTGGGGAGTTGGTACGCTCCATGCATACACGGGTGGGGGTACAGTCCGTACATACACGGGTGGGGTGTGGGTACGGTCCGTACATACACGGGTGGGGTGGGGGTACGGTCCGTACATACACGGGTGGGGGTACGGTCCGTACATACAGGGGTGGGGAGTTGGTACGCTCCATGCATACATGGGTGGGGGTACGCGCGGGGTCTGTGGTGAGGTGTTCGGCGCGTATGCGGGCACGTGTCTCCGTGGTTGCTATGGGAGTTCGGTCCGTACGGTGTTTTTTCCATACAGTTGTGAAATCGAAAGGACGGGAGTGATCGTACTTGCGCGGTCGGACTTCATTTTTCCGATTCGTACGGTGAATCGTCCGGGGATGTGTCGGACACAATTTCCGACCCGAGGACGTGTGGGGAAATTTTCCCGATGTGATTCGTATGGAGTTTTTCCCATGCGAATCGTACTTGGCAGTTTGTACGCTACTTGTACGATTCGGACGGAAAAAATCCAGATTCAATTCGGACGGGGGAAATTTTTCCAGGATCGGAATCGACACCTCAATATTTTGTCACAACACTAATTTCTGTTACTTTAGAGAGCTTTTCAATGCAACATCAAATGTGAGTAAGGAAGTTATTGATGCGCCATGAGTAGCATGACCACAGAAGGAGAGACATATGACACTTATAAGAACTCTGTGGTCATGGAGTCCGATTCAACTTTTTTGTCTTTGGAGATTTTTGGGCCGTCCATAGACAGTCCTACATAGATAAAAATGTCCTTCTTGCTTTTTTTTTAAAGCATTTGTTAGCCCTGAAAAGCAAGAATATACCCCAGAATAGCTTCTAAGGACCCGATTGCGACTTTTGGCAAAGCAGGAGTGGGCGGTACACCATTGCCACGCTCCCACTGCACCAAAGCCGTGGTCGGGCCACCTGCTAGATTAGGAGTTTCCTCCTGGCTGGCGGGATGGGTTTTGGCGTTCCCACAGTGGTGCCTCTAAAAATGGGCACCGTAATGGGAATGCTCAAAACAGTTCCTTCATGGCATTGACTGTAAATTCCATGCCGTGCAGGATCTGGTGTGCTGAAACAAAGTGGGGGGGGCACATGAGGTGCACCCCTGTCTGCATCCACATGGCGTGAGGCACCAGAGGGCCCTGTAGGGCCCCCTTTGTTTTCTCTCTGCCACGGTTTTCATGGGGGTGGAACTACCATGAAATCTACCACTGCACCACCACCAATCTGGCAGTCCGCGGACCACCAAACTCGTAATCTGGCCCTAAGTATTCACTACAATTATCTCCTTGAGCCAAGCGAAGAGATGATCTTGTTTTGGCGTTGACTTCATACAATCGCTGGTGAGTCCTTGTCATGTGTAGTAAAACTTCAATTTCTCATCTTTACATTAGTTCTTGTTTATCACTAAATTGTTTACGTTCTTATAATCAGCTTTATTAAAAATATTCATAATTTTACAGGTACCGTTTATGAAGTTTTTAAACAAAGTCCACACATGTGCCTGTCATGTTTGATTACTATGGTTGCCCATTTGGCCTTGTAATGCCTTTTATAACCCTTTGCCAAAATGTGTCAACTGGACCTTTACTTTGTTGTGTGGATCACCCTGCTAAATCAGACCAAGTAACTTAGTCCAACAACTGTGACTCTTCCTAGGAGAGTTTTCCGTGACTTCACCTTCAATAAGCATATGACATTCAACTTGTTTTTCTGTGTGCTAGAATATTACTAGAACATTGGATAGATGCAAACAGAAGCTTTGTGTCTATCAATTCATTTAAAACTATGGACCTTACACCTCTGGGTTTTAAACATAGCATGAAAAATGTAAAATAAAAAACTGAGTTTGTTACAAAAAAACAGAGCAAATTTCAATCATCTGTGTTGTGCATGCGTAACATTAGATCTTGAATTATTTTTTGTTATGAATAACCCTTTTGGGACACGTTTTTATGTACCCTTTTTTTCTATGCAAAGTCATTGAATGAAATGCCCTAATTAATACCCTGATTTATGTTATGGAATTAGATTTTAAAAAAGGTAAGGTATATCATTGTAAAGTTGGACACTAAATTAAACAAGATGCAATATTTCTTCTACACTGCATATGAAAATGGCCCTGATTACCAGTTTCCAACATTTTCTGTGACTTGTTACGTTTTATGATCCCTCAAGTGTTTCTTGACATACATATATTTTGCAACCTTTTGACTCGCCACAGTGGGGTGAAAGTTTGTGATTCTGATGGAGAACTGTCAATCATAGCCCCTCTAAAAATCTTAATATAATATATTGGGATCAGTGGCACAGTTCGTATATGATTTCATTCATATTTTGCCAACCGACCACAGCAAGTTTAATTTTACAATTCTGTCTCTAGCACCCTTCCTTATTAGAGAGTTAAGTGTGAGGAAGACAAGCCTGCAACATACTATGGAAACTCAAATTTAGGCACTTTATGTATAACATTCAAATTCGGTAAAAAGCATAAGTACACAGAAACAAGGTGACAGTGTGTAACATATATATATATTTTTTTTGTATATAAGTCTCTAATGCATGTGTAGAGAAGGTAGCATTTTTAAGTATTTCTGAAATAAGACATTTTTCATTTTTTCTCCCCACAAATGTCACTTACTGGAGCTAGGCAAATTCTAGACTGAGTTTGAAAGTCAGCATAAGTGGGTGAGAAATGCCCCTTTTCATAGGTGTAAGAGAAATTTCCTCCCTGTTGTCACTGCTAGCATGAGCAACATGTAGGGGATTTGTGTCTGACAGCTTGTTCTTTTCAAGTATCATTGCAGAAAGTTTTCTTCTTCTAAAGAGAAGAGCTCTCCCCATTTCCTCCGTCATGTGCCTTAATCTGGGCAGCTGCCGCCTCCACCATTTATACAGTTGTTTAGCTACGCTGCAGATGGTGCCTCAGTGACAGCCTCATACTAAGGGGCATATTTACAAGCCCCTTTGCTTTACTCATGCAAGAGCGATGCAAATAAAAAATTAGATTCATGAAGTCATGCCAGGCCATCTTGTGTGGTCCTGAGTGGCTCCTTAAATCTTGAGTAATGCAATGCATTGCAAATCTCTGCATTGTATTACTATGCGCCATGGAGCCATTTCCATGGGTGTTGCATGAGTGTTCCCACGCAACATGCATTGATTTTGATGTATTTTCAGATTTACCAGAAGTAGTAGAGCGGGGAATGCACCAAAAACCTACACCTTCCCAGGTGAGGCGTAACAAGGAGAAATATGTTTATTTCTCCTAGTTATCTCCTCTTTTTACGTGTGCTGCATTCTGTAGTACACATAGAAAGAGGAAAAAGCCTCAGGGAATTGTTTTAGTGAAGGAAGGTGCTGCACAAAAACATTCCTCAACGCCACGCAGGCAAGGGTGCCGGCGTTGGCGCTAGGCAGCCAAAAGAAGAGTGCCATTGCAGGGGAAAAGGCAGGAATGCACCTATTGCTATAAAAAGCTGCATTCCTGCCCATTCCTTGTCACGCAGTGCAGCACAGCAAGGTGACTTGCTGTGCTGCAGTGCATGACTTGGTAATAAATATGGCCCAAATATTTTGCAGTTCATTGACAGGCTGAAGTGCATAAAAAAATATGGGAACTTTATAAAAGTGATTGTTGGGAACAACTGTCTTATGTTATAAAAGCTCAGTTTGTTGATGCAATCATAGCAGATTTCTGTTTGTGTGACTACCCACAGAACAGAATTCTGATTGGTGAACTGGTGAATAGTGACATTTATAGTGCTCTGAAGTTCCATCCTGTGACTGAAAACACTGAGAATATGTGCGTCATAATTTAAAAATAGTATTACAGTATAAGGTAGGCGGTTTCCAAATGTGATTTAGACCCAACGTGATGCAAACCCAGTGCAAATTGTTGTGGTGGGATTTACTTTTCAATGCAAATCATTATTTGCATTGGAAAGCTCCCTAAAGTAACAAAATAGTGTTCGGACAAAATATTGAATTGGAAATATTGGATGCAAAAATATAAAGAAAAAATATTGTGACAACAATATCGTGATGCAAAAATATAGTTGTCAAGAATATTGTTTTTTTATTTTAGATTAGTAATATAGGGGTCTATTACGATGTCGAACAGATGACCGCCGCCGGGCCGGTGGTGGCAACTGCCGGACCGGAGGCGGACATCCGCCCGTGATTGCAACCCGGAAAACCGCCGGTCCCTTTAGCATGGCGGTGATGACCGCGGCGGTGAGATTTTCCACCCGCCACTTTTCCGCCGGTACCAGTCCGCACGCCTGCCTAGTGGGTGGAACTGGACCGCTACAATGGTGCCGGTGCAGGGCCAGGCTCCGCCGGCTTGATTATGATGCCGGCGGTAGCCAGCCTTTCTGTGGCGGTGGGACCGCCATGGACAGGCATGCGGAAAATGTCTCTAGGGGCCCATAGGGGTCCCCCAATGTGTTGGGGGTGTGTGGGTGCACAGTGGGGTACCCATGGTACCCCCCCTACATGTCCCTGTACCAGATGGCAGGCACTGTGCAGTGCCTGCCATGCAGTGCAGTGATATGCATGACATGCTCCTTTTCACATCACATTGGTGCTACTGGCAGCAGCAACAGCCGCAATGTTAATGCCTGCGATCGGACCGCCGTGGTTGGATTTCGACTGCATAGCATGCTAATCGGACCTGCGGTTATGCTACGGTCCTTGCGGGCGGTCTTTTCCTGCTACCATGGCGGTCGGGCTGATCTTCCGACCGCCATCCTAATAGACCCCATAGTTTTCAAGAATATCATTGTTGTAAATATCGTTTTCAATAATATAGTTGTAAAAATATTGTTTTTTTAAATATCTTTGTTATATATATATATATAGTATTTTTAAATAGAAATTATAAAGTTAAGTGATTTCTAATATTTAATTTAATTATAAGAGTTTTAAACTCTTGTAGTGGGTAGCTAGGTTTGTAGAGCTGTAAGGTAGGAAGTTATTTAAGTATAATTAAGTAATTAATAATAATGTATTATCAATATTTAATTGATTAATAATTATCTAAATCATTTACCGAGTTATTTATCAGGTGTAGGTTGCTGGGTTTGTCGGGGTGCAGGGTGGGAAGTTAAGTAATAATTAATTAACAATTTATGAACACTTTATTATTATACAATTGATTATTATTTTGTAATTATATTTTGTAAGTTATTTGTGCAGGTTGGTGAGTTTGTAGCGATATAGGGTGGAAAGTTAATTGGTTATTAACAAAGTAATGAATGTATAATTCTTAATTAAGAACAGATTGATTAATGATTACATATTAATGTATTAATTAATATTCAGTTAGCAATTGACTATGCCATTAAGTGTGGGCTGCTAGGTTTTGTGGGGTATAGTGTGGTAAGTTACTTAAGTAATAAATAATGGCCAATTTGTTTTTATTGATAATTGATTAATAAATTGGTTAATATTGATGCTAATTGTTTACTTTTTTTATATTTTTATATTTTTTTTGGTTAGTTAATAAAGTTTATATTAAGATCTTTATTAAATTATTAGTGTTGTGTTTCATGTATGTTATGTGTTTGAAGTGAACAACTAACCCGACTGTTGCATAGACTGGAGCGGAAATAGTACATTTTACCTCCTCTGTAGCCCAATGCTTTCCCTACTGTTGCACAGACTGAAGTGGGACAAGTACATTTTACCCCTCCTGAGTCCAACACTTTCCCTACTGTTGCACAGACTGGAATAGTGAATGTTACCTCTCTGAAGTGCAATGATTTTGCTGCTGTTGCACAGACTATATTGGGAATAGTAAATTTTACTCCTTGAGAGCCCAACACTTTTTCTTCTGTTGCAAAGACTGGATTGGGAATAGTAAATGTTACCCCTCTGACATCCAATGCTTTCCCTACTGTTGCACAGATATTCATTGAAAAAATTATATAATGATTTAAAAATTAAATATTTAAATAACAAAAAATAATAAAGAAAACAATATAATTTCTCACCTTTTTCCCCTACAAACTGAACATGTTGCTAAATTAGCAATCACTAATTATACTATACAACATGTAAATTAAAAATCAGAAATTAAACCCAAATAAATGAAATAACAATTAATCAATTAAAACATTACATAATAAACATTTCAAGGTCCAGGTTCAAGATGGTTGTCATTGGGTCGTTTGAGTGCATGGTCAGTCGGAGGGTGTTCTTGTTAATGATGGCGATGCCTCCTCCTGGTCAGTCAGTGCAGTCCTTGCAGTTGATTTTGTAGCCATCAGGGATTGTGATGGCGATGTCCGGTCTGGATCAGGGGTTGATCAAGGTTTCTGTGAAGAAGGTGATGTCAGGGGAGGCGACATCGAGGAGGTCCCAGATTTCTCTTGTGTATTTGTGGAGGGATCGCACATTGAAGAGGATGCAGTTGAGTCGGTCGAGTGTGCTGTTGGTCGGTTGGGCGACAAGAAGATCTGGCATGCTGGCATGGGTGAGGATGTGGCTGCAGTTCTGGCAGTAGAAGGGTCCTTGGGTCTTCTTCAGTGATGCGAGGTGGCAGGCAGTATGGCGTCCTGAGTTGTGGGCGAGGAGGTTGCTGGTGTCATAGCGATGGAGGGTCCGAGAACCAGGATACCAGGCGCTGTGGATGGTCCACGCACGGACCTGTGCAGACAGGCCTATTTTTGGCGCGCCAGCAGCTGCCATTCAGTTGTGCTGAGGGGCTAAACAGCTGGGTGGCAGGAAATGTGGGAGCGGAAAGGGTCACTGGAGAGGGCGAGCCATGGGGATTACCGCAACAGGGACGAGGTTGAAAAACAAACAGAAGAAAAAGGTAAAAAAGGAAAAAGCTGAATAAAGGCTCTAAGGCAGAAATCAGAAAAGAGAGGCAGAGGGACAGCCCAGCAGCAGAGCAGTGATGCTCTACCACTAGACCACCAGATATTAGGCACAGGCAGGGGCCTGCGGGTGGACGTGGGCCTCGACCAAGGGTCAGCAGCAGCAACAGGGGCAGCAGCAGCTACCAGGCGAGGCTTCGCTGTGAATGGAGCAAGTCCTCTAGAAAGTCGGTGTTTGCTACTTCCACTCCAATCTAAGTAAAAGTAGGGAAAGTGTTGGACTTCAGAGGGGTTCAAATGGCCATTTCCACTCCAGTCTAAACAACAGTAGGGAAGGTGTTGAACCTCTGAGGGGGTCAAATTTACTATTCCCATTCCACCCTAAGCAAAAGCAGGGAAAGTGCTGAATTTCGGAGAGGTTAGATTTACTAATCCCACTGCAAGGTCAGCAACAGCTGGAAAAGTGTTGGACTTCGGAGGGATTACAACATTTTGGCGATGGTTTTGAGGAAGAATCCACGTGTGCAATTTGAAGAAAACCGGAAACAACATAACGGAAATTTGACAGGAACTGAAAAGTGAAGCCAAAGGATGTTGAAAAACTAAGAATCGACAGAAACAGAGAACTGAAACCAAGAAAATGACAAGGTAAAAGACATCTTTGTGGTAATTAAGTATGCGACGCTGTTTGGCACCCAAACCCCACCAGTGACCCTGCCATCGGTCGCCCTGAAAACCCAAGTGTGCCAGATCTTATGGTGTTAAAAGACAAAGTACAAGTTACAGCGTAAATGGTATTATGAGAATTGGAGGCATGGATTTAGCTCCGTTGTGAAGTACTAATCTTTTGAAGTGTGTTTCGGGAGCGGAATCGAGCTCCAGTGTAATTGTTGAAATCTACTGTTTGGAAAAAAATCTCGGATGTGAAGTCCTGACCACGCAATGGTCTAGGGCACTGTGGAATTACACACTGTGTAATATGATGATCGGGGGCAAAGATCGGGCCCCGGTGTCAAGTGTTGACAATGCAGTGTGTGGTGATGTGTAACCACGTCTTGGATCAGGGGCAAGTTTCAGATCCCAATGTGAGGTGACCACGGGGAGTGTTATTCGGGGGCAGAGATCGAGCTCCGGTGTTTGCTGATGGTGTTTGATGAAAATGATTTACACCTGTAATTGGTCAAATTACGAAGTTGGTGAGAATGGAATGTGAAGATCGGCGGAAAGGATCATTAAACACCAAGATTGTATTGTTTGATGGTAAAATTACACCATGTTAAAATGGAAAAACTAATGACAGTTTAACACTCACCCCAACGGTTTTTACTGAACTTTGAATTGGCACGCGCCTTGTATTCTTTCCACGCGTTGTCCTGTGATCTTCATGCTGTACTTCGTGAATATGCCGAGAGCCACCCGGCTTAGCGTCAGAAAACGTGCTGCCATCTTATGATTCGTCGTAGTGTAGGAAGTTCTGCCTATTCATGCGTCCTCCGTTTCTTTTTGTTAATTGTTTTTCCTCATTTTCAGCAAATCTTTATTGGTGCGTGTTAGGTGCATATTATAATTGATTGCATGTTCGGAGGCTAACAAATGAACACTACTTCGAGAGTCTGCACTCTTTGTATCGGAGTTTCAAATATTCAAAGGTATTTACTGTAGTTACGGAACCATCGCAGAGACCCTTACTAAGAGCAAGAGTGTGATAAGGGGCACAAGTACAAAGCCGGGACAATGATCCTAAGAGATGGAATTCAGAATGAGTCCAGAACTATGGTAGTCATCCTAGTAGTTAGTGTCCAGAGTGAGCTTGGGACCGGGATAGCGATCCCAGTAGCTGGTCATGGAATCAAAATTAGAAGGGGACAAAGGGTCCCAGAATTTGAACCACGACAGAGAGCCAAGTCCCATAATTGGAGTTGGGAGGGGACAAGTGTCCCAGAATGTTGAAACACTGTTAATGTAGTGTATGAAGTGGTTGTTAAGTGTTAAGCCACTCATTGGTCTGAGTCGTGTATGAGATGGCTGTGTTATGTTAAGTCACTCATTACTACATATTTATTGTTGATTGATAGTATGTGAATAAGTCACCTATTGACTTAGTGTATTGAATTTGAACCACGACGGAGAGCCATGTCCCATAATTGGAGTGGGGGAAGGGACATAGGTCCCAGAATTTTGGAAACACTGTTAATGTTGTGTATGAAGTGGTTGTTAATTGTTGGGCCACTCATCGGTTTGAGTCGTGTATGAGGTGGCTGTGTTCTGTTTAGTCACTCATTGTAAGGTACTATTTGTTGTATAATGGTACGTGAATGAGACACTCATTGTCTCAGTGTTTGATTTTGTGGTAAAGGAGAGTAGTAGTTATATTGGAAGTGTGAGTAGAAGTGGTATTAGTGTGTTTGTTTACTGACCTGTGGTGCGCACGTTGTTTCCTGATACAAATGTATTGTCTTATGGTTGGTTCCTTGTATGTTGCTTGTCGTACCGGTCTGGCCAACTGGTGTGAATGGTGGCATATGCGTTTTGGTGTATGATGTTTGGCGTATGATGTAGGATGGTGGTTTATTCAGGAAAGTGTTGTGATACTTTGGTCAAAATGTAATGTAAGTTGTTTCTCATGTGAGTTTGGTGGGATGTAGCATGCTGATGCTGTGATAGGATGTTTCTATTATGTCAGTTTGATGAGATGTGTTGTGGTGTTTAGTGCGAGAGGAGATGTAGTATGGTTGGATAGATTGTTCCTTTTATGTCACTTAGATGAGATATGTTATGTGTGACAGGTTGCGATGTGAGATGTTTATATTGTTTTGCATTTTTGTATTATTAGTGCATTGTGTTCAATATCTTGACTATATGTTATTTGCCATATTGTCTTAATTTTAATGATTTCATCTAATATATTTCACAATGCATTTGTTCCCCGTAAAGAAGGGAGATATGTTGTAACTTGTGTTTATCAGCTGCTCAGCCAGAATGAGTGTTGCGTGGAATGTTGGATGGATGGAATGTTAGATGTCTGTGAGTGTCAGTTGGGTATGGGCTGAGCAGCAGGACAGTTGCTCCTGGTGGGGTTTCCCTTGATTTCTTAATAACTTAAATAAAGAACCTAATCAATCTACGATAGAAGCCCAGAGCATTCATTGTCGATTACAACAATTTGCTATTCCCACCCCAATATATACAAAACAGAAGGAAAAGTACTGGACTTAAAAGGGGTTATATTTACTATTCTCACTCCATCCTAGCAACAGTAGGCAAAGTTTTGGATTTTGTAAGGGTTATATTAACTATCCCCGCCCCAATTAAGCAATAATAAGGAAAGCATAGGAATTCGGGTGGACTAGATTTACTGTTCCCACTCCAATTTAAGCAGCAGTAGAGAAAGTGCTGTACTTCAGAAAGGTTACATATACCATTCCAATACAGTCATTAAAAAATATATTTAAATACCTAAAACATAAAATCATTAACCATAGTTAAACTAGAAAATACATATTGTATAAATGTAAATAAAATGCACAATTTATTATTAATATACTAAATCAACAAATCATTAAATGAAATATTTAAATAAACATACGTAAAATTCACTTCTCTCGCTACTACTGAAAAAAACGCAAACACCAAGAAGATAAATTAAAATATAAATAAAATGATAACATTTAAATAAATGAAACAAATAAAAATAATGAATATAATATACACTTGCTGATATATTATAAAAATTATTTCTTGCATATTCCAAATAAAACAATGTTTTCATTTTAAATATTCAATGAAAAAATGATGATTTATAAATTAAGTATTTAAATAACAAAAAATGAATCAAGAAAACTATTTTCATTTAATTTCTCACCCTATTCCCCTACAAACTGAACATGCTGATAAATTAGGTATAACTAATTATATAATACAAAATATAAATTAAAAATCTGAAATTAAACCCAAATAAATGAAAGAAGAATTAAACAATTAAAACATTACATACTGATCATTTATATATTGATTTTACCTTACATTAAAAAACAATTAGTTAAAATGTTATTAACCTCCCACCATATTCCCCTAAAAACCCAATATCCCACTACTAAATTATAAACAACTTAAAATAGGTATCTGTATATCTCACTTACACTCTTAGGCACCTTAGCACTGACAGATGTTTATTGTTACCCAGCGGTACTCATTTTATCGACCTCAGATTGTTGAAAGGCTGAATGGACCCGCCGGGATTTGAACCTATGATCATGAGATTGAACACAGGGCGCTGAAGTGGACACAATAGTCCACTGAGCCACCTGATCCATCTAATTATCTTTTAAAAATTCAATTACACATTTAAAAAGGCAAACTATATTTAAAAAAATAACATTTTACTAATATTATAAGTATATACTTTGTGACTTTGAACCTCCCCCCCGCATCACATCCCTATGTTATAATTCTAGCCGGAGTCCCCTGTTTGCCCGACACAAAGAAGGAATCATGGGTGGACCTTCGTTATAAATGCGTGGACTGGCTAAGGAAACACAAGGGTTTTGAACCGGCCAGATTGCATGAAATTTTAATGGTGCGGAGAGTGGGATGGGTGGGCACATCGGCAAAAAACATCAGCGGGGATTGCTTTGTCATACATTTTTGCAGACCCCATATTGTTCAGTCTTTAATGCGCACCCGTGAGTTATTGACAGGGCTTATGACGAACATATTTATGTTTTCCCTTGGTCACTTTTATAAACCCATCGCCAATAATTGTGTGCCCACGCCTATGGCCCTCCCTTTGGCCAAACGCTTCCTGGCTCTGTCTGACTAAGATGTCCCTGATTGACAACCAAGACCGAGTAACGGACTTCCTGCCCTGCCGCTGATAGAGGACCATATCCTGCTGTTAGCACCTGTACCTGTTACCTTTGATAATTCTGTTAATTCACTAGAGTGCATAGCATCAAGGACAGGTACCTTAAATGTTATAAGTTGGAATATAGCAGGCCTCCAACAAAGGCTCCTCGACCCTGGGTGGGTCAATTTTATCCAGAGTCAAGACATAATTATGTTACAGGAGACGTGGGCAACGGTCAATTTACATGTTAATGGGTTTCAGTGTCATAATATTCTTGCCACCAATTCTAGAATGGGCCGTCCTTCAGGAGGTTTATCCATCTGGATTAATATCTCTGCTGGAGGCTCTACCAGGGTCATATCGACGAACAATCAGAACTTCCAGGCTATATTATTTAAACAGAAAACTAGTCTTATTCTGGTTAATTTTTATAACAATGATTTTAGCTCATTACCTAATATACATTTTAGGAACCTTTTTAACTTTATTACCACTCTGGAGTCTAGGGCTGATTTTAACGACACTTCTGGTCTTGTATTGGGTGGTGATTTTAATGCCAAACTAAATGAAGATTGCCCAACTTTTAAGGATTGTAACTCGGGTTTGGGGTGTCAAAGGGGTGCGGAATTAATTACCTTTTTGAGTACACATAACTTGGAGAATGTTATGGACCGTTTTCCTACTGTCCCCCTAGTGCCCACATTTAGAGGTAGAGATTGTTCTTCAATAATTGATTACATTTTTATATCCCCTGGGCTGGCAGATCGTATTAGTAAGGCTAAGGTAATTCCAATGTCCCAAGGGGACCATAATCCTATTAAGATCAGTTTAAAGACTATTCATCGACCAGTTTACAATACGGAATGTGGTGCTAGGAACCTCTCCATTGGCTCAAACAATCTCAGATTAAAATGGAGGGGCATTAATGTTATGACGACTGTTCAGACCTTGGTCAGAGATAATTTTCCTCTTTTCCTCTCATGTTTGTCCGATTTAAGTCCTAACCCTGGGGCAGTAGACGATTTTGTTAAGATTTGCTCAGCCCTTCGAGCACAGCTCACGATTTCGTCGCGCGCCACCACGGATGACCAGGGATGGTTTGATCATGAGTGTTCTCTGGCTAACCGCGACTTGCGACTAGTCTTATCTGTTAGCCCGAGGAACCTGACTGATGTAAAAAATGCTAGGTACCGATATAAATTGGCCATTAGTAGAAGGAAGGAGGAGATTCTCGAGGAGCGCTGGGAGGTGCTAGCGCAAACTGCCGCCCGGGGTAGGGGAGATATTTTTTGGGGCGCGGTCAAAGACCTGCGTTGCGCGGGTCAGCTCGCGACCCCAATGGATTGCACTATCCCTGGAGCTGCATGGGTGGACCATTTTTCTAAGATCTACGCGGCTCCACCCTCAGCGGCGGCCATCCCAATATTCAACAGCCCCCCACGGGCTGATATATCACTACCTGAGGTGGAAGAGGCCATCGCACAGAGCGCGGGGAATAAAGCCCCTGGCCCAGATGGCCTCCCAATTGATATTATTAAGACTCACCCTGATTTATGGGCCCCACTCTTGTTGAACGTTTTTAAGAACTTAAATTTTACTTCTCTACCACCTCCAACCTGGTCATCTAGCATAATAGTGCCTATTTTTAAGAAGGGTGACCGTTCCCAACCGTCATGTTATAGGCCTATCTCCCTTATTGATAATACTCTAAAGATTTTAGGGAGAGTACTGTATAATAAAATCCTATCATGGGCCGAGGATAACCAAATTTTAGAGAGTTGCCAGTTGGGTTTCTGCAATAAAGTCGGAACTGCCGAGCAGTGCCTTAATCTGAACCTTATTTTGGGCAAATACACCGTAGCACGTAATTGCCCAATTTATTTGGCCTTCATGGACCTATCTACTGCTTTTGACCTTGTCAATAGGTCACTACTCTGGAAGGCCTTATTGGATTATGGTCTGGATGAATCGCTGGTACACTTCCTGGCCTATTTGCATAGAGACTTGAAGGCCTGTGTCAGGATTGGTACTGGGGGTGAGGTCTCCGAGCCAGTTAGAGTTAATAGAGGGGTCAGACAGGGTTGCGTCCTAGCTCCTCTCTTATTCATAATATATATAAATGGCCTACATAAACATCTGGTTTCTCTAACCGGTGACGTCCCGACCATAAAAGGTAATTATCTCCCCGCTCTGCTATATGCAGATGACGCGGTCCTTATGGGACGCACCCCAAACGCATTACGCATTTTAGTGAATGGCTTCGTCGCACATATGGATTCCCTAGACTTGAAGACCAATTTTAATAAGTCTTTTGTAATGTCCTGCGGCCCGAAGAGGCATTATATTGGCAGCATAGTTGTGGGGGCAGAAAGACTGGGGTCAACTAGCAGTTTCCCGTATTTGGGTGTGGTCTTTGCTGCGAACAACTCCTGGAGTGGGCAAATTGCCCACGCAAGGAGTAAGTTCTCAAAGTCCATCAACTCAATTCTGAGCCTCCCCCGTCCAAAACTGACCGGGGCATTGCCCGCTATTCTAAAAATATACAAAACTCAATGCGTCCCGGTTGCCACATACGGTGCTGAGGTTTGGGGAACTGCCAGTTGTTCAGATATAACTGCCGAGGAACATAGATTTTGTAGGAAACTTCTCTGTGTTCCCATTACTTCCCCACATTTTATATGTCATAGGGAATTGGGGTTGCATTTTATTGGGGATTTTATTCGTGCTCGTCCAGCCCTTTTTTGGCTGGCGATCTGGAAAAATCCCGCCGCCAAACTGACTAGGGACATCATCGAGGATTGTTTACGCTGCGATAAGGGCATGACCATTCCCTGGTTGTCAGGGGTGTATAGCGTATTTCGCAGCGTGAACTTTGAAGATACTTTCCTAAAACCCACCACTACTACGCTCCCTACTAAATGTGAACTTAAAAAAGCACTTTATATGTCATTTGATGCCGAAAGGGTAGCAAGGGAGTCTTCGAAATCTAGTGTTTGTGGTTATTTAGCCCGCAATTTCATAACTCACCCCACACCCAGTTATTTAACCCTCCCGTTGAGCCATTGGGAGCGTGGCCTTCTATTTCGCCTTAGGGCAGGCAGTATTAAACATGCACTTAGTTTCCCTTTATGGAATTTTAATGACCAATGTGTTGAGCCATGCCCTTGTGACTCTCAGAGCAGGCAAACAATTTTACATTTGTTATTCTTTTGTAAATTTTATATGAAGTACATCAAATGGTTTTTAACTCCGTATTTTAAAAAATTAAAACCAATTAGCCTGGAACTCGCATTTTCAATGATTTTGTCCCCGGATGACGATGAACTTGTCTATCGTGTGTGCTCTTTCTTAAAAACCGTGGTTCGTGCCCGGTTAACAATGTCTTAAAGTTTATATGGACTATTCCCCATGTGTAAACAGCATTTTATTATTTAATTGTATGATTTCACAATTGTTTTGTTTTTCTCTTGCACTTTTATGGATTGTCAATGATCCGAATAAAGTTTTCATTGATTGATTGATAAGTATATACATATATTTAATAAAAAACAATGTTTATTACAAGTATACTAAAGTACACAATATTACAATTTTCTTCATTATCAAATTGTATACAATAAAACTTGCATTCTTAATTTTGATATTCTGTTACACTATATTTTTGCAGTGGTGATATTTTTGACAGCATATTTATGTCACATGATATTTTGGAATCCATATTTGTTTCATTCACCATATTTAACATGTGCCCATTTTGAAAATGTCCCTTTTCACATGTAAAGTGTAGTTACAGAACTATTAGTCATTTTCTCCACTCTGGCATAAAGGGGCCACAAACCTAATTGCAAAATGAGGAGCTTATTTATGAGCCCCTTGTTACACTTTTGCCCCGCTGTTGCGTCACTATTTGTGAGGGTGCAGCAGCATAAAATATGTGCCATGTTGCACCATATTTACAAAGTGACGCATCTAAGTAGATGCGTCACTTTATAAAGCCTTGCGCCACATTATACCTGCGTCGGGTATAATGTATGAAGGGTGGGTGTTCCCCCGCAAAAAGCCTAGTTGAAGTGGTACAGTGAAATCTATCGGATTTCACTGTGCCACTTCTAGGATGCTACTGTGTCACAACCTTACGCCTGCCTCACAGCAGGCATAAGGGTGACACAGTGCAATGGGAATAGGCTTCCCCCATTCATTGCTGATGTTGCATCATGCTTACGACACAACTCCAGCAATGCGTGGGTTTCATGCCGACAGATATGTCAGGATTCCTGACGTATTTCTATTTTACACTCCATATATAAAAGGCTGTACAAATAGATGTTTCAACGTTGTGAAATATTCCCATGTTTCACCTGGGCACATTTTGAGAATGTGTCTTCCCATAAAAAGGCGTATGTACCACTGCCAACTTGATTTTTTTCTACTCTTGCACAAAGGACTGCTAGATCCATTCTGGAAATCCACTTACAGAATTTGTGTTCCTAAACACAGTAAATGTTTGAAGTTTGTTAAACAAGGTATATGTGTGTGTGTGTGTATATATATATATATATATATATATAGATAGATAGATGAACAAACAATCCAGCTCCCACAGAAAACTCCATGGACGAAGGCACGGACACGAGGTATTCAAGATGTGGCAAATATTTATTTCTCAGGTCGACCCTCCATTCCTGAGACAAGAGATACGCGTTTTGGCTTTCAGGAAGCCTTTTTCAATCATATATATGTATGTATGTATGTATGTATGTGTGTGTATATATATATATATATTCACTGAAAAAACCATAGGTTTCACACATGTTATAGTTAGCTGGACATTTTACTGATAAAAAACCAATGAAATTCCCCCGTTATAGTTAGTGCAGGCAACTATAACTCACGCGACCGCAATCCTCTGCTGATGACATATGTGTCTTTATGAAAAAAAAATATTTGTAATATATGTATAGCTAAAATTTAATGGAAGAAGACCTGGGCAAATAAGTGTCTAAATACAGTATTAGCATCAGCAGAGGATTGCGGTCGCGTGAGTTATAGTTGCCTGCACTAACTATAACGGGGGAATTTCATTGGTTTTTTATCAGTAAAATGTCCAGCTAACTATAACGTGTGTGAAACCTATGGTTTTTTCAGTGAATTTGCAAGGTTTTTTAAATGCTAATTCCTAACTATAACGTGTGTGAAACCTATGGTTTTTTCAGTGAATTTGTACGTTTTTTTAAATGCTAAGTTACTTTACGCCATTCGTGGCGTGCGCGCCCAGTTAACGCAGTTCGTTCCGTGCGCGCACGGTGCGCTTCGCGCACCGCGCGCCCACTTTACGCAGTTAGTGCCGTGCACACACGGTGGTCAGCCCCCGCTTGACGAATCCCCCCGAGACTTTCAGGGTAGGAGCGGAGCGTAGCGCCCCACCTATTTTGAAAATTTCGCGAGGATTCGTCGACCGGCGCCAAAGTTATTCCAAATAGAATGTTGCGGATTTCCTATGGAAACAGGGTCCTAACTATAACTATCTATTGGCGACCGCCAGTAGATAATATATATATATATATATATCAACCTGGGTTTTGTGGATTCCGGAGTGCTTCCCAATCGCCAGTGGTGCTGGTTTGAGGCGATGCCACCTCACCACTCTAACAATCGAAAAATCCCACTTCTCACATGAAGAGTATGCTTTGTGAGGAGAGGATCATTTCATTCTTGAATTATAGAGACAAAAAATATAAATATGTGCCAGTCCTTAAATCGATTTCACTATTGTAATAATCCTAAAGTGTCAGAACAAATCAGTATGGGGAGTTTATTGCAATCAGAAATACAGTTTTATATTCTTAATGGAGAATAGAGTTGATAAGTTGGGGGCTTGAAAACAAAATGAGAACTCAGATACTTGGATTTTTAAGGAAGTGTGAACCTTTCTGGATGAACACAGTTTAAATCAGTTAATGCTGCATTTGAAGTGGGATCCGTAGATATGGGATAATTCCAGTCTATCATAGTGGTGGTTTGAGTACCACTATTATCACATCATTTCATCTCATGTGCGTATATAAAGTGCACATTCACACCTGAGCGTATCTTGTTGCTAAATACCATATTTTTTTTTGTTATCCAAGTAAATATTACTTACTCTATAGACCTTGGAAGGAAAAAAGGCTGAGCGGTAGCACCAGGATTCAAACATGTGAGAGAGTGGTCAACACATATCCCTCAAGTGGATTCCTTAATATAATAGGCCACCAGACAAATATGATCTGTAGGTGTTCTTCAACATACCTATCATTACACATATCACTGTGGAGACTTGAATATGACTGCAATCACATTATCACTGTGGGGACTTAAACATCAATGCAATCGCACAATATCTCTGTGAGGACTTGTACATGACTAAAATCATGCACCATCTCTGTGTGCTATCCCTGTGCATCCTATTAATCACAGACTATCTCAGTGGGGACCTGGGCATGTCTCTAATCATACTTCATCTCTGTGGGGCCCTGGGCATGTCTATAATCACACTATCTCTGTGGGGACCTGGACATCTCTATAATCGCACACTATCTCTGTGGGGACCTGGGCATGTCTATAATCACACACTATCTCTGTGGGGACCTGAACATCTCTATAATCACACACTATCTCTGTGGGGACCTGGCCATGTCTATAATCACACACATTCTCTTTGGCGACCGTGGTAATACTATAGTCACACACCATCTCTGTGGGGACTTGAGCATTCCTGTAATTACACGCAAGCTCTCTTTTGGCTTGAACATCATCAGCTTTGCATTCTCTGTATGGGGCTTTGTGAATACTAAAAAGTAGTAAAGTTAGACTTTTGGTTTAAGTTTACATTGTTAAAACTGGAAAGTAGAAAAGTTAGATTTTTTGTCTTAGTTTACCATTGTAAATCGGACCCTATTTTAATGAGGACTTAAACACAATCATCTTCATGCACTATCTCTGTGGGGGACTTAAACATGACTGTAACAAAACACTATCTTTGTGGGGACTTGAACATCACTATAAAAACACACCATCTCTGTGGGGACTTGAGCATTCCTGTAACTAAACGCAAGCTCTGTTTCCACTTTAAGCACCAGGGGTGCCGTGAGGCACAGGGTCAAGACTTATTTGCATATAGCTGGTTCTGAACTGGGGTGGCGAAGTGAGCTAAAGAACAATGATGGATTGAATCCAGATCTGTGACTGGGGGTGAGTGACTGAAAAGTTTCAGCACTCCGTCCATCATCTCCTTGCAAACGCTTTGTTTGCTTTAAGTTGGCAGGGTATGCCCAGATGTTGGTCCCTTGCTCACTTTGCCACTGGATTCAATCTAGCCTGGCTGATGAGGGGGTTTTACCCCGAAACCAGTCCCAGGATGCGTGTTTCCGGTCCAGGGAAGACCTCGTTTGGCAGTTTGGGCTGGACTGTTCCCATGAGGCACAGGGTCAAGACTGATTTGAATATAGCTGGGTCTGAACTGTGGTTGCGAATTGTGCTAAAGAACGATAGTGTATTCAATCCTGAAAACAGCACCATACTTGTGGGGACTTGAACACGTGCTACCATCCTTGTAGGGACCTAGTCCATAACACTATTTGTGAATGAATACAGTTGAAGGCACATGGCTAAATATTTATTTTATCAATATACACAAAGAACATTATAATCTATTCATATATGAATTGCTGCATATATACTAGGGGTGAATCAAGAGTTGGTCGCACTCTGCTCATCACACCAGCAAGTTGCCCCAAGGAACTGTGGTCAATGTAGTGGCGACGGCGAGTACGCCTGTGCCACGGTGTATGTAGAAAAGTATGTGTCGCATTAGCCATCCCTGGACACGTGTTTCGAGGTAGTTGCCTCTCGTCAGCAGGGAGCAGGTCAGTGTAAAGGGGTGCCGCGTGGACTGCCAAAATGTAATTAAAACAGGTAGAGTACCTCTCATGGCGCGCAGGTGCAGGTCCAAGGCTCGTCAGCCCGTTGGCTCAAAGGAGCCGTAATAAATTAATCAAGAGTTGGTCGCACTCTGCTCATCACACCAGCAAGTTGCCCCAAGGAACTGTGGTCAATGTAGTGGCGACGGCGAGTACGCATGTGCCACGGTGTATGTAGAAAAGTATGTGTCGCATTAGCCATCCCTGGACACGTGTTTCGAGGTAGTTGCCTCTCGTCAGCAGGGAGCAGGTCAGTGTAAAGGGGTGCCGCGTGGACTGCCAAAATGTAACTAAAACAGGTAGAGTACCTCTCATGGCGCGCAGGTGCAGGTCCAAGGCTCGTCAGCCCGTTGGCTCAAAGGAGCCGTAATAAATGAATCAAGAGTTGGTCGCACTCTGCTCATCACACCAGCAAGTTGCCCCAAGGAACTGTGGTCAATGTAGTGGCGACGGCGAGTACGCCTGTGCCACGGTGTATGTAGAAAAGTATGTGTCGCATTAGCCATCCCTGGACACGTGTTTCGAGGTAGTTGCCTCTCGTCAGCAGGGAGCAGGTTAGTGTAAATGCAACACATACTGTTCTCTTTACACATCGTGGCATAGGCGTACCCGCCGTCGCCACTACATTTACCACAGTACTTTGGGGCAACTTGCTGGTGTGACGAGCAGTGTGCGACCAACTTGTGTACAAAATATATACTAGGGGTATACACTAAGACAGATTATGTTAATGTGCCAGAAAAAATCATATTATGCTTAAAGAAAGACCCTTAAAGCTGTATTTAACCTATTTATCAGTGCTTAAAATCTTAGGAGATAAGGGAACTAACACATGTTTGCCAAAATAGGTGTTCAACTCCCCACAGAGATAGTGGTTGAAGATCATTGTGTTTAAGTCTCCATAGAAATAGTGTGTACATTCAAAGCTTAAATCCCACTATAAAGAGTGTGAAGCTAATGATGTTCAAGTCCACACAGAGGTTGCGTGCAATCATAAGAATGCTCAAGTCCCCACAAAGATGGTGTGTTATTATAGTGATGTTTAAGCCCCCACAAAGATAGTGTGTTATTATAGTGATGTTTAAGCCCCCACAAAGATAGTGTGTTATTATAGCGATGTTTAAGTTCCCACATAGATGGTGCATGAAGGTGATTGTGTTGAAGTCCTCATTAAAATAGGGCCCAGTTCAAAACGGTAAACTTACACAAAAAAATCTAGCTTTTCTACTTTTCAGTATTCACAAAGGTACATTTAGACCAAAAGTCTAACTTTACTACTTTTCAATATTCACAAAGCCCCATACAGAGAATGTGAAGCTGATTATGTTCAAGTTGAAGCAAACACAAGGAGATGTTGGATGGAGTGCTGAAACTTTTCAGTCACTCACCCCCAGTCACAGATCTGGGTTAAATCCATCATCGTTCTTTATCTCACTTCGCCACCACAGTTCAGACCCAGCTATATGCAAATCAGTCTTGACCCTGTGCCTCATGGGAACAGTCCAGCCCAAACTACCAAGCCAGGTCTTCCCTTGATTGGAAACAAGCATCCTGGGACCGGTTCTGGGGTAACACCCCCTCATCAGCTAGGCTTGCTTGAATCCAGTGGCAAAGTGAGCAAAGAACACACGTCTGGGCATACCCTGCCAATTTAGGGCGAACAAAGCAAACACAAGGAGATGATGGAAAGAGTACTGAAACTTTTCAATCACTCACCCCCAGTCACAGATCTGGGTTGAATACATCATCGTTCTTTAGCTCACTTCGCCACCACAGTTCAGACCCAGCTATATGCAAATGAGTCTTGACCCTGTGCCTCATGGCACACCCTGGTGCTTCAAGTCGAAACAGAGCTTGCGTTTAATTACAGGAATGCTCTAGTCCCCACAGAGATGCTATGTTTAATGTTCACAAAGATGGTGTTTTATTATAGTTTTTTTCTAGCCCCCACAAAGAAAGTGTGTTATTATAGCGATGTTTAAGTCCCCACAGAGATAGTGCATGAAGATGATTGTGTGCAAGTCCTCATTAAAATAGGGCCCAGTTCACAAAGGTAAACTTAGACACTAAATATAACTTTTCTACTTTTCAGTTTCACAAATGTAAGCTTAGACCAAAAGTCTAACTTTACTACTTTTCAGTATTCACAAAGCCCCATACAGAGAATGCAAAGCTGATGATGCTCAAGCCAAAACGGAGCTTGGATGTGATTACAAGAATGCTCAAGTCCCCACAGAGATGGTGTGTGACTATAGTATTACCATTGTCACCAAAGAGAATGAGTGTGATTATAGGCATGCCCAGGTCCCCACAGAGATAGTGTGTGATTATAGACACGCCCAGGTCCCCACAAAGATAGTGTGTGATTATATAGATGTCGAGGTCCCCACAGAGATAGTGTGTGATTATAGACATGGCAAAAACCATGAGGCACAGGGTCAGACTGATTTGCATATGGCCATGTCTGAACTGGGGTGGCAGAGTGGGCTAAAGAACGGTGATGGATTAAACCCAGATCAGTTGACTGGGGGTGAGTGCTTGCAATGTTCAACACTCCGTCCACCATTTCCTTTGGTTTTGCCTTGATTATAGACATGCCCAGTTCCCCACAGAGATAGTGTGTGATTATAGACATGCCCAGGTCCCCACAGAGATAGTGTGTGATTATAGAGATGTCGAGGTCCCTACAGAGATGGTGTGTGACTATAATATTGCCATGGATGCCAAAGAGAATGTGTGAGATCATAGACATCTCCAAGTCCCCTCAAAAACCTACACCCACCTAAACCCCAAAAATTCACTTGCCATCCAAAAACCCACACCCACCATAAAAATCCCTTGTGACCCAAATACCCATACAAACACTAAACCTTAAATGATTCATTGCCACCTAAAACACCCATACCAGCCCTAACCCCTAAATGTTCCCTTGCCACCAAAAGCCCATGCCCACTCTAAATCCTAAAAAATCCCTTTCCACCCAAATACCCACACCCACCCTAAACCTTAAAAACCCTTGCGACCCAAAAACTCATACACACTATAAAATATACAATATCCCTTGCTACCAAAAATCTCACACCCACCTAAAACCCTAACAATTCCCTTGCTACCCATAAAACCGATACCACCCTAAACCCTAAAAAATCTCTTACTGCTCAAAAACCTACAACCACCGTAAACCCTAAAAATTCACTTGCCTCCCAAAAACACATGCACACCCTGAAAAGTCCTTGCCGCCTACAAATCCATACAAACACTACACCTAAACTATCCATTACCACTCAAAAAAAACATACCCAGTCTAAACCTAAAGAAATTCCTTACCACCCAAAAATCCATACCCAACTGAAACCATAACATTTCCCTTGCCCACAAAAACCCACACCCACCCTAAACCTTACAAATTCCCTTGCCACCAAAAACCATACCCACCCTAAACCCTAAAACATCCCTTGACAATCAGAAACCCATAACCACCTTAAACCCTAAAAAATCTCTTACTGCTCAAAAACCTACAACCACCCTAAACCCAAAAAATTCACTTGCCTCCCAAAAACCCATGCACACCCTGAAAAATCCGTTGCCACCTACAAACCCATACAAACACTACACCTAAATGTTCCATTACCACCCAAAAAAAAACATACCCAGCCTAAACCCAAAAAATTCCTTACCACCCAAAAATCCATACCCAAGGGAAACCATAACATTTCCCTTGCCCCCAAAAACCCACACCCACCCTAAACCTTAAAAATTCCCTTGCCACCAAAAAACCATACCCACCCTAAACCCTAAAAAATCCCTTGTCAATCAGAAACCCATAAACACCCTAGAAATAAAAATTCCCTTGCCACCCTAAACCTTAACAAATCTATTGTCACCCAAAAATCCATACCCACCCTAAGCCCTAAACATTCCCTTACCACCCAAAAAAACAAAAATCATGCTAAACCCTAAAAATTCCTTGCGACCCTACCCTCAAAAATCCCTTACCACCCAAAAACCCATACCTACCCTAACCTTAAAAAATCTCTAACCCCCAAAAACCCACACCCACCCTAAAACCATAAAAATTCACTGGCCATCCAAAAAACTATATCCAACTTAAACCCTAAAAATTCCCTTATCATCCAAAAACCCATACCCACCCAAAACCATAAATGTCCCTTCCCCCAAAAATCCACACCCATTCTAAATCTTAAAAATTCCTTTGCCACTAAAAAAACCCACACCCATCCCAAATGCTAAAAAATCCCTTACGACTCAAAAACCTACACCCACCCTAAACCCTAAAAGTTCACTTGATTTCCAAAAACCCATACCCACCCTGAAAAATTCCTTGCCACCCAAAAACCCATACAAACACTACACTAAAACGATTCATTACCACCCAAGAATCCATACCAAACCTAAACCCTAAAAATTCCCTTCTCACCCAAAAACCCATACTCACCCAAAACCATAACATTTCCTTTGCACCAAAAATCCACACCCACCCTAAACCTTAAAATTTCCCTTGCTACCCAAAACGCCATACCCACCTTAAACCCTAAAAAATCCCTTGCCAATCAAAAACCCATACCCACCCTAAAAATAAAAATTCCCTTGCCACCCTAAACCCTAAAATATCCCTTGCCACCTAAAGACCCATACCCACCCTAAGCCCTAAACATTCCCTTACCACCCAAAAAAACGATACCCACGCTACAACTCTAAAATTCCTTGGGACCCTAACCCCAAAAATTCCCTCACCTCCCAAAAACCCAAACCCACCCTAACCCCATAAAAAATTCACTGGCCACCCAAAAAAACATACCCAACCTAAACCCGAAAAGTACCTTACCACCCAAAAACTCACATCCACTCTATTCCCTATAAATTCCCTTATCATCCAAAAACCCATACCCACCCTAAACCCTAAGAAATCCCTAACCACCCAAAAATCCACACCCATCCTAAATGCTGAAATTTCCCTTGCCACCTAAAAACCTATACCCACACTAAACCCTAAAATTTCCCTTGCACTTAAAAATCCCATTCCCACCCTAAACCCTAAAATTTCCCTTGCTACCCAGAAATCCATACCTATCCTAAACCCTAAAAAATCATTTACCACCCAAATACCCACACCCACTCTAAAAACGTAATTGCCAACCAAAACTACCATACCCACCCTAAACCCTAAAAGCCCTTATCACCTAAAAAGCTATACTCACCCTAAACCCAAAAAATTCCCTGCCGAACAAAAACCCACACCAACCCTAAACCCTAAAAATCCCCTTGAGACTCAAAAACCCATACACACCATAAATCCTACAAAATCCCCTGCCACCAAAAATACGGCACCCATCCTAAATGCAAAACATTCCATTGAAACCCATAAAACCCATCCACCTAAACCCTAAAAATCCCTTAACACTCAAAAACCTACACCCACCTCAACCCCAAAAATTAACTTGCCACCCAAAAACGCACACCCACCATAAAAAATCCCTTGTGACCCAAATACCCATACAAGCACTGAACCTTAAATGATCAATTACCACCGAAAAAACCCATACCAGACCTAATCCCTAAATGTTCCCTTGCCACCCGAAACCCAAGCCCACCCTAAATCCTAAAGAATCCCTTCCACCCAAATACCCACACCCACCCTAAACGTTAAAATTTCCCTTGCGACCCAAAAACCCATACATACTGTAAAATGTACAATATCCCTTGCCACCAAAAATCTCACTCCCACCCTAAACACAAACAAGCATTGGCATAGCCAATAGGTCTCGCATTTGGGGCCTTATAAGTGTTTAGCCATGCAACAGTTGATGTTGTTGCATCAAGGATATTGTACCGCATAACTAAATACTTATAAGGCTCCAAAGGCGAGACCTATTGACTATGCCAATGCTTGTTTACATTACTGCTGGCAACCCGGCCAAAAGCACTGAAATGATCACTGCTAGTAATCTGGCATATAGTGGCCGCTAATCTATTTTGGTCTGATGTGGTCACTATTGCAACACTAATAATATTAGTATCTCTGGATGATAATCATTGAACATAAGAGGCTCTTGTTATAGAAATAGCTGGAGACCAATTCTAGACTCCTAAAATACAACTATTTCACCATAAGTATTTAAATAAGGGTTGGTAATGGCCAATGGGACAAGTCTCCTTTCCTCTGCCTGACACGCCAGCCAAGAATGGGGATTGCCTCCACAAAGAGTGGAGTCATTAAAGGGTTTGGGGGGCAGTGGGAAGGGTCTTGTCAGATATTACAGGTCAACAAATCACGGACACCCCTGCAGGCCTTTATTAACACTTGGTAACTTAAATTTGAACAGGTTCAGTTGGTCTTAGGAGTTTGCGCCTGGTTATCACCGAAATGGATATTGCACAGTAATGGAGGGCGACAACAGTCCAAAATCTTATTTAATGGAAAGCAGATGCAGAATCCTGGAAAAGTCCATATATGAAGTTTGTTCTACCCAGGAAAACGCAACATCTTGGTTGTACTAATAAAATACTGTGGCACGATTGCTTAATATTTCGCTCTCTTAAGGTTATAAGGCCAATTACTTTACTATGACCAATTGACACTACTGGTTGTATGTACCCTGTGGGATTATGGTCGAATGTTAAAATGGTTAAAATGCAGTCCTGTTGTTGTACAAGGTTGTTTGACTTTACTATGCCACCAATAAAACTGTTTCTAAAATATACAGAGAAAGTGTAAACCTGCGCCACTCAAACTCAGTAAACTGCAAATCCAACTAGTCTCTCGGTGCAGTCTCACAATGATGCAGCCTTTTGGTTTCATGCATTTCAGATGAAATCACAAGTCACGCTAAATATAAGACAAAAATTTCAAGAATGCATTGGCTAACCACTTGCCTAGCCCCAAACAGCATATTCTGGCATAAGCAAAACTACCCAATAAAGGATGACTGGCAACGGAGACACTTATTAGCCATATCCACAAACTAGAACCACACCTGTGGAAACTGTGTGTACACACACCCCTATGCTTTTGGCAGGCACATTATCCATAAAGCCATTTATTATTTGTACAAAATTAGTAAAGTCAACAAATGGGTACATAAAAGTGTTTCACACTTATGCCAATCAGGTGAATAGCATACTGAGAAACAAAATACCAGCACAACGAGCCGATATTGAATAACTAATTAGTTAGGTGGGGAAAGTAGGAACGTTTTTAAGCACAGAAATATGTGCTGAAAGTGCGGCTTGACTTTTGTTACAAAGATGGAAAAAGATGAAAATGGTAAACCAAAGAAATGAAGTTATCTTCCTACGCAATCCTAAACATCTACAAAACAACATTTTATCTGGAGCCCTTAACTGAAAGTATCTCAAAGAAGAGACCGTCAAACTAAATACATTTAAAAAACAAGTACTCGGTGGAAATTATCGTGACATACTCATCCTACTGTGTAACCTTTGACCCAGTGTGTTTCTGCCTTGCATGGCCTCTGACACTGCAAGTAAGCTTCCAACATCACCTCAAAATTAATTTTAGAACTTCCAAAAACACAGATTTTGCACCATATTTAGGAATTGTATCACTCAGATGGTTCCTGCTGAGTCATGGATAAGGAGCTCTGCTGCGTCACCGTCCCAGACCATTTATTTGGTCTGCATGACAGAGTACGAAACAAACGAAAATTAGTCATAAGATTTAGGAGAGAAAGAAACGATCAAAAGAGAAGAAGTGATTAAATAGAGACCGCGTAACATAATGAAAAGTATATTTAACTGAAGAGGTCAAGAAAATATAAGTACAGATATAGGATAAATGTAAGTATGGGGCAAAAGAAAATCGAAAGAGCAAGGTAAAGGGTTCATGTAAGGGTAGCCAGAATTATTTAGTAAAGTAACATGATCAATATGTATGAGGGAGACACGGATTACGCTAAAACAATGTGTGAGAACATCACAGAATCGATAAAATACAGTATGGTGTGTGGAGGCTACAAAAAAAAAAACAAGCAAATCGCTGGGCAGAAAGGTAGGAAAAGCAAGAGCTTCTGAATGAAATACAGATACAGGGACTAACGAGGGTAAAGAGAATGTCTCCGTGTGCCTTTGGCTCGGCTGGCGCCTCGGGCATGTTTATTGCTGAAACACATGGCAATGCAAAGCCATTAATCAAGCAGAATGGCTCTGTCTCAGGAGGAGGGAGATACGAGCAGAGCATCAAAGGGCTGGGTGAGAAGGGAGGAATGCAAGGAGCAGCTGTGCACGTGCACGTCATCGTGCACTCAAGCTCTAGGCCAGCAAAACCATGTGGGTAGCACTTTTGAAAACCCACTTACAAAATGTCTCAAAGAGACAGCTTTCGCTGTCTCAGCGAGACCTAATAATTCACTTGCCTCCCAAAAACCCATACCCACCCTGAAAAATCCTTTGCCACTTCAAAACCCACACCCATCCCAATTGCTGAAAAATTCCTTACGACTCAAAAACCTACATGCACCCTAAACCCCAAAAATCCCTTACCACCCAAAAACCCATACCTACGCTAACCTTAAAAAATTCCTCGCCTCTCAAAAACCCATACCCACCCTAACCCCATAAAAATTCACTGGCCACCCAAAAAATTATACCCAACCTAAACCCAAAAACATATCTTGCCACCGAAAAACACACATCCACTCTAATCCCTAAAATTTCACTTATCTAAAAACCCATACCCAGCCAAAACCATACATTTTTCTTGCCCCCCAAAAATGGAATGGAATGGAATAATAATTATATAGCGCATGGCTACCCGGAGGCATCCCAGCGCTGCGAGGAGGCTAGAGAGTAGGTGGAGTTACGGGAAAAGCCAGGTTTTCAGTTGTTTGCGGAAAGCAAGGCTGTTGGTTTGTCTGCGTATGGTCAGGAGTAGAGAGTTCCAGAGCCTGGAGGAGTTGTAGGAAAAGAGTCGGCCCCCTGTCCGGGATTTCTTAATTCTCGGAGTATCTGCCAGGTGAAGGTCGTCGGAGCGTAGCCTGCGATTGGCTTTGTATGGTTTGATCAGGTTCCTTAGAATAGGGGGGCCCTTATCCTGGAAAATTCCATGGGTGATACAGAGGGCCTTAAAGTTGATTCTTTCCTGAATCGGGAGCCAATGAAGAGATTTTAAGGCGGGCTTAGCCGAGCCCCGAATATTTGTGCCCGTGAGAAGTCTTGCCGCCGAGTTCTGGACTCCATGGAGCTTGGAGATTACAGTTTTGGGGGCGCCAAGATAAAGGGCATTACCGTAGTCCAGCCTGGAGAGGATAATCCCCTGAATAAGGAGTTTTTTTGAGTGGCAGGGTAGGAGGGGGAGAATTTTCCGCGCAGTTCGGAGTAGGCCAAAGCATATTCCAGCAGTTTTCCTTGCTTGGGATTGGAAAGTGAGGTCCTGGTCGAACCAGATGCCCAGGCTTTTTATCTCTTTTTTAGGAGTGGGTGCTGGTCCCATACAAATTGGCCACATTAATTTGGGGATGAAGTTAAACTGGTTGCCTAGCAGTAATAGCTCTGTTTTTTCGCCGTTAAGTTTCAGGTGTGACCTGTTCATCCAGCTAGTGACTTCTTTGAGGCAAGAGCACAAGTCCACTGAAGGTTGCTCTGCCTGATTAAGAGTCACAATTAGCTGGGTGTCATCTGCGTAGGTAACTAGTTTGATTCCAAAGGGTGCAACTATATTCTCCAGTGGGGAAATATACACATTAAAAAGAGTGGGGCTAAGGGACGAGCCCTGGGGGACCCCGCAATGGAGCGGGATGGGTTGAGATCGAGTGGTTCCCTTGAATACCTGGAAGGATCTCTTTTCCCGGAACGATTTGAGCTACGAAAGGGCCGAGCCTGTTACTCCTGCCTTGTTGAGACGGTGTACCAATGTGGAGTGGTTCACCATGTCGAAGGCTGCACTTAGATCCAGGAGGATAACGGCTGCGGATCCTCCCGAGTCGAGAATCTTTCTTGCCTCCTCCACCACTGCAATTAGAGCGGTTTCCGTGCCCTGACCAGGGCGGAAGCCCGTCTGGGAAGAGTGGAGTAGTCCACCGGACTCGAGGTAGGTAGAGAGTTGATGATTGACGAATTTTTCTGCCAACTTACTAATTCCTGGTAGTAGGGAGATGGGACGGTAATTGCTCATCTCGGATGGATCTAGGTGTTTTTGTTTTAGTAGGGCCTTTACCATGGCCATCTTCCAGTTCGGGGGGACAGTGCCCCTAGTTAGTGAGGCATTGATCAGGTTGATGATGGGGGCATTGATGGTAGGTGCAGCTGACTTCAGGATGGTGAATGGTGCTGGATCGAGTGGAGAACCGCTCTTAATTGACTCCAGTAACGGAGAGAAAAGTTCCTCTGTTAAAAGCGTGAATGAGTCTAGACCGTGGTCGGAGTTCTGGGGTTCATGCGAGTGTGGTTCTGGGTATAGGTCATTATTTTTGGGTGGGAGGGACTTCAAGATATTATGAATTTTAGTGGAGAAGAATTCTGCCAATTCCTTGCATCGAGAGCCGGAGGGGTCAGGAGTTGGGGGAGGATCTGGGACTTTCAGAAGTTTTTTAACTATCCAAAATGTTTCCCTGGAGGAGTTGGAGGAGGATCGTATTTGCTCTTCATACAATGTAGCCTGTGTTGTTTTGAGAGCAGTTTTGTAAGAAATAATGGAGGCTCTATATTCTCCAGCCCAAAAAAAAAAGAAGTCTTTCCTCCATGCTCTTTCTAATCTCTTGCATTGTTGTTTTAGTTCGCGGAGTTCCAGGGTGAACCAGGGAGATTTATTCGACCTACTTTTTTTTAGTAGGATTTTTCTGGGTAGTACTTTGTCCAGTGCGTTCTCGACCCATGAGGCAAATCTCTCATTTGCTACTATGGGCTCTGGATCATAAGAGGGTATGGTTAGTTCTAGTTTGTGCGACCAGTCCTTTAAGTTTAGTTTGGGCCAGGGGTGTTCTAGGGTGCGTGTGATTGACGTCTGGGGGCCCTCAGTGAGTGGGTGCCAGATGAAGAGTATTAAGAAGTGATCAGACCAGGGCATGGGGACAGGCTCCAACCCTTTGAGTTCTTTTATGTTTGAGAAGATAGGGTCTAAGAGGTGGCCTTTCGTGTGTGTGGCTTGATGGATCTTAAGGCGTAGTTTGAAAGCTGCAGATCAAGTGTTAGTTTGTTGGCTACTTTATCTTGTGAGTTGTCAAAGTGCAGATTGAAGTCTCCAAGAAGATTGAAGTTGGATGAAGAACTAGCCAGGGAGAGTGCTGTTTCTAGTAGCGAGCTGCAGAATTGTCCCAGTAGCGAGCTGCAGAATTGTCCCAGTGCTCCTGGGGGACGGTAAAGGAGGATGCCGGAGAAGGATCTAGAGGGGGAGAGTTCAATGATGAAGTGGGCGCTTTCACAATCTAGAAGGGGGCTGTCCAGAAAGCGGCATGTTAGATGTTCTTTGTAGATGATTGCTATTTCGCCACCCTTGCCACTTATTCTGTCACGGCACTGGATCAGGTATGCCGGAGGGAGAGCCTGTACCACATCAGTGTCAGAACTTGGGGAAAGCCAGGTCTCTGTGAGGAATAGCACCTTAGTTTTTGTGTCCTGTAGGAGGATGGAGATTTCCAGGGAGTGTTTAGGCAGAGATCTGCAGTTCAGTAGGGCCATGCTAAATGGATTCCCGTCTGGGTCATGCAATCCTAATGGTGAAAGATCGTAATGACAGTGGGTACATGTGTTTTGCAGTTTCTCAATGGAAAATGAGTGAAGGCATGATGAATTTGGAGGTTGCATTAGGTGGAATAATTGTTCCCTAGAGTAGCGTAGGTGGGCTGAGTGCGTAGGAGCCAGTCTTCCTGGCCCTTGGCCCGTTCTGGCGCGGACAGGTGCAGACGGGCTTGCCTTAGGCGCGCCCGCTGCGCGTCGGGGCGAGCATCGTGTTTTATGCAGGTGCTCTAGCAACTAGACCGCTAACCGGCTCAGTTGCGATGAGGCACTTCTGGTCTGCGTTATCCTTTCCTCCACTCAACCGGAACAATCCGTGGTGGACAGGGGAAGACGCAGACCTGGTGCACGTGTGGGGTACAGTTTATGCAAACAACCGGTGAGTGATTTTAAAATACAATAAAAGCGGCGATTTCCAAAGCTGTGGGTTTAAGAACAGCCAACTGTTACTGACAATGGGCAGCAGATCGAGCCAGTATGTAGTACAGACAGCGTTAGTACAGTTTAAGAAGCGTTAAAACAATATGAGCAGTGCTTTCGGGAGCCCTTTACCAGGCGCTCCTTCCCTTGTACCAATTACCCGCTTTAGGAGCCTCTAGCGCGTCCGCTGCGCGTCGGGGCGAGCATCGTGTTTTATGCAGGTGCTCTAGCAACTAGACCGCTAACCGGCTCAGTTGGGATGAGGCACTGCGTTATCCTTCCCTCCACTCAACCGGAACAATCCGTGGTGGACCGGGGAAGACTCAGACGCAGACCTGATCCACACCCACTCTAAACCTTAAAAATTCCTTTGCCACTTAAAAACCCACACCCTTCCCAAATGCTGAAAAATCCCTAACCACTCAAAACCCTACACCCACCCCAAACCCTAAAAATGCACTTGCCTCCCAAAAACCCATACCCATCCTGAATAATCCCTTGTCACCCAAAAACCCACACAAACACAACACCTAAATGATTCATTACCACCCAAAAACCCATAACCAGCCTAAAGACTAAAAAATCCCTCACCACACAAAAATCCATACCCACCCTAAACCCTAAAAATGACCTTATTACCCAAAAACCCATACCCACCCAAAACCCTAACATATCCCTTGCCCCCAAAAATCCACACCCACCCTAAACGGTAAAATTTCCCTTGCCACCCAAAAAAACATACCCACCCTAAAAAATCTCTTACCACTCAAAAACCCGCACCCACCATAAAACCCTAAAAAATCACTTGCCTCCCAAAAAGGCAGACCCACTCTGAAAAATCCTACTACTGAGTGGTATGATATTTAATCAAATCCTTTCTTGTATATGAACAGCAGGTACGTTTTGCACAATTAGAGCAGACACATTAACCTCACAAGCTGTCTTATTCATTTGATACCTGTGATAGATCGATTAAAAACATATTTCTGAAACTGACACTCAAACATTTGAGCTACCTTTTTGGAATTTACAACTACACATCCTGTCACTGACTACATTTGTAAAGCACATATTACATCATGATTCCTAGCTGTAATGATTTTAAGGAAGATGTGAAACTAGGAGTGTCCCAACAAATGAGCTGCAACGAAAGTATTTTGCAGTTAGCGTGACAGCATTGAATATGAGTAGCAGAAATGTGCAAGTCTGCAGGTTAGCTGGAAGACCATCGACTGATTTTGATTATGGCAGAGAGGGCACCCTGACCCAAAAGTGACATAGTACCCTGCCTGCCAAACTGATGCTTTATTTATAGTCAGGACGGCCATTAAGTTTTCAATAGCAGTGTTTGCGCAGGATGTACCAGTGGAAACGCTATACCGACAGCCCGACTGAGTTGGATACTTTGGATTCGGTACATCAGACAATCCAACCTATTTTGAGTGGACAGTTTAATGTATTTTTTCCAGTTCAGAACTGCCAGGGACACCTTTTTCAGTGAGGCTCCCATATGTTTATGGGATACTACCAACACTTCTCAGCAGTGTGTGCCAAGACTTGCAAGTAGTGCAGTACTTTCATTGCACATTTTTAACACATCAGAGGAGTACTGCTGCACTTGTATTGTACATTACCAACACTTATCAGCAAGGCTGCTGCACTTACATTGTTCAATACTGTTGAAAGCTGAAGGTTGTTTGGGTTATGCTGCAGTGTGATCAAAAGTGCTATTTATGCCACTTTCGGCCACATGTACGACCATTTTCATTTGCGACTCACAATTTGTAAATTTTAACGACTTTCAATTAGTGAGTCGTAAAAGAAAATTTAGTAATGTGTCTCAGACGCATTTTGCAATTCCCAATGGGGTCGCAACTGACCTACCTCATCAATATTTATGAGGCAGGTTGCAATTTGCGACCCATTGGGAATGGGCAATAACACAGGGATGGTAGCCTGCTAGGGACAGCAGACCCCCATGTCTTCGTTTTCTTTTAAAATAGAGCAACTTTTTTTTAAATGCAGCCTGTTTTACTCAAAGGAAAATGTGATGCGTTTCAAAAACAAAAATGAAATGTTTCAGTTTCACTTTTTTAAGAGTAGTCAGTGGTCTATGGGACCACTGCCTGCTCTAAAAAAACATTTTTGCTGCCAGTCCCAATTGGGAAGGGGTCCCTTGGAGACCTCTTCCAGTTTGCGAGCGGCTTACCACCTACTCAAAGTAGGCAGTAAACTGCGATTGTTTTGCAACTGCATTCGGGTCACAATACAATTGTACATGCCCTTGCGACTTGCTTTTAGGAAGGGATGCCCTTGGTACACCCCTTCCTAATACCAACTCGCAAATCCTATTTTGCTTGTCGGTGACAGGCTACCGACTTGCAAAATAGGGTTGATACATGCAACAACCCTTTTTAGCAGTCGCAGATGCCCCGCATCTCCGTATGTGACCATTAAAAATGATCATACATGTGGCCCCTAATTCCCATGTCTCTGCACCCAAGTGTATCAGCCTGATTTACAAAAGTAACTTACAATTTTGAGTAATTAAACTTTTGAGTAAGTTTTACTACTTTTTGGCTGTTCACAATTTTGAGTAATTAAACATTTGAGTATGTTTACTACTTTCTGGCAATTCCCAAACATGTCTCCTCCAAGCCAAAGGGGCTGGGGGCTGTACACTTTTGAGTAATTTATACTTTTGAGTCATTTACACTTCTGAATAAGTTTAATGATTTTTGGCTATTCAGACAATCTAAGTGTAAATGTATTCAAAAGTGTAACATACACTCGAATTTTGTGATTAGCCAAAAAGTAGACTTTCTCAAAATTCTACATTTTTTCAAAAGTGAAAGTTATCTTTGTGAATCAGGCCCTTATATATCTTCCTAGTGTTTCTCTCTTGCTATCTTAAAGGTTTTTGATTCCCTAAACTAGTGCCAAAGTTACAATGTCCCTGTTGGAAACCGGGCAACCGGGTTAGCAGTCACCAGGTTGCCAGCACAGTGGTAGCTTGGCTCGAGCGGTTGGGGGTCAGGCACCGTGTTAAGCGTACGTCACACCCTCACAATAACCATGCGTTCATCCGTTCCAAAAACGACACTACACCGTAAAAATTATGAAAGAAAGTAGTTTGTCTTTATCTTATTTTCTCTTAGTTGCAGGGTTTCAAAACATACATACAATACCATAAGACTTTTCTTGAAAATAGCAGGTCAAATAAATAATACCACAGTGGGGTTTCAATAAATAGGATCAGGTCATAAATAAGCAAGGAATAAATAGGGGTGCAATAAATACAGAGGGCAAATAAATACTGTCAGACAATAAATACAATGCAGGAATAAATACAGTCAGACAATAAATACAGTGCAGGAATAAATTAGTGGAAGACAATAAATAAAGCACCCTCAATAACTTAAATAACACCATCAATGACAATTACAGTTCACAACCCTTTCACGAGGTAGTTTGTTTTTACTTTGCCCAAGTACAGCTTGTGGTCATTTGGATGACATGGGGGGTGTCCCACCTAGGTTGGTCAAGGCTGGGCCTGAACTGAGGTAGAATAAGGGTAACCTAAGGATCTGGCTCTCCCAAAATACACAACCCCTCACAGAGGTCACTGCACCAGTCTCAGTTCACCCCTGGCACTCCCAGGCTGGTTCTAACACCCCTCTAGCCCCTAGAATGGTCTTTTAGGGCTCCACGGGGCCTCAGACGCCACCACTCTACCACTTACTGCCCTTTTCACGATGATCGGCTCCGCTCGGCGCCGGGTCGACGTCGCTGGGCGGCGCCGGGTCGATGTCGCTGGGCGGCCTCGGTTCGGTGTCGCTGGGCGGCCTCGGCTCGATGTCGCTGGGCGGCCTCGGCTCGATGTCGCTGGGCTGCTCCGGCTCGATGTCGCCTTCCGGCGTCGCAGGGTCACGGTCTCCCCGCTTCCGGGTGTCTCCGGAGTGCGACCTCCACTCCCGACCTCCGGCGCGCTTCACCTCAATCTCCGGCGACTCCGGAGTGCGATCTCCACTCCCGACCTCCGGCGCGCTTCACCTCGATCTCCGGCGACTCCGGAGTGCGATCTCCACTCCTGACCTCCGGCGCGCTTCACCTCGATCTCCGGCGACTCCGGAGTGCGATCTCCACTCCTGACCTCCGGCGCGCTTCACCTCGACCTCAGATGACTCCTTACTCGACCTCCGGTGCCTCTCCACGACCTCCGTCGGCGCCCTCTATCGACCTCTAACGGCTCCGGGTACGACGTCTGCTTTCTGTGAGCGCCGCTTCTCCACCTCAGGCCTCAGGTCTCCAGGCTTCTCGACGTCGGGACTCCAGGAGGACACCGCTAAACAGGTCAGGAGCTTGCTGGTCTTCTTCTTTAAGGCCTCTTCACAATATTTAGGTCCTTAAGATGGTTTTTCTGGTCTTGGTCCCACACAGGGCTCTAGGCTGGGCTTGGTCAGTAGGGACTAGCATCAAGGGTGGGTTTCTGGACCCCACTCCAAGCACTGGTTTCCACCCCTGCTGCCTTACTCCGACCTCCTTCTGAACTGGTCCTCTCTCCTCTCTAGTCAGATGCCAACTGCCACTCTGAGATGGCCTCCCAATATTCTAAACTGCCTCTCCCTCTGTCACAAGGTTCTAGAATGTTCTGGAAACCTCCAGTGGGTTCTGGTGATGTCACAGGTGACAATGGGTGGCCACCATTTTGTGTCTCAGGCCCTCAGACAGAAGTTCCAGGGGTAGGGAAAATGGCTCCCTGACCCTGCATCAACACTAAAAAGTCTGGTGGTTCCCAAAAAGGAAAAATTCTAACAGGGTTTGAGGCAAAAGTGGGACAAAATAAATAATGATGAGGAGGGACCACCCAAAGGGCTGACAGGTCTAATACGCGTCCCCCCCAGCTGAAAGTGGGGAGAGCTACCCAACCCCTTGGGAGTTCTCATCACTAAGGCGGAAATACCTTGAGAGACCGTCTGCATTGGCGTGGTCCACTCCAGGCCGATGTTCCACCTGAAAGTTCATTCCCTGTAGGGAGATAGACCACCTTAGCAAATTGGGATTCTCCCCCTTCATCTGCATCAGCCACCGAAGGGGTCTGTGGTCGGTCTGAACTAGGAAGTGCGAGCCAAACAGGTATGGCCTGCAACTTCTTCAGAGCCCATACCACTGCAAAGGCTTCACGCTCTATTGCACTCCACTTCTGTTCCCTGGGAAGTAGTCTCCGGGATAGGAAGACCACGGGTTGATCCAGACCCTCTTCATTGAGTTGCGATAACACTGCCCCAATGCCATGTTCCGATGCATCCGTCTGGACAATGAACTCCTTGGAAAAATCTGGGGCCCTTAAGACCGGGGCCTCGCACATGGCTTGCTTCAGTTTCACAAAGGCCTGCTGACAAGCCTCCGTCCAGACTACCCGTCGAGGTTGCTTCTTGGACGTAAGCTCCGTGAGGGGGGCCACAATGGACCCATACCCCTTCACGAAGCGGCGGTAATATCCGGTGAGGCCCAGAAAAGCTCGGACCTCAGTCTGAGTCTTGGGGGGTTCCCAGGCCATGATTGCCTCGATTTTCGCCTGGAGGGGTTGCACCGCTCCCCTACCCACCAAGTGTCCAAGGTACACTACCGACCCCTGCCCGATCTGGCATTTACTGGCCTTGATCGTTAACCCAGCATGTTTCAGGGCCTGGAGAACAGTTTGCAGGTGACGCAAGTGATCCTCCCAGCTGTTACTGAAGACGGCAATGTCGTCCAGATAAGCAGCAGAGAAACTCTCCATTCCGGCGAGGATCTGGTTCACCAGACGCTGAAACGTGGCAGGGGCGTTCTTAAGCCCAAAGGGCATCACGCAGAACTGGTAGTGGCCCTTGGGCGTGGAGAAGGCTGACCTTTCCTTAGCTCCATCAGTCAGAGAGATCTGCCAGTACCCGGAAGTAAGGTCAAAGGTACTCAGATATTGGGCAGCTCCCAGCCGGTCAATCAATTCATCCGCCCTTGGTATCGGATGAGCATCAGTCTTGGTTACTGAATTCAGTCCCCGGTAGTCCACACAGAACCTCAGTTCCGGTTGGGCACCCGGTGGTGCAGCTTTTGGTACTAGTACCACCGGACTGGACCAGGGGCTACTGGAAGGTTCAATCACTCCTAGCTCAAGCATCTTAGTGACTTCACTGTGAATGCTGGCCTTCACCTTGTCTGTCATCCGGTAGATCTTTGACTTCACAGGTGGGCTGTCTCCTGTGTCCACGTCATGGACGCACAGGTGAGTCCTGCCCGGAACAAGGGAGAACAACGAAGAGTACTGCCCCAGGACCTGGCGGCAGTCCTCCTGCTGTTCAGGAGTTAGGGACGGGGAGAGAATCACTCCCTCCACCAACCCATCCTTCTCTTGAGACGCAAATAAGTCGTGGAGAGGCTCGCTTTCCACGTCCTCTGCTCCGTCAGTCACCCTTAACAATATGACTTCGGGCCTCTCATGGTGGGGTTTGAGGCGGTTGGCATGCAGCACCCGTAGGGGCTGACGAGGGGTCTTCAGATCCACCAAGTATGTAGCCTTACCCTTCTTCTCCAACACCTCAAAGGGTCCTGACCAGCGATCCTGGAGGGCGCTAAGCTCTCCTGGTTCGATCACCCACACCTTCTGGCCAGGCTCCAACTCCACCGGGTGAGCATTGTGGTCATACCACGCCTTCATCACTGCTTGGCTGGCTTCCAAGTTGTCAGAAGCTTGCTTCCACAACTTAGCCATTTGGCTCCGGAAGGCCAACATGTAGCTCACCACGTCCTGGGGAAGCTTTCTGGGAGTTCTTTCCCATCCGTCTCTCACCAGGCTGAGAGGTCCACACACAGGGTGCCCATACAAAAGCTCGAAGGGGCTGAAGCCCACTCCCTTCTGTGGCACTTCCCTGTAAGAGAACAATAGACAGGGTAGGAGGACGTCCCATTTCCTCCGCAGGCTTTCAGGCAGACTTCTGATCATGCCTTTCAAGGTCTTATTGAACCTCTCCACCAGACCATTGGTCTGGGGGTGGTAGGGAGTGGTGAACCGGTAGGTCACTCCACACTCCTTCCACATGGTCCGCATGTATGCTGACATGAGGTTAGTCCCCCTGTCGGACACAACTTCCTTGGGAAAACCCACTCGGGTAAAGATTCCCATCAGGGCCCTAGCCACAACAGGTGCGGTAATGGTCCTCAGAGGTATTGCCTCTGGGTATCGTGTGGCATGATCCACCAAAACCAGGATAAACCTGTGACCAGCTGTAGTAGGCGGATCTAATGGACCCACAATGTCGATGCCCACCCTTTCAAAGGGGGTGCTAACGACAGGAAGTGGTTCCAGGGGAGCTTTCAGCTTCACCCCTGTTTTCCCACTGGCTTGACAAGACACACACGTCCGGCAATAGGTGTCGGACGACACTTTCATTTGAGGCCAATAAAAGTGTGGGACAAGCCGGGCAAAGGTCTTGTCTTGCCCCAGGTGTCCTGCCAAGGGGATTTCATGAGCCAATTCCAGAAGGAAGGCTCAGTAACGTTGAGGGACAACCAAGGCCCGTGACGAACCGTGCATGGGTGCCTTGGGTTCACTGTAGAGGAGGCCATCCTCCCAGTAAATATTGTAGTTCCCCTCAACGTTCCCTGCTGCCTGGGCTTCGGCCTGTCGCCTCAGTCCCTCAAGGGTAGGACACTCCTGGCCCTTGCAGAATTCCTCCCCGGTCGGCCCTCCCTCCACGTGCCACTCGGCCGGGATGGGTAGGTTCTCCAGTTTGGTAACATCCCCCTCCGCGGACTCCTGGTCCACCACCTCCGGTGGCCTATCCGTCACACGGGGCGCGGATGCCAAGGCAGGCTCCTCCTGTCCTCGGTTCTTCCCTTGATTGGCAGCCGGCGGTGCCTTTGTTCCAGGCTCCCGCCTAAACGAACTCCCTCTCCGGGTAGTCGTAGACCCTGTGCTGACACAGGCCCAGTTAGGTGTACCCAGCATCTCAGCATGAGTCCGGTATTCCACCTCCTTCCAAGCATTATGCTCCATGTCATTCCCCAGCAGACAATCGACTGGCACGGCAGGGCTTACGGCAACTCGAAGTGAACCTGCAACCCCTTCCCATTCAAATGGAACTTCGGCCACTGGATAGTGACCCATTCTGCCGTCAGCCATCGCGCAGGGGGGAGTACATGGGGAATCACCTGCTCTGGAGACACCAGTTGGCTACGTACCATAGTCATACTGGCTCCTGTGTCTCTCAGAGCCTCCCCTCTTTGGCCGTTGATGGTGACCCGCTGCCCATACTTTGTGGTATTTGCGGGCACCTGGATCTTAGGAACCATCTCCCGTTCTCCCAGGGACACTAAAGTGACACCCGCCCACTCCCTTCCCTTATCTAAGGGCATCTCCTCCCCGAGCACTACACTAGCTACTCCGGGGGCCTTTCCTCCGATGGGAGGGGGTGGTCTTTTCGGGCACTTCACATCTCCTTTATAGTGTCCTACACCACCGCACTCGAAGCAATGGACAACCCTTGGCTGCTGACTCTGGCCAGGATTAGGGTTTCTGGGTGGGTTAGCCCTAGGGGTGAATCCTGTTCCCTTCCCTTGGAAACTATTTTGGGGGCCTTTGGAGAACTCTGTTTTCTTTTCCCCTCCCTCTTTCTTCTGGGGGGCGCCCTGTCCGGTCTTTTGAGAGTCTCCTCCAGTCCCCCTTGTGGACACCCGGGTACTAGCCCAAATGTCCGCCTCCTCAGCAAGCTTCCGGGGTTTGGTCAGCTTGCTATCCACCAGGTGTTGACGCAGTTCGGGGAAACATTTTTCGAGCAGGTGTTCCTTCAACATCAAATCAAACAACCCCTCGTAGTCCCTCACCTCGCTGCCCTGTATCCAACCCTCTAATGCCTTCTTTGCATAGTCCAGGAAATCCACCCAATTCTGTGTGCCCAGTTTGTGGCTACCCCGGAACTTCTGTCTGTACTTCTCGGGTGTTAGTCCAAACTTTCTTACGAGCGCCACTTTCATGGTGGGGTAGTGGGTCTGCTCATCCTGCTCCAGGGCCAATAATGTATCCCTGCCAGCTGGAGGCATGTATTTATACAATCCCCCTCCCCAATATTTCTCTGGAACCCCATGGGCTCTTAGAGAGACCTCATAGGACGCTAGCCACTTGGCGATATCATCCCCTGCACTATAGCTAGCTACTATGTCTTTTGGCAGATAGGGTTTGGGTTCCCTGGTGATTTCTTTGTCTTTGCTGCCACCATTAGGAACAGTTTGTGCCCCGACTCGTAGGATCTGGAGATCCATCTCCTTTTGCCTCAACTCGTGAGCCATCCTCCGTTCCTCCTTCTCTTTCTCCAGCTCCGCCATCTTCCATGTGAGCTGTCTTTTCTCCCTCCGGTCAGTTAATTCTACTTCTGATAAGCCGCCACTAGAGACACTGCTGCCCTTCCTTGAAAGTGTTCTGGGCCCCTCTACTAGGTTCCCCACCTCAGGTTGGTACAAACCAGCCCCCTCGCGGTCAGTCTCTCCATCCCTGTCCTCCTTCTCAACCTTACTTTCTCGTCGTGCCTCCCACCAAGCCCTTAAGCTGGTCTGGAGCTCACCCTTCTTTGCACCTTGGGGACAAAACACCCCCTCTCTCTGACAAAACTCCCTGAGTTGGGTCACCGTGTAAGTTTCCAGATCCTCCAACACAAACTCCATTTTGCCCACTCAGGATAGAAGACAGTTGCTTACAGAAGCTATGCAGGGGGGTACCTTTTGTAATACCTCCTCCCACCACCAGAAGTAAATTTGGAAAAAACAAAACTCAAAATTAGGAAGTCCGCTTGGAGAAAACTCCCGGTGTAGGCCTATGGACTACCCACAGTTATTGTTGAGTGGACGCAAGCACAGCTCTATCCCACCACTGAACACCAATTTTATGTTGGAAACCGGGCAACCGGGTTAGCAGTCACCAGGTTGCCAGCACAGTGGTAGCTTGGCTCGAGCGGTTGGGGGTCAGGCACCGTGTTAAGCGTACGTCACACCCTCACAATAACCATGTGTTCATCCGTTCCAAAAACGACACTACACCGTAAAAATTATGAAAGAAAGTAGTTTGTCTTTATCTTATTTTCTCTTAGTTGCAGGGTTTCAAAACATACATACAATACCATAAGACTTTTCTTGAAAATAGCAGGTCAAATAAATAATACCACAGTGGGGTTTCAATAAATAGGATCAGGTCATAAATAAGCAAGGAATAAATAGGGGTGCAATAAATACAGAGGGCAAATAAATACTGTCAGACAATAAATACAATGCAGGAATAAATACAGTCAGACAATAAATACAGTGCAGGAATAAATTAGTGGAAGACAATAAATAAAGCACCCTCAATAACTTAAATAACACCATCAATGACAATTACAGTTCACAACCCTTTCACGAGGTAGTTTGGTTTTACTTTGCCCAAGTACAGCTTGTGGTCATTTGGATGACATGGGGGGTGTCCCACCTAGGTTGGTCAAGGCTGGGCCTGAACTGAGGTAGAATAAGGGTAACCTAAGGATCTGGCTCTCCCAAAATACACAACCCCTCACAGAGGTCACTGCACCAGTCTCAGTTCACCCCTGGCACTCCCAGGCTGGTTCTAACACCCCTCTAGCCCCTAGAATGGTCTTTTAGGGCTCCACGGGGCCTCAGACGCCCCCTCTACCACTTACTGCCCTTTTCACGATGATCGGCTCCGCTCGGCGCCGGGTCGACGTCGCTGGGCGGCTCCGGTTCGATGTCGCTGGGCGGCCTCGGTTCGGTGTCGCTGGGCGGCCTCGGCTCGATGTCGCTGGGCTGCTCCGGCTCGATGTCGCCTTCCGGCGTCGCAGGGTCACGGTCTCCCCGCTTCCTGGTGTCTCCGGAGTGCGACCTCCACTCCCGACCTCCGGCGCGCTTCACCTCAATCTCCGGCGACTCCGGAGTGCGATCTCCACTCCCGACCTCCGGCGCGCTTCACCTCGATCTCCGGCGACTCTGGAGTGCGACCTCCACTCCTGACCTCCGGCGCACTTCACCCCGATCTCCCGCGACTCCGGAGTGCGATCTCCACTCCTGACCTCCGGCGCGCTTCACCTCGACCTCAGATGACTCCTTACTCGACCTCCGGTGCCTCTCCACGACCTCCGTCGGCGCCCTCTATCGACCTCTAACGGCTCCGGGTACGACGTCTGCTTTTTTTCAGCGTCGCTTCTCCACCTCAGGCCTCAGGTCTCCAGGCTTCTCGACGTCAGGACTCCAGGAGGACACCGCTAAACAGGTCAGGAGCTTGCTGGTCTTCTTCTTTAAGGCCTCTTCACAATATTTAGGTCCTTAAGATGGTTTTTCTGGTCTTGGTCCCACACAGGGCTCTAGGCTGGGCTTGGTCAGTAGGGACTAGCATCAAGGGTGGGTTTCTGGACCCCACTCCAAGCACTGGTTTCCACCCCTGCTGCCTTACTCCGACCTCCTTCTGAACTGGTCCTCTCTCCTCTCTAGTCAGATGCCAACTGCCACTCTGAGATGGCCTCCCAACATTCTAAACTGCCTCTCCCTCTGTCACAAGGTTCTAGAATGTTCTGGAAACCTCCAGTGGGTTCTGGTGATGTCACAGGTGACAATGGGTGGCCACCATTTTGTGTCTCAGGCCCTCAGACAGAAGTTCCAGGGGTAGGGAAAATGGCTCCCTGCATCAACACTAAAAAGTCTGGTGGTTCCTAAAAAGGAAAAATTCTAACAGGGTTTGAGGCAAAAGTGGGACAAAATAAATAATGATGAGGAGGGACCACCCAAAGGGCTGACAGGTCTAACAGTCCCATTGTGATATGTTTTTTTTTTTTTTTTTAACATATTTTATTAGTCGATTGCATACATATTACAGCCCCCTGAGTATTAGGGTCATCAGTGAAATCACATTGCATTATATCACTACAGCAAGCTGTTGGCATGTCTGCCGTTCAGAGATACCACAAACTTTTTATCCTGAACAATAACTAACTCCCCCCCCCCCCCCCACCCTGCCCCTTGCGTCGCACCATGCCCATATATTCCCCATCCCAGCCGTAAAGTCCTGCTGCCACGTCATGTCCCGATGGGATGAATCGCCCTATCTTCCCCCCGGCCTGACCAACCCCATAAATCATCCCCATGCATGCTCCTCGCCCTCCACGGGTTGTTCCAGCCACAGTCCCCGGTATTCCGCCCACCTTTTCCATATTTTGTAACGTTTGCGTGGACATCCCCGGGCTACAAATATGGGTTGTTCCAGGCCCATACAGAAGTCTAGGCCGTTCTTCCATGCTGTCACTGATGGAGCTTGAGGCGCCTTCCATGCTTTAGCGATGTCCCGCTTTGCTAGCGTAAGGCCCAGCCGCCGCAAGTGCCGCTTGTATATATTGCCCCCAATGCCCTCCATGACATGCAGCAGTGCAAATCGTGGCGTTCGTGGGACCGCCCACCCCAGTACTTCGGACAAGCAAGTAATCGCCCCCCTCCAGAACCGGTCTAAGGCAGGGCAGTGCCAAATAGTATGAAGAAATGTTCCTTCCCCCTGGCCACACCTCAGGCAGTCCGGCGCAGCAATCATACCTGCTCGGAACAGTCTGGCCCGGGTGAAGTAAACCCTATGCAGGTATTTAAATTGTATGAGGCGCAGGCGCATCGCTATAGCCGCCTCCCTCGGAGCCGCCAGGGCCTCTCTCCAGTCTTCCTCATCCAGGGCACCTACGTCAGATTCCCAGTCCCCCCGCAACTTCTGGAGCTTTGTAGAGCAATGAATAACTAGGGCCTGGTAGATCCTGGAGATCTTTTGGGTCCCCAAGTCCCCCATAAAGAGTCACGCTTCCAACGGACTAAACTCGGGGAGGGATGTCAGTCCCTCTAAGCTAGGGGACAGCGCATGACGCAGCTGGAAATATCTATAGAACTGTGATTGGGGCATAGAGAATTCTCTTTTTTGATCCTGGAATGATTTGAGCGTCGTGTCCCTCATAACATCTCCCAATGTCGAGATGCCAATTGCATCCCATCCGCGGAAGCCCCTGAGCGCCATCAGGTCTGGGAAGCGTCCATTGTTCCAAAGGGGGGTCTCTTCAGTTAAAACATTCCACCAGCCCATCCGACGCAGTGCCTGCCGCCAGATCATGAAAACCACTGGCATACTGCTGCGCACCGGCGCCGAGTACAGGATGGTATGTAGTGTTTTAGATCCCATAAGCAGCCTCTCCAATGCGTATGCCTGGTCTTTCCTATCCCCATACCACCACTCGTTGAGAACAAGGAGGTGCGAGGCTTGATAGTAAGACAAGACATCCGAGGACGCAATTCCCCCGCAATACGAGGATAGAAAACATGTTCTCAGGGCCACTCGCACTTTACCCCCCTCCCACAGGAACTGCCCCAACACTGAATTCACCTGCCGGAACCATCGAGGCGGGATCGGATATGGATGATTTTGCAGCAGGTAGAGCAGCTTCGGCAGCGCCACCATCTTAAATATTGCCGACCTGCCATATAGCGTCAGTGGCATTCGAGACCAAGTCTTGAGATCCGAACGGATCCTCTCCCATACCGGCGCTATGTTATGGTCCCAAGAAAGCGCCGGAGCCTCCGAAAGGAACACCCCCAAGTATTTTAGCCCTCCCACGGCCAGCTGAATATCCCTCGCCCCGGGCCTCGAGCTGTCCCCCAGAATCCACAGTGTAGATTTGCGAGGATTCATATAAAGTCCCGACGTTTCCCCAAAGATCTGCATGATCCGTAGGAGTCGTGGCCCCGACACATCTAGTTCCGTAAGGAAGAACAGGACGTCATCCGCATATAGTGCGATTCTGTCCGATACCTCCGGGGACCACTCAAAGACCCTGACCTGCGCATCCATACGCACCCATGCCGCCAACGGTTCCATCGCCCGTGCGAACAGGTATGGGGACAGGGGACATCTCTGCCTCGTACCCCGCCGTATGGGAAAGACAGGTGATGACGCCCCCGCCACCCGCACCGTCTCCGTCAAGTCCGTATAAAGGAGCCGGATGTAGGAAAGAAAGCGCGGGCCCAGATTAAAGTCGGCGCAGTAAGGCAAACAAGTATATCCAACTCAGAGAATCAAAGGCCCTATCCTTGTCCGCCAACAGGAGCGCCGCCTGCTCCCCGGTATGTCCAACCGCTGCCACATGCGCCCGCCTTATGTTATGTCTTGTGGCTCTCTTGGGCATGAACCCTGCCTGATCAGGGTGTATAAGAGCCGATACATGGGGCAGAAGACGATTGGCCAAAGCCTTGGCAAGGATCTTTGCCTCTACATTAAGAAGGGAGATAGGGCGATACGATGCCCGTTGATCCGGGGGTCGACCGGGTTTGAGAAATACCACAACTTCTGCGTGTCTCCAGTCTGGAGGGAGTATGCCCCTCTCCCGATGTCCTCCATCACAGCCCGGTAATATGGCGCCAATTGTGTGTTATAGCATTTGAAAAGCTCGCTCAGGAAACCCGTTGGGCCCAGGCACCTTCCCTGAATTAAGTTACCCTAAGGCTGTGCCGAGTTCTTCCTCCGTTAACGGAAGCTCCAGGCGATCCCGCGCCTCATCAGACACAGGAGTAGGGCGTAGATCAGCCAAGAATTGCTCAACGGTAGCCGCTGGCAGACATTCCCGGGGGGCATCAAGATCCGCATAATAGGCCGCAAAGCTTTCGGCTATAAGGAGTTGGTCAGTAATCGGTGCCCCTTCATTATCTAATAAGCCTGGGAGGGCCTGGGCGTGAAAGGCGCCCTGGCAGAGCCGATAGATCATTTTCCCAGATTTATCCCCCCACTGATATATCCTGCTACGTGTCGCCAGCCAAGTCTGGCGGGCTTCATCCATAAGAAGGGCTGCACAGGACTGTTGGGCCTGGAGCAGTTGCCTCACCCGCTGCTCTCCTCCCTCTTCCCTGGCCTGCCGCTCGAGTGCCTCAACGGAGGCCTCCGCTCGCGTCAGTTCTTCCCTGCGCCTGCTGCGGGCCGCCGGACACCAAGAGATATCCACCCCTCGTAGAGTGGGCTTTAAGGCCTCCCACAAGGACCCGACACTAGACACCGATCTCTCGTTTGAAGTGAAATAGTGGGCAATAGCTTCCCTCATATGTGAACTGTAGGCTGCATTCTGCAGGTGCCACGGCGACCTGCGCCACCGAAATGGCTGCCGCCCTCTGCCCATTGCCAGCTCGAGGGACACTGGAGAGTGATCAGATAAGCCCCGGGGCAGGATCTCTGCTAGCACCACTCCACTAGCCTTCACCCGGGAAATAAATATGTAGTCCAGCCTCGAGAAGGTGGCATGAACCGCCGAGAGGTACGTGTATTCCCGCCTATCCCTGTGAGTCCACCGCCAAACATCAATCCAGTCAAGACTAGCCACTAGGGAGCTTAGTTTCGTGGAGCTGCCCCTCCTCATACCTTCCACCCCCCCACTTCGATCTCTGGCCAGGTCCATAACATCGTTCCAGTCTCCTCCCACTACAGAAAGCATATCCGGCATATCCGTCCAAAGGGGCCAGCACCTTCTCCACAAAAGACCACTGCAAGGGGGGAGGGAGTGGGGGGGAGGCATACACACTACCCAAAATCATGGGGACCGTCCCAACCGTACCCCTAATAAAAAGATAGCGGCACTGCGGGTCAATCCACTGTTGTGCGTGTACATATGGGACCCTACGATGAACTAGGATCGCCACACCTCTGGATCCCCTCGCAAATCCTGCGTGAAAGATCTGCTGGTTATTGTGATATATGTTTGATTTGCTATCTGTACCGTCTCTCTACCATTGCCCTGGTCTAAGGACATGTCTTGGAATTTGTGACTCCCTGTTCCAGTGTCTCTTCGCCAGGACACATTTCTTCATGTCCCAATGTTTGTGTCTCAATGTACTGGAATCAATGCAACCCTGTCTCATTGCAATTGTCTGTCTCTGTCCAAAAGTGTTTTCCTGCTGTCCCCATGCCTCCCATATGCACGTCTTTCTATGTCCATGTCTCCCTATGTTAATATTTTCCATGTCCATCTCACCATATCACTGTCTATGCAGCTCAATGTTCTTTTGACTTCCTGTGTCTGTTTTCGCATCTATGTCTCCCTGTTTTAATGGATGCCCTTGTCTATCTGATCCATGTTTTATTGTCTAATTTTCCCTGTGTCTCCTGTGTCCATGTGTTCTCCATTCACCACTCTATGTTTATGTATGCCCACGCCAGCCTCCCCCTTCTCGTTGTCATTGTCTACCTCTGCCCATAATTCCTCTTGCCTCATTCCACAGTGGCTGACCCATCAGCAAATCATCTGTTCAATGAAGCTTAGATCTGTAATTTCCAGGAATAGCTAGACGTTGTACTGAAAACACTTTCATTGTAGCAGGATCTTCTCAAAAAGGGGGCGCTTTACTCGGAAAAGTATGTACAGCATCCGTGGTGACTGTAATGCAGAAACCAGGATGTGATAGGAACTTGGAGAGTAATAGTGAAGAGAGCAGATAAAGCGACGTGCACAATCTGCAAAATGTTTTTTGCCTAGTGCAGAACACTCAGTTGCAACCCAGATGCAAGGTGCAAAATCTAGCATTTTACATTATCCTGTCAAGATTCATTATTCACAGTTCACAATCTACATTACAGACTTTGGATGCTTATTTGTATACATGCATTTAACAGACATGGAACTACAAATAACCTGGCTTTATGCTCAGCCATTAATTATGCTATTCTTGTGAATATTCATCCTTCTTGGACAGCTCTGATTTAGATTTCTCAAATTCATATTACTGCTGTGCCCATTACCTGAGCCCTAAACATTTTATAATTGTAAACAAATTAGTGTAGCAGTAAAATGTAGATAACTAGCAACTTGCAGCATCACAGCATTATATATATGGCAAAAGAGGGCCTGATATGAGGAATATGTGTTGTCGTAAAACAGAAAATAGTCTTTAAATTGAGTTACATGATTAGGTGCTCTTGCCATTCTTTTGTTGGACACCTGCCTCTAAAGTAGGCTTAGTCGTATTGCATGGTAAAAGGTTGAAAGAGTTAAATAAATGGCGGTTCTGAAAAAAAAAAAAAAATCCACTTGAGAACATGTTATAAACTAGTACGAAATATCTCCTTCAAGTTAGTTTAATATAACCCGGAATTTAAGTTGCTAATCTCGTCTGCATATGGCTTCATTAAGGGGTGCAGACAACAATACATACAGCCCAAGCGGATTCCCTCCCCACAGCTGCAGCCCTGTGCTGCCGGGTTTCTCTTCGATTGCTTGCTGCTCTGTGGGCGCTGGTGCCAGGGAGTGGAACAGGTCTGAATGGAGCTGGGAGCGTCAAGCGCATGACCCTTTGTTATGCTGAACTCTGAATAGAGCACATTCACACCTGATTCTCTGCCACAGCCTGACAGCAGAGGCTGACAAAAGAGACTCTCACCCACAGCGCAACAGGAGTATGGGGGAGGTTTGCCGCAAATAACTGGGCACGGAAGGGTTTCTTATCTTCAGAGGAAGAAAGGTTGCTGCAATGTTACCGTCAAATTCTCATCCACAATCCTACATTATCTACAGCTGGAAAAGTAGGTAAAGTCAGGAATCTGCGAAAGCACCTCCAGTGCACGTGCATGCATCCAACATTTTTCTGTTACTGTTTGGCAATATCCAAATTTCATTTCCATTCTGTTACACGACGGCTTGGAGGTACAGTGACCTGTGCATAATTTACCAATTGCCATCCCCCGTTTTCTGTTCTAGTTTTAATATTGTACTATTTCTTTTTCAATACTAATACTTTCTTACTCAATGAGTCACCCGTTTTATAGACACACATTCTGTACACCATCATTTGTTTTCATTTTGTGTTTTACTATTATCTTCATTATACCTTTGTCAAAAGATTGCCTTGAAATGTTAGTTGCTAACCTCATCTGCAGCGTCTAACATTCCCAGATCGCGTGTAAAGATGTGCCTCATGCATAGTTTCACTGGCACCTGCTCCTCATGCTCAGCTTTGGTACTGAGTGCACATCCCTCCATAACAGAAGTTCCATGGAGTGCCATGTTCATAGCAACAAACACCATAGTGTGCTTTCTGTGCATTCTTTACATAGCTGCAGTCTCAGGCATGTGGCTCCTGCATATCTGCATATGTCCAGCATGTGTTTATTGTACATTGTGTGTGCAATAATGTGATTACAATGTGGTTTCAGCATTAAACATGCACTTATTGCTACACTCGCGACAAAGACTTCACATGGACGTTGACTCACCAAAATGCTAGGGGTAGTGAAAGTGACATGACCATACATGCCAACATTTAAGGACAGAGACGTGGGAGATTTAAAATAAAAAATCGGGAGAATTAAAATTCCCCATTGACTTCTTGTAAGAAAGTGGCTCTGTATATACTGAACCAAAGTAAGGTTCAGTGTGCACAGAGTCCAACGTCCCCAGAGGTTTGGCAGAGGCTAAAGTTAGATATAACCTTACTCTCTAAAGTGGTAGCTTGGTCGAGCAGTAAGGCAGTAGCAGAGGACCGTGTAAAGCATTTGTTGTACACACTCAGTCAGCAAATGGTCTCACACACTCAAGAACTGAACTCTAGGCCAATTGTTTTGTATATAAAAATATATGGTAGTTTTATTTTAGAACCAACAATAGGTATCAAAATACTTTCTCAGAATAAAATGCTGTAGTTGTATATTTTCAATAAGGAATAGACTTTTAAATGCAATAGTTACAGTTGTTGCAATAGGCAACACAATTCAAACACAATTATAACATTGAGCTCAGTGGGAGTTTTTAAGTAAAAATGCAATTTCAATTACTTTGCGTATGATTTTCGTACTCAGGGTTGGATCCTGGATTCAACCCTGGTGCATTCCCTGCAAACAGTTGAAAGAAATAGTTTTTGTTACACAGGCAATTTTTAAGGAATATTTGTGTTTCAAAAATCGACACAGAAGAATTACTGGCAAAAACCAGCCAATGTTATCCTATGGAGGAAAATCAAGTTATTGGTAAGTACGGTTGTAATTACTTTTCAGGGTCAGTGCTGGGCACCAAGATCCAGCACTAGGATCTCTCCTGATAACAGGAGAGTAATTTCGTTTTCGTTGATCGGCTGATTTTTAGTGAATATTTTAATGTTTCAAAACTCGACACAGAATTTCCAAGTGAAACCAGTCAATGTTACCCTATGGAGAAAAAGTAGGCTATCGTCTTTCAGGTAAGTACTCGACTGGCAGAGTTAAGGTTCTGGGCATAGACTCCGGGTTCTCCCAGGGTCACGTAGGTACAGTTGTTACACCCTCAGCGGCACAGGGGCAGCCGAGTGCAGAGGGAGTTAGGCCCAATGTTAGCCTATGGCGGGCAGGGGGCCTTTGGTTGGTGGCTGCTAGCAGGCAGGCCACGCGGCGGTGGGAGCAGGGCTCCTGGTCACTTACACAGGGCAAGTGGGGAAGTAAGATAGGATAGGTGTTGCACTTCCAGGGACACTCGGGCGGCTGGGTTCAGGGTACTTTTGAGCCATCGGGCGCTCAATGTATTGCAATGGAGAAGTTACCAGATGAACAAAGGCTGCAAGCTCGGGGACGGAGATTCTTCAGGTGCGACCACCACTTCCAGAGGTAAGTTGGGAAGCTGCAGGTTAGGTAGGCACCCAGGAGTTGGGCACAGGGGGCCGCAGAGCGCCGGGTGCAGGGGTGCCTTTTGGCGTCGGGAAATCTTACCCTCTGCGCGGTTGGAGGGGTCCCTGGTTCGGAGGCTGCAGGCATCATCTGGAGCATCAAGGAGGGTCCTTGGGTGCTGGATTCTTGGTCACAGTCACCGGGGGGACATCCTCTGGGTCTTTGGTCACTCTGGAACAGGCTGGGCTTGGCGGGTGCAGAGTGTGCAGTAGTCACGGTTCCTGGCTGGCACCAGGGGTTTGTTACTTGCTTTGAGCAGAACCACTGCTTGTGGGAGTCCCAGTCTTTTAGAGTCACAAGGCAGCCAGGTCCTCTGGGGTTTTCAAGGTTGCTGACCACTGGAGACGCCGGGTTTTAGCAGGAGCAGGTTCGAGGGTCGACAGGCCTGTAGGGCTGGGGCCAAGTCAGTTGTTGCCGTCCTCTTGTTAGCAGCTCCACGGCAGGTCTTTCTTCTTGTTCTTGTTGCTTGTTTCGAATTCGGGATCTGAGGAAGCAAGGTTCAGGGTGCCCCAAAACACTAAATTTAGGGGCATTACAGGTAGGTAGGGGTTGGGGACCAATGGGTCCCTTCCCTGGGGTGGGTACACCCCCTAGCCTGCCACTCTCCAGTGGGAGGGGGGCAAGGAGCCTAGTCCTGATTGGGTAGGGCTCCCCATCCTCAAGATGGCGAGAGCCCGGAGTTGTGCTTCATCTCGCCTCTCCCACCTGAGGGGTGGGGTTGGCAGAGGCTGGCACACCCCCTTTCCTCACTTAGGTTTTCCCGCTGATCTTCCTGCCAGAGTGGGGGTCAGAACCGGTGGGGGCCAGTTGCTCTGTACAGCAAGTGGCCTGGAGAAGCTCACAAAGGCGGCATGCCTTTGAAGCTTCCCCTGCCCATCCGGGGGAGGAGACCTAGCACCTCGCCCAGGATGTGCATTGTTGCAGACCCACGAGAGCGGATAGCTCTCTACCCAGGGGTCCAGCAACATGTCTGCTGGGTGGCAGCCTAGGCAGCCTCTCAGGCAGGACGCTGGTTGTTGGTTAGGTTCAGGGGGCATCTCTAAGATGCCCTTTGTCATGCAGCTTACATTAAATCCCACACCGGCATCAGTGTGGGTTTAATGTGCTGAGAAGTTTGATACCAAACTTCTCAGTCTTCAGTGTAGCCATCATGGTGCTGTGGAGTTCCCTGATGACGACCTCCCAGCACCACATACTCTTAATGGCAGCACTGCACTTACAATGCCCAGGAATGGCACTGGGTACTATTGGGGTACAGGGCTCATGCACCTTTACACACACCACTGGCATAGTGCACCCAGCTAGAGGGGTGACTGAAGTATACCAGGGCAGTGTGTATGTGGGCATGGCACACAGGGATGTGTGCCATGTCAACTCTTTGTTTTGTTCTGCACCAAGACACTCAGCCTGCAAAGGCAGTGTGTGTGTGTGTGTGTCAGGGTACAGGGTCTCTAAGGGTGGCACAATAAGTGCTGCAGCCCTTAGGGGCCTTCTCTGGTCACAGTACCCTGGGTGCCTATGGTACCATTTACCAGGGGCTGACATGTTGCCAGAGATGCCAATTGGGTTTAGGCGTCAATGCAGTTTTAGGGAAGGAACACAGGCCCTGGGCACTTGATTGGCAGGAGCCCAGGGCACACTCAGTCAAAGAACATCAGCAATTCAGCAAAAAGTGGGGGCATACTATGCAAGAAAGATGGCACTTTCTCACACTTAAATAAAGCAATTTTTGACTTGAAAAATCAGTAGTCTCCCGCCTGAATTGGGTCTATTGGCGTGTATGTATGACACACCCTCTTACCTTAATGGCATCACAAGAAGAGACCATACCATTAATCTTCCCAGTAAGTGAGGCCACATATCTATATCTTAATGGCAGGACAGTATTTGACAGTGCTGAAATTCCCAAATAGCTGTATGATTACTATGACAACACTACACAGAAATGCCCAATATTAGGATGCTGGCGTGATCTTTGAAAGTGATGGGGAGTAATATTTGCCCTCAATTGTAGCGAGCGAAGTAAGTGAGTCAGACCTCTTATATAAGGCTTCAGGTCTGATTTATGGTGTCTCCCCTTGAGAACATTTTAAATAAAATGGGATCAAATGCTGCATTTGAAGCACAAATTTACCATTAATTTGCTCAAAAGCCATAGGCACTATATGGACACTCATTAAATATTAAAATCCTTTATAGTGTTCCTAATCAATGAATCTTGATGCTCCCTGTTTTTTTCAAAGTGTGGATGGCTACCCACTACATGCCATGGATGCTGGCATGCCAATAATTACATACAATATGCCAGTGACAAAGTTTTGCCATTAAGGCCATCCATGCTCCTAGGCGGGGGGAAGTGGGAGGGGAACATCTGTTTTGAAATAATACCTCTAGTGTGTCAGTGACAGCATTTTTTCATGATTGTCATGCCTTTATGCCACAGTTGTCCTCCCTTAGGTGAAGAACTACCTCCAGCTAGCTAGTGTCAGCCTTTTGAAATGGTTGCCTTGAAGTCAAACAGTTCCTCAACTGTGCCAGGTCCTGCATTTTCCATGTGTGCCAGTATTTTATCATGGATCTCATTAATCCAATAATTGCCTATACTTTCCCGGTACCTATATTGTGTCACAGATGCCTGCCACCTGCCATGGTAAGAATTGCCTCCAGTATGCCAGCTAGTATTTTGCCTGGGGGGCATTTATAAGTCAACAATTACCTTTGGTATTTCAGGGCCAGTGGTAGACTTGCAAGTAAGGGTGGGCGTAGTTCGCAAAGTAGCACTTCGCGAAGCTACGCAAAGTGAAGTTCGCACTACGCGAGCTACGCGTAGCACTTCGCGAACTGCGTAGTAACATGTTCGCACTGTGCAAGATGTTGTTTTCAATGATTGCACAGTGCGGACAAGCAACCGGCACTGTGCAATCATTGAAAATGGCATCTTGCACAGTGCGAGCTGTAGTTTTCTGCTGCTCGAGTAAATTTTTACTCGAGCGGCAGCTTTCTCAACGCGAACTGGTAGTTTCTCATCGCGAGCGGTCGCGAGCATACGCAACCCCTCGCAATGAGAAACCTGACCTCCTCGCGTTGGGAATCTCGCCGGGAGGTTTATTTTCCATGCTCGCGATCGCGAACAAGGAAAAAGTCTCGCCGGGATGTCATTTTGCTTGCTCGCGGTCGCCAACTTGACGTTGAGGACCGCGAGCAAGCAAAAAATGACCGCAGCACTACGCAACACTACGCTACGCGTGTTCGCACTGTGCTACGTGCAGTTCGCGTAGTGCGAAGTAGCGCGAACTTCGCAAACTACGCGAGCGTAGCGTAGTGCTTCGCCCAGGCCTACTTGCAAGCAGAACAATAAATTCACACACCACCTTACATTTATTCATACACACTCATTTTCACTCACTGTCACTCTTACATGTTCACTCACTAGCAATCATTCATTCTCAATCACTCTGGCTCCAACTTTTACTCTCGCTCATTTTTAATCAATCACTCTCATTCATATACTGACTCGCTCATACTCTGGCACTTAATTACACATACTCCTATTGTCAACCCCCCTTTTACTCCGACTCACTAATTTATTCACACTCACTCACCCACACTCTTACTCATTTTCACTCTTTCACTTACTCACAGATATGCTCACACACTGTCATTCACTTTACCTTATTGTCTCTCACACTCATTCTTACACGCTCTCTCTAACACTCCTTCATGCACATGCTTATTCATTCCCAGTCACCCACACTCTCACTTACATTCACTCTTAGTCTTACTCACTTGGATTCACTCATACTCACAGATGCTCAATCTCAATCATTCTTCTCCCATAATTCAATCATAATCTTGTAGAATTCTTAGGTAGTTATGCTACAGGGTATTACACGAGCTACGTCACTCCTAGTATTTGAATAAGCACAAACCAAGCTACAGCGATTAGAGCAAAGTACAAGGGCGAAGGAAAATATTATACTCATAGATTGTTTATAGGATCTTAGGGTGGAGATGTGGGTTCATGGAGAGAAAGGGGAATTGTAATTGATGCGCTGTCATATCTGTTTTATTTTTTCCAGCAAAGAAGAGGCTTATAGCATTGCATTTACTGATTCAGTGTGGGATTGATTGGTCTGGTAAAATTGTCCTAAAAGGCATTTTGCTTTTGTTGGCTGCCTCATAAATTGTATTGGTGTAGCACAAATGGACTATAGCATGGTGTATAGCACTTTAGAATCGTTGGTGGATCTGTTTTTCTTTCATTTTATTTCTTCTCATCAATGGCTTGTTGTTAGTGTGTCCTAGGGAATACCAGGATGCCTATGGTTTGGGAATACACCTGTGTGTTTTCATAAATGCTTGAATGTTTGCCTCGTTTTCAAGTAATATGTTGAAGTTATTGAGAAGAGTATCAATGTATGAAGCTGGAGGTGAGGGGTGTTGATAGACAGGAATATGTTTGCGTTATAGATTGACAATGGCAATGTCCTTGAAAGATCTATAGGTTTTTGCTCTTATTTGAGTGACCTCAATCTATATGTTGGCTGTCAATCAAGCTGGTGGAGATGAGAAAATGGATGGTCCAGTCCAAGGGTACAGGTGGTTTTGTTTTGAGTGGTTGGTGATGCTGAGTTGACAAATTTGAGGATGTGGACATTGGAATGACTTGGTTCAGGGACAAGTTGTACCATCTGGAGTATGTTGATGAGGTTGAACATGGTGTCTGTGTTGTTTACTATGATTGAGTTTAAATTCTCCAAAGAAGATATTGTTGGTGTGAGGGATGGATGAGGTGGTGAGAAGATCATAGAATTTGTTTATGAATTTTATGTTCTTTCGAGAAAACATGTAAATGAGGTGTTGAAAGGTTGAAGATTGGGTTGCAGTGAGTGGCAGAGGCATGTCAGAAGCTCCACAGACTTGATTGTCACTTCTTCGCCTAAGATGCAAGGTCAGGCATGATTCGTGAAAAAAGCGAGGCTACAAAACTTTCTTATGTGTTTGGTCTGAATGCTGACTGATATGCCCAATGGGTAAAGGAATGTCTAGGATATGCGAGGTTGGGGGTGAGACAGGTTTCTTTGATTTCTTTGAAAGTGCATCGTGATTATTGCTTATGAATACAAATGTGCTGTCTGGCATGTGGATTACAGCACAGCATGCTTTAATGAGCATGAGTTGAGGCGTGTTTGGTAGTTTATAGATGTCTGGTAGTTAGTTGGATGTGTATGAAGCTGGAACTGTGTGATGAGAGGGTGTTGAGTGTCTGTGTTATCATGGTCTGTGTAATCTAAGGTGTTGTGCAAGACACATGATCTAGCATTACTTTGGAGGTGCTTGTTTTGTCGAGATGAGATCAGTGGTTCTGGCCCCCTGTCCTACTAGGATACCTTGCTAAGGACAGCTTGGGGAGTGTTCTGAACTAAAGTTTCACTCTGTCCAATTTGTAGGAAGCCGGCCACAGGATGTAGGTTTACTGAGAGTTGCGCATCTGAACCTAAACAGAGGGCTGTCACTTCTTTTCAGTCCATTATAATATCTAAATTGGAAAGAAATGGGTCATGGGATGCAAGGTTGCTGGTTGTCTTAAGCTTGAGAGCCAGCTATGGTTTCTTTTATAGTAATTCGCATTACCTAGTTGGAAAGAAGCGTGTCGCATGATTAGTGTTGTTGAGAATTGTGGTTTATATTCTGCGATTGGGCTTGGGCTTCTATAAGTAGTACTTCAAGGTGACTGACTGGCGGGAAGTGATCACTTGATGTTGGGTTTCTTGGACTTAAAGTTTTGTAGCTTGGGTTTAGAACTTCTTTAGTAGTCCTTGCAGTATCTGATATTTGGGAAGTGGTTAGCGTCATACAGGGTTTCTTGGTGTTGTGGTTCTAAGTCTGAAGACAGTCTATGGCTTTTTTATTAGTCCATCACATTGACTGACTGGCAGTAAGGGAGTCACTTCATCTGTGGTTGCTGAGTGTTGTGGTCCTTAGCAGCTCTAAAAATTAATGCACCCCCTAGGGTGATTAATTATGCCTTGACTTGGAATTTCAATATGCATGGCAACTCCAAGCTGGCATTTGGAAAAATGGACACCATTAATCGGGGATTAAGCCAGTTTTAACAACCTCTTCATTAAGGTCTCAAGTAGTCCCATACCAGGTTGACGTAGCCAATCCAGTCCGGATCCTGCTCTGTATCATGAGATGCATATGTGACTAATCCAAGAATCCATCACATAGTTCTTAATATGTTTGCAAGTGATGCTTAGTTCCTCAGTGCACGCATATGAGACGGGCACAATCCTAGGGCTATGAGATAGGCAAAGGGCTAAGTGCAGGTTGGGCTTGGCACAACACTGTTGGGCTTCTGCTTTGAGAATGGAAAAGTTTCCAGCTGGATGGTACTTCTGGTACTGAAAGCCAGGAATTAACTTAATATAACTCGCAAATTTTTAGCCATATAGGGATTACTACAATAGGCCTCAGAGCCCAGCTGTTGTGACCACCTTTGTTTTCTGAATGGACTCTTTCACCACTTCTAATTTCACTTTTTGTACTACATTAATAACAGAGTCAGCTTGGGCCAGTGTCTTCTGTGTGAGAAATAGGCTTGCCAACTCAACTTTCCTAATTTCATCCATGCAACCAAGTAAACATACACAAAACATATATGGGGCCCCCTTAGGAAATACTTAACCAGTAGCATGAAGTACATGTCAAGGCTCCAAGACCTATCGCCAATACAGGCTCCTTTGCAACATGATGTAATGGTGCCTGCATTACGGGCAGGATTGTTTTGGTGAAGCAAGGGACACCTCCCTTTACAAAAACAGTCCTTAGGGACATATTCCTCTTTCTATGTGCGCTGCAGAATGCACCACACATGAATAGAGAAAGTAACAAGGAGCAATAAAGATATTTCTCCTCTTTACGTCTCTTTCAGGTAAATACACCAATTTGGTGCAAACCCAGGTTTACAAGTCCTTAAAAAACTAGGTTTTCGGCAAAATACATGGGTGGATTCATGGGAACGTCCAAGTGCCACTCATGTTCTATTCTGCTCACCAGTTTTATTAAGCGCATGGCTACCCGACAACAGGCTTCCCAGCGCTATCAGTGCTGACTGGAGTGAGGGTAATTACAGGTGATTAGGGGAACAGATACGTTTTCAGTTCCTTTCTAAAAACTCATGAGTCGTCATCCACTGTAACGCCCAACTGACACACAGTAATGAAAGGCAGGGTTATGCCTTGGTATTCAGCTCCCCAACCTTTGATGGGGCCAGCCGGGGACAAAACGTTGGGCACCAGCACTTATTATATTACAAATTAAGCACAGCATTCGGTGACAGAGGTGTGAGCAGCTTTTCTTCAGGACATTTGCCAAGCTGCCACATGTGCATCTCCTACATATTTTTGCACGCTACAGTGTAGATGAGGGAGATTTAAAAGCTTTGAATTTGGAACCAGGGGTTTGGCTGCTGATAGTTCAGCTTAGCTGTTTTGTTGCCCTTATTTAGTTCACACATTAACAGTCAGTCTGGTTATTTTCAGCGCCAGGAGGCTCCGTCTGGAGTGACAGTTGCGCTATATAAACCTACCTTTCATTCATTCATTCATTCATTCAACCAGGGGTTTGGCTGCTGATAGTTCAGCTTAGCTGTTTTGTTGTAGTGTGTTGATTAAATATATATGGCAAGTTCAGGAGTGATATTTTCTTTGGGAACAAATTGTGATATACTGGTTTGGGACATCCCCATTAACAGATATTGTATTTAATCAAAACAGCAATTTCATAATACAGTCAAACTAACTTACACAAAATCCTGTTAAACAAAATGATTTCAGCACATCCACTTGATTGATATAAAGAATATGTATGTTAAGTCCAGCTGGATTGTACAAACTAATTATCTTGATTTGTTACGCCAGGCAAATAAAATGTTTACCATTTCCCAAACTCCTAAAAATGCGTATGCCCCACATAATTAGAATAAAATGCACGTGTGGCTGGTCAAGTGGCATTTCTACAATCGAAAGCTAAAGATTTTGAAATGAAAATGTTTAAAATTAGTCTATCATCTACATTACAGTTTGCACAGAAAAGGAAATCGCCACTCTACATCACTCCATTGTACGCCACTCTAAGACACACTAATCTACAACACTCTAGGTCGCTCCACGCCACTCCGTTCTACGACACTCCACTCTACCACATGTCAATCTACTGCACTCTATGCCACTCCACTTTATGCCACTTTAGGCCATCCTACCCCACTCTATGGCACTCCACTCTATGGCACTCCACTCTATGGGACTCCACTCTATGGGACTCCACTCTATGGGACTCCACTCTATGGGACTCCACTCTATGGCTCTCCACTCTATGGCTCTCCACTCTATGGCTCTCCACTCTATGGCTCTCCACTCTATGGCTCTCCACTCTATGGCTCTCCACTCTATGGCTCTCCACTCCATGCCTCTACTGGTCTACTCGACTCTACGACACTCTGCTCTGCACTATGCCACTTCAATCTACCCCACTCTACGACACTCCACTCTATTCCACTCCACTCTACTCTACACCACTCTATGGCACTCTAATCCACACCACTCTATGCCACCCCACTCTTAGACACTCTAGGCCACTCTATACCACTCCGCTCTACACAGACAGGCTTCCTAGTGGAGCTACCCAAGGATTTTCCATGAAAGCATTCAATAGGGATCTATACGATTGGCTGATGTAAATGAGATAACCAATCATCACTTTTATTAAAGTTTGTTTTTCTGAGAGGACTGATAGGAAAACCCAGAGATGGGGACTGAGCAGGTGCAGTGGCGCTGGGGTTTAGATGTTTGTGGAGCCCTCTGCAGTATGCTTCCAGCACAGGAATGCAACTAACATTAGTGCTGCAGGTAGAGTCAATCCAGGGATAATAATGTAAGGAGCCCAGTACAACATACTCCTATGGCCCAGATGGCTGAGGATCACAGTGCAAACTGCTCCCAGGTTAGAGCACAGGGGCACAGCTATTATTAGTGCAGCAGGTACAGTGGCACCAGACTAAAGGAGAAGAAGAGATCACTGCAGCCAAATTCTAGCCAGGCATAGAGCACAAGCACAGCAGTTCAGTGGTATCAGGCATAGGCTGGGTTAAGAGCCAACAGCAGCCTGCTCCCAGTAGTAAGGACTGGGGTGCTGCTATCATTGCATTGTATTGTACTATAGCACTTACACAGCGCTTCATACTCCTACGTGGGGTGCCAAAGCACATTTTTGGATGGGTAGCATGATACACCATCAGTGAGTGCGTGGCTCACAAAGTGTTGCATTTATCACCCTATGTGGGAAATGTTTTATCATGCGTGAGTTACCAGAGAGGTGCTTTTATTTTGTTTTGGAGAGCAGGGCCTATGGATGGAGCACGAGCTGTGTGAGAAATAGGCACACAAATTATAATGTTGTTAGGAATACGACATATCTATTGTAAGCAACATGGTTCTAGCCTAATCAGAGGCGCAGTGGCGTTCTGCGTTCATGTACTCCAAAACGGGGAACAATCAGAGAAGGCCTAGAATTCTAATTGGCAGCATGCACTGGGCAAAGATCCTGCCAAATGAGAAAAATGCGAGGGGTATGTGAAATTTGCTTTTGTGTAATTACATGGAATTTTAGGAAAATCATGAGCAATAACGCATATTGATGCAAAATGCAAATCCATCATTTAATACTATATTTGAGCATGAAATGTGTCCTCGTGTCAATTTTGATGTGAGGACACATTTCGAGGTAAAAAATATCACAAAAAACCACACGTGGAGTAGGCAACAGCAGCTTTCGTTCTGGCCAAATGCTTTCTCCCCATGTGTTTGCAGTAACGTTTTGCTGTCAACAGCACATATTTACGCAACGTAAGGAAATAGCATCATTTCAGGACTTTCGCTTAACAAGAAATTTCCAAAATTACACAAATTACTATGGTGTGATTTCAGTTTTGCCCAGGCCTAAAAATTATGCCAGGTGGGCAAGAATAGAAGTTAGTGATATGAGCAGTAGTCATGCAACTTTTTTATTATAGGCAGAGATACTACCTACTAAGATACTACCTACTAATGTCATTGACCTTGGAGCAGAACACCACGCGATATGAAAGATTTTTAATTTAAAGAAATGCTGCTCATATGGTGTTCTTGTAAAAGGTATATTATATGGAAAAAAGACCATTAAAAAAACACACACAAACATTGGCACATTGTCAACATATGTCGTAAATGAATGTTAAAATCGGGACTATCTTTGCTCTGCTTGAGAAAAAAAATTATCACATCAAATTGCAATATGCATTTATTTTTCGGGAGGATTTGCAGATGTGGGGCCCAACCTCATCACATAAGGCAATGAATGTTACTTGGTTATTTCTTTTTCCACAATAAAGTATGCTTTGCTTTTAAAATTGTGTTATGCACTAATGTTAGTGGACTCCGGTTTGGGATGTTACTGCTGTCGGTAGAAATGTACAGCCACTGGGGTCAGAAGTCAAAGCTGCTCGGCTGGAGCTGGCAGTGTCAAGGTCTAGGCTCTTTGTCATTCACAGCTGCGCGGGGCAGCGCTCCTTCGCACCTCTTCCTGGGCCTCAAGAATGACAAAGGAAGCTCTCACCTTGCACATCGAAAGGAGGGGGAGGGGTTGCCACAGAGGATGGAGCAGGGATCGGACGGATAGAGCTGTACTCTTTGACAGTGTAATGTTAAAGGGTTTGCAGTGACGGCCCTGGGAGCTTCTAGTCTTAGGCCAGGGAGAAGGTGCATTTAAGCACATGAAAGACTGACCTGGAAATTGTTTTTAAACATAGTCTGCAAGTCAATTTGTGGAAGAAACGGAGAATAATTAAAATAGTGACAACAAAAGACAAGCTACATTAAATCTGTTAATATTAAAAAAACAAACTGTACTCATGCATTACTGCGAAAGATTATCTGCAACATGCACACCTGGAACTGTCTAGAATGTGCATGCACTTGTACCCTGTTGTGAATTTTATGTGCAAAATGTCTGACCTTGCTTTAAAGACGTTCCATTAAGTGCTATGATTTTACAGCACTGGATCGTCACAAGCTTTTTCTTAAAACCGAAGTTGTGTGCAAGAACGCTGTGCTCATTAAGAGCAGACTATGAAATCATGGCTTTATTCTTTAGATTAAAGAATTAGTAGTGCATAACTTTTCTGATTGCAAATGCAGGACTACAAGCCTCCGAATGCAAACAACCCTTGGCACCTTTCAGGACATGGGCTATGTGTGACCATATCGAAGTCACACATTCTTGTAATATTTAAGACCCAGTAGGGAACCTTTTAGTTCTTGCGGAAATGTCACAAGTAGAGAATTATTTTGGACATCACACTCAAAAGCACTAAAAAAGTTGACAAACACACTATGCAACGGAAAAACATTCTTATACTGCGCCTTCCGGCCTGGTCACCCCCACACTCCTGTGCCTGCTCCCGCAGCCCCAGCCACCCGAGGGCCGCCGAGCCCACACCAGCCTCCCGCAGCCCCAGCCACCTGAGGGCCGCCAAGCCCGCACCAGCTTTCCCGCCGCCCCAGCCCGTGGCCCCGCCCCCCCGCCAGCCGATTGGCTCGCGCTCCCGCCTCCCCGCAGACCCTCCCGACCGGCTCCCTTCTTATGACGTCCCCAGAGCGACCGCGCGCAGCGGGAGCACCGATTGAGCGCCGAAGGTGCGCCAAAGGTAAGCCCGTCTACGCCCGTCCGCGCCTGGACCGCGCCCAGCGCCAGGACTCCTGGCCCCCGCAGACCCCAGCCCACCCGCCGGACGTACGACGCCGCCACCCTCAACGCACTCAACGCCGGCCGAAGCCCAGGATACTACCGAGCCACCCCGAGACCCACCCACGGACCCTTCTGCTGCAACTCCTGCAAGTTCACCTGCAACCGGACCTGCACTACTCCAGCACCAACCAAGACCAAGACGAGCAACAGCAGCAGCCACCTGAAATGCATCCTGCTCAACACCCGCTCCGTCCACAGACACTCCGTCGAGCTCTGGAACCTGCTCGACACCACAGCCCCAGACGTCGCCTTCCTCACGGAAACCTGGATGAACGCCTCCTCAACGCCTGACATTGCCATCGCCATCCCAGACGGCTACAAGATCATCCGAAGGGACCGCATCAACCACACCGGAGGAGGCATCGCCATCATCCACAGGAACACCATCCGCATCACGACCAACACCGACGACACCATCGCACCCGCCGAGCACCTGCACTTCCAGGTCCACATCAACCCCAAGACCACCCTCAGAGGCACCCTCATCTACAGACCCCCAGGACCACGCACACAATTCAGCGAAGACATCGCCGACTTCATCAGCCCGCACGCCCTCCCCTCCGCTGACTACATCCTCCTCGGGGACCTCAACTTCCACCTGGAGAACAACAACGACCGCAACACCACCACCCTGCTGGACAACCTCGCCAACCTCGGACTCAGCAGCTGGTCACCACCCCCACCCACTACGCCGGACACACACTCGACCCCGTCTTCTCATCCAGCAAGGACATCGCCTTCAGCCACGCCACCGGACTCCACTGGACGGACCACAGCTGCGTCCACTTCAGCTTCAGAAGGACCACGATCCACCACCACCAGCAACAGGTTGCACGCAGAAGCTGGAACAAGATCACAGCCGACCAGCTCGCGACCGCCCTGAGCAAGAACCCACCCACCAGCGCAACGAACCCCAGCCAAGCGGCCACCAACCTCACGAAGTGGATCAGCGACTGCGCAGACGACCTCGCCCCTCTGAAGACCCCGACTAGCAGACCCGGTAGCAAGAAAGCCCCATGGTTCACCGACGAACTCAAGAGCTCCAAGAAGAACTGCCGAGCACTCGAGAGAACCTGGCGCAGAGACCCAACACCGGACAACATGACTGCCCTCAAGCTCGCCACCCGAAGACACCACCAACTCATCCACGCCACCAAGAAAACCGCATTCAAGGAACGACTGGACAACAACGCACACAACAGCAAGGAACTCTTCAACATCGTCAAAGAGCTCTCCAACCCCAACGCCGGTAACAACGACATCACCCCTTCACAAGACCTCTGCAACTCCCTCGCCTCCTACTTCCACAACAAGATCGCGGACATACACAACAGCTTCAGCACTCAACCGACGCACGCCACGACCGAACCACCGCCCCCCACCACCACCCTCCGCGCCTGGACCCCGATCAGCACCGAAGACACCGTCCGCACGATGAACTCCATCCACTCCGGATCTCCTACCGACCCCTGCCCTCACCACGTCTTCAACAAGGCCGACGCTGTCATCGCACCCCACCTGCGGGACATCATCAACACCTCCTTCGACACCGCTACCTTCCCGGAGAGCTGGAAGCACGCCAAACTCAGCGCTGTACTAAAGAAGCCATCAGCCGGCCCCACCGACCTCAAGAACTACCGCCCCATCTCGCTGCTCCCGTTTCCTGCAAAAGTCATCGAGAAGACCGTCAACAAGCAGCTGGCCGCCTTCTTCGAGACGAACGGATCCCTCGACCTCTCGCAGTCTGGCTTCCGGGCCAACCACAGCACCGAGACCGGCCTGATCGCAGCCACCGATGACATCCGAGCTCTGCTTGACAACGGAGAAACAGCGGCCCTCATCTTTCTAGACCTCTCCGCGGCCTTCGACACTGTCTGCCACCGTACACTAGTGCAGCGACTCAGCAACGTCGGAATCCAGGAGAGGGCACTGGAGTGGATCATCTCCTTCCTCGCCGGAAGGACACAGAGAGTCCGCCTCCCCCCGTTCAGATCTGAAGCCACCGAAGTCATCTGCGGCGTTCCTCAAGGCTCCTCGCTCAGTCCAACCCTCTTCAACGTGTACATGAGCCCCCTCGCAGACATCGCACGCCAGCACAACCTCAACATCATCTCCTACGCCGACGACACCCAGCTGATTCTCTCCCTCACCAACGACCCCGCCACCACCAGAGCCAACCTCCACGAAGGGATGAAAGAGGTAGCCGAATGGATGAAGAACAGCCACCTGAAACTGAACTCGAACAAGACGGAAGTCCTCATTCTGGGATCCTCACCCTCCGCCTGGGACGACTCCTGGTGGCCCCCCGCCCTAGGCAGCGCACCCAAACCAACAGACCACGCACGCAACCTGGGCTTCATCCTGGACTCCACCCTCTCCATGACCAGACAAGTCAATGCCGTCTCCTCGTCGTGCTTCAACATCCCGCGCATGCTACGAAAGATCTTCCGGTGGATCCCCACCGAGACCAGGAAGACGGTCACCCAGGCCCTCGTCACCAGCCGTCTGGACTACGGCAACTCCCTCTACGCCGGAACCACCGCCAAACTCCAGAAAAGACTTCAGCGGATCCAGAACGCCTCAGCACGACTCATCCTGGACATCCCCCGTCGCAGCCACATCTCCGGACACCTGAGAGACCTGCACTGGCTCCCGGTCACCAAGAGAATCACCTTCCGTCTCCTCACCCACGCACACAAAGCCCTACACAACCAAGGCCCAGGATACCTCAACAGCCGCCTCAACTTCTACGCTCCCAAACGCCAGCTTCGATCGACCGGCCACGCCCTCACCACCGTCCCCCGCATCCGAAGAGCCACCACAGGGGGACGGTCCTTCTCCTTCCTCGCCGCCAGGACGTGGAACTCCCTCCCGACCCACCTCCGCCTGACCCAGGACCACCTCGCCTTCAGGAAGCAACTCAAGACCTGGCTGTTCGAGCAGTAGCGGACCCCCCTCCCCTTGCGCCTTGAGACCCTCTGGGTGAGTAGTGCACTACATAAATGCTTTGATTGATTGATTGATTGATTGATTGATTGATTGATTGATTGATAAAGCTCTGGATAACGATGAGTGCTATTGCCACTTCACTGTACATTGTGAACATGCTTTTCTGTTTATTAGATAATATTTCCTTCATGGCTATTCAAGTATGTAATTCATAATAGAGTATCTTGGAGAATAGTCTGGTAGGTGGACATAGCAGGACAAGCAGTCTGTGATACAAAGCATTAACCTATTGAGTCTCTTACATATAGGCACCAATAGTGCTCCCTTCCACTCTTGAAGTGTATGGAAGCCCTCCGAATAGGACATGAAAAAGTGAGACTAAGACCATAGTGCACCAAATATGAGCTTGCTTCATATTGTTTTTTAATTAGGCCATCTGGTCCTACGGCTATAGAAACATTCCATTAATCAATTATCGTAGTCACCCTCACTTTTTAATTTCTCACCTCAATTGCAATAAGAACTGAAGAGTCAAAAATGAGCACAGGAGCTATGCTGTTATGAACACCAAATAGTTTATTTATATATCCTACCCAAAAGGCTTGAGGGATCTCTTCCTTTAATAGAGTAGATCAGTCCACAAATATGTCTTTTCAGATTAATCCCTATTTTCTTTTAGTGCCCCTATAGTGTTCCAGTTCCTTATAACTGTATTTCATTTCTTGTGAATAATCATATTTTTCAGAATCAGGTTTTCTCTTTTGATACAGAGGTGAATTAGTCAATACTTTAAAGTGGCTCCCATTTCCTACACACTTTTCTGAGGTGTTTAAGGTTACTGCTAACATCTCTAGGTTATCACTGCCAATTAATCACTCAATCAAGCAGCATTTAGAAAGCGTGGCTAATCATCTGTGAGGGTGCTAAGGGACTTGCTGCTTCGGGTGGGTTCGGTTGAACAGCCAGGTCTTAAGTGCTTTATAGAATTCTAGGAGAGAGGTCGAGGTCCGGAGGTGAAGGGAGAGGTCGTTTCAGGATTTAGGGGCAAGGTAGGAGAAGGTGCACCCTTCACTGATGCTTCGGTGGATGCAGGGGTTGTGTGTTAGGGAGAGGGAGGAGGAGCGTAGGTGTCTGCAGAGTTGGTGTACATTCAGTCAGTGGGCGATGTATGCTGGTCCTTGGCTGTGTGGGGCTTTGTAGGTGTGGATCAGCATCTTGAATTGACTTCTCTTCTGTATGGAGCCAGTGGAGTTTCTTGAGGTGAGAGGTGATGTGCGTCTGTTTGGGGAGGTCGAGGATGAGTCTGGCCACTGAGTTCTGTATGATTTGCAGTCTCTTCAGGAGGTTAGTGGTGATTTCTGCATAGAGTGTGTTGCTGTAATCAAGGCGGCCGATGACTAGGGCCTAAGTGACGGTTCATCATGTATTGACAGGGAGCCATTTGAAGATTTTCTGAAGCATGAAAAGAGTGAGGAAGCAGGCTGATGAAACTGCATTGATCTGGCTTTTCATGGTGAGTTTGCTGTCCAGGGTGATGCCGAGGTTGCAAGCATGGTCTGTCGGAGTGGGTGAGGGTCCTAATTTGGGGGGTCATGAGGAGTCGTTCCATGGGCAGGTGCTGTTGCTGAAGATCAGCACTTCTGTTTAGTCTGTGCTGAATTTCAGGTAGTTGTTTTTCATCCAGTCGGTGGCACTCATCATACACCTGCGGAAGTTGGCCCTCGTGGCGGTGAGGCCTTCTGAGAGTGAGAAGATGAGCTGGGTGTCGGCTGAATAGGATATTATGTTTAGTTCATTAGCTCTGATGATGTTGGCCAAAGGGGTCATGTAAGTGTTGAGCTGTGTGGGGATGAGAAACAAGCCTCAAGAGATGCCACAGATGATGTTATTGGGTTCCAAAGTGAAAGGAGGCAGGCAGATTCTCTAGATTTTTCCAGTGAGGAAGGAGGCAATCCATTTGAGGGCATCTCCTTGGATTCTGATGGGATGATGGCTTTTGATTAGGGTGTGGTGGAATATAGTGTTGAATGCTGCAGAGAGGTCGAGGAAGATCAGGGCCATCATTTCTCCCTGGTCAAGGAGAGTTTTGAAGTCATTGGAGGCAGCAATCAGGGCGGTTTCGGTGCTGTGGTTGGTGCGGTATCCAGATTGGGAGGTGTCCCGAAGATTGTTGTTCTCCAGGTGTTCTGCAAGTTTGCAGTTGATGGCTTTTTTCGTGGGCTCTGGTGGGAAGATGGGATGGTAGTTCTTGAGTTCAGTGAGGTCAATGGATGGATTCTTGAGAAGGGGTTTGACTTCTGCATGCTTCCATTATTCGGGGAAGGTGGCCAAGGTGATGGATGCATTGAAAATGGCAGTAAGCTTGCTGCTGATTTACTTGCTCCTAAGATTGAAGATGTGGTGGGTCAGGGGTTCGTGGAAGCTGTGGTGTTCTCTGTGGTAAGCTGGTCCCAGGAGGTGAGTAGGTGGTCAGGGCTCTCATTTGTAGGAGCGAGGTGGCAGAGGAGGTCAGAGGGGGCGGGTTGGAGTCCGAAGTTTTTGTAAATGGTGGAGATACTGTCATGGAAGAAGTTTGCAGGGTGTTGCAAAGTTCCTGGCAATTGGTGATGATGATGATTTCGGTGGCTGATTGATGATTTTGAAGAGTTCTTTGCTGTGGTTTGGGCTGGCTTTGCTGCAGTCCTCCAGGGCGTTCTTTTTTGGCTCCTTCAGGTGCTGGTGGTAGTGGTTGAGGGCTTACTGGAAGGTGGTTCTGTCTGTGGGCTCAAAAAATTCAAAGTGGGCTAAAAAAAATGTCATCAAAAGTACTTCTGCATGGTTTCCATCACTTCGAGAAGCAATTGCTGAAGGCTTCAAGCTTCATACTGTTCAGATTGTGTTGGAAAGAGTTGGCCTTGGCAATAGAGTTTTTACATTAGCTATTTAATTGAATTGCAGCATGTATTTTATAGTGGTGAGCCCTAGAAAGTGCTGGTTATCAAGGTGATGGAGCTGCAATTTTAGGGAGTGCAATAGTTCCAGACTAAGGCCACCTTCATGAGTCATTGTAGACAGATACCAAGTGAGCCTATTTCTTCAATGGTGTTGTGACTCTGTATGGAAGATTTAGTAACACTTTGTGCTGCTGCAAAATTGCACAAAGAGTTGATAAAGTATTTACTTTCCAGTGCAAACCTTTATTGTGCTGGAGAGTAACTATTAAAGTAACACAAACAGTGCTTTGAGTTGCTTTGAACGACTACCCCCAGGGGCTAGCCTGTGGGTGGCACATGGTCTTCAACACTGCTAAGATACCTAGGTAAAACAACAAATATGTAAGCCCAACCTTAGAGCGCATGTCTGTAATAAGATGTGGCTCAGTCTGTGCTACATTAAAGGGATAGAGGCATACGTCACAAAGGTGCATCATCCCTGCAGATTCACCAAAAACGTTTGCTAGCAAACAGTTGAATGCAATTCCATACCAAAAACTTTAACCTGACATTCGGTAAAGGTTTGACAAGAAAGAAAACCCATCTAATACAAGAAGACGCTAAATAAAGTTAAATTCTTGCAAGTTTTCAATATCCATCCTGGAACTGTTTTCAAACTGTTCACACCAGAACATGGACTTCTATTGGAATTCTCAAGGGCATATTATCAAGCCCATTATCACCACTTTAGCTGCAGTTTTCTGGCGCTAAACCGGCGATGATTTTTAACGCCGTCCTTGATAATATGCCCCTTAGTCGCTTAGTTGTTGGGTGAAAGAGGGGGGGCCCAGCCATGCCTCTTCCTGGCGCTGATGGGCGCAGACAGGCCAGCCCTTGGCCCGGGCTCACTTGCGCGCGTCCCCCACCGTGGGAGCCCGAGTATGCCATTATGCGCCTCCGGCGTATGGGGGATGGTGCGGGCGCCTCCTGGCACTAAGGATGATGGGGGATGTAGTCCCCGGCTGCCCCGTGCAATAAAGTGCTTGGTGCTGGTTTTGGAACAGTCTCATAAACTTCATTAATCCCTTGTGCTTCATACTCTGATAGGTATCCAGTACAAACGATTAGTACTACACTTTACACCTCCGAAATTCTGTGATTCTGTGGCTGCAGCGATTTCCACACAATTGTTGATTTGCTGTATTTGCCACATAATCCATCATTTACTGCATAATTTTGCAGATAGATTTTAACAAAAAAGAAATTCTAGTTCAAACTGATAAATAAGCAGACGTGTTGCTGCACAATGGAAGGCCGTTTGCAGAGGTGAAGTGGTCATCTTTCAGTAGGCTTTACTGTATTTGAGGTTAAAGTGGTAGTAATGAGGTGAAACCTTTGCTAAGGCAGTGTTAACATGGCCATAAATGACAAAATAATCAAGTAATACCATCATAAAACGTGCAGCATTATGCTACATAATATGCCTTTTCTTGCTACATAATTAAGTTAACCTGACACATAATTTGATGCCCTTATGCCACATAATTCCAGTGGCCCTGGTTACAGTATAATGTGTAGCAGTGACGTTAATAGTGTGTCATAGATAATAGAGGAAAAAACCCTTCCCCGGTTGACTGGCATTTAAAAAGAAATGCTGAATAATGACAAAGTAAGTCTTAATTGCCCAAACATTCACATGGCTCCGTACTTACTGGCCATTTGTGCCCCAGTATTTATAGGACATTTGACTTCCCAAAATGTATGTGGGGAAATTGCAGGGGTGCTGTATTTACAATAAACCTCATAATTCCTATTTTTCTAGAAAAAGAAGATACCACTCATATATGAATTATCTGGGGGCTCTTTAATTTGAGACCTACATCTCTAATTTAAATGTTTCAGAAAAGGCATGACAACTGTGTGACAAAAGCATGGCAATTGAACATTTTCTGCGTGTGTGACAGAGTTACTAATGTTTTGAACATACCTTTAGATCAGTTTGATATAAATCTAACATCTATATATTTAAGAAGTGACACAAGAAAAACTGCATGATAGATTGTCACAAACAGAATGACAACCTGTAATCCCTATTCCTGGCAATCTGTAAATACTCATGCATGACAACATTTCTAATGTTTGACCATTCTGAGTAGCATTCTACCTGTCAGCCCCTCATTAGGGTAATAACTGTTATATAAATACTCATACCATACCACACCAAATTGTGTTTTCGTACCAGCCTTCTAACTTCCTGCAGGCCTAACCACATCCTCCAACATAACCCTTTGTTTTATCGATTTTTGTCAGAATACATTTGTATTTTTAACTTTGTGGCTGTAGGTAGGAAATGTGCACATACATTGTGCATGTCCAAATGACTATTGTGCGTTTGTTAGTTGCACTTTTTACACCCATCCTTATGAAAACCATTTTTGATCCTGTGTGTATTTCTTTCGTGTAAACAGCATAGTCAGACTTGGTAGGTACAGAAAATCCATTGGCGTCTATGTAATGTGGAATTCTAAAGTAACCCTAATGATACACTGTGTAGTGGTATTCAGCATTACTGTTCATTCTAATAGTGTACAGACTGGTGCAATAGATATATGAGCTGCATTAATTTTCTCTCTTCTCATATATTCCACCTTAGCCCTTACATTCCTTTCCTTCCTCTGATCTTTGCATTTCCTTTCTCCTCTCGTCTAGTGCTGTTGATTTCCCATGTTCTCTCCCTCCTCTCTCCTCACTTCACATGCTCCAGACCTCCCACGTTCTCCTTTCTCAGATTTCCCCTTGCTTGCCCCCTTTTCCCAGCCATTTAAATTGTTTTCCTTCCATATTACCATTTCTAGTGCACACTACTGAAGATGTGAACAGCTTAAAAAATGCAGAATAGTAACTCCAAACGTTCAGTTTATGAAGGGATTTAAGAGACATGTAAAACTTTCAGTCTGCACAAGCTCACAACGGAGCTGTGGTCATTTAAGTACAAATGAAACAATGTGTACACATTCACTTTTGCTGGGCCTTTAAAAACATACATTGGGTAATGCTTGCAATTGTTTAACTGCTCATAGATTGTGGCTGTGCAGAGACAGCCTGGGTTTGCAACCCTCAGCCCTTTCGTGTTGCCTCTCTGTAGAAAGGTGTGTTAGAAGCAGGACCTTCCCCCAGTCAGGCTTAAGAGAGAACAGGTCTCTTGCTGTGTTTTTGGCCACTTTGGTATGTGTAGAGGTGCATTTGCATCTCTGATCGGGCATCCTGAAGTCCTTCCTTGAGTTTCCGAACAAAGCAGGGAGTATTTACAGACGCTGTTGAGAATTCAATAGTTTTTTTCAAAAGGGCTCGTAGATTTTAGAATCAAGCCAAACATGCACTTCTCTCTTTTAAGATCTGATGAGTTTATCATTTAATCTCCCATGCCAAAAACAGAAATAAATATGTCCTTTTGAAATGTATCTGGTGCTCATCTAAAGCGCTCCAATACCTTTAGGCCGAGTGTGCGCTATATAAAATTGCAAAAATATAAAAAATAAAATAAACCAAAATGCTGACTAATCAAAAACATCACCTTATTTTTATATGATTGTTTTTCACCCACCCTTAGGAATATCAATAAACTGTTTTCATTCGGAAAGCTTTATAAGCAGTTTTTAAATTAAGCAATTCAAATGATTTAAATGTAATTACATATTGTGGCTGTATTTAAACATATCTTCTAACAAGTTCATTAATTCTATAAAAGCATAACTTTTCTGTTAAAAATAAGCTTGGCTATGCAATGGGCATAAGCGCAATGCAACACTAGTCCCTCACTCATCTAGCCATCCTATAAAAGAACATATTCCATAGTGCATAGTGATAGGTAAAAAAAAAAAGGCAAAGCAACATAACATCTTTAGATTATTTGCTAAATACTATCAAATCAGTTTATATTATATTGTAGTGTAGTGCATCATCATTCTTTAATTGCAGATAAGGATCAAACAGCAATAGGTAAGTATTCTGGGATTCAAAACTGGCAAAAATTGTTTCTAGCAATGTTTATATAACCACAAACAATTTTCAGACACAAAAAATCTAAATTCAATAGCTTCATGTAAAATAACATTTTATTTTAATAAATAAAGAAATTGTTAATTTGCATGAAAAATATTTGGATAATCACCGGAGTATGCAGCTTTTTCTTTGAGAGTCTGTCCTTCCTGCTGCCAGAATGTGTTTCCAGTAAGCAAAGTGTGTTTAAGGCTGCAGTACCGCCTCCTGTCTACAGGGGCAGACCTGAGCAAAAATATAAACACACTTGATGAAACACAAGTCCCCACAAGACACTTTTTAAAAAAGTTGTCAAAATTGACACAGACACAGTGCAATCAAGTCCCCACAGTGTGAGTGTGTTATCACACCCAAGTCCCCACAAGGATAGACACACACACACACACACACACACACACACACACAACCACACACACACACACCCACACACACACAACCACACACACAACCACAAATACACACACACACAAGCACACACAACCACACGCACAACTACACACACACACAACCACACGCACAACCACACACACAACCACACACACACAACCACACACAACCACCCACACACAACAACACACACACACAACACTACACACAACCACCCACACAAAACCACACACAACCACACACACACATCCACACACACAACCACACACAACCACACACATACAACCACACACACAACCACACGCACAACCACACCCACACCCACACCCAACCACAACCACAACCACACACAACCACACACAGCCACACACACAGCCACACACACAAACACAACCACACACCCACACAACCACACACATAGCCACACACACAACCACACACACAACCACACACACACAACCACACACACACAACCACACACACAGCCACACAAACAACCACACACACACACACACACAACCACACACAACTACACACACAACTACACACACACACACACAACTACACACACAACCACACACACAACCAACCACACACACACAACCACACACACACACAACCACACACACACAACCACACACACACACACAACCACACACACAGCCACACACACAACCACACCTACAGCCACACACACAACCACACACACAGCCACACACATAACCACACACACACACAACCACATGCACACACAACCCCACGCACAACCACCCACACAACCGCACACACACAACCACACACACACAACCACACACACAACCACACACACATACAACCACACACACAACCACAAGCACACACACAAGCACACACAAATACACACACGCGCACACACAACCACACACACACAACCACCCACACAACAACCCACACAACCACACCCAACCATACACACACAACCACACACTCAACCACACACCCACACCCAACCACAACCACACACACAACCACACACACCCACACATACAACCACACACACAGCCACCCACACAACCACCCACACACACAACCAACCACACACACACAAAACCACCCACAACCACACACACACACACAACCACACACACACAACACTACACACAACCACACACACAAAACCACACACACAAAACCACACACACAAAACCACACACACAACCACACACACAGCCACACACACAACCACACACAACCACACACACACACAACCACACACACAACCACCCACAACCACACACACACACAACCATGCACACAACTACACACACACACCCACACACACAACCACAAGCACACACAAATACACACACACAACCACACACACACAAGCACCCACACAACCACACACAACCACAACTACACACACACACACACACAACCACACGCACAACCACACACACAACCACACACACAACCACACTCACACAACCACCCACACCCAACAACACACACAACCACACACAACACTACACACAACCACCCACACAAAACCACAAACAACCACACACACACAGCCACACACACAACCACACACACAGCCACACACACACAACCACCCACACAACCACCCACAGCCACCCACAACCACACACACAACCACACACAACCACACACACAACCACACACACATACAGCCACACACACAAGCACACACACAAATACACACACACAACCACACACACAACCACACACACACAACCACACACACAACCACACACACCCACACACACAACCACACACCCACACAACCACACACACACAACCATACACACAACCACACACACAACCACTCATCCACACACACCCGCACCCACAACCGCACACACAAACACACACACAATGACACACACAACGACACACACACAACGACACACACACAACAACCCACACACACAGCCACACACACACACACACACAACCACAACAAGCATTGACATAGCCAACAGGTCTCGCCTTTGGGACCTTAGAAGTGTTTAGCCACGCAACAGTTGATGTGGTTGCACCAAGGATATTGTGCTGCATAACTAAATACTTAGAAGGTCCCAAAAGCGAGACCTATTGGCTATGCCAATGCTTGTTCTTTTTTGTATGTTTACTTGTTGGAGGGATGTGGGGGACAGCGCCTTTCCCGCAAAATCACATAACGTTGCCACTGTAGTGTAACCTTCTGAATACCAGCGTGCCGCATTCCATCATTGCACTGTCTTAGTCTTCTGTTTTTTTGAGTGTTAATGTGTTTTACAGTATTTCTATATTTTGACAACGCAGCTGTATGGAAGTCAGTCATAATGTGCCAGTTGACCCTTCCCTTGTCCTGAATTAGAGAGAGCAGCTTAGTTGTGATCTGGGATTTTTGAGCAGCCTGGAGGATGAGACGGGTAGGAAAAGGATGCAACATTAAGCTACTGGGAATGCCAGGCTAAACAGGCATGGGTGCTCTGAATAAGGCACTTTTATTTAACCTTCCTCAGATGAAACTGAACTTATTCTACTTTGATTCCTCCGCAGGTGCACTGATGACAAAAACAGAATAATGTCAAGGCAGTAGACACCGTTGCCAGAAGAGAAGCGCCAACTTTGCAAAAACAAGGACATCGCGAGCTCCATAGAACTGACCACAGCTCGGGACACACTACCAGAGGGCCATAAGTGGGCACGACGAGGAAAAATACATTTCACTGAACAACTGTCATCCAGGCCTCATCCACCTGGGAATATGCCACCCACGGCCAATAAGGGATCAGGTGGCTGTCCTACCAGCTCCTATGGACTCATATGTCTACCACCTATATCGGAGGACCTACAGCTAATCTGGACACAGTCAGAGTTGACCAGAGAGTTGGACGACAATGAACAACTTATCCACACCTTTAGTTACTTTCCATACCCCAGTCTACCAGAGATTGCCCTTCTCTGCCTCTGCTACGGGCTGCAAATGGAGAAGGTCAAGACGTGGTTCATGGTGCAGCGAATCCGGTGTGGCATCAGCTGGTCTTCAGAGGAGATAGAAGAGACACGAGGCCGACTCCTTCGCAGCCAAGACGCGCTACACTTCAAGCCTCTGGTAGCCATGGCACGTCGGGCAGCCGGACGTGGACCACCACCAACAGAGCAAAGGGCAACAACCAGAGACACAGCCAGCTCACCAGCTGCCTTCAGCAGTTTCCTAAAAGCTGAAGTTGGTAAAGTGGAGATGGTTCATTGTCCACCCTCATCAACTGCACTGTCATCATTGGCCAACGCCCGCCCTCCCTCTTTGACTGGCTTCTCATCTTTGACCAACTCCAGGCCTCCTTCGCTGACAGGGCTATTTTCATTGGCTAACACACGTCCCCCATCTCTGACTGGGCTAGCCTCATTGGCCAACTTGTGCTCGCCATCTCTGACTGCGCTTTCATCAGAGACAAAGGCACGACCTGCATTTCTGACCGGTGTGTCCTCATTGAGCAACACACGCCCACCATCGCTATCCAACACCAGCACACCACTGTACACAAGCTCAGTGCCCTCTCTGCACAGTAGTCCACGACCACCATTATACAATGCTAGCATGCTGCCACTACAGAACTCAAGGCCACCTTCATACACTAATTCTGGGCTACCAGTGCAGTCCAGCTCTGGTCCACCTTTCTACTCAGGCCTGACTTTGCCATCGCATAACTTGCGGCATGCCCCTTACACTAATGCTAGGCTACCACTACAGCCCAGTTCTTGCCTGCTTTATTGCACCAGCACAGTTTCATCACAACACAATTCACTGTCACTTTCCTATACTAATTCCGGGCTGGGTTTGCAGTCCAGCAGTGGCTCACCGTTCTACGCCAGCACAACACCGCCATTGCAAAACAATTTGCGGCAGCCCCCCTACATTAATGCTAGGCCACCACTACCATCCAACTCAGGCCAACCTTTCTACACTAGCATGATGCCGTCTTTGCTGAACCAACATCTGCCATCTCACAGTAATGTGAGCTTGCTAACACAGACTAATTCTAGCCCACCATTGTACATCAACAACAGACCAGCATCTCAAAGTAACTCTCGACCACCATCGGTCACCAATACACGCCAGGCATTATACTGTGTTACAAAAGAGTCTGTTAATACAATGTTGTCTGGGGATATGCAGCACCCCCTTTCTAAGCGACCAAGGACTGAAGATGACTTAACACTGGACCCTCACCCTTCTCCTCATAAAGAAGCAATGGGGGAGTCTTCTGAGCCAAATCTGAGGGGTTCAGTAAGTCAGTTACAGGAGGAGGCAGGCAACTCTGCAGAGCATGGTTACCCTTTATCAGAGCAATGGCAGGACCGAACAGCCCACAGACTGGAGGACAATAGCCTGGATTATAAACCTCCTCATCAGCGATCGAGGAACCGGGAACTATCTAGTCCATTCGGCTCCCCCTCTCTGGAAGCCCAGAGTCAATCTGCTGCTAAGCTGCCCTCGGCGGCTGCTGGGAATATGTTTGATGTAGATGGCACTGAGGTGAGTGATGCAGTGGTATGTTTGCCTTCTGAAGAAGAGTTGCAGAAGAGGCTGGAGGCCTCTTCTTTGGACCTGGATGGGGCCAACCTCACAAATCCCCACAGAGCACACAGACAGGAGTACATCCAGACCAATGAGGATGGCAGCTTTTTCCCAATCATGCGGCGACAGCGCAAGACCAAAGAACAGCTAGCAATACTTAAGTCTTTTTTCTTGCAGTGCCAGTGGGCACGCCGTGAGGACTACAAGAAGCTGGAGAAAATCACTGGCCTGCCACGACCAGAGATAATTCAGTGGTTCGGGGACACCCGTTATGCTTTGAAACATGGCCAGCTGAAGTGGTTCCGTGACAATGTCCAGGGTTGCCTAAGTTGGGTAGAGCACGCACAGCAGCAACTGCAGCTGCAGGACAGTGACGATGCCAGCCCAAGCCTGCCAGCCACTCCCCCAGTCTCTGAGCCCTCTCAGAATGGCACAGGCAATGAAAGCCCTTGGAAAGGTGGGAGCTCAACACCACCTATTCCTCCTCCACCTCCCTATGGCAGACCAGAAGAGCCAATGGAGGTGCAAAAACTGTCCCCATCACCACCTCGTCTAGCCCCTACGAATGCGTCTATCACTCGGGTTGACTATAGTGTACTTGAACGATACTGGGACTTGCACCACCAGATCAAGGAGGGTGACACTCAGTGGCTCGTGGAAGAGTCTAGACTACGGGTACAGCAGGTCCAGGACTGGTTCCAAAAGAAAGCCATTGAGCCAGCCGAGCTAGAAGTGGAGATCTGCCTCGATGACGATGGATTGTTGGAGGCGGATGATGTTGGAGGGCTGGAGGGGGAGAATGAAGTTGTGGGTGAGGGGGAGGAAGATTATGAGGATGAGGAAGACGACGATGCTGACGAAGAAGATGATGATGATGTGATCATCCAGGACTAGATAGCACATTCTCCCCAAATCCTATTCCTTCTCGCAGCCCACTGTTTTTAACCGGTGGACTATTTTAAAGTGACTTGCAGACTTAATTGAAAATTAAGACAATGACTGAATTGTCACATACCAAGGAAATTCTTTTTAACAGATCCCTCAATAACTGAATAACTTTGTTTTGCAGTACTCCCACACTTAGCACACGTGGAAAAATAAGACTTACAATGGTAACACTATCTTATATTTATAAAGTGTTTACAGTGTTCCTGGTACAGCCAGGCCAGTGTCTCAAGATTCTGGTCCTCATTACTTGTCGGTGTTCACTGTGTGGAGCTATATGTCTGGCCGCAGTCAGGTACTCGAGTAAAATACATAGGTCAGAATGTAATGGAAAGTTCGGTAGCAGCTGCTCATCTTATCTGAGAAAGCATGCCCAGAAACACTCCATTTCTTATCGATTAGTGACTAACTTTATTTCTCTGCCCTACCTGTTACTCAATACTCCAGAGGAGGGATGTAACAAATCTGAACCCCCCCCCCCCCTCCCCATTGCCCGCTTCTCCTCCTCCCTCCCCCCTTTTTAACTTCCAGTGGTTGCTGACTGAATTATACATAACCAAACAGTGGCCTGGTTTCATGGTTTTTTATTTTTTTCTGCAGCCCCAAAAACATCCCGACTTCTATTTTTTATACTCAATATTTCGGTAATTTACTAGTCGGAGAAATAAAAACATCAAACACAGGACAGGTCTGTAAAGGTGTCTTTCCTGCATCATAGTATGTCATTTCAGTCGGCCTACACGAGACCCCTATATATCATTATAGTGCCTACTCGTAGAGGGTGACCTGGACAATAAAGTTGCCCTCCTCTGAACAGATTTTTTTCCCAGTATTTTTTCAAGTCTGCTGATTTAGTATAGACGTCTCACAGAAAAGTATTTTTGTAGTGTGAATTGGTTATTGATGTATATATAACCTGTATTCCTAATATTGCAAATCCCAAACATTTTTTTTAAACAAAATCATGGGAAAACCTCTTTGAACATGGACATGAGGGTATGTATGTAATCAGACTCCCTTATGGAGCTGCTCTTCAAATCAGCTATATCTTTGCATTTCTTCTGCTTTCTTTTAGGCTAGCATTTGCACACTAAGAATTTTGAAAATGTTTTCTTTTATATATTGAGAACCTTGGAAAACAACGGTGTGAGAGAGAGAAGCAGCAGTACAGTCGAATAACCATGTAATAGTAAAATAGTTTTTAAAATTTTTTTTATCAATAGGTCAAATACGATTAAACTAATGTGATTGCTTTTCTTTTAAGGCATGAGGTATTACAGAAAGCGCTTCATTGCTGTTTTACCCACAGTACTCTCACAATTACTGGAAGTAGAAAATCACGATGTATACATGAGGTCTCTCTCCATAGCATAGGGATGATGACTGAGACATGCCTTGCGTTTGCTCAAACCAAGATTAAGTAACTCAATGATTATTCTACATCAATGGAATTATACCTAGCAGTATGTGCAGACCCGGAATATTTTACATCCCGTGTATATGGCGAAGAGCCCAGCTTGATCAAATGAGAAACTACCATCAAAAAGCCTATCAAGACACACGTTTCTGAATTTTGAGCTCAGAGTTACATTACATCGCATATAGCACAGCCTGCTGCTTAACATATATATATATATATTGAGGAAAATGGCAGTCTGATAGGCTTCTATTAGAAGATTTAACAACCCACTCTGCCCCTTTAAGAGTCCATAGAATTCAATTTCTCATGATGACTTGTACTGGCAGTTGCCTTACATAGTCAGTTATCTTTTCCGGCTCGTGCATGTGGGATCCCGACACACTCTGGATGTTTTTTCTCCTATTTTCTGGAGATTTGTTTTTCATGAGTTATTCCTTTTTGTTTTGGCTTGGTGTCTTTAACTCCGAGGATGTGTGAGGTATTTTTGTTGTCTAGCATTTTTCCTGTTCTGTGTAGTAAAAAAAAAAGGCTGCTACTGATACATACCAAGTTTGTGTGTGGTTTGTTACCATTATCTCAATCCATTAAGGTATTTGAGTTTTGTATTAAAATGTCCAAAAGGACTCTTAAAGACTTGGAAGGCTACAGGCTTTGTGACAAGCTACATGATCTGAGGGCGAAGGAGAAGAAAAAGACCAATATCACCTCCATGGAGCACTCAAATTCCACTGGCATGGTGCCTGCTGCCTTCCTCGCTTACAGACTGTCACAGCGAGAGACCAAGAGAACAAAGATCTAGGAGATAGTAAAAATAAAAACATCGCCATCCTCACTTGCATCACCCCTCAGCGAAAGCATCGGGAATCAACTTGCATGCCATCAAGAACAGGTTCGCGTTTGACCTCAACATATCAACTTCAACACCAGTCTGGCTAGTCTTTGAAGTCAAAACATTCCTATCTGATGTCACCTTCATATACACCATCAATCAGTTTGACGGCACCTCATTGAAACTTAGCTCCCGAGGAGTTCTTTATGCCTAAAAAGAGGCTGAGGCTGTTGGCTTCTCTGGATCAGTATCTGTTTGTCATCGAACTGGAGGTTCCTTTGCAAACCCTGTGTAGTGAAGACTATTGACAAATTGGCAATTTGTACAAGGGAATGGCTCAAAACCTAATGAAAAAAGTACCTGTTTTATAACATTTTTTTAACTGATTTTATTGGTATCACGCATTGTTAACAAATGTCACATTGTTATGGTTTTAATTAACTAAACAATAATTTTATATTACTATTACTGTGTAGTGAAGACAGGGTTCTGCTTGCACACATTGCTATGTTATCATAAGCGTATTAGAAGTTTAAACGCCATTTTGCCACTTGGCCGCTTTTGCACGCGACACTACATGTAACTGTTATTGCAAGTTAAACTGCTTGCTTTTCTTCGCATGAGAACGGTCTGTTTTTCACATTCGTAGACTCACACCGCGACCTTAGTCTGTACACTGTGTGCAGAAGTCTTCAAGGTCAAATAACAATGTATGCTGTTGATTCAGATTGATCGGCCCACGCTCTAGACAAAAGACGCACACAGCTGCAAAATATCTGAAACTCGGGTGCCTTTAATATTGCATTGCATGCATGATTCTGGCCCTCGGAGAAAAACCTTTCCAACTACAGAGAGCGTTGCTGATCCTGTGATGTGATTCACCTCAACTGATCTTGCAGGTATGGGGTTCCCCGTTCAAGCCTAGAGACCTTCTATTATTATAAAACCTAGCTCCTAGCCAGGAGAGGGTGGTACACAAGGTGCTATACAACCTGTTTCCACTATCATTATAACATGATTTCTCCCTTTGTGTTTTATGGAATTGTAACTATGCTGATTGTTTTATCTTTAATCATTTGCCTGCTTATGTTAGCCAAAATACTGAATCTTAGAGCACGTAGTTAAAAATAAACATTTTAAACTTTTCAGTGTCTCTGATTACTCACGTTGTGGACTGGTATGAGAATAAATACGAAAGGGTGTTCTTGATTCCCACCATTCCTGAGAGTACCCTAAGTCGCTTGTTCTGGGTTGTCTAATCATTGGTAGCTTCGCTGTAGTACGGAGAACGAATGAGACACTGATGCTAGTCGGATAGGGGTTCTGGGTACTGAGGTGAGTTTTTTGGTACACCACAATTCACTGAGGTCCTGGTTTCCTGTGCATAGTTCTGTGCATGAGCAGAATCCCAGCAACATGGCGCACCTAACGTTTGGTCTTATATTGTGACACTTTAGTAGTAGTGCTTATATTTGTCCACAACACCCTCACTTCTGTTTCCAGTTGACAAACGTGACGGATTAGCCTACCTATATGGATAGATTATAGGTTCTTTCAAGCTTGATAATTAAATAGGTTTACATTTTAATTACTGCCCTTTTTGTGCTACATTTCATATAAGATTGTTTTTCTTCTGTGTGTCCTTATGGGTGATACTAATATAGCTCCGCATAGTCGCGCAGCGCTCCGGCGTCATCTGACGCAGTTCGGAGTGCCCGACGATGGTATGTCGGTAATCTTTGTGGTGAGTGCAGATGCAGCGTTCCCCTTTGAGCTTTTCTACTCTTGGGTTACTTTTCCTGTTGTAAATGTGGATGATGAAGCATTCCATACTTACACTCCCACTGTGATACCTGCGAATTACACCCCATATAGGACACAGGAGATTCCGATTTCAGCATGGCAGCAGCGTATTTGGTTTAATGGCGCCCTCCCTCACGCCGTAACTCCGGTTCGATTAGGCCCCTTGTCTATCCCTGGGGCCACTTGGCCAGTCTTGGCTGGGTTCACACCACATCCACGTTATTTGCAAGTCCCTGTGGACGACGTACGTCAGCTACATACCGCCTTGATAGCGGTACACAGGGCTTTAGTGCAATACATCTCACGCAACCTCCAGGTGGGAGCACCTGGGGTTGCCACGCAACCAGTTGGACCGGCTGGGATTTCTATTAGTCCCGTCGTGGTTAATTCGGTAATGGGCAAGCGCCCACAGAATAAGGACGATATGCCTTATTGGCTTGCTGAGAAATTTGACCAGCTGGAAGCAGTATTTCCTAATTCGACTCTTGTGGAGAAACATAGGATTCTGACGATTAGTTTGCACAAAGACTTAATACCCGAGGTCACCGATTGTGAGAAATGGGGTAAAGTATTTGCAGCAGTCTATGCGAAGTGCTTCAGCACACCGTCTATGACTGTTCAGCCATCTGTGATTAAGCGTGTTCAGGATGAGCACGGTCCAGAGGCGGCGGTCGAGTTAGGAATGAGGCTTGTCGGAGTGTTTGACGTAGTTGCTGATCTCATCCTTGCTAACGTCAAGGGAGATGCGGTTAACTTTCAAGTGTCAAATGAGTTGCGCCTCGACGCCGATAAGCCCCGGCAGTTACCGAAGATTATTGTGCAGGCTTATAAGACCATTGGCCTCAATAGTTTGGGTGTTAAGCCTTTTGCTAAAATAGCAGCACAACCGCAAACTCAAACGGTTAAGTCTACTAAAGACGACCGTCCAGTTTTCCCTAAACAAAATTGGAAAAATAAAAAACAGGGTAAACAGAAACAAGGGTCGCGTCCTGTGTCGCCAATACCAGTGTCTAGTGAACGCACATATGAGTTGTACGATTGCGCAAGAATTAGGTCTCCTGATAGATTTCAGGTTCCTGATCAACATTCTCTTCGTTCTTCACAGGAAATATCGGTCTCACAAGCCGGTGGAGGAGAACGCAGCAGAGGTCGGGGTGCCCCGCAGGGACATGAGCAGCCCTGCCCTGCTGATGGTAAAGGCAAGCAGGATGACTTTTCACGTCAACGGCAAGGTATGCCACGGATAGTGTGAACACAGCTTTGGAACCTAACATGGGCACTAACGCTGCTAGACAGCGCAGCGGAGGTTACAATAGTGCGGCAAGCACTGCGTCCGTATCTGAAGGTGACAGCAACTGACATGTTCATCACAGTAGAAACTGCTGACACTAGAGTGGCTCCCCCTGATGACTATATGAAATAGTACTTTTAATTGAAGGTGACATACAACATACAATAAGAGGGATTTTTGGGGGGGAATCTGACCTCTACATATGTCAGTCAATCAAAACGTCTTTATTGCGATCATTATGATCATAAAAGACACAACCATTATATACAATAATAACATTTTTGTATAAATTCATTTGACAATAAAACACAGTATAGAAAACACTAACAATTAAAAACTTATCAGTAAAATAATTACATTCCATTATAAAACTCTGTGATAAAAACAGCACATTAAAATGAGGGTAAGATACTCGGAGCACAACTCATGACTGTTTAAAAGTTTTCTTTCCCCCCTGGGCCCGAGAATTGTTAAACTTAAACCTAAAGTACTAACATATGTTCAGATTGTCTTCATCTTATTCGCCCTTATGTTCCATGCCCAACTCAGAAATTTGGCCACGGCGATCACGATATGCACTTCTGTACTTGATATTAATATTCGGAAAGCCGTGGCACAAGATCGGGTACCCATATTGGAACAGAGGGCTTTAATCCATTTGACTCTGGGGGATTTATACGCCGGACAAACATAGACTATATGGGGGACTGTCTCAACCTGCTCTGGACAAAAAAAAAATGTGTTGCCCGATACACTCTTCCATTTACAGGTGAAAGCTTTGACCGGAAGGGTACCTACTCTGAACTGAAAATAAAGTTTTTTATCACCTGGTTTGGATATAAAATCCCAGTAATCCTCGTATTTGGCCACACATTTGTGCTCCAGGAATAACCTGGTCAAAGTGGTATTCAGAGGGTGGAATACTGACTTTATCCTAACCATATTCCTGTAAGTTTCTTTGAAAATCCTCTTAGTGGGAAAAGGGTTGCCGACAGGATCCTCCCATAAATGGCTTAGTCCCATGTCTTGTAAAACACTTTTAACTTTTTGTAACCAGGGGATCTTGCAGGATACATCGGCTTCAATTACATCTTTCAATGCATTAGCGTAAGCAGCCAGCTCCGGAGTAGACAAAAGCCTTCTCCAGAAGGCTACTGGTCTAAATCGTGCTGCCTCCTCAAGCGTATGGCACCCAAGATCTAGGTAAAGGGGTTTCAGGGGGGTGGATTGGGGGAGGCCAGTTAGAGCTCTTAAAAATTTATTCTGGACCACAGTTAGGGGGGTTACGTTGTCAAAGCCCCATAACTCTGCGCCAGATAAAACTGAGGCTTTGACCTTGATATTATAAATCTGAAGTGCTGGTCCTACCGGCTTGGTCTGAGATAATCTATGTTCTTTCCCCAGCACACCAGCTAATTGGGCGTGCTTAAGGGCCATCAAATCGATTTGAGGTTGCCAGTTTAGTTTTCTACCCAGGGTTACCCCCAGGTAAGTGAAAACATCCGTTTGTTCTAGCTTGGTGTGATTCAGGTACACATTCCCTCTGATTGATTTATATTTGTGCAAGACCATAAATTTGGTTTTGTCCACATTTATCAGCAACTCATGGTCTGCACAGAATTCCTCAAATCGGTTTAGTGCCCGTTGCAACCCTTTCTGTGTTTTTGAAATAATCAGGGTGTCATCTGCAAACATAAGCAAAGGGACCTTCATACCTGCAAGAGAGGGAGCATCAGTAGGAAACGAGGCAAAGTAGTTGACAACCCTATTTATAAATAAGCTAAATAGGGTAGGCGCCAAGACACATCCTTGACGAACCCCCTTAGATACTGCGAATCTTTCAGTAGTCTTACCCTGGGATCCCCACCTTACTTGGGCAAAATTTGACTCAAGTAGCTTGACCACTAGAAATAGCAGTTCTGGAGGCATGCCCAAATCTTCCAAAGCCCCCCATAACTTATTACGTGGAGCTAGATCAAATGCAGATTTGAGATCGATGAAGGCAGCGTCGACCGTACCACCTGCGATAATTGCCATACGCCAGTAAATTAATATAAACCTAAACACTTGGTCTATCGTACTGACGTGTGGACGAAAACCAGCCTGTAAAGGGGACATTATGTCTTTATCGTCAATCCAGGTCTGAATACGACTTAACACTAACCTTGCCATAATTTTTTGCGTCGAATCAATCAAACTTATAGGCCTATAGTTACTAGGATTGGCGCGGTCTCCTTTTTTGTAAATTGGGAGGATTTCTGCTCCACTAGCTATAGCGTTTGCAATTGTTAAGATATATTCAAGCCAGTTATCCTTATCATATAAAAACAGATCTGCTGGGATACAATCCAGGCCAGGAGCTCTTCCTTTGGGTACAGATTTTAGAGCTTTTTCCACCTCTGCCCTATAGACTTATCTATTTGAGGTTGGACTACAATGGCACTTGTGGAATTAAATTGGGCCTGAAAGTGAAGCACCCACTGTTCGGGGGCTACGAAATTATGGGGTATTTTACTTGTTTCACCACTACCCCATTTAACAAGTTCCCAGAACTTCTGCATACCCCTTTCCTTACTTGCTTGTAAGAGATCACACCATCATTGATCATCAGCCTCTTTCTTAGCTTTATGCTGAGTAGCTTTATAAAAGGTCCTAGCATTCTTTATATCTGATTGAATTTTTGATTTAATAGCTTTGGACAAATTTTTATAGGCTACTCTACATGCCTTGTTGTACCATTTAGCAGACTTGGGGGCGACATATCTCTTACAATTGCATGGTTTAATAAAAAAGGTTTTTAAGTTAGCAAACAGTGAATCATGCACCTGTAGGATATTTTGATTAATAACTTCCTGAGATTCTAGGTTTGCAAGGACGGCTAGTGAATTCTCAACCTCAGGTGTCATCTGCTCCAATATGGTACTGTTGTCGATTAGCATTGACCATTTTAATCTTCTCATGTCTTTTGTGAGAACAACATCCGCCGTAACTTGCTCCAACGGGTGCGCCAGGGTATGTGAAACTTGCAACCGTAAAGATAATAACAGGGGATTGTGGTCACTTTCTGTTCTCTCACAGACTTTCATATCAATGAGTAGATGCCACAGTTGCAGATCAATAAAAAAAAAATCTATTCGGCTCCTTTTTAACCCACTACAGTACGTATAGGAGCCCTTACTGTCAGAATTTGACCTCCCATTCACTGCTCTTAATCCCTTCTCCAAACACAAACTTTTTAATTGGAGGGCAGCCGCAGTCCATTTCTTTATTGGATCAAGGGTCAGAGCAGGTATACTCCCCTGAGAATCTTCTTCACCAAGATAACCATCTTCTGAGTCCAATGGCTCAAATCAACAATTAAAATCACCAGCAATTACTATACTGCATTTACCTCTATTGTCACCCACAAAGGTATCAAGTAGGGAAACAGTTTTCGACGCTTTCCCTCCCACTGTGCCTCTGGCATATACATTTAGCACAATCACTTTTGGTTGATGATCATAGCATAACTGGATGGCTTGTACATCAGGACTATTAATCGATACTTCCTCAACCCTATACCCGGCATTTTGTCTCACCCAGATTGTTAACCCTCCAGATGGTCTACCTTTTCTACCTCCAACAGCCGGTTTTGAAAAGTTCAAATACCCTGGACGGAATAAACTTTCAAGAGACCAAGTCTCCTGAAAGATACATATATCATTGTTTTCTATAAAGTCTGACCAATCAGATGAGACTATCTTTGAGCGTAGCCCTGCTATGTTCCAGGAAACAAAGTCTAATCCTGGTTTCACATAATCTTGCATAATGTTACGGGAAACCTCCTGTACATAAGTTCCCTGGACCTCTGTCAGCATATCCAGATCACAAGTGGTCTGGGGCAGGGTGACATATGACATTTTGTTAGCGGAGGCAGACTGGCCCCCACATTTGTTTTAGCCGCTCCGAGAGGGGAGGAGGTAATCCTACCTAGATTCCCCCACACTGTGCCAAAGGAGCAGGCGCAGAGCTTTGCAGAAGAGTAGGCTCAGGTGCTTGCACTGGTGATGTACCGTACTCAGGTCGGCTGGGATAAACTCTCGCCCAAACATGAGATTCCATTGCGGTCAATGCCACAGCCACAACCCCAATATCCCATGCGGTGAGAGGCGAAAGCTCCCGTTGCAGAAATCCTAGACCAATTGGAATATCAAGGTGTAATTGAAACGTGTGTCACCCATGAATAATCCTCTTTTCACTGTAACCAATCCTGATGGGTCGTACCGCCTCATTTTGCATTATCAGCATTTGAACTCTCATTGTCGGACGTGTGTGGTACAGAATACCCACAGTTCTGCCCTGCTTGATAGTCTCGTGAGAAAAAGGTTTAAGACCACACTTGACATTTCCAATGGCTTTTATAGTCATAACCTGTCCTCTATTAGTAGTCAATGGACAGCCTTTACTTCAAGCAAAAACAGTTCAAAAGATTAGCCATGGGCTATAAAAACCGCCCAGAGCTTCGACCCTGATTCGTACTCGTATGTGGATGATATTTATCTCACAGACAATTATGGCCGCATCTGTGTCGCCTTGACCGCATCACTGTCATGTTTGCGGACTTCGGTTACAAATGTAACTTTGCGAAATCAAACATTGCAGAGTACACAGTGTTGTTTTTGGGCTATGAGCTCAACAACGAAGGACGAGGTTTAGCACCTCACTTCCTGGAGAAATGCGCATGCTTGCGTGCTCCAACAACTCTGAAAAAACTACAACCTTTGCTGGGTTTCTTTACTTTCAGACGTACTTACATTCCTGATTATGCCCAGCGTATCAAGCTGCTATATGCCTTGATACAACCTACTTTTACCAAATCTTGCTGGCTTCCAGAACATTCAGCTATACTGCAATCTTTGCAGTCTGATCTTCTTGAATCTAAATACTTACTGACACGTGACAACCACACAAACCTCGTGATAAGAATTGTGCCAGGCGCAGTGGGTGTCACGTATTTGACATTTAATGAAGGTGACACAGTCCCTATTGCTTACACGTCACACTTGTACACATCGGCTGTTGGTTGTCACACTGTATCCTGCCCTTGAGGCAGTGACGAGAGCCAGTGTACCAAATTCTAAAGCTTTGCATCCACGTTGGCTACAATGGTCCACTTCTTGACGTCTCTGGATGTCACGTTTATCTTTGATTGCTCATTGCAAACTCAGGAGTACTTGCAGTATGAATTTGTTCATCCAGCTCCTCAGTCCATGTGCCCGCTTGAGGATTACCATTGTATCATTTACACTGACGGTTCAGCGCAACCGGCGACATAATCTAAGCATGCTTATTCAGCGGCCTGCGCAATAGTGGTAGGTACCATGGTGAATGGCAAATTCAAGTCCGATGTCGTGCATACGCAGACATTAGGGGACTGTACCGCCCAGTTGGCAGAGTTACGTGCTCTGGTGCTTGCACTAGAGTTTGCTGATCCCCGTGTGACTCTTCTTATTGTAAGTGACTCTTACTACTGTGTTCAGTCTTTCAATGACAATTTATTCTTTTGGACACAGAATGAATATCGTGATTCCAAATGTAGCACAATTGAACATAAAATGCTTTGGGTTCGAGTTGCAGAACCTAAAGAACGTCTGCCTCTCGTGAATGTAATTCATACTCTTGGTAACCAGCGCGTAGGAGTACACGCTGTTGGTAACAGTTTAGCTGACGAAGCAGTGCAAACAGCAGTGGCAACATATTTAGTAGCAGCAGTTACAAGATCCAAAAGTAAGATTGATGATGACATCTTGGCAGCTATTGCTGCAACAGAGAAGGGTGATAATTACCCTAGAGGTTTCCCTTCTAAATACTCTTATCATTTAAGTCCTGATAAAGTTCCCTATGTGAGAATTAACGACGTTGGTGACACATTGATTCCCAACGCGGACCGCAGGCTCTCCTTGATAACAGCCGCTCACGAAGGCATGGTCTCGGCTCATGCAGACGTTTCAGCGGCTGTTACTATCTTGCAGCAAAGTTACTGGTGGTGCGGATTGTATAAACAGACTTGTGATTATGTCCTTACTTGTGACATCTGCCAGCAGATTAAGCCTTCGACTGCTGCGTGTCCACTTCAAACACAGTTGTACATATCTAATAAACCACTTGGGTGTGTTTATTTAGATCACTGCGGTCCTTTCTCCTCTGATACTGCGTACAAGTTCATCTTAGTTGCAGTGGATTCGTGCACACGTTTTCTATGGGTTTGGCCACAAAGAAGTGCTGATGCTCGAACTGTCATCAGGGGTTTGCGTGTCTTTGTGTGAATTTTTGCATGTGGCACCCCCCATTCTGACCAGGGTCCGGCGTTCACCTCTAAGGCGTACAAAGAAGCTATGAGGTCTTTGGGAGTCCAGGTCAAGTTTTCGTCTCCATACCGGCCTGAGGGCAATTCTGTTGTGGAGCGAATGAACCGTGACTTAAAGCAATCCTTGACAGCTATGGTTATAGGTACTGGTAGAAACTGGTTGGCCCATTTGTATATTGTGCAACGTGCACTTAATAATCTCCCAAGAAGGTCTCTGGGTGGGCGGACCCCATACGAAATGCTCTTTGGCATAAAAATGTTTGTCCCGGTCCTTGATGGTCTAGACGTGGCGGCGTCGGCCGCACCCTTTGACGTAGGTGATCATTCTGCTGTGTTACAGAACCTACAAGAGGCTCGAGACAGTCTTGCAAAGGAACACTTGCCCTCCACAACTGATGCTGCACTTCAGATTTCGGTAGTTGGCTGGCTACCTCGAGTCGGTGACCTGGTCCGTGAGAAGGTGGAGAACCAGAAGGAGTTTGGCCCCTCTTATCGTCCACCTGTTCCAGTGCTTGGCGTGTAGGGTACAAGAACAGTCATTTTACCTCCACTTCCTGGTCGCAAGGATAACAGGTACATCTCCATTGACAATGTCAAACTACAACGAGTGGCCGATTCTTCTTAGTATGCCCCCAGCGGTCTCTTGTCCAGCAATGCTGAGAAATTCTGTTTTGGCCCTGGCAATTACGAACAGACCTGACATTACCATCGAGATGATTACAGTTACAAATCCATTGTTGAATCAACATGCTTATGTTTTCCATGATGATACTGACTATACCTATCCCACAGATGTGTCATTGCCTGATGTGCAAACAAGTGCAGTTGACCAGTCAAGTTTTTCATTTGATACTAACTCAACAACTTCGAAAGCCCCATCGACAAATTCTATTTTTGCTGTTTGGTTTAAGAGACTTTTTTAATTCCCCCTTGGACTTACATTTGGTTGGTGCTCCTCTCTATTTTTTTTGTTCATGTCTATTGGATCCGTAGTTGTCTTTTTTTCGTCTAGTGAATGGACATTATCTTACCGAAAGATCTGCAGTTAGATTAATTGATGGAACTTTGTCACCCCACTCATCACACATCATGAAGAGGGACCAGACGTTTGTCAATGTCACTGCCTGGCCTGTGTTAGATGGGATTGTATGGGATGCTGTAAAATTTCAAAATCATGGCCCAACAGAAGTGATTAATGTCCCCAATGTACTTTGTGTTTCTATGGGGGACGTTGTGAAACAAAACATACGCTCTGATTATTGGGATGTCCAAGCCGTTGAGGTTCTTTTTTCTGATTTGAAATATTATGCTGCATTTGATGCTGAAGAATTGTACTTGGACTCAGCAAATTATGCAGAGTTATTTTGTTATCAACACTATGGCAATCATTTCCTGCATAAAGCAAATACATTTAGAAATGTGGTTAATTATACGCAATGGGAACATTGCCCAGCTCCCATTGAAGGTAGTTCGAGCACTCTATTGAAAATGTTTTCATATTTTACAGATTTTAGTCGATCCAATCCTGAGGCCTTTTATTTCAAAATGAATACTCAGACCACTTCCAAAGACAGACTCACACACACTAAATTACTGTATTCAAAGTCTTTTATGGATCACTTAGCTATAGGGGGCTATGAAGTGTGGAAAGATACAATTGATCTTAAATCTGTTTGAGGTTCTAAAAGCTGGCAGGTGCAGGGCACAGAGGCTTTACATCGTGCGTGCCTCGTCCCGAACAACATGTTGTTTTTGAATTCTACTGTTTATCAAACCACTTGCTTTGGATTGGCTACCTCTAAAAAAAATGAATGCCCCAACCATTCCTGATCTGGGTGCTTATCTTAACTGGGACAATCACACAGATATGTCCATTGATGATTTGCAGTCCCTGATTACTAATGCCTCCTTCAACATTTCCAGCTGGGATCCTGAAGGACGGTTAGTATGGCAAAAAAGTTCGGATTCATGTGAACATCGTTTTCTAGGTCTGACTCCCAGGCTATGCACATGTTAGGGTGTCAAAACTGGTTTAAATATTCCACCTTGGCGTCAGTTAAACTTAATTTGTCCCAATTGAATGACAATGTTGATTTGAATGACTTGGTTAGAGGCCCTGTAGGAGGCAGGTCCAAAAGATGAGTATATGCTATTTACAATGAAGTTTGGAAATTATCGCAAATTGAAGCTGCTTCTAGATTGAGGGCTATTGATCAAGCTAATTTAGAAAAAGTGCTTGCTGTCATTGATAATAGCATTAATACTCTTTTTTTCCAGAATTTACACATTAGATAATATTGTTTCATCTGTTGTGGATATTGTGCAGGATGAAATGTCTGTTTTATACCATGGTCAAAATCAATTACGTTCCATAATGCAGTTTGCATTGACTTTACAAACATTGAAATCTGGGAAAGTTCCTTGGGACTACATACATACTTCATTTCTGTTTTTACCTTTTAATCTGACTGAAAAACAACAGTTCTTTTCCATGAAAGAGGCAACATATTCGCTTTTGCACATTGAAAAGTTGGAACCTTTACCATGTTCTGTGGCCGAATCTAACTCAGCTGTATGGCTCATTAATGGGTTAATAACACTACCTTTTCCCTTATTTAAGTTCAGTTCATGTATGAAACACTATGACTTAGGCAGATATGAACCATTGGGTAGCGCTTTTCTCCATGAAGTTCGGTCGCTCCCATTCACATACAGGTGCCTGAGAGAGGGTAAAGAAGTTTATTTAAAAGGCGAAGAGTGCACTTCTACACCTGCTCATTCACTAGTGTGCAAAAATATACAACTGCACGGCGCGTGTAACACACAAGCCCCAAATTTAGCTTGCATTTTAAAGGGGAATCCAGTGCCAGCTATAACACCCACTTTCACGTTACTTGGTAATGGTAGTTATTTGCTTTTAAATAATGAAGCTTTGCTGCGGGATGCTAGCTGGGATTCCGTACATTGTAACTGTCCCCCAACGTGTAGTTTGCTGTAAAATTGTGTTTTTCCCACCCCCGCATGGGAGACTCGACATATCCATCTGGCCTTCCATACCAACCTTGAAAGCAGAGTTCAACAAGATGAGCAGAATAAGGGCTCTATTGTCCCAAAAAGAAGTAGCCCTAACTTCTTATCGTGAAACATTTGTCCTTGACGTAGCTAACACCCGCACCGAGGTGCATGCACTTTTGAATACTCGAATACTCATCTCCCACTTCATCTTGGCGTTCTGATACACACTATATTCAATGCCTTGTCAAAAACTGGCTTGGCGCATTTTTTCAAAGTTGTGGGCTCGGTCCTTGTGACTTCGTTCCAAACAATATCTGGTGTGATACCAGCATTTTTTCATTCAATTTTTTCCTGCATCTTCGGCGGATTACCATTAATTCTCGCGTTGGCTGCTGGTGTGCTGCTGTTGATTTGTTTGCTCTGAAATGACTGCACAATCTGTGTCACAAGACAGCCTGCCTCGGCTGTTCCAGCTTCACAACCGGATGCTTGAATACCATGAAACGCTAGTTCTGGCCACTTTGAGTGTAGCCTATGGATTATCCTTCCGGTTCTCATACTTTACTTGCGTGCAACCTGTGTTCCATTGTCTGGATTGTTCATTTGAATGTGCTCTGGATTTGTGTCTCTCCAATACGGCGGCTCCTGCCCTGGATTATAATCGACTGATGAGTCCCTTAGTGGGATTATGGCCTGCGCGGCTGCGCATGGAGTTCTAGGGAATTGGGATACATGTGCAGCGGCACATGATTTCCTGGCACAAAGTTACCTCAAAGAACACGAAAGTTGTCCTCTGATGGTGTTAGAGGCTCCAGCTATTGAAGAACATGTATGTTCGTTTAGTTTATTAAATTGGATGCCTGAATCCTTTGCTGATGATAACAATGACTTCCTCTCAGAGGCTGTTGCAACATACTGTGCCTGTACGCTGATGGATTAAATTGGCAATTTTCCATCTTCAACGCCGCGCATGGAGTTCTAGGGATTGGGATACATGTGCAGTGGCACATGATTTCCTGGCACAAAGTTACCTCGAAGAACACGCAAGCTGTCCTCTGATGGTGTTAGAGGCTCCAGCTATCGAAGAACATGTATGTTTGTTTAGTTTATTAAATTGGATGGCTGAATCCTTTGCTGATGGGAACAATGACTTCCTCTTGGAGGCTGTTGCAACATACTGTGCCTATACGCTGATGGATTAAATTGGCAATTGTCCATCTTCAACGCGTACTGTACTCAAATATTATTTTACTATTTTTTTCTCTCCAGGGTGGGCAGTATACCGCCCCTTCTTGGCGTTTTTATTTTTTACCTCACAGCTTCAAACGTATCACTTCCAATTATCCAGTTTGGCAAAATATGAACTTGGTTCTGTCTCACTCAAACTTGAACTCTGCGTTCCTAAATTGCTTCCCTTTTTGTTCGTGGTCCGATCAGGGGAGAGTGTAATGAAGACAGGGTTCTGCTTGCACACATTGCTATGTTATCATAAGCGTATTAAAAGTTTAAACGCCATTTTGCCACTTGCCCGCTTTTGCACACGACACTACATGTAACTGTTATTGTAAGTTAAACTGCTTGCTTTTCTTCGCATGAGAACGGTCTGTTTTTCACATCCCTAGATTTACACCGCGACCTTAGTCTGTACACTGTGTGCAGAAGTCTTCAAGGTCAAATAACAATGTATGCTGTTGATTTAAGTTGATCGGCCCAGGCTTTAGACACAACACGCACACAGCTGCAAAATATCTGAAACTCTGGTGCCTTTAATATTGCATTGCATGCATGATTCTGGCACTCGGAGAAAAACCTTTCCAACTACAGAGAGCTTTACTGATCCTTTGATATGATATGATTCACCTCAACTGATCTTGGAGGTATGGGGTTCCCCGTTCAAACCTAGAGACCTTCTATTACTATAAAACCTAGCTCCTAGCCAGGGGATGGTGGTACACAAGGTGCTATACAACCCGTTTCCACATCATTATAACACGATTTCTCCCTTTGTGTTTTATGGAATTGTAACAATGCTGATTGTTTTATCTTTAATCATTTGCCTGCTTATGTTAGCCAAAATACTGCATCTTAGAGCCCGTAGTTAAAAATAAACATTTTAAACTTTTCCGTGTCTCTGATTACTCACGTTGTGGACTGGTATGAGAATAAAAACGAAAGAGTGTTCTTGATTCCCACCATTCCTGAGAGTACCCTAAGTCGCTTGTTCTGGGTTGTCTAATCATTGGTAGCTTTGCTGTAGTACGGAGAACAAATGAGACACTGGTGCTAGTCGGATAGGGGTTCTGGGTACTGAGGTGAGTTTTTTGGTACACCACGGTTCACTGAGGTCCTGGTTTCCTGTGCATAGTTCTGTGCATGAGCAGAATCCTCGCAACAACTGCTAGAGTCTCTGAATCTGTCGCCAGATAGTTTAAAGGCCACCTCTTCCTGTGAATTCCCCTATGTGCCATAATGGATCTGGGCCAATAGGTGGTGCCACAGAACTGTGGTGGCTTAATTCTGCTTCCTGAAGCGAAGGTATGGGACCAGATATAGGATCCACCCTTGTGTGCGGACACCAATTGCTTTTTTATCACATCCTTTGATGCATATTTTTATTGGTTCTTCATCGACTTTCAAAACCACGTTTTCAGTGAAGGTGCTAGGGAACTCTCTCCTGAAGACAACTGTGAGAAGTTGGCCTGGCATATGCTGGTCACTAGTTATAGTGGCCACCTTGTACCAGTCCAATTCGACTCTTATGGTAGATAGGTTTAAGACAACCTTTTAAAGAAAGCTATCCTAGTGGTAGCTGTGGAGAGCAGCCTTCAGGCTAAGTCTCTGAGGAATGTAAAGCAGCTTGTTTTACCTTATAATCTCTTGAATTACCAAATGAAAAGACACCACACAGGTATATATATCAAATATATATGTATTTATTTCTAGATACACTCTACTAATCTCTTTATGAGATTGGAACCCAGATACACATTCAAATGTCAACAGTTCTCAATAAATTAAGCACAAATATGGCTTTAGCCCTAGGGGCGTACCAGACCATATACTAAGAAAATGGTTTAACAAAGTCGACTTGCAAAATGACAAAGCCTAGGGCCTTGGGAATCGCTGGGGCTTCACTACTGCAGTGTTAGCAGGTAAGTAACAAGCCCACGGGAGACGCGTGCAGTGTCTAAACACAGCCGCGGGTTTCCTATAGGTTACAATGGAGCAAGTCGCGGTTTGTATTTTAAAGTTTTAGGGCACTTCGAAGAAGTCAACAAGCAAGCCACTTACAGGGTAAGTATTTCGAGGGCCAACACACACTTGGGCACCGGAGTGCACGAGTTACCTCACCCAGGGAAGCCGGGTGCATAGGTGTCTTTTGGTGTCGGGTCGCGATGCTGTTTTCAATGGAGACCAATGAAGACTTGCTGCTTGAGACGACTGAAGAGGTGTCCGCTGGAATCCGAAGGTGGATTGAAGATGCAGAGGACCTGAAAATTGAGGGGACAGTGTTCAAAGTCACTTGCCAGTGACCGGTGGCCAGCAGGATGGATGACCACTGATGTCGCGTCGTTTCAGGTCGTCGATGGTGATTTGTCTCTTCGCTCACGAGGTCCAGGAGGGATCGACGATGACCAGCAGCTGGATTCGGAGTGTCCCACGGCGTCTGCAGCTGATGACGGTGTCGGCAACCGGATTGGCGCCAACAAGCCTTGGCAACTGCAAGTCTCGTGTGGACTGAAGATAGTCGGTGATGCAGACCAGCAAGGTCTGATGGACTTACCCAGCGAGGGTAAGTGAGGGCAGGCCCAGAGCAACCAGGAGAGCCCTTGAAGTCGGTTAGAAAGTCTTCGGGTGAGTCACTAGCCAACGGGCAAGTAACCGCGAAGACGCCTTTGCAGGAAAAGTTCCACAGGAGCCCACGGTCACTCGGGACGGGGTAGGCCGCTGATTTTCGGAACCAGACCTGCTAGGGACTTGGAGTACAAATGGTCCAAAGCACAAGTTCGTAGAACGTTGTTTAGGGTTTGCACTCGAAATCAGTGCACGGTTCCCTGCTATTGCTGTTCCTCGTCACTCGTGGGGTCCAGATGCCACAGCTTCGCTGGGGACTCAAAATGGCCATCGAGAGGTCAGGAAATCCGCTTCAGGGGACGCAGGGACTTCGGACTCCGGCGGGAGCGGTGAAGTTTGCAACCGTCGATTGAAGTTACAGGTGCCTGCCAAGCAGGGGAGTCACTCCTTGACTCCAAGGGAGATTCTTCAGTCTTCCAGAGATAGTGGAACGTCGAAGGACCAGGATTCTTCTTTGTAGAGCGTCGTCAGGGTAATCTGAATTGCATTGGCAATGCTTGGTATCTTATAGTGAAGATAGGGGAGGGACTAGCTCTATGACCACTCCTCTAGGAGGGTCAGGGTAGTGGGTGGTTACACCCACTTCCCTCTGTCCAGTTTCGCGCTAGAGCAGGGGCAGGTAGCCCCTGAACCGGTTTGAGCTGGCATATGCACAGAGGAGCCTACTGCTCCCCCAGTGCAGGACTTCAAAGCACTCTAAGAGTGCACCCACCCAGCTCCAATACACTAAATCCTGTCTGGGAGGTGGTGACACCTCCCTGTGACAGGATGCCTTTTGTTGGGCTTCCTCCACTGCGAGTTTCGGTCAGCAGCAGGAGGGCAGCCCAGTGTCTGTGCTGGTGGCATCCATTTTGTGATGCCAGGGCTCTAGGAGATTTCTACCGTTTAGTACAGTGGGTACATGTCATCCCCTCTAGAAGGGTGGGATCATACTCCCACACCAGTTACTGGTGTGGGGGTATGATTCCAAGTTGTTTGACACCAAACACGATATGTTTTGATGCAGTCATTCCAAAGTTAGCATTTACCGCGAGGTTATAATGCACTTAAAAGTATATGGTCTAACCGCATCCACAAACAGCAGCAGAGAATAGACTCTGCCAGCTGCAGAGGGGTCCTGCTCATGCAGAAGCACCCCCTCACATAGTAAACCAAGCTCCCTGCCCTCAGGATTGTTAGGGCCTGCAATAGGGGTGGCTGATAGGTTTATATGTGTGTGTATGGTGAGATATAGGAACCTATACCTCAGTGAAGAGTGCTAACACTACCTCACACAGGCTGCAGTAGCAGGCCTGTGGTGTCAGATTGTGAATGCTTCCCAGGGGTGGCAAAATACATGCTGCAGCCCCTGGTAGGCCTGTGAAGTACCAATGCCCTAGGTACCCAAGGTACCATATACTAGGGGCGCATAAGGTACCACAGTATCCAATCACTAGTGCATCTAATTGCACACCAAGTTGTTTAGAGAGATCAGTGAGACTTGGGCCCTGATTAGCAGGGACCAAGCCAGACTATAGCCAGAAACCAGTGTATACATCAGAAAAAAAGTGGGGGCAACATAAGTGCAGATCCTACTCTCCTACAACAACAGGCTTCAGACTGTGCTGAAGGAAGCATGTGTTGGTTACAGACCTATGTGAATTTGGTCTTTGGTGCCTTGGGTTCTATCATGAATGTAGGTCATGAATGTAGGTCCAGCCACAAATGTTTCCTGATGCATCCAAAGGCCATCAGAGAGAGTTGTATATCACAGAGCACAAGAAATGAGGCAGTGGGCTCATTTCCACTCCAGGTTCCTGTGTAAGTCTACATCTTCAGGTAAGTCCAAGACAAAGTCAAAGAACACATCTCGACATAAACACTAGAAGTCCAAACTTGAGTCCAGGGAGAGATCGGTAGTCTGCACCCGATAGGCCTGAATCCATGCGAGTCATCTGAATTCAAAGCCATTCCACAGTTGGAGCCAACGCACCCTGAATTTACCAGGCCATATTCGACACGCAGTAGACGGATGCCTTCAAAAATGCAATGCTGCAGATTTTCCAGATGATTCTGGTCCCTTAGGAGTGCCCTCAGGCCCCATTGGACCGACTAGGGCCTCCACTCGGACTTCTGCAGACTGCAGCCCACCACCGTCACAGACTGACCAAGCTAGACCTCAGTCTGGACCCATTCCGGCCCACATCTTCACCCCTTTGCTGAAAGTTACACCGGTTCTGACCAGTTGCTAGGCGCCATAGGTCTGCTGAAAGTGATCCGGCCTTCTTGACACAACACTCATCACTGGAATGTCCTGTTTTTTCAGGCTTTGAAATTAAATTAAATGCTTTCTTTACTGCCCAACCTGATGGAGAATCAAACCACATTGAGGCACTTGGCAAGAGGGTATTTTGTTTTGAGTCTCTAAACGCTGTTTACTTGTTGGGCAGATGCACTCATGCCCTCTGGGACATGATGAGTGAAATTTTGTCTGCCGTCCCTGAGGAGTTTCAAAATTACTTTGGTTCACAATGGTACGGATACAGGCAAGTACATTTTATTGGCAAGTTCGGACACCAAAGATTATGTAGAAAATGCTATGGGCCCTAGTGCTGTGTTTCTATATCAAGCCTCAATATTTGCCACAGATTTCTTTAGGGACCTGTGGCAACGTTCATGGATATGCCTTTTGATGGCTCCAAGTTATTTGGAGCAAGGCAGATGCAACTATGGTGTGGTTCAAAGGTGCCCACAGTCTGGCCAGCTCCTTGAGCTTGCTCTCCCCAGCTCACCAGTTCCATCAACAATCCCATCAACAATACCAACAGTGCTGGGGTTGTTCCAGTGGACGGGCTTACTGCCAGAGGCAACCATCTCAGCCTGTTCAGCAGTCCATTCACACCTACAAGGTAGGTAGGTAGGTAGGTGGGGTGTGTGTGTGTGTGAGTGTGTGTGTGTGTGTATATATATATATATATATATATATATATATATATATATATACACACATATGTACGAGGCCACCAGCATCCATGCAAGTCCTCATCTTCCTCTTGCCCTACCGCTCCTGCTGAGTTGCTCTAATTCCCTGCTTAAGGGAAAAGTTTGCATCTTTCTAATATCTTCCTTATGGTTCTCCATCTACAAGCCACAATTCCATTTTGAGCCAGTGCAGATATTCTCTTTATAGTAGTGATTCTGGACATGTTGGCATTCAAAGCTTTTCTACCCCTGCAGCGAGTCCACGACATTCAGTATATGATCCTGATGTTGCAACTGTTTTGAGGTTTCTTGGTCTTCTAGCCTCATGCATCCTGCTTGTGACTCGTACCCTTTGGCACAAGTGGACTTTGCAGTGGAACCTCTGGCTTTTTTGACTCGTAACTGGAGGTGTCTCTTGGACTACATTTGTGTCAAACGAAATGGCCCAGGACCTTCGATGGTAGATGAAGGAGTCCAAGCTGACTTGCAGCAATCCATTCTCCCTACCCCTACTAGAGATCACAGCGGTTATAAATGCATCAGCTTTGGGCTAGAGAGGCCACCTGACCAAGGTGGATGTCAGAGGCCACTGGTCCATGCTGAAACAGAGGCACCACATCAATCTTCCAGACTTGCTGAGTCTGATCATCTGTCCCATCTACCTCTTTGGAAGGACCTCTCCCAATAACTTGCAGGATTCTTCACCCGAGCCTACACATAGATGTATGTAGACTTCGCATAATCAACTGAGTGGAATTAAATCTATCTGAGGAAGTGGTGGATGTCATCTTGGCTGCTCCTTGTTTGTCCACGTGGTAGATCTCTTTTGGACATTGAGCATTATAAGGGTTATTTGTCAGCCTTCTCAGTCTTTCTACATATACCTGATCGGCCCAGTCTGTTTAATTCACCAGTTGGGATGTGTTTTTTAAAAGGTCTAACACCTATTTCATACACCTTTTGTTATCTGCATGGTACCTTAATTTGTTTACCTTTTTGATGTGCATGCCCTTTGAGTCTATGTACAACTGTGCTCTGAGCCTGTAAATAAAATGCTACTCATAGGTCTGCAGCACTGCTTGTACCACCCACATAAGTAGTCCTGTAACCATATCTCTGGTCTGCCACGGCACTGCCTGTGTGTGTAGTTTACTGCCACTTCAACTTGGCATGTAAAGCTACTTGCCAAGCCTTAAACCTTTTATTGCATAAAAGTCACCCCTAAGGAAGGCCCTTGGTAACCCAAAGGGCTTGGTGCTATTTAAGTAAAAGGTAGGACCTGCACCTTTATGTTTTACAGGTACTGCTAGTGTAAAGAAGCCAATTTCATTTTTCACTACTGTGAGGCCTAGTCCCTTCATAAACTAAGCATTGGGAATTCCCTTACATCCTTCTAAGTGATAATTCCTGATCCAAGGGGGGTAGGTTTATCATGTTTGTTATGAGTGGAATAGTATGGATAAATGTTCTTTGCTGGTAAGGTTGGATTTAACACTTACTAGTGCAGAAATGCTGCTTTTTGTGAGTCAGCATTTTTCTGCTCTTAACTTTGCTCTCTGTGCCCCAGCCTGTCTCCAATTCACATCTGGACGGGGTGACAGTTCCCATTCGTGCATTCCTCCCAGACAGCCATAAACACAGGAAGTCCAGGCGTCAATGGGTATTCCGATGGCAGACCTGGGCAGATGGGGTCGAAAGGGGGCTTACGCTGGGACATCCTAGAATAATTACCCGACCCCACACAAATGGCTGGTGATTCTTTGTCGATAACCTGGCAGACAAGACTGTTTTGAAAGGGGTACCTGTGCACTTCAGAACCACTCTTTGAATTTCCCCCCACATCAAAGCCACATTTGGGTAGAAGTACTGGGTCTCAGACCCTCCAAAATCAGACACCTCTGGACATACACCAAATCACTGTCTGAAGAACTGCAGTTCTGCTCAAAGGGCTTAACTAAATTTTTTTCCTGGAAGGACTGCTGCTTGCTCACTGCCCTGCTGCCTGCAGCTGTCTGACTGCTAAATAAAATAGCTGAAGTCTGCCTTCCCTCCAAAGTGTTCTCCAGCGTCTTGTTAACTTTCCTCCTGTTTCTGAAGTTTCAGGGACACAAAAGACTTCCTGCAGTTGTGCTGGTGCTGCTGGACTCTGCCTCCTGTGAGTCCTACTCTTGCCTTAGGTGCCACTTCCAAGGTCTGGGCCTCAGAAGTGGGTTCTGCAGCTGAGTTTCTGTTAAGTCCAAGGTGAAGTTGCACGAAGTCCCGCGAAGCCTTAAGCCTTGCCACACAGCCTTTCGGAACCAATGTCGGACGACTCACAGCCTCGCCACGCAGACTGCGCTCCAGGATCCAAGGATCTGTGTTCATTGGCCCAAGTTTGTCCCTGTAGCCCGCCTCTGCTCCATTGTGGTCAGTCTGAACTTTGGATTTGCTCTGGTCCCTCGGAGTAACCTTGTTAGCGCTACCTGCTTGTAAGCGCTTTATTGCATTTCTTTCTGCAACCATCAATATCCTTACTGCTACTTGATGGATTTTGATCATTTTGGACTTGTTTTACTCAGATAAATATTCTAATTTTTTTCTAAACTGTTGGGAAGTCTTTTTGTGGTATATTGACTGTGTTGTTCTATTAGTTTGTACACAAATACTTTACACATTTCCTTCAATGTTAAGCCTGTCTGCTCTGTGCCAAGCTACCAGGTGGTCAGCACTGAATAATTTAAGATTCTGTTGTGACTTACCCTGAGTAGGATTGTGATCGCTACTTGGACAGGTTGTATACCTCTGCCAACTGTAGACCTGATTTCTAACACCGCCTTTCTGGACAAGCTGATGCTTTGGACTTGGGCATCTCTTTTGCCAAATGGGTCACCTTACCCTGAGGCCCAGTCCATCACACTTACCTCACTTCACCGCATAGCTTTAAGGAGGAGGCAAAGCTTCATAGGCCGGACCCCAAGAGATCCTGTAGTTTTTATATATAAATCTGTCTAAGGAGCACTGGGTGGAAGACCAGCTTTTTGTGGCGTTCTCTGGTTTAAAGAAGGTTAGAACAGTCCAGAAAACAAAAACTTGATTTGCCCATATAAAGCCTTCTGATGATGTTCTGGTTCATTCTGCTAGGGCCAAGGTCACCTCTATGACCTTGGCCAGAGTTGTTACAGTTCTGGAAATCTGCCAGTCAGAAATATGGGCCTTCATCCACACCTTCACTAGGCTTTACAGGCTTGACCCTCAGGTCTGCTGGGAAGACCATTTTGCCCGCTCAGTTCTGCAGATTTCCTAGTGTGAGGTCTACTCATCGGACTCCAAATTTTAGGAGACCTGGCTTTGGTATCTATTTAAAAGGTGAGGAATCTTAGGTTAGAAGTATCAGAAAAAAAAGTTACTTTCCTTTGGTAAGCCTCTTTGAAGTAACTTGTTCTGTAAGCATAGGAAATCTGTTTCCAAAACAACACCTCATGCTCCACCTTTTCCATCATGGGATTTGGATCCACTACATATGCCCAAAAGCGTAAAAGTACCAAATTTCCTCCCATTTGCCAATTCTTTTATCCAGATTTCGTTACTCTGTGTCTTACTGCACACAGTCTTCTTTGACTGGCTTTTCTTTGTTCATCTCCATGACTGACTATATTATCACTTTTCATGATATTTTGGCCCAAGGTGTTTTGAATCTGAGCATTTCAGCTGAGTGACAATGGAGCCTCTTCTGCCACTAGTACCAAGCTTAATAAAGTGAGTGGGGTAAAAAATCTTTACTCCTGCCGTAGTTGAAGCAGCTATACTATGCTTACGAAAGAAATATAAATCACCACAATATTACTCTGATCTTAAGAAGGCAGACCCCAGGACAGATTCTGTGATTGTCAGCAACTAAGAGACATGCTTCAGCCCCTGAGTAGTTCGCACTTCGACAGGAAAAGTAAGAGAATGGATGTTGTGGGTAAGATGAGCACTACGGCAGAGACACCTCCCCGAAAACTGTAAGCGGCACTACAGTACCAGGTTGTTATGAATGTGAAGTTTGGAAAGGCTAAAAGAGCTTTTTGTTAAGATTTACTTAAATGTTGCAGAGAGGACCATGAGGTAATGAATGATTTGTTAAGTCTCCTGGAACCGAAACAGGATATCAGCGCAACTATCAATTCAGCAGAATTAGCATCCACAGCTTACGACCATGGAATTATCTTATACTGTTTAATATCGTTATGCCTTACTGCTTTAATACCTGATACCCAGCTAAAAATACTTAGCTTAGCTTTTTGTGACTATTCCTTGTTTGTCATCACGCTGAGTAAGAAATAGCTTTGATGAAAAATTAAGCTAAGGTTTTAAAGGCTGTTCTTGAAGATTAGAATACATTATGAGGTCTCACTCCAGACATAGTGAATGAAGCTATAATCCTCATTAGATGGTTCACTAACCTCATTGGCCCTACCAGCAGGATCAACAAGGTCCGAGATATTCATATTAGTGAATGAGTGGATTAATAAATACATTGGCCCAATCTAAGTCTGCCAACATTTTTTGGTTACTGTCAGCCAGCAGTCCTCAATGACTTCCCCTTCCTCCATTATTCACTGCTGTGAGGTCATTATAAAGCCAGATTTAGAAAGAATGGTAAAAGATCCCAGCCGACAGGGTGCTGACTATTGTGAACAAGCATTGGTAAATGTATTATGATTTGCCTATGTTATTTATATATGAATAAGAGGCATGCATGGAAAAGGCCTTGGCAAGTTCAATATAGACAGTTTAAAACATGTACAATGTAACTACCAAGACTATCTGAAAATGTTTCAAAAACATCAGCGTGTTGGGATTCCAGTTTGATGAATGTGGAATAAAATATTTGGACTGTCCTTAACAGCCTTCCCTAAATCCCAACACACTCATGATACTGTGCTCTCAATAATACAGCCCCTCCTATTCTGCCGCAAAGTTACCCTGAGCTGGTACCAATAAACTCCATGGAACAGTTGTGACACACTGAATGACTGAATTACAGAACATTTATGAAACTGGTGAAAGATATAAAACATACAAAACTTAAACTACAAACAAGCATATTTCTCATGGCTACATCTGCCTGTGGATTCCTTACCTTTTGATTTACCCCATGCGCAGCATTCCACAGATACTTTTCTCCATAGCTCTCCCACGCCGACAAGGACGTCACAATGGAACGGCTCTGCATGCGACTCCACGTGACCTCATCGGAGCCATAAGAAGACTTTGTTGGCGTGCTGACGTCCGTTCTCTTTTTTCCACGCCATCAACGCGCAATGGTTTTTTCCAGGGCTCTCCATTTCTGGGAGTTTCTTTGTTTCAGGTATAAGTGTAATTGGAGCAGTGATCATGGCTGCCCAGAAGAGGTCCAGCCTTGCAGTGACTGTGGGGTTATATGTCGATTACTGACCCCCATGAGGATTGTTTATGATGCCTCTTGTCGAGACCATGACGTTGAGGGGTGTTTGTCATGCAGGCACATGAACCCGAAGGTATTGAGGAGATCAAGCTTTTTATGGCTAAGGTGAAAAAGTAGTAAACGGGCTGAAAGAGGTCGAGATCCAAATCCAGGTCACCGACTCCGCATACCTCGAAGTTGTCGAGGAAGCATAAAAAGAAGTGGCGCCATGGATCTAGGCATCGAAATTGAAGGATGATATACTGAAGTTGGGGTCCCTCCAGTTATCCGACGTCACCGCAAGGATGAATTCTCTCCTTCCCTTTATCCTCAGGTGTCTCCGGCTCCGAGAGTCTCACCGACACCCAGAGAAACGACGCCTTCCCCTCCAGCCACTCCACCCCCGGCTCCAGGGTCTCCGGTGCCGCAACCGCAGCCAATTAGACTGCCTCCTCAAAGGGTCTTGGAACCAGCGGTACCGGATCCAGGATATCCAGCCTTTCCGGCTCCAGATACGGATCCGTCGCATTTCCTAAATACAATGTTTGGTATGTTTGCCAGTGCGGCTAACCCTGCTGGTGCGGCGTTTGGCCCCATGTGACTGCTTACTTACTGTGTTGGTTTGCCTCCCGACTTCTCTCAGGCACCTTTGATGCCATTGGCATCAGGGAGTTGGCCTCTCCCAACGCCGAGGTTCTCAACGCCGGTGCAATTCCTGGAGGGAAGAGTGCCTTGGACGGCTCTTCTCTGGCACTATCTGGCTCCGGTCCGGCGCCGACTCTGCCTCATCCAGCGTCCCTACTATCACTGTATTTCCCTATCTGGATGACTGGCCGCTCAAAACAAAGTTACCAGAGAGGGTGCTGCATCATTTGCAAGTAACAGTGAGTCTGTTGTTTGACTTGGGTTTTTCGATAAACATACCCAAAATCTCCCATATTTATGAGATTGATTAAGGGTCTCACCAATAGGTTTCTTCCCACTGTCTTTATCATGCCTCAGTGGGATTTGAATATCTTCTCCCTTTAAACCCTTGCATAGTTGTCCCTTGAGATTCTTGGCGTTTAAGAAAATATTTCTGATTGCAATCACTTCTGCTAGGAGAGTGAGTGCGCTGCAGGCTCTTAGCTCCAAGTCCCCTTTCTCCTAATTTCATGCGGATAAGATGGTTTTAAGGACCAGAGCTGCTTTCCTACCTAAGGTAAAAGACACACAATTGATGGACAGAATGCAGAACAAATCAAAATATTCACCCCCCAGTCAAGAGATCTGGGTTAAATCCATCATTCTTGTTCTCACCATGCCACCCCAGTTTAGACCTGGCCATATGCAAATGAGTCTTGACCCTGTGCCTCATGGGAACAGTCCAGCCCGAACTGCCAAGCCAGGTCCTTCCCAGACTGGAAACAAGCATCCTAGGACAGGTTTCGAGGTTTCACCCCTCTTCAGCCAGGATAGCTTGATTCCAGTGGCACAGTGAGGCCAGGACCCACGTCTGGGCATATCTGGCGCACTTAGGGCGAGAAAGCAAACAACACACAAATGATGGACAGAATGCAGAACAAATCAAAATATTCACCCCCTGTCAAGAGATCTGGTTTAAAACCATCATTCTTTTGCTCACCATGCCACCCCAGTTTAGACCTGGCCATATGCAAATCAGTCTTGACCCTGTGCCTCATGGGAACAGTCCAGCCCGAACTGCTAAGCCAGGTCCTCCCTGGACCGGAAACAAGCATTCTTGGACCGGTTTCGGGGTTTCAACCCTCTATAGCTAGGATAGCTTGATTCCAGTGGCACAGTGAGCCCAGGACCCACGTCTGGGCATACCTGGCGCACATAGGGCGAGAAAGCAAAAGACACACAATTGATGGACAGCTGAAAGGCCGAAACCGGTCCTAGGATGCTTGTTTTCAGTCCAGGGAGGACCTGGCCTGGCAGTCCGGTTGGGCTTTTCCCATTGGGCGCAGGGTCAAAACTGATTTGCATATGGCTGGGTCCAAGCTGGAATGGCATGGTGAGCAAAAAAATGATGGATTTAGGCCCAGATCTCTGTACTGGGGTGAACGCATGACATTGTTCTACACTCTGTCCATCAATTTTTCTTTTTGCATTTCCTACCTAAGGTGGTCACTCCCTTCCACCAAGGGCAATCTATCTCTTTAACCACATTCTATCCTCCACCTCACCCTTCTAATGAGTATGAGAGACTTCACCGCCTGGACCCTAAGAGGGCAGTCAGCTTCTACCTGGACAGGACTAAGGACTTCAGGTTGGACGACCAACTCTTCATCAGATATGGGGCTGAAGATGAAGGGCAAGGCTGTCCACAAAAGAACGCTGTCCAGGTGGATCAGCCTCTGTATCAAGTTCTGCTGCGCCTTGGCCAAAAATGAGCCTCCTGAAGGTTTTCAAGCTCATTCCACCGGAGCTAAGTATTCTTCTTCAGCTTAACTAGAGGTGTCCCTGCTGTGTTATATTTCATATCGGTACCCTGACATCGTACTCTTTCCCTACATCATCTCCCCTTCATTTCATATGAACGAGCCTTATAAGGACATAACTGACCATAAGGACAGAATGCCTTATAGGGACTGAACGCCTTATAAGGACTGAACGCCTTATAAGGACTGAGGCCTTTTAGGGACTAAACCTTTTACCTAGTTTCATGATGAGGGTGGGTTTTGTCCTATCGGTATTGCTAAGACGCCATCCTAAGCACATATGAATAATTTATGAGAACACTCTCCAGGGGGCATACTTCACCTCTCCTATCTACGCACAAAGGTTTAATCCCCAACGTCATCCTCATACTGAACAATGGCTAACACACATACATAGACTGTATAAATACAGCACCTCTTGCTATCAGTAGGCAGGAGGGAACCGAGACTTCAAGGCCGACACACTGACCAGAGACGCTGCAGCTCCGGCATGCCATCGCTCCAGCTGACAGTGGTCTGACTATCCCTTGTGGGGTGTCCAGCTCAAGTCCAGGACGAAGTCCCACACTCTCACTATTCAGGTATTGGGGTTCGACTCAATCCTAGGAGGATTCTTGGCTCTTAGGCTCTGTAGCACCTACTCACATGCTAGGTACACTTGGGTACATCTAGTTAGGCATCTTAGGAGTACGCACTTCATTTTATAAATGCATTTCATATTCATGTATTGTTTGTGACTATTGCAAAATGGAAGAACAATACTATTCCTTTTAATTCACTGTACTGCTGGTTCTATATCTCTGCTACTGTGTTACAATTGTAACAGCACACTTATTTTACATGAGAAGAACTACGGTACAATAGATTCTTATTGTAAAACGCTCAACTGTTTCTTCTCTGTACCTCTCTGAGAGCAAAACAAGCAAGCACGGGTGACTGGGTGAAAAGTAGTATATATTGTTTCCACGAGTCTGAGGTTCTTGTTTTCTGAGCTTGCCAAAAACGAATCTCTGATAACAGGAGATTCTAGTGGCACTACGATCGAGCTAGCTAATGCAAACCATAGGCTAACATATGCGGCGGGGGTGCACGGAGTCAGTCTGCCACCAGACCCACAGTACATGTTATCCGTAAACAGCGTAGGTCCTGCACGACAGGGTACTATTGGGACTACACTACATGGCGCCAACATGGAATATTAACGGCACACTTACCCAACAGTAGAATCTGAGTAGCCCAGTCGTCCTTATTCTCAGAGACCCTACTTACAAAACCCAGAGACGTCTGGAGTAAGTGGGGAAAAAACTCCACCACAGCTGAGTAGGCGAGATATCCTATGTATTGGCTGTTGGTTATTCAAGTTTGAAGGAAATATTCCTAAAATTGTGCATAAAACCTTTACGTAAATTCCTTAAAAACAGTCATTCTGTGTTCTAAACACAATGGTTGAACTAGGGGGAGATTTAGAACATCTAGCCCCGGGACTGAATCAGTCTGGTGAGGAAGATGCGAATGCAATACAAATTGCAGCTAAAGCGAGACAAACTTTAACAGTTAAATTTGTCAAACATGGGTTATCACCCATAGGCGGTGTAGTAATATCCGTGATCGAGGCACACGAAGATTTCAAAACAAGTATTCTATCCATGGGTTATATTCCCAGCAGCTGATGCTGTAACAAAAACCTTTCATTATTACATCCATGATGACATTCAAGCGGTCTACACTCCTTTTGAGGAGACTGAGATTCCGCTTACTTTCCAGGAACATATTTTCTGATTTAATGGCGCCCTACCCCACATAAAAACAAGAGCAAGGCTTCGTCCTTTAGCGATGCTGGGAGCAACATGGCCGATATTAGCGACCTATGCACCACATCCAGACATTGACACAATGCCACAGGATGAACTACTTGTTGATAAAACTCTACAGAAACATGACACACTTTGTCTTGAGGACACTTACGGTACAACCTACAGTAAATACACCTACGGCAGCTCCTACACCGAGCACAGGTACTAAAATTACTCCACAAACATTACACGCGGTAATGGGCAAAGTTCCCACAAAACGTGAACAAATTCCTTTCTCGGTAGCTCAAAAAATAACCCAGTTAGAAGCAGTATTCCGAAATACCACACCATTTGAAAAACACAGAATGTTAACAATCTGTTTGCCCATGGGGATTACACCACAGTTAGAGGATTGCACCTCTTGGGGTACAGTCTTTGCTGCCATATATACCAGAACACATGGTATTCCTTCATTAGCAGTAGTACCAGATATATTAAGACAAATACAAAACGACTACGGAAGCAGAACCTGTCCTGAACTTAGGGATTAAGTTATTAAATAACTACGACCAGGTATCAGCCATAATACTAGCTAACATTAAAGGGAAAGCCGCATCAGTGGCAATCCGCCAACGCCTAAGGGAGTTATCTCCATTAGAACAGGAGAATGAACTACCCAAACCCAAAATAATTTAAACTTCGTATGCAGAATTAGGCAGAGATAGCTTGGGGGGGAAAGTTTTAAAACCTCAACTACCGGGCAGTCCTGAAAAGGACACTTTTAAACAGACACCTACTTCCTCTAAAAAGTGGGATAAAAAAGAAAACTCTAAAGACAAGAGATCTCAGTCCAGAGGTAGGTCTCCTCAGCAGGAGCACTCTGAAAAGAGGTACAACCTTAGGAATAGAGACAATATTAGGAAACCTGACAGGTATCAGGATACTGATACACGTTCCTCTCGTTCCTTTCAGGTCTAAAAGAAAGGCTCCGAAGGAGAAGGAGGGTCAGAACACAGAGTGGAGCACACACAGTCCAGCGCGCTCAAGACACTACTTCTAAAAAAGAAGATAAGCAAAATCCAAAACCTCAATTTAAGAAAAAGAAAGTCGCTGGTCGGAAAATCAGACATGCACAGAATTCTGAGGACACATCTTCTGAACGGGGAATGGGTTCTGACGATGCTAGACAGTGCGGCAGAAGTAACAATAGCTCGCCTGAACCTGAAGGAATTTCTGGTGATAGTGGAGTTGAATGATTACATCACGGTGGAAACACCAGACACCAGGGTTATATGAAATAACACTCCGGCTGGAGGGGGACAAGCCCAGGAAAGTAAAAGCTCTTTTTTGGAAGAACTTATCATCTGTTTATGACATCCTGTTAGCAGAACAAGCGTGGCCGCCTGCATTCGTAATTGAGTGCCCTAGGGGAGAAAATATAATTTTTCCTTTGTTTTCCAACTACGTTCCCGTTCACCTAAAACACGCATATGCACAGGAGCCGGCAGTAGTACAAGCTCCAGCATTGTACAAAAATCACGCAGGGTGGGATGAAAACTCAATCTACCACGTGATCCCGTTAAAAGTTTCACCTAATGCTCCGAGGCAATACCCAATAAAGCAATAAGCTGAAAAACAAGTCAGGGAGATCTTAGATCAACTTGAATACCAAGGGGTCATTGAAAAATGTACCACACCAATGAACAATCCTTTGTTTCCCGTTTCTAAACCAGACCATACATATCGTCTAGTATTAGATTATAGACATTTAAACTCATGCACAAAGACATTTGCTGTCCAAAATGCACACAGTGCCGCATTAATGAATAACATTGTGCGCAAAAAATACAAAACCACACTTGATATCTCAAATGGATTTTTCTGTCAAAATATAGCGCCTGAAAGCAGGTATCTGACGGCATTCAGTGCGTTAGGGTCACACCGACAATTTTGTCGACTCGACCAAGGGTACAAAAATAACCCCGGGGTATTTTCAGCAAGAGTAACGGAGTTAGTTCAAAATTTTGATGAAGAAGCGTTGTCCTATGTGGATTATATTTATCTGTCTGACGATGACTGAGAGAGGCACTTGACCAGGGTAAGCACCATTATTATGGGATTTGCTGCAGAAGGCTACAAGTTCAACTTTAAAAAGTCAAAAATAGACCACCTCAATGTCCTATTTTTGGGATATGAGTTGTCAACTGAAGGCTAAAGTCTGGCAGCTAACTGTTTGGAAAAGTGCGCGCTGCTCCAGCCTCCAAAATCATTGACAAATTTACAATCAATACTAGGTTTCCTAGATTTCAGCAGAACATATATTTTAGATTACGCACAGAGGGTAAAACCTTTCTATGAATTAATCAATCCTGACTTTTCAGCCAAAGAGTGGACACAAGAACATTGTTGTGTCTCCAGTACCAGCTTTAGAAGCTGTTACAAAGGCCAGCATCCCAAATGCGAAAGCGTTACATCCTAGGTGGATACAATGGGCTAATTCTGTTACTGCAACAGACGTTGAATACAGATTTGATCCCAGTTTAAAAACTCAGGCATTCCTGCAATATGAAAAAGAATATCGTCTACCTAATGAAATCTTGCCTCTTGACCAGTATGAATATATTATATAAACTGATGGATGTGCGCAACCGGCCATAGGAAGTAAGCAACAATATTTTTCAGCATATGCTATCGTTAAAGGTCGCGTGTGTGATGGCAAGTTCCATCCTTGTTGCACAAAAACGCAATCTCTAGGAGACTGAACGGCTCAGTTGGCAGAATTAAAAGCACTAATACTTGCACTTGTAAATACGGATCACGAATTCCCACACTAATCGTGTGTGATTCTTTTTACTGTGTACAGACGTACAATGAGTACTTACAACATTGGGAACAAAACGGGTTTAAGGACGCAAAAGGTGGCACAATTAAGCACAAAATCATATGGGAACAGGTAGCGGAATTGAAATCCGAGCTACCAAGGACTCACGTGATCCATACGCTGAGTCATCAACGTGATGGCGTTCACGTTGAAGGGGATTCATTGGCTGATGAAGCCGCAAAGGGGCCTGTACGCACAGCTTCCGTATCTGCGCTGACTCGTTCGAAAACGAGAATAGACGGAGATATAATGGTAGCTGTCATCGCATCACGCAAAGGCAGCACAGCAGTACCTAAAAAATTTCCACTCAAATACTACTACAAATTAGATGCACAAAACATTCCATTTGCTCAGATTCCTGGAGTGGGGTATAGAGTAATACCAAATATGGATCGTAGGTAAGGTTTAATACTAGCTGCCCTGGGTTTGGGCTCTGCGCACACAGGCGTTACGGCGACTATTTCTTTACTGAAACAGCGCTACTGGTGGCCAGGGTTATCCAAGCAAACTAAAGACTATATCTTGAAATGCGACATCTGCCAGCAAATAAAAGGCTCCACCATTACACGCCCAGCACAGACGCCATTACTAAATTCAGACAAACTCGTATGTGTGTACATGGATCACTGAGGCCCCTTACAAACAGACGGGGCTTACAGGTATATCAAGGTGGCAGTGGATTCATGCTCAAGATTCCTATGGGTTTGGCCTCAGCATTCTGCTGACGCTCGAACTGTTATAAAAGATTTGTGAGTCTTTATCGGTACATACGCACTTAGCACATTACACCCTGACCGTGGCCCTGCGTTTAGCTCACAGGCTTACAAAGAGGTCATGGAAGGAATGGGCGTAGCATTGCGGTTCTCATCTCCGTATCATCCTGAGGGAAATTCTGTTGTGTAGAGAAAAAAACGAGACTTAAAGCAATCTTTAACAGCTAGGCTATTAGGCAAGGGCGGTAGTTGAGTCACACACCTGTATGGAGTACAGCGGGCATTAAATAACCACCCAAGAAGCTCTCTAGGGGGTGTTACTCCATATGAAGTCCTCTTTGGGACACAAATGTGGGTACCTGATCTTGATTGTGAAGGCGCAGTGGCGGATGAAAAACCATTTGATATCCATGATCGTTTGGCTGTTGTACAGGATCTAAAAGAATCCAGGACAAAACAAAGCAATGTCAATCTAAAGCAGACCGCCACTGAAGAAGTCAAGGTAGTCATGGCAAGACCAGTCTGGATCCCAAAAGTCGGGGATCTGGTCAGAGAGAAAATTGTGGTCAAAGAGGAATTTGGACCCTCTTACAGATAACCTGTACCAGTCCTTGCAGTACACGGAACAAGAACTGTGCTGCTCCCGCCTCTTGCCGGAAAAAAGGAGAAAAGATTTGTCTCAATCAACTTAATCAAACCACACTATGTGGCCGATACTAAACAGTAGGCCTAGTCGGCTGCGATGTAGCAGACGTCCTCCTCTAGCTACAATCCAAAAAGTTCAAACAGAAAGACTCATCACGTTTGAAGAGCCACCTGTAAGGAATGAAGGATTAAGCAACGATGCTATGGAACTTGTTCCACTTGAACCACACATTAAATTCTAAATGAAAGTCAGAATAATTCACAAGCTGCAATTAGACCTAATACAGATGTCTACATCAACATGCCTCATCGAGAGGAAAAGGACATTTCAACTAATCCCGATGCAATTCCATCAATTGAGCGAACTGCTTCTGGCTGCTTCATTAACTTTGATATGTTTTCTCCGGATCCAAGCGAGCCGGAAACGATGCCAGCCAAAACACCATTCAAGCAAGAATTAAAGAACTTTCTTCAAAAGACATACCTGGTATCACCTTGGATTGAACTCTGGGTAATTTCTGGGATAATGTTTTTTCTTTTATGGCTAGGTTTAGTATTGACTTTTAGTATGTTTATTAATGGACATTATCTCCAACAAGATTCCACAGCCCGAAAGGTCAACATCCTCCTAAAGCCACACACATCGTCACTTCGTGAACGAAGAGACGTCTCATCAGTGAACATCACAGCTGTTCCTATACCAGATGGTATAGTATGGGACAAGGTTGCTTTCAACATATTCGGACCAAACAAACTTTTAAAAATTGATCATGTATTTAAAATCTCATTGTTGGACTTGGCCCTTCTGGCAGGTTCACCCCTGAACTTTTTGCCTTAAGCTCTGACATAGTGGTAGTGATTTTTGGCCTCTGCGCACTTTAGCACTGTGGCCCAGTGTAAAGTGCGTGCGCTCTCTGAGTGCGTGTGGTGAGATGGCCTGCCCTCCCATAGGAATGCATGGGGGATATGTGTGTCCATGGTAATTCCTGGTATGAGATGAGTGCAGGGACGAGTTTAGTATGTGCGAGCTCGTGAGAATAAATGCTGCGCAATGGTGTGCGCAGATTTATGGTGACTAGTGGAGAAGTGCCACTTTTAGAAGTTGCCATTTCTGTGTGCTGTGTGTCTGCCTGCCTGATGTGACTTGCATGTCTGGCTTGTGATTGACAGGAGCTGAGAGGGCTGGGGAATTCCAGGAGCCAGGGTGAGTCTGCCCGGTGGTGAATGGGGAGATCTGCATGTAGATGGGAGGGAGGAGTTGCACCAGGGACCTGAATAGGACTGTGCCTTCCCTCCACAATGCTGGCTCCGCCCCCTGTGCTGCGTCTGAGCACCTAACCCCCACCTGACAAAGGAGAGAGGAGCTGAGCACAACAAAGTGCTCCAAAGCTCCCCCAAACCAGTTGCATCTGGTTTTCTCCCAGCCCTGTGCTGTGTGACAAAGGAAAGCTGTGTATAAAAGAAGGGGCTGTGACCCCATGAAAATGTGCTCTGCTGTGCTGGTCCTGACGCTGGGGGCTGCTGCTGTTGGGCTCCAGGAGGAACCGCCACAAGGGACTGCCTCCCTGCTGGAGGGCCCTGTGTGCTGACCTACCTGAGCCCAGCCTTGTTCCCCCCCTGAACCTTGCCTTTTATTTGGAAGGGCACTTAACCCTCCCTTTGCTGGGAAAAGCGCTCCATTTCTTGCCTTGGACTTTTCTCATCCCAGTAGCGCGTGGGATCCGCAGAGCTGAACTGCCGCATCTACAGAGGGAATCCCGACATAGGGATTCCCCCGCCATTGCTACTCATCAAGCAGGTGCCCACCCTGCATCTATGCGCTGGACAACTACAGCGGGAGCCCACCCCGCTTAATGGCTGCCCTTAGTGAATAAATCCTATGGGCGGGTGCGGCGGGTGCCCACCCCGCAAGTGTCTTCACTCACCCTGCAAGTGTCTTCACTCAAAACGGGAGCCTACCCCGTACTGCTGCCAGAAGGAACCACTGAAACCCTAAGGGCCGCCGCGCTGCCCGCGGCGACCCGGAAGCGAGCTCTGCAGCCTTGGTCGCGGGCGGGTCTGGAGAGCGGCCTGGAAGAAGAAGCGCCGGTCGGAACACAGGCGGAGGCGTGCCTGTGTTCCAGGAAGCGCCGCGTTCAGAGACCAAGGCGGGAGCCCACCCCGCACTGGGACGTGCTGTAGAGAAGGTCTGGAGCTCGGCAGGCTCTGCATCCGAGTCCCGGGTGGGGGCCCGGGTGAAGAGAGACCCGCGTCGTGTTGGCCGGAAGGAAGCAGGTCGTCCCACCAGCAGCGCTGAAGACGCCTGGAGAGAGGAGACCGCGAGGGAGTCCCAGGTGAGTGGGACGTTGACAACCCCCCCCCCCCCAATGGCCGGTCCCTGTTCTTCTTGAGCGGTCCCGCAGGGTAGCGGACCGTCCAACGTTGGGAGAAATTTTTTTTCTTTACTTAAGAGTCCCCCGAGTGGGGCTCACAGGCACAGTTGTGCCCGTTCTCCCTGTTCCTCGTGAGCGGTCCCGCAGGGCAGCGGACTGCTCCAACGTTGGGTGCATTTGTTCCAGGAGTCCCCTCGCTAATTTCTGCTGTGGGCAAATGATTTCTAAAGCCCCAGTGGGACTCAAGGTGCACGTGTAGTGCCAGTGCTTGTTTTGCTGGCCATCTTCCCCAGCTGCCCTGCGAGAACGCAGGCAGCTGCAACATTTGGGGATCCATTCCGTTTCAGAGTCCCAGAGAGGGGCTCAGAGGGCACGCTGGTGCCCATGATCATTTCTACAGCTGCCCAGCAATTATTGGGCAGCTGCCATGTTTAGGTTTGAGTGTTTGGCCCACCTTTGGAGTTTGCTGCACTAGCAGCCCAGCCTGAACATTCTGGACATCAGGCATTTGAGCCCCCTGTGAGAGGCCAGTTGGGGTACACTATGTTCATGCCCAAATAGATTAAATGAATAATGCGTTTCATGCCTATGATTTATTGCTTATGAAGCTGGCGTACCATGCCTTTATGCCTAATGTGATTATTATTGCATAGTGTGTTCCTAACATTTACCAGTAATTACTGGTTGCGCTCTACATTTATTATTTGTGCTACATTTACAATTGGTGATTTGCGATTGTTCTGACAGTGGCCCAACTGGGCCTTTCAGGTGTATATAATCCCCTGTAGATACTGCCCAGTGCCAGTTGGCACCGTGTACATTGTGTGATTATGATCTAATGTGTTTATTATAATACAAAGGCTATTTTTATATATAACCTTGTGTGGAGTTCCTTTTATGGTGTGCCTGGGATGTTGTTGCTGTGTGCGTGCGCAAACGCTTTACACATTGCCTCCGGGATAAGCCTGACTGCTCGTGCCAAGCTACTAAGGGGGTGAGCAGGGGTTATCTTTGGTGTGTAACTCCCTCGCCCTGACTAGAGTGGTGGTCTCTGCCTGGCTTTGGCGCAAGCCTTAGCCAACGAGAGATCCCATTTCTAACATTGGTGATCAGCGGTGGGATTAGGACTTGCATTTGCGCAGTGCCACAGCTACAACTGGCTGCACTACAAAACTCTGCATTTAGATAATCACATGTTGAGGATTATTGTTTCAGATTTTATTTTTCTCCTGAAAGTGTCATTTTCAAATTGTGTACTCTTGCTTCAGATCTTAAGCCTAGGAGTCTTACATTATACCTGTGGGGGTTTTAGTACATTGCCAAGCATGGAACCCACCTTTAATGCATATAATCTGTTGGAATACAGTATGTTGGAGTTAAGGGGGTTCTGTGATGAGAGAAGCTTAGCAGTGGGTGAGGAAGACACTCAGCTGTCCCTTAGGACAGCCCTGCTACACTGGCAATAGGATAGATGGAGACAGATAGGCAGAGACCAGGCCGCACTCCAAGAGGGTGGTGGGTGTGAGGGTGACCCTGAGGAGTCTGAAGAGGACGAAGAGAAGATCAGGACAGGGACACCAGTAGATAGTGAAGACCCCATAGATAGGGAGTCCCTTGCTGGGTCCAGTGTCAGGGGCAGCGCCCCACCCCTTTCCCTATCCCCAGAGGAGTGGGTAGATAGGAGGGAAGAAAGGGAGCTTCAGCTGGCTTTGCAGAAGCTCGGGTTAGAGCATGCCAAGGAGATAGCGCAGCTGAATGTGGAGGAGAAAAAGTTTGAGACCGAGAGGGTCTTAGCGCAGGAGAGGATGACGGAGGCTGAGAGGGCCTTCGCCAGGGAGAAATTAGCTCAAGAGGGTAGATTATCCCCTGAGTGCAGTTGTGGTTTTCTGGATTCACCAGTAAAGGTGGGATCCAGTGGTGGCAGCAATATTGAGTCTAGTGCAGAAAGTCCCATTCCCCAAAGTATGGTACCTTGTTCCCCAGGAGAGGAGTGTAGGTTGAAGTTCAGGGACAGTAAGAAACCGTCTCACCAGTCTTGGGTGGATCTTGCGGATGTTTGTTTTGATGCACTGATGGCTTGGTTGACGACTAACCCGGAACATGATTTTGATGCACTGCTCTATATGATTATCAAAGAGCAGATGCTCAGTCGTTGTTCTCCAGGGTTGCGCCAACACCTGTTAAGGTATGACTCCTTTTGTCCTTGGAAACTTGCAGAAGAAGCAGACCTCTGGAACAGTGCCAGAGGTTCTGAATGAATGAATGAAAGAAATTATACTTATAAAGCGCAGGGCTACCCTGAGGCCTCCCAGCGCTACAGACGTGAGATAAGGATAGTGGTTAGAGAGCTTAAGGGGAATCCTTGAAAAGGTGGGTTTTCAGGAGTTTCCGAAAAATCGATAGACTTGGTTCCGTCCGAAGATTGTGCGGAAGGGCATTCCAATGTTTAGCAGCATTGAAAGAGAAAGAGTGACCACCCCATCTAGATCTTCGTATTTTGACAGCAACAGCCAGCAAAGAGGAACTAGAACGAAGATTACGCAACGGATGGTAAGGAGTGATGAGAGAATGAGCAATGGCTGGGCCCTTACACCAAAAGGCTTTGTGTGCCAAGCACATAACCTTGAATTGTATACGTGCTCTAACAGGGAGCCAATGAAGGCTCCTCAATGCGGGTTAAGCCGATTGCCTGCGAGGAATCTGAAGAAGCAGGCGCACCGCACAGTTCTGGATCACCTGAAGCTTATGAGAGGTAAAATGAGGGGATCCCAGGTAAAGGGCGTTGCCATAGTCCAGGCGAGAAAGAATCAGGGCTTGGACCATAATCCTCCGTGCGTGGAAGGGAAGAAGGTGACAATTTTTATGCCGAAAGGATGGACCATCTCAGCTAGGGGGCTCATATAGACATTAAACAAGGTGGGGCTCAGGGACGAGCCCTGAGGTACCCCACAGCTTAACGGCAGCTGATTAGACACCACATCCCCTTCAAACACCTGGAAAAAAACGATCAGTAAGAAAAGATCGTAACCAAACTAAGACTGAGCCGGAAGCACCAAGGTGTTTAAGGCGGCACATCAGAATGTCATGATTGACAGTGTCGAAAGCGGCACTGAGATCAAGAAGAATAATTGCCGCCGTGCCGCCCCGATCTACAATCTTCCTCGCCTCCTCGGTTACAGCTAAAAGGGTAGTCTCCGTCCCCAACTGAGGGCGAAAGCCAGTTTGAGAGCAGTGAAGGAGATGATTGGACTCCAAATACTCTACTAACATGGTGTTCGCATGTTTCTCAAGTAATTTGCTCAACCAAGGGAGGAGCGATATAGGACGATAATTAGTCAGGTTGGACTGGTCAAGAGAAGGTTTTTTTAGGAGCGCCTTCACCCGGGCGCATTTCCAAATAGGAGGGACCACACCGGAAGAAATAGATACATTTAATATATCAAGAATGACGGGACGAATAGTATTAATGACCAGGGCAAGTGACTGAGGACGAGCAGGATCAATTGGAGAGCCTGAAGTTACCTTAGACATGATCAGGTCAAGTGAGGTGGAATCTAGGAGAGGAAATTGCTCTAATGAAAACTGAGGTTCCTCAACCGATTCTGTCATTTGACAGGCATTTGAGTCATTATGGGAAACTGGAAAAGATAGGTAAATATTCAGGATTTTACGATGGAAAAGTTCCGCAAGATCGTTACAGCGGGTTTGAGCCCCCTCTAGAATTTGGGCTTTTTGAGGTAAGGTTACTAAGGTTTTAGCAATTTGAAAGATCTCCTTAGGAGAGTTTGAGGCTGAGGTGATTTTCTCTTCATAAAAAAGGGCTTGGGCGATTTTAATTTCAGTCTTGTACACTCTAATTAATTTCCTATAATCTAGTTTCCTGGATTCAGAATAGTTTTGCCTCCATCTTCTCTCTGATCTTCTACATATTTGTTTTAATTCTCTTAATTTAGCGGAGAACCAGGGCGCCTCCCTTGGTTTGCATTTCCTATAGACGTGTCTGTTGGGAATGACTGAATCCAGTGTACTTGTGATCCAGTGATTAAAATTATCAATGGCCAGATCCAGGCCATCAGTACTAGCTGGTCTAGAAGGTCTAGAAGCTTCAAGAGCAGCAGTCCAAAGACTAGGTGAAAGCTTCGACCAATTTCGTGACAGCATTGGTATTTTATTAGGGGGAGAGGTGGGGCCACATCCTTCCCAAACTAAGGGAATCAGAAAATGGTCTGTCCATGGAAGTGGAATAGGAGTCCCAACCACCAATTGTTGTAAATTGCTAAAAACCGGGTCAAGAAGATGACCTTTAATATGGGTGGGTATGAATCCTTTTTGAATAAGTTGAAATGCTGAAAGATTCGTTGAGAGCTCTTTGGCCCAATGATAGAAGGGATCATTTAAATAATTATTAAGGTCTCCCAAGTACAGTAAAGTTAGAAGGAACTAAGGCTAAGTTAGAAATGGAAATGGAGAGGCTAGTAAAAAACTGTCCTATGGCCTCAGGGGGTCGATAGATCAAAAGGCCAGAAAAGGTATTTATCGGAGAAAAATCTATGGCAAAGGCCAAGCTCTCACAATCCACAAGGGTAGTGGTGGTAATACGACAATTAAAACGCTCCTTAAAAATGATAGCTAAACACCCACCTCTACTGATTTTACGATCAGCTCTATGAATTGTGTAACCTGGTGGGAGAGTTTGAACAAGAACCGGGTCAGCTTCCCTATGGAGCCAGGTCTCCGTTAGAAAGAGAGCGTCTGGTTGTAACTGATCCAGTAACAGTATAAGCTCAGTTGAATGTTTTATAAGTGACCTGCAGTTCAGAAGAAACAATCTGATGGAAGGAGGGGGAATAACAGAACCCCTTGTACTGGTATGTACTTGAAAAGTAAAATCACAATGCATACAGTGCGGGAGACCATTAGCCATATTCATTGCGTGTAGGCAATTTACACTTGGCTGTCCTCGCATCCCATACAGGGATTGTGGGCTGTAACTTAGAATACTTCTCAAGCAACTGCCAGGAGGGGTGGACCCTGGTCCCGGTCGTGCGTGGACGGGCGCAGACGGGCTTGCCTTCGGTGCGCCCTGGCGCGCCCGCTGCACGCGTCCGCTGCGCGTTGGACTGGACATCCGGTTTTATGTCCTAGAGGGAAGCGTGGGCTAGAACGCTAACCTCCCTACCGGAAGTCACCTGATCTCCTTCCACACAATTGGGACTTCACCCACGGTGGACCGGGGAGAGCGACAGGGATATAATGGCAGCCGGTACAAGTATATGTAAGTAAAATTACATTACAATATAATTACAGATTAAAAACATGTAGCAGCATAGAAGTAGACTAAAAACGGGGGTTCAGAGGTGACAGATCAAGTTCGGATATGTACTGAAATCTGATAGCTAGTTTTAAAATTAGCAACTACGAGTTTCCTCCAACAAAGCTCTCTACCCGCCAAACGCGCGTCCGCTGCGCGTTGGACTGGACATCCGGTTTTATGTCCTAGATGTAAGCGTGGGCTAGAACGCTAACCTCCCTACCGGAAGTCGCCTGATCTCCCTCCACACAGTCGGGACTTCACCCGCGGTGGACCGGGGAGAGCGACCGGGATATAATGGCAGCCAGTACAAGTATATGTAAGTAAAATCACATTACAATATAATCACAGATTAAAAACATGTAGAAGCATAGAAGTAGACTAAAACGGGGGAAGAGGCATTGGGGAGTGATCCCAAAAGTAGTGGCTCAGGTATCTTCCCGTCCTGTAGTGGGGAAGAGGTTCAGAGTAGCCCAGCTAGGTCCAAGAGTAGTGAGAGGGGTGTAGGGGCTCACGTCTTGTCTCAGTGGAGTAGGAGTGAGTGTGGAACTGAGTGTCCCCAGGTATCAGAAACCCAGTCTCAGAACCTGGAAGGTTTCTTCAGGGAACACCAGGTTAGTCCATTTGAGGAGGATCACCTAGTGTCTGGAGAACCTGGAGCGTCGGAAAATAGGGCTCCAGTGGTTCTGGTGTCTGGTGGTGCCGCTCCAGTTAGGAGGGTACCGAAGTCCAGAGAGAGGGGTGATATGGGGCTGTGTTCCCCAGTGGAAGAGCCAGTGGGTCAGGGACCAGCCGGGAGGGCTGAGTCTCCTAGAAGTGACCAGGGTGACACCACTTCTGTCCAGGGGGATCTTTGCGCACTGTCAGATGGTCAGGGGTCGGGAGATCTGCGCCAGGCAGGCTGTCACACAACACATGAGTCATGTGTTACCCTCATGGGGTTGAGGCTGTGTGCGCCCCCAGAAGTCCTGGTGTGCCAGGCAAGTACTCCGCCAAAGGGTTTAGACCCAAGGTTGGGAGGCCAGGTTCAGGATCTGCCTGACCTGGAGGGAAGGACAACTGTAAGCAGTGTCCTGACCGATGTAGCTGCAAGGGGCACCACTCCAGTTGGGAGGGTGCCGGACTCTGGAAGGGGGTGCAGAGGGAGGGAGTCCTCACCTCTGACCCAGGTGCAACCTGAGAATTTAAACCCTAGGTTGGGAGACCAGTTCTTGGAAAGAGGTCCTGAACTGGTGAAAGAGTTGTGTTATAAGGGTGCCTCTCAGAAGAAGAGAGGGCGGAACCCTAGAAGAAGAGGTAGGGGGAGGAGAGCCTCGCCTGTGACTTTTGGTCAGCTTGAGGGTGCAGACCCTAGGCTGGAGGGTCAGTGGCAGTTTAGAACTGCCCTGATGAGGGGTTGAGTGGAGAATGGTTACTATGTGCCTTGGCTTACTACCCCCCACTCTATGGATGGGCAAGGACCAGTGGCATCTGGATGGCCTGGGGCCTGGTCCTGGCCGCAGACAGCTAGGGAGTACCAGTGGGGTAGCCCAGTTGGTCCAGAGAGCTTTCACAGAGGGAACCACGTAGGTTCAGAGTGGCGTAGAACCGGAGGGTGCCCCTGCCGTTGCAGGCCCACGTCCGTATTCTATCGCCCAAAGCAGGGAAGCCCATCATGGTGGTGATTGGTCTACCCTGAGTTTTGGCTGGAAGGGGGTTGTGTTGGACTTGGCCCTTCTGGCAGGTTCACCCCTGAATTTTTTGCCTTAAGCTCTGACATAGTGGTAGTGATTTTTGGCCTCTGCGCACTTTAGCACTGTGGCCCAGTGTAAAGTGCGTGCGCTCTCTGAGTGCGTGTGGTGAGATTGGCCTGCCCTCCCATAGGAATGCATGGGGGATATGTGTGTCCATGGTAATTCCTGGTATGAGATGAGTGCAGGGTCTAGTTTAGTATGTGCAAACTCATGAGAATAAATGCTGCGCAATGGTGTGCGCAGATTTATGGACTAGTGGAGAAGTGCCAATTTTAGAAGTTGCCATTTCTGTGAGCTGTGTGTCTGCCTGCCTGATGTGAATTGCATGTCTGGCTTGTGATTGACAGGAGCTGAGAGGGCTGGGGAATTCCAGGAGCCAGGGTGAGTCTGCCTGGTGGTGAATGGAGAGATCTGCATGTAGATGGGAGGGAAGAGTTGCACCTGGGACCTGAATAGGACTGTGCCTTCCCTCTACAATGCTGGCTCCGCCCCCTGTGCTGCGTCTGAGCACCTAGCCCCCACCTGACAAAGGAGAGAGGAGCTGAGCACAACAAAGTGCTCCAAAGCTCCCCCAAACCAGTTGCATCTGGTTTTCCCCCAGCCCTGTGCTGTGTGACAAAGGAAAGCTGTGTATAAAAGAAGGGGCTGTGACCCCATGAAAATGTGCTCTGCTGTGCTGGTCCTGACGCTGGGGGCTGCTGCTGTTGGGCTCCAGGAGGAACCGCCACAAGGGACTGCCTCCCTGCTTGAGGGACCTGTGTGCTGGCCTGCCTGAGCCCAGCCTTGTGCCCCCTGAACCTTGCCTTTTATTTGGAAGGGCACTTAGCCCTCCCTTTGCTGGGAAAAGCGCTCCATTTCTTGCCTTGGACTTTTCTCATCCCAGGAGCGCCTGGGATCCGCAGCACTGAGCTGTCACATCTACAGAGGAAATCCCGACATAGGGATTCCCCCGCCATTGCTACTCATCAAGCAGGTGCCCACCCTTAATCTATGCGCTGGACAAATACAGCGGGAGCCCACCCCGCGTAATGGCTGCCCTTAGTGAATAAATCCTACGGGCGTGTGCCCAGCCCGCAAGTGTCTTCACTCAAAACGGGAGCCTACCCCGTACTGCTGCCAGAAGGAACCACTGAAACCCTGAGGGCCGCTGCACTGCCCGCGGCGACCCGGAAGTGAGCTCTGCAGCCTTGGTTGCGGGCGGGGCTGGAGAGCGGCTCAGAAGAAGAAGCGCCGGTCGGAACTCAGGCTGAGCCGTGCCTGTGTTCCAGGAAGCGCCACGTTCAAAGACCCAGGCGGGAGCCCACCCCGCACTGGGACGTGCTGTAGAGAAGGTCTGGAGCTCGGCAGGCTCTGCATCCGAGTCCCGGGTCCCTGGAGGGGGCCCGGGTGAAGAGAGACCCACGTCGTGTTGGCCGGAAGGAAGCAGGTCGTCCCACCAGCAGCGCTGAAGACGCCTGTAGAGAGAGGAGACCGCGAGGGAGTCCCAGGTGAGTGGGACGTTAGCCCCCCCCCATGGCCGGTCCCTGTTCTTCTTGAGCGGTCCCGCAGGGCAGCGGACTGCTCCAACGTTGGCTGACATTTTTTTTCTTTACTTAAGAGTCCCCCGAGAGGGGCTCCCCCAGGCACAGTGGTGCCCGCGCTAATTTCTGCTGGGGGCATATGATTTCTAAAGCCCCAGTGGGACTCAAGGTGCACGTGTAGTGCCAGTGCTTGTTTTGCTGGCCATCTTCCCCATCTGCCCTGCGAGAACGCAGGCAGCTGCAACGTTTGGGGGTCCACTCCGTTTCAGAGTCCCAGAGAGGGGCTCAGAGGGCACGCTGGTGCCCATGATCATTTCTACAGCTGCCCAGCAGTTAGTGGGTAGCTGCCATGTTTAGGTTTGAGTGTTTGGCCCACCTTTGGAGTTTGCTGCACTAGCAGCCCAGCCTGAACATTCTGGACATCAGGCATTTGAGCCCCCTGTGAGAGGCCATTTGGCCTGGGGTCCATTTTAGTGTGTGTGCCCCCAGATGGGGTACACTGTGTTCATGCCCAAATAGATTAAATGAATAATGCGTTTTATGCCTATAATTTAGTCCTTATGAAGTTGGCGTACCATGCCTTTATGCCTAATTTGATTATTATTGCATAGTGTGTTCCTAACTTTTACCAGTAGTTACTGGTTGTGCTCTACATTTATTATTTGTGCTACATTTACAATTGGTGATTTGTGATTGTTCTGACAGTGGCCCAATTGGCCCTGTCAGGTGCATATAATCCCCTGTAGATAGTGCCCAGTGCCAGTTGGCACCGTGTACATTGTGTGATTATGATCTAATGTGTTTATTATAATACAAAGGCTATTTTTATATATAACCTTGTGTGGAGTTTTTTTTTGGTGTACCTGGGATGTTGTTGCTGTGTGCGTGCGCAAACGCTTTACACATTGCCTCCGGGATAAGCCTGAATGCTCGTGCCAAGCTACCAAGGGGGTGGCAGGGGTTATCTTTGGCGTGTAACTCCCTCGCCATAACTAGAGTTGTGGTCTCTGCCTGGCTTTGGCGCAAGCCTTAGCCAACCAGAAATCCCATTTCTAACACTCATTAAGTGATTTCATTACATCCAGTACATTTTCTGATGATTGGGACACTAAAACAGTTAATAACATGTCTGATTTAGAGAAAACTGCTGCATTTTCTAATAATGAAATGTTAAAGGGTTCTTCAGACTATGACAAATTGTACTGTTACCAACATTTTGGTCATCATTTCCTGCACAAATCCATTTCACCTAGGAATGTATTTGAATACAATCAATGGGAACATTGCCCAACACCACCAAAAACTAGTTCACAATTGTTTGCACAGAAAGTTGCATACCTTTCAGGGTTTTACATCAGAGATCCAGCCTCGTTCTATTATAAGGTTGCACCAACATCAGCACTGAAAATCATGCTAACAAACACTAAACAGATTTACTCTGCTTCATTTTTGGCCCAATTGTCTGAACAGGGTTTCAACCTATGGCAAGATGAAATTGACACAAAATCGATTTGGGGTTCAAAGGACTGGCAAATCCAGGGTACAGAGGCACTATTAAGAGCATACCTCATTCCACAACAGATGATCTTTTTAAATGATACTGTGCAACAGACATCCTGTCTTGGAATAGCCAAGATACACTCCAAAGTTTCCTACACCAACACAAGGGTGGCAGAATTCTTCTACAAAGGAAGGGGCAACAATTGATGACCTATTGAAGTACAAAAGAACAGACCCCAATTGGAAGGAGTGGGCGGTTTGGCCCTTAGACACGCCATAAAATGTTCCTGCACATCACCGAGGGACTCAATATGCATAGGCCGGACCCCATTATGTACAGAGAGAACATCCAGGGGTAGTGACATCCTATAATGTTGGTAAGTTGTGCCTACAATGGCTAGAAACCTCAACACTTGCAGAAGTGAAACAACACTTATCTTTACTCTCACAAGTCATGGATCTTAGGGACTTTTTACAAGGACCTAGGAAACAACATCAAAAACGTTTCATATATGCAGGCATTTATGCTGCCTATAATGAAATCTGGAAGATTTCTCAACAAGAAGCCGCAGAGAGAATACGGGAAATAGACCGTATAAACTTACAAAAAACTTTTGCTGTGGTGGATAATGGGTTAAGAACTTTGACCTCCAGAGTATATTCATTGGACAACATTGTATCTTCTGCTATTGACATACTGGAACAGGATTTAGCCATATTAAAACACGGCCAATCACAGTTACGTTCTATTATGTTATTGAGCTGGACGCTACAATCTTTGCGTGCAGGCCTTGTGCCTTGGCGTTTTATAAACAGTACGTCTCTGTTTTCAGAATACATTCTAACTGATACACTGATTGAAATGGCACAAAGGGGAGCTAAATATACAATGCTGCTAATTGAAAAACTGGACAGGCTACCGTTTACAGTAGCTGAATTACCATCAACTGAGTGGCTAATCCAAGGCCAAATCACTCTCCCGATCACTTAATTTCAGTTTCACTATTGCCTTGAGCAAAGGCAGGCAGGCAGATATGAAAAATTGGGTAAAGAGTACATTAAGAAATTCTGCGATTTACCTTATAGATTTCGATGCCGGAGCGGGGATCAAGAAGTGTTTCTTAGTGGTACCAACTGCCAGAACGCTTTAAACGGTTCTCTCATATGCCAAGATATTGTTTTGCATGAAGCCTGTAACGGTTCAGTTTCAAATCTGTCTTGCCACATGAAAGGAACCCCAGCTGCCGTAATATCGCCAGTGTTCGAGTTACTTTCGAATGGGAGTTACTTGATGCTGAACGATCAAGGTTGTTATGGCATGCTTCGAGGTATTGCATATCTGGTCACCGTGAACACCAGGGTTACTTGCTGTATGCAAGTATTGTTCCCTCCGACAAATACAGTCAGGGAGGCGCTAGTATGGCCTTTACTGAATGTTTCGTTGATACAGTTTGATGCTATGAGCAGAATGAAAGCCATTCTTTTACAGAAAACCATGCCACTGACCTCCGCTTGAGAAACCTTTGAACTTCAAGTTTCAAAGACCTCGACCGAGATATAGGCGCTAATTCGAACAAATTGCCCCCTACATTTTGTAGAAATGGTGTCGTATCTTTAACATGTCTGATACGAGTGGCATTATACACCTATTTAAGACCATAGGGTCCAGATTCCTTAGCACTTTCCAGACTATCCTCGGAGGTATTCCTAACTTAATACACTCCGTGTTTGGAAATATTTTCGGGGGTCTACCTCTGATACTGTCGCTGTAGCTGGAATCCTGATCATCGCCTACCTTCTGCGCAATGGACGGACCGTCCGCCAGCTAGATTGCAAAGGCTCTCCTGGAAAGACATTACCGTGATTGCATGATACAGCATCTCGGTGCACCTCGCCTACGAAAACTAAGTGCTTCTTGGTTCTTATCCTTCAGACCAGTCTTTGAGGACTGCATCGTACCTATCTTCCGATGCCTGTTCTGCGGAGGCGAATGCAAGTTGGACATCTGTCTGACACCTCAGACGGAGACGCCAGCCGACTTAGACTTCAGGCTGGAACCTTTGTGGTACCTTGCATGACTCTGTCCCCAGCGTATTCCTATCTTGACGCATGTCTTCCTTGAGGAGCCTCTGGGTAGGTCGCCCCCCCATCCGCACAGCGACACCTGTGCGTCCAGCTCCCTACTGCTGCTGAATCTGAGGCCCTCCTCCACCCGCAGGCAACCACCTGCGCCTCATCCCTGGTGGCCAGTGGTAGGCCGTAGGTAGGTTCTTGTTGTTGTGAGCATCACTGTTACTGTCTTGCCCCTCTGTATTTGTGCTCCCACTGTTCTCCACTGTTTTGCCCTTACGTTCTGTGCCCCCACTGCTGCTTACTGTCCTCATTCTGTGCCCCCACTGTTTTTGCCCTTCCATTCTGTGCCCCCTCTGCTGCTTACTGTTTTCGTTCTGCGCCCCCACTGTTTTCCACTGTTTTCGCCCTTCCGTTCTGTGCCCCCACTGCTGTGCACTGTTTTCGTTCTGTGCCCCCACTGTTTTTGCCCTTCCATTCTGTGCCCCCACTGCTGTGCACTGTTTTTTGTTCTGTGCCCTCCTGTGCCCCTTCTGATTTGTACCCCTTCGCCCTCCCGTTTCCCGCCGCTGTGTCCCCTGAGGCCCGCCCCCTCGCTGACCATTCGCTGCCGCCTCCCGCCTCCCAGCTGCTCCTCCTTTCTACCTCCCCATATATGGTGGCTGCTGCGCGGTGAGGTGAGCGACCCTGGACCTCTGGGTAGGTCGTTTCCCCCATCCGCACAGCGCCACCTGTGCGGCCAGCTCCCTGCTGCTGCTGAATCTGAGGCCCTCCTCCACCCGCAGGCTACCACCTGCGCCTCATCCCTGGTGGCCAGTGGTAGGCCGTAGGTAGGTTCTTGTCGTTGTGAGCATCACTGTTACTGTCTTGCCCCTCTGTATCTGCGCCCCCACTGTTCTCCACTGTTTTGCCCTTACGTTCTGTGCTCCCACTGCTGCTTACTGTCCTCGTTCTGTGCCCCCACTGTTTTTGCCCTTCCATTCTGTGCCCCCACTGCTGCTTACTGTTTTCGTTCTGTGCCCCCACTGTTTTAGCCCTTCCGTTCTGTGCCCCCACTGCTGTGCACTGTTTTCGTTCTGTTTTCGTTCTGTGCCCCCACTGTTTTCCCACTATTTTTGCCCTTCCTATCTGTGCCCCCACTGCTGTGCACTGTTTTTCGTTCTGTGCCCCCGTGCCCCTTTTGATTTCTGTACCCCTTCGCCCTCCTGTTTCCCGCCGCTGTGTCTCCTGCGGCCCCGCCCCCCTCGCTGACCATTCGCTGCCCCTGCCTCCCAGCTGCTCCTCCCTCCCACCTCCCCATATATGGCCGAAGACGCGCCTAAGGCAAGCCCGTCTGCGCCTGGACCACGCCCAGCGCCAGAACCCCTGGCCCCCCCATCCACCACCAAGACCGCCTCCGATACGACGCCGGCACCCTCATCGCTCTCAACCCAGGACGGACCTCCACCTGCTTCAAAGCCACCCCGAAACGCACCCATGGTCCCTTCACCTGCCGGAACTGCAGCTTCACCTGCCTCGGAGACCCCGAGACTCCCGCCAAGAAGGACCTCAACCATCTCCGGTGCATCCTACTAAACACCCGCTCCACACGCAAACACTCTGTCAAGCTCTGGGACCTACTCGACACCTCATCACCGGACGTCGCCTTCCTGACAGACACCTGGATGAACGAATCCTCTGCACCCGACATCGCCATAGCCATCCCCGACGGCTACAAGATCACCCGCAGAGATCGCACCAACGGAATTGGAGCAGGAATCGCCATCGTCCACAAAGACACCATCAGGGTCTCGACCAGCACCGACGACACTCTCTGCACCGCCGAACACATGCACTTCCAGATCCACACGGATCCCAACACCATCGTAAGAGGCACCCTCATCTACAGACCCCCCAGATCACGACCCCAGTTCAGCGACTCCATCGCCGACTTCATCAGCACGCACGCCCTGACCTTCACAGACTACATCCTCCTCGGAGACCTGAACTTTCACTTGGAGAACAACAACAACTCCTCCACCCTGATCGACAACCTCGCCAACCTCAGACTGAAACAGCTCGTCACGACGCCGACCCACATCGCCGGACACACGCTCGACGCCATCTTTTCCTCAAGCTCCCACGTCTCCTTCAGCCACACCTCCGAACTCACCTGGACCGACCACCACTGCATCCCCTTCACCTTCCGGAAACCGGCCGCACTCCACCGCACCCTACAGATCCCCCGTAGATGCTGGAGCAAAGTCACCGTAGACCAACTCCAGACAAACCTCGCACTCAGCCCACCCACCAACGCCGACGACGACGCCCGCAATCTCAGACGATGGATGGACGAATGCGCCAACACCTTCGCCCCGCTGAAAAAACCAACCTACAAAAATACCAGCAAGAGAGCCAGCTGGTTCACCCCGGAACTCCTAGCATCCAAGCGCACCTGCCGGAAACTGGAGAACAAATGGCACAGCGAGAAGACGCCGGACAACCGCACAGCCCACAAAAACGCCATCCGCAACCACCATCACCTCATCAGGTCTGCCAAGAGGACCTGCTTCAAAGACCGCCTCGACAACAACACACACAACAGCAAGGAGCTCTTCAGCATCGTGAAGGAACTCTCCAAACCCAGCTCCAACGCCGACAACATCCCGCCGACGCAAGCCCTGTGTGATTCCCTCGCCACCTTCTTCCACCGCAAGATTGCCGACATCCACGACAGCTTAGACTCCCGGACTAACCCAACAGGCCCCGACACATCAGACCCGCCGCACCCCATCGACCACGACCCCCTGACAGCCTGGGTCAACGTGAACACCAAGGACACAATCAAGACCATAGGCACAATCCACACCGGCTCTCCATCAGACCCTTTTCCACACCACATCTTCAAAAAAGCCGGCAGCTCCATCGCACCCCACCTGCGCAACGTCATCAACCTCTCCTTCGAGACTGTGACCTTCCCAGAGAGCTGGAAACACGCCGAGATCAACGCCCTACTCAAAAAACCCAAGGCAGACCCGAGCGACCTCAAGAACTTCTAGCCCATCTCCCTGCTTCCATTCCCAGCTAAGGCCATCGAGAAGATTGTCAACAGACAGCTCACCCGCTACCTCGAAGATAACAGCATCCTGGACCCCTCCCAGTCAGGATTCCGCAGCAACCACAGCACCAAGACCGCCTTCATCGCCGCCACAGACGACATCAGGATCCTGCTGGACAATGGCGACACGGCGGCCCTCATCCTCCTGGACCTCTCCGCCGCCTTCGACACTGTCTGCCACCACACACTACACACACGCCTCCACGACGCAGGGATCCGAGACAAAGCCCTGGATTGGACCACCTCCTTCCTCTCTGGCAGAACCCAGAGCGTCCGCCTCCCCCCATTCTGATCCGACGCCTCCGAGATCATCTGCGGTGTACCCCAGGGATCTTCCCTCAGCCCACCACTGTCAACATCTATGTGGCTCCACTCGCATGCATCGCCCGACAGCACAACCTCAACATAATCTCCTATGCCGACGACACTCAACTGATCCTCTCCCTCACCAGGGACCCCCTCACTGTCAAATCCAACCTCCACGAAGGAATGAAAGCCGTCGCCGACTGGATGAAGTGCAGCCGACTTAAGCTGAACACAGACAAGAGGGAGATCCTCATCCTCGGCTCCAACCCATCAGCCTGGGACGACTCCTGGTGGCCCTCGTCACTAGGGGCACCCCCGACACCAACCGACCATGCACGCAAACTGGGAGTCATCCTCGACTCAATGCTCACCATGACCAAGCAAGTCAATGCAGTCTCCTCCTCCTGCTTCAACACCCTCCGCATTTTCCGCAAGATCTACAGGTGGATCCCGACAGAGAAGAACTGTCACCCTGGCCCTCGTCAGCAGCAGACTCGACTACGGAATTGCCCTCTACGCAGGAGCCCCGACCAAGCTCATCAAACGACTGCAAAGAATCCAAAACGCCTCTGCACGCCTGATCCTCGACATTCCACGCCACAGCCACATCACCCCCCACCTGAAAAACCTGCACTGGCTCCCCGTCGACAAGAGAATCTCCTTCAAACTCCTGATCCACTCACACAAGGCACTCCACAAGACCGGCCCAGCTTACCTCAACAGTCGACTCTCCTTCTACATTCCCAACCGTCACCACCGCTCCGCCAACCTCTCCCTGGCCACCGACCCGCGCATCCGGAGAACCACCACCGGAGGCTGATTCTTCTCCCATCGCGCCGCCAAGATCTGGAACACCCTTCCCCTCAACCTACGACAGAACCAAGACCTGCTGACCTTCAGGAGACTACTCAAGACCTGGCTATTCAACCAGTAGCAGCAACCCCCCCCCCTCCTCTCCCTCAGCGCCTTGAGACCCTTGCGGGTAAGTAGTGCGCTTTACAAATCTTGTGATTTATTGATTTCACAACTGAATTAAATTTCAGCTCCAACATTGACACATATGTTTCGAATCCGGTACCGGAAGCCTACACACCAGCTGTTGGCAGCGAGCAGTTTCATCAAAGCACACTTGACTTGCTATGCGAGGTATTGCAGTGTTTGTCCCCTGCTGTAGCAGGCAGCGATAATGTTATGTCTCCCAGCCAGGACTTCTAATCTGAATCTGGCTCACCGTGTGCTAGGAACGAATATGGAACTTTTTCCTTCCCTTTCTTTTCAAAATAACTTTGCAAATTGACACTTTCAATAAGCATGGCCGTCTAATTACGCTTGCAGTAGTTCAACTTGTGTGATCGAACTCATTTAGAACTGTGATTTGCGGAACTTTACAACAAAAAGTCAAACCTTACCAAAGAACATTTATTTCCTCGTTTTTTAATTTGTTTTTAAATGATTTTTTTAAATGTTTTTAGAAACTTTTTAAATGATTACTTGATAATTGTATGGACTGACACTTTTATAAATGTGTTTTTCAGAAATGTGTATTATTATTGTTAAGTATAAGGTGGAGTGGGTGTTATATTTCATATCGGTACCCTGACATAGGTTTAGAGAACATCGTACTCTTCCCTACATCATCTCCCTTTCATTTCATATGAACAAGCCTTATAAGGACAGAATGCCTTATAGGGACTGAACGCCTTATAAGGACTGAGGCCTTTTAAGGACTAAACCTTTCACCTAGTTTCATGACGAGGGTGGGTTTTGCCCGATCGATATTGCTAAGACGTCATCCTTAGCACATATGAATAATTTATGAGAACACTCTCCAGGGGGCATACTTCACCTCTCCTATCTACGCACAAAGGTTAAAGCCCCAACGTCATCCTCATACTGAACAATGGCTAACACACGTTGATAGACTGTATAAATACAGCACCTCTTGCTATCAGTAGGCAGGAGGGAACCAAGACTTCAAGGCCGACACACTGACCAGAGACGCTGCAGCTCCGGCATGCCATCGCTCCAGCTGACAGTGCTCTGACTATCCCTTGCGGGGTGTCCAGCTCAAGTCCAGGACGAAGTCCCACACTCTCACTATTCAGGTATGGGGGTTCGATTCAATCCTAGCGGGATTCTTGGCTTGTAGGCTCTGTAGCACCTACTCTAGGTACCCTTAGGTACATCTAGTCAGCAATCTCAGGAGAACGCACTTTATTTTATAAATGCATTTCATATTCATGTATATGTTCGTGACTATTGCAAAATGGTAGAACAATACTATTTCTTTTTATTCACTCTTCTGCTGGTTCTATATCTCTGCTACTGTGTTACAATTGTAACAGCGCCCTCATTTTACATGAGAAGAAATACGGTACAATAAATTCTTATTGTAAAAACGCACGACTGTTTCTTCTCTGTATCTCTCTGAGAGCAAAACAAGCAAGCACGGGTGACTGGGTGAAAAGTAGTATATTGTTTCCACGAGTCTGAGGTTATTGTGTTCTGAGGATGCCAAAAATAAATCTCTCTGATAACAGGAGATTCTAGTGGCACTACGATCGAGCTAGCTAATGCAAACCATAGGCTAACATATGCGGCAGGGGTGCACAGAGTCAGTCTGCCACCGGACCCACAGTATATGTTATCCGTGAACAGCGTAGGTCCTGCATGGCAGGGTACTATTAGGACTACACTACAGCTGTAGACATCTGTAAGGTGGCAACTTGGGTTTCCCTCCACACTTTTGCAAAGCATTATTGCTAAGACATGAGGTGAGGAGGGACGGCCAATTTGCATGTTCTGTGCTACATGATTTTTTGGTATAGGCAGGCAGGCACTCTCAGCCAGGTTTGGGACTGCTTGGGGATTCAATTGAAAAGGTGAGGAATCCTCAGACAGATACTGTATCCACCAGAAAAGGCTTTACCAAAGGGAAGTAACTTGTTTATCAGTGGTTCAATGACAGGGTTCTCTAAACACATTACAAAACATAATGATCCTCTTTTAATACTTGAAATGTGCCGCATTACACTGCATAATTTGCCTTTTCTTGCCACCTCATTAAGTCAAACCTGCTGCTTAATTTGGTCCTCTCCTGCTACCTAATTCTAGTGGTCCTGAATATTGACCTTCAGCTAGGATGCGATATAAGATATTCAATGTATATTACATTTTTTTTATAGCAAAATTGTTATTAACTAGTGGTACATGAATAACAAATTGTGTATGCACACCCCGCGACACATCATATTTACCATCTTATTTTTAAAGCAAGTTGACCCTAACACATTTTGTTTAAAACTATTGTATGTATGGGCTCTTCATTGTAAAGCACTGTTGTTGCCAATGATGTGGTTCGCTCTATGTAAGACTTCAATAATGAAATAGGTCAGATGCATTGCAAGCACAGCTATCCCTATTTCCTCAGGGTTAATCACCCTATTAGGCAAATTGGCAGTCAAGCTGAGAAACGCCGATAATCCCTACATCTGTAATCGGAGTTCTGTCAATTATCCATGTAAGTCAATGGGGAAAATACATTCTCACTACAATTTTTTTTTTAATCTCCCACTTGCATGTTTTAAATGTTGGCATGTAGGAGATTTGGTTTCCGTAATAAAATGCAGTGGGGTGGTCAGCCTAAATGCAGAACATTGAACTGTTTTTTAGAGGTTTTACCGGTTGCGTGAAATTTGAAGAACGGATGTCCTCCACTCCAGTCTGTGGAAAGCATTTCGAACTCTGGAAGGGTACAGTGATTCCCAGGAGGGTGACAGTTTCTTGACGAGCGCAAGCTGAGGGATACACCTAAGGGCTCTAACAAAAACACAGTTAAATGTTTGCAAGCTAGTGTGAGTGACTGCATTCAGTTGCGCTTTCCTGAATGATAGAACACACTAATGCCAAAAGGCAATGCTCAAAATGAATAATTGTGCCATCTGTTTTGTCGGCACAGTGGTTGCAGACTGTCTCAATTTGGGTTCGGGTAGTACCTTAGTTTCTTGCCTGGGGGAGAATACGTGGGGTTTATGTGAGTAAGGCTGACACATCTAGTTAAGGTTTTGGAGGGTGGGAGGATGATCCATTTTAGGAGAAGATTAGGCAGAAGTGTTCAGTGGGTAGGTCAGCTGGCAGCTGCCGGCAGGAGAAGGAATCGCCCAACACGGAGTTGAAGCCACCTGAGAAAGAGGACTGGTCTGCCCTAATCATCAAACAGCCTAAAAAAAGAGAGCTAGAGGGGCACGTACAGCAGCCATCCTATCTGTCTCTGTATTTGTTGTTTCTGTGTTGATGCTATAAACTTCTGCGTAGATGTAGAAGACAGCACTGGCACTGTAAGAGAACTACAGTATCTGTGAATAAGGCGACCATGTTTGTGCAGTTTATGGCTCATGGAAAAACGTTACACACCAGAAAAGTTGAAAAGCTAAAGACATTTCTAATGTTAATTCAAACATACTAATGCAGACAGACATATTTTGGTGGGCCATAAAGTAGGCAGGAATTACTGAGCCTCAACCATTGAAGCTGCGGTTGTTTACCTCTGATGTCCTGGGATCATCCTGCTATTGCGATGCTAACTGGACCAAGTTTAACCTCTTGAGCACTTTACTTTTTGTGTTAGTGATCGCGAGCAGTAACAGACTTCTCAGGCAGGTTGCGTGGGAGTGTGCAAACTCAGAACTCAACAGTTATCCAGCAGCAGAGTAACTGAATGTCCAACCTAGTGCTTTACTTTGGTTGAAGAAAAGTAGTTTAACCTACACACTTGAAACATTATTCTTCACAGCACAAAAACAAGTCTCGCCCCCTGCACTTCGTGTCTCAAAGCACGTATTAAGGCTTAAATGGAGATTAGTCCAGGGTTCAGTTTAAGCAAGTCCCTGCTATCGTTCAGTGTCTGCGCAGGTCTGAGTCTGTTTTCTGGTTTCCAGCGAGGACCCATAGCACACTTCTGATTCAGCCCAACAATGTGAGGGAGGCCTGCAGAAGGAAGACAGCTGGAGTGGTGGACCCTCTTCTGGTCTGCCAGAGAGGTGCAGTATGTGGGCCACCAAAGGTCACAGTGGCGTGATGCCAGCTGCAGTGGGGTCTTGGTTGCAGCGTCAAGGCATACCTTGCACACAGCTGTGGGTGGCTGCAGTACGGTACATTTAGGCACAACTTTTAGGTTGTAGCGCACACTGTCTCGAGCACTAAGATCTCAGTGGCAAAGACTGCTGACTGCGTTTCCCTCCTTGAACTGCTTTTTCAGAGAGACCTCTGCCCATAAGCCTCAGTGCATGCAGCTCACTCTCCCAGTCTTTCTTCAGCCGGTGGACTCACAAAGTGTCGGGAACCAAGCTGCTCAAGCACTTCAGGTCAGTTGCACTTTGGCCAGATTGACAAGCTTCTTCCCTCTCAGCAGTAGGTTAGTTTCAATGCGCTTCAGGCCAGTGATTCTGATTCTCTTAGCAAGCCAAGATTCCAGGTAATGTTCCCCAACTTCGGAAAGGCTGACTATCAGACAGACACAAGCTGTGCTTACACATTAGTCCCCTGAGTACTCTGTGAAGTAATCTCTTCTTTGGTGGAAAAGAACTTGGAACTGGAACAATAAGTAGGTTAGTGGCTCACACTTTTATATAGGTTAAGCAGATAGGGGATGTGGATTCTCTGTCTGCACTTACAGAACTGGCTCCGCTTGGTTCCCTTTTCATCGGTCCCATCCAGGGAGTTCTTCACACAGCCTTTGTGTGATGCTCCTCACAGCAGAGTAGTCTACATACTGGAATACCAACAAAAGAGGTGTAGACAAGTGTGAGCTTTCTGCACCTAGCTCATCAACAGCCACACTATAATTGATCAAGAAATAGAAAAGGATGGCGTCCCCTGAAATGCCCTTCTCACCCTGAACAATAGAAACTGCATACCTATGCTTCACCCCCGTCATGTATCAAATGGCAGTGCTACAGAAAGACTAATCAGCAGACTCTCTCAGCAAAATTAGTTTTTAAGGAGCCCGGACTCCATCTCCTCTTCAGTGTCCAGGTTTCCTCCTTCCAGCTTAACAAATGTCATCAATGCACTTCCATTGCATGAGAAGCCCACCTCATCTACATCTTGTGCACAGGAACAGGCCAATGGGTTAAAAAATGGAACCTGCATGCCTCTGTTACTCTGATTTGCTCATACACACGCTGTATGTACCACATCGGAGGCATACACGCACAACTATTGTGAAGAGGTGTGGCGCTGCGGCCAGGGCGACTGACTCCGGAATCTGGGGATCACGGTTCGATCCCCGGCGCCAGATTAGCCCAGCACCATGTGACTCTGGGCAATAGCTTGCTTAATCTTCCCGACGGCCCCCAGCACCTAGAGACCCTTACGGGTGATTGTTCGCGCTTTACAAATGTGGATTATTAATTATTTATTTATAACTATTACATGCAACTGGAATGTTAGCGCAAGAATCCTGGGGTAAATCAAAGAAGTGTAACTGTAGATGAGTGGGCCAGTAGCCCTGCACTCTGGTGGCAGAGAAAAAGAGGATTGGCAACACCTTTCTTAATCTAGTGCCAGTTTATTGCCTTTGCCAATGTTTGTCTGTAAAAAGGTAAAGAAAAAACATTTCAATGTACAGGAGAAAAAATACACACATATTCTAAGGTATTTCAAAACTACATTAAATTCAATATTTTCAGTTGTAATACATGACCTACTTTAGTTTTGAAGTGCTTTTCACTCAGGAAATTTGAACACAATTTAAAAAGTAAAGGGAAGCATCAGAATGTAAAGGAAAACACTTGCCAATGCCTAATTTACTTCCCACAGGGCTTGGGACTGAAACATGCTTCAACCATTTGGTCCTCTGCAATAGTCAAGGGAGCAATTCCAGATTAAGAGACCGCTCCTTTTCAGTCCTACTATACACCTCAAACTCCAACTGAGCAAGTTCAGCGGCCAGCCCTTCTCCGCGTGCCTAAAAAGCCTTTGAGTGCCAAGGCCCTGTCAATTCGCGCAATATTTAGATTACAGAAGAAAAAGTTTAATCAACCCTTCAGGTCTATTCTTTAGTCATACCAGCAGAAAATACCTGTTGCTATGCTTTTTTGCTGGGAGAGGTGGAGAATAACACGGAGGTTAAAAGGAGTAACAGCAGCATGCGAGGGAGAGAGCCAAAAACACATGCACTCTCATGCAGTGCTGAATGAAAAAGAAAAAAATAGTTCCCTGAATGTGAAGAGCTGGAAGGATACAAGTCATTTATTCAAAAGGATGGCAAATAGGCTATGCTTCAGGGGAAGGACATACTTGAGAAGACAAATGAAATCCGGCGAATGAGAAGCAAGCCAACCAATGTAAGTCATTGGCAGGCCCTAAGCCCACTTTATCTTTTTTAGTTTAGTCCACAAGATTCTTTCACCTACAGGCAGATAAAAGCTGTCTGTAGTTGGGACCTAAAAACTTCTGGGCACAACTACTGATTCTCAAAACATGTATTGCCACCACAGCTCTACATGCTTGTCAAAGCCCACCTACCGGGAGCCCAAGGAACCCTGACAAATCGCGCTCGAGTGCGCGGTGCGGAGAAGAACTACTAATCCCATGAGCCTTGTCGAAACCCTGACGGCGATGACGTCAGGACGTTCGCGCACGGCGAGCTCATAGAGGTTCCGGGGCACAGAGAGAGTGCCGCTTACTCTTTGCTGAGAGCTGCGCTGGACGTCGCGAAGGCTGGTAAGGGTGCCTGGAGCACCTCGCTAAGTTCGCTGCTGTTTTGCTCAGCTTGTTTCCTGGTGGCAATTATGGAATGAGACTCGGAACGAGGGTCTCTTTGTGACGTTTCCAGTGGGATTCGTATCTTGTTCCTACTGCTGTGAAAACCCGAAGGACCGCGCTAGGCTGGTATAGGGAGTGCTAAGATAAATATATTCTTTGGGTACTTTCTTCCCTCGTTGGTGAACTTGGAGAACGACGTTCATGCGGGGAAGAAGGGCACTATTGGTGACGTTGTATAGCAGGCTCCGTTAGCAACCACGCTGGGTGCTGCTGGACTAAAAGCACTACGTTGCTACAATTTGTTGGGTGTTTCCCCCAATCCCTTGTGGTGGTTGTGACTTCGCATGTTCCCCGAGTGAACTCACGAACTCCCTGAAGTCGTGGGGTATTGAAGCTGCCGTTTAGAAATAGGCAGAAGGCACTGTGATGGAACCCGGCCACTGTCGCATGACGTAATGCAGAGGTGTGACCGAATAACAAGTGCCTGATATTGATTGTGGAATATTCTAAACCTACGGAATTACATTGTGTGTTTTCTTTTCTCATGTTATGCAGCAGGGGTTCAGAGAGTGAGCAGGAGGTCGGCTCTTCCGCTCCCCTGTCTTCTTCATAGTCTTGTTTACCATGGTAAGGGTCTTACGAGGGAAAGGGGGCGGTGAGGTTAGCGACACATACAGGGGTGCTAGCTAATCCTACGTTCTCTTTCACTATAGATCGTGGATAGTACGTCTTTAAGGGTCGTGGGTTCCCTATGCAACGCTGAGAGTTTTCTTACTTTACAGGTACCTTTCTCATCCTAAGAGTGGGGGTGGAGCAGGATAAGTAGGAAGGAAGATAGGCAGGGAGTTACTGATTGCTGTCTCCTTCTGTCTTCACAGGTCTCCCTCCCTGCTGTCCCCATCCTTTCCTTCCCCCGCTGGACCACTCCATGGAGTCTGTAATGCTATATCAGACCATGGGGGTGTCGAGAGAGGGACCCCTTTAGAGCAACGTACAATCCTGAGGATTCCGGCCACAACAATGCTAAACCCAGGACAGGGATTGCGGCCCACTGTCAGTCAAATCATGGTACACTTGTTGCAGACCTTCGTGTCACAGGACCTCACTCCTGTCAGGCCTTTGAGCACGACTTAGATTAGCATAGGACTGGGACCACGGCCAATTCAGCAATGTTTCGATCGCCAGTCGTCTCAATGAAGGGCAACTGAGATGATTCACTTCAACATTTGATAATAGCAAAGCAGTTTGTCTCGTGGCGGTGGAAAAATAATTTCCTGGAAAATATCCCTTTGCTACAGCAACGTCAGACAATGGTTATGATCAGATCCTTGTTTTGTTGAGGCTCCTAATAGGGAATCTCTGTTGAAGGTGCATGGCCAATAAAGAAAATCACATCACTTCAAAATGTTGGAGCTCACAGCAACTATCTAACACTCAGTGCTTTCCTGCTGTCTCTGATGATGCACATAATCCTGATATTCATGGACAATGCTCAGACCATGCATTACAAAGTGAAACAAAATTGAAACCCTTGACCCAGAAGGCTCAGCTGATATTGTCATGGACTCTGGCCAGAAGGTAAAAGCATGTTCGAGGCATATGAGCTGTAGATCATATGCTTTAGCATAGATTGCCATCTGGTGTTGGGCCCGGATGTTTGCACATTGTTTTTCTTCGAAGAAGTCTTTGTAGTCACGAGGTAGGTGACTCCTCCTTTCGGTGATAGTGCGCATGGGCATTGACTCCATCCCTAGATTGTTTTTTCCACCATCGGGTTCGGATGTGTATTGCTGTTCTCCAGTTCTGTATTGTTTTCGAACCCATCGACGCGCAATCTTCTACCCTCAACGGTATTGTCTTTCGGTCGCAGTTTCCCATTCGACGCGCATTGTGTAAATCGTGAAAACCTTCGATCGGGAACTTCACAGCGGGACCTCGGGCCGACCATGCCAGCAGTCGATTAACGGACTCCATTCAAGCTACGTCCCGGGTGTTGTACTAAGTTTCCACGCACAGACTTGCACGAGGTTTGCAACCTCTGCTTATCCCCGGAGCACAATAAGTGAAGCGTGTCGATCATTCCGATTGAAGAAGACCATTCGTGATCGTCGGGCTCATGATGCAACGCGGCAGCGGCTCCGTACTGGACATCTTCGGCGAAGATCTAGACCAACTTCCAGCCGCAGAAGCAGAGGAAGAAGAACCAGTCTCCGTGTCCGAAGACAACTCCGACATGGAGGAAGACCTGAACATCACTCCGTGTCAATGTACAGTGAGTACAGATCGCCATGTGCCCACGCAACCGAAATCTAAGGCTCCGGTATCACCCTCGGGTCGACACCAAGAAAAAGTTTCAGATGCCCCGCCCTCCAACCCGGCTATGAAATATAAACACAAGCCTTCTGGCTTGGGCTCGAGCCAGCCCCATTCTGGTGCCGAACCAACACCTTCAAAAAGAACAATTGATGGACAGAATGCAGAATAATGTCATACATTCACCCCAGTACAGAGATCTGGGCCTAAATCCATCGTTTTTTTGCTCACCATGCCATTCCAGTTTGGACACAGCCATATGCAAATCAGTCTTGACTCTGCGCCCAATGGGAACAGTCCAGCCCGAACTGCCAGGCTAGGTCCTCCCTGGATTGGAAACAGGCATCCTAGGACCGGTTTCGGGTTCTCAGCCCTCATCAGCCAGGATAGCTTGACTCCAGTGGTTTGGAGAGCACAGGACCCACGTTTGGGCATACCCGTCCCACTCGGGGTGACAAATGCAAAAAGAACAATTGATGGACAGAATGCAGAACAATGTCATACAATCACCCCAGTACAGAGATCTGGGCCTAAATCCATCGTTTTTTTACTCACCATGCCATTCCAGTTTAGACCCAGCCATATGTAAATCAGTCTTGACCCTGTGCCCAATGGGAACAGTCCAGCCCGAACTGCCAGGCCAGGTCCTCCCTGGACTGGAAACAAGCATCCTAGGACCGTTTTTGGGCTTTCAGCCCTCATCAGCCAGGATAGCTTGACTCCAGTGGTTTGGAGAGCACGAGACCCACATCTAGGCATACCCGTACCACTCGGGGTGACAAATGCAAAAAGAACAATTGATGGACAGAATGCAGAACAATGTCATACTTTCTTCCCAGTACAGAGATCTGGGCCTAAATCCATAGTTTTCTTGCTCACCATGCTATTCCAGTTTGGACCCAGCCATATGCAAATCAGTCTTGACCCTGCGCCCAATGGGAACAGTCCAGCCCGAACTGCCAGGCCAGGTCCTCCCTGGACTGGAAACAAGCATCCTAGGACCGGTTTCAGGCTTTCAGCCCTCATCAGCCAGGATAGCTTGACTCCAGTGGCATGGAGAGCATGGGACCCACGTCTGGGCATACCTGTCCCACTCAGGGTGACAAATGCAAAAAGAACACTTGATGGACAGAATGCAGAACAATGTCATACATTCACCCCAGTACAGAGATCTAGGCCTAAAGCCATCGTTTTTTTGCTCACCATGCCATTCCAGTTTGGACCCAGCCATATGCAAGTCAGTCTTGACCCTGCGCCCAATGGGAACAGTCCAGCCCGAACTGCCAGGCCAGGTCCTCCCTGGACTGGAAACAAGCATCCTAGGACCAGTTTCAGGCTTTCAGCCCTCATCAGCCAGGATAGCTTGACTCCAGTGGCATGGAAAGCACAGGACCCACGTCTGGGCATACCCGTCCCACTCGGGGTGACAAATGCAAAAAGAACAATTGATGGACAGAATGCAGAACAATGTCATACATTCACCCCAGTACAGAGATCTGGGCCTAAATCCATTGTTTTTTTTTCTCACCATGCCATTCCAGTTTGGACCCAGCCATATGCAAATCAGTCTTGACCATTTACATATGGCCATTACTTTCTACTCTTACTAACTCCATCATCACCCTTATGGCAAAACAATCTAGGGATGGAGTCGATGCCCATGCGTACTATCACCGGAAAGGAGGAGTCACCTACCTCACGACTACAAAGACTTCTTCGAAGAAAAACAAAGTGCAAACATCCGGGCCCAACACCAGATGGCGATCTATGCTAAAGCATATGAATCTACAGCTCTACATGCCAAGAACAGATGCATACTGTGTGTTGGACTTGGCCCTTCTGGCAGGTTCACCCCTGAACTTTTTGCTTTTATTGGTGACATGGTGGTAGTGATTTTTGGTTTCTGCGCACTTTCCCTGTGTCCCAGAGTAAAGTGCGTGCGCGCTCTGAGTGCATGTGGTGAGATACGCCTGCCCTCCCATAGGAATGCATGGGGAATGTATGTGCCCTGGTAGTTCCTGATGCATGGGGTGTGCAGGGTCGAGTCTGGTATGTGCGGACTCGTGTGATGAAATGCTGCGCGTTGACGTGTGCGTCGTGCATGTACCTAGTATGGAAGTGCCACTTTTAGAAGTGGGCACTTCTGTGTGCAGTGTGAAATGTGTGCCTTGTCTGGAGATTGGCTGGCTGAGGTCATGTGACGGGCTAGGGAATCCCCAGAGTCAGGAGGAGTCACCCAGTGGTGAATAGGGAGATCAGCAGCTAGATGGGTGGGAGGAGTACACCTGGGTCCTGAATAGGGCTGGGTTTTCCCCACACAATGCTGGCTTCGCCCCCTGTGGTGCGACTGATGACCCTGGCCTGCTCTCTGAATAGGGAGAGGGGCTGAGCAAAACAAAGTGCTCAGGAACCAGTTGTAACTGGTTCGCCCCTTCCCTGCACCTTGAGACAAAGGTGTTCTGTGTATAAGAAGGGGCTGTGACCCCATGAAAAGTGTTCTCTTCCAGGATTCTGCCGGAGGGGGGATGCTGCTGTTGCTGGGCCAGAGGACCGCCACTTGGACTACCTCCCTGCCTGGAGGCCCAGTGAGCTGGCTCTGGGCCCAGCCGTGCCCCCCCCGCCTTGCTGCATGCAGAGGAGAACTCTGCTGGACTTTCGTTATTCTCCCCTAAGCGCTGGGAGCGCTTCATTTGTAAATCTCTAAGCGCCTGGAAGCGCTGGACTTGCCTTCAGCGCTGAGAGCGCTTTCACTTCTGCCCTTAGCGCTAGGAGCGCTTTATTTCTGCAAGCCGGTGCCCACCCGCCATTTGCCCCGTTCTTTGCCAATCTGGAAGTCCCCCGGCAGGGGCCCACCCTGCCAGGGACATTGTTGTGGCGTTCGTTGGCGGGTGCCCACCCCGCTTGTTTACTTATTTCCCTACGACGGGTGCCCACCCCGCCGTATATTGCTAAAGAGGGAGCCTACCCCTCGTTGCCGCTGTGAGAATCACCGCCGCAGCCGGGCTTCAGCCGGAAGTCAGGCAGCCGTCGTTGGGACGGGGGCGGGACTTGAATAGGAAGCGGACGGGAGCCTACCCCGCGCTCCTACCGCCGGACGAGGAAGAAGAAGCAAGAAGTCCGGAGCGGCCGTCTCCGATCCGAGTCCCGGGTCCCAGGAGGGGGCCCGGGTGAAGGGAGGTCCGCGCCGCGGAGGAGACACCCGAGGGAGGAGACGCCGCCTCGTAGGCCAACGGTGAGTGTGGCCGTCCCCGTGGGTTCCTCCCCCGCCTCGCGCTGGGTCTCCAACATTGCAGGGGCATTTCTGTGGTGCCTGAGACAGGCACCAAGGCACTACAGGTATCGGGCAGCCCCGGAAGGCAGTGGGCCGCCCCCACGTGGTTAGTGCTCATTATTCAGAGCCCCGTGAAGGCTCCAACGTAACGGGGGCATTTGGTTCGTGATCAGAGCGGCCCCGGAAGGCAGCGGGCCACTCCAACGTTATCCTGGGCCATATTCATGATCTAGAGCCCACGAGGCTCCCACGCTGTTTATGGGGCATTGCTTTCTCAGAGCCCAGTGAGGCTCCGACGTACGGCATAATTCACTCCCAGAGAGAGCCTAGGTGGCTCCAGGGCGAGACATTTGATTTAAAAGGCACAGTGGTGCCCAGGCTCATTTCAAAGCTGCCCAGCACTTAGTGGGCATCTGCAACATTAATGTTGTGGCCTTTGCGCTTTGCCCTGACTGCCTGCGCAGTCTTGCCCTGACTCTGCTGGACACAGGGCGTCCTAGCCCCGACAAGGCCAGTTGGCCTAGGGACTGCCACAGGTGGTGGCTTATGTGAGTTTTGCGCTATTGTTCCTAAACCTGCACCTCTGAATGTGTTTTTATGTGTCATGTGCCTTGTGTTTACACCTCTGAATGTGTTCTTATGCGTCATGTGTAATGTGCTTATACCCCTACAGGTATTGTGATACTTAAGTGGTTGTTTTCTCCTAGTACAGGTGGTGCTAGTGAGGTCCTGGTTCCCTGCGCGATATTTTCCTAAGGTGGTTAGGGTTGCGTAGGTGGTACTTACCTGTTCCAAGTGGTTACTGGTTGTGCGCTACATGAGTTATTTTGTGCTACAGTAATTTTCTATCCTATGTTCTAAGTGCTAAGTTCTAAAAGTGCTAATTCCTGACAGTGGTCCATGTGGCCCTGTCCCCTGTACATATAATCCCTTGTAAATTCTGCCCGTGCCTGTTGGCACATTGTAAAGTGTGTGTTTTTATCTAATGTGTTTGGTATAATACAAAGGCTATTTTTATATAATACCTTGTGTGGAGTTTCTTTTGTGGTGGGCTTTGGGTGTTGTTGCTGGGTGCGCGCGCAAACGCTTTACACATTGCCTCCGGGATAAGCCTGACTGCTCGTGCCAAGCTACCAAGGGGGTGAGCAGGGGTTATCTTTGGCGTGTAACTCCCCAGCCCTGACTAGAGTGGTGGTTTCTGCCTGGCTTTGGCGCAAGCCCTAGCCAACCAGAAATCCCATTTCTAACACTGGGTAAGTAGCATTTTCCTTCACCCTCTAGGAGCACAAAGTTACCTAGCAGATTTTATCAGCAAATTTTGAAAATGACCCATGTTTCAAAAAAATCTTGAAAGAATGGGCCATCCAACAGTAGATCTCTTCTCTTCATTCTAAACAAAAAATGTCAAGTCTTTGCATACTGGAGACATGAACCAGGTTCTCTGGGCAATGCACTTTTATCAAACTGGTCAAGGAAATTACTGTACACCTTCCTGCTGAATCCACTGGTCCTAGCATTCATCTTAAAATGTAAAAATAGCCAATCAACCATGATTCTTATTGCCCTCAGTGGCCCAGCCAATAATGGTATTCTTATCTGCTACAGACGTCGTTAGCGCTACACAAGAGATTGGCATGCAAAACAAACATCTTGACCAGTAAGCATAGTTGTTTCGTATAGAGTTACTTGTTTCACCTTGAATTTGATGACCTGTCTTTTGAGCTCAGAAAATATGGTTATCTGGATTTACCTCAGTCACATGTCAACATATTTAAAGACGCTAAAAGACCAGGCGTCCTTTTTCAAGATTCCCATGATATAAGCCTTTGGAGAAGGGTTAAAAAGAAGTAGTTTTTCCTCCTTGAAAGGCAGCTTCACCTCTTCAGGAACTCAATTTGCGTCTGTCAAAACTGACTGGTTCTCCATTTAAACCCATCCACATTACAACATCTTTCATGAAAGGCGGCCTTTTTAGTTGCTTTAGCTCTCATGGTTAGTGAAATTCAGGCACTTTCAGCAGTTTATATGCTAATAGTGTAGTCATGAAGACATATCCATCTTTCCTTTGGAAGATTGTTTTGTAATTTCATATTAATCAGATGTTTACCCTCCCACCTTTATTTTTAACAATCCAACTACTCTAGCTGACAGTTCATTGTACTCACTAGTTGTTAAGAGTGTTTTACATTTTTACTTCGAGAAAACCTAACAATTATGTAAGAATCATAACTCTCTTTGGATTGTTTCTTGAATTTCTATTTGTTATCGCTGCCAAGGAAACACAAACCTCATTCCATCAGATGAAAAGCAGCTACTGCGTGCGGCCTGTTTGAGGAACATTCTGTTAGCAGTTATATGTAAAGTGACAACTTGTAAGTCGGTCTGTACGTTACAGTCTTGATTATGGAATGAGAGCTGACTGGGGCAAGTCAAGTGATTACATTCTTTTCAAGTAGCACTCTGTTTAGAATTATGCATTATAAATTTTCTGTAAATTAGTTTTTTTTTCCTTATGACCAAGAGCCGCTAAGGAAAATATGTTTTCTGCTCGCTACTCTATTATAACATTTATGACTATCAACAAAGATCCTACAATGCATAGGAAATTACTTGCCTTTCTCCCCAGTCATTGATCTTGGTCATGCACCATAAAAGCCGTGAACGTTAGTTCTAGAGTTATCTCTGTGTATGCAACAAAAAGAGCTGACTCTAAGGCATTTGGAAGTCCCTATCTTCTTAAAGAGTGCTTATTAGATCGTATCTACAGACATCTTTTAGCTGTTGGTTACTGAAAGATGTCTTGTAGTCCATACCAAAAACTTACAGTGGGCTTAGACAGTATCCTTTGCTACCACTGGTTGACTTTCTTGTAACTTTCATTTACTTGTTTCATATTACATTTTACTCTTTCTTTTGCCCCTTCCCTGTAGCAGAGCTTCTTTATCATCCTGTTGATTGGCTAATTTGCATCTTTAAGCTCTGTTCCTCTGCTCCCAATATTTCCCGATTTGACTTCTCCACTACCTCATACCCACTCCTCTGTTGTGTGATGTCCACTATATTGGAATGCTTAACAACCAAATTAATAAAACGGTGCATGCGTGGTAATGCATACATATGCACAAGTCTTCAGGCATCTGCACGCATTCGCCATCAGGCTAACACCTGCATACGTCATCAGGCATGTGTGCACATATGTCATCAGGCATGCACACTCAAACCAATTACATGCTGTAGGAGAGTGGCATCGACTGCATAGTTGCCCCCAACATTTTGCTGATGTTTTGACTGTTTTATGACTTTAGCCAGGCTGTGACCCTGCTATCCAGGACCCCAGCCTATCTGCTTCCTCTGTTAAACGATGTGAGTACCCGAGGTACTAACCAATTGGATGCTGAGGGTGCTCTGAAAGTCCCTTGTAGATGGTACCCTAGGTACCCAGGGCATGGGTCCCTCAGTAGGCCTACCAGGGTTGCAGCACTTATTGTGCCACCCTGGGACAGCCACACAAACTGACACCACCAGACCACTACTGTAGTCTGGGTAAGGTGGTGCTAGCACCCCTTACAGGGATATAGGTACCCTATATCCCACCCCAATACAACACATGTACTCTCATGGGTCACCCCTATGGCAGGCCTTGCTAATCCTACAAGGCAGGGTGCTGAGGTATGTGTGAGGGGGGACCCCTACCTGAGTAGGGCCTCCCTGCAACCTTCGTAAAATCATTGCTGGGTTGTTTGTAGTGTAGCCATACCATATACTCTTAACCGCATTATAAGTCTATCGCGATAACGCGACAACTTGAGAATGGCTACACAGAACCATATCGTGTTTGGTGTCAAACATGTAGGAATCATACCCCCAGTCCAGCCATGGGCATGAGGGTACGATTCCCCCCTGCTAGAGGGGCGATATGGGAAAAGCGGCAGAATTTAGACACCAATTTAAAAGTGCACATGCAGTACAAAATGGCTACTACCCACCACCCACACGACTCTGGCTGGCTGTAGCTGGGGAAAACCCCAGCCTCGCCAGCTGGACAATAGGGCTCCTGTGGCAGGGAGGTGCTAGCATCTCCCCAGACAGGATAATGTGGATTGGAACAGGGTGGGTGCACCAAATGTCCTTTCAGAGTTGCACGTAGGCAGCTGCAGAGCCCTCATTCTGCATACACCGCTTGGAACCAGTTCAGGGGCATCCTGCCCCTCGCCCAGGCGGGAAACACACAAAGGGGAGAGGGTGTAGCCACCCTTTCCCGCCTCACCACTCATTGGTGGACACTACTCTGGACACTCCCCTAATCTTGGGAATAAAGGAGAATAACATGGCCCCAGAGCCTCAGATTAATCTTGAACTTTACAGTCTTGACCTTCGACTTGCTGCTGCCCAGCTGACGGAAGAAATCTCCCTTGGGATAAAGGAGTTATCCCCCTGCTTGGCAGGCACCTGAAACCCTGCAAGTGACCCGGTTGGAACCTCGCTGCTCCTACGGACTTCGACGACTTCCAGCACCCTTGAGGTGGGTTTCCTAAGCATCCCAGAGGCCAGTGAGTGTGCACAGCAAACCTGTGTACCGTGGACCGCGTGGGTGCCGAGATTCCCAATACCCCAGGACACCGGCCACCTCTTGCGTAGCACACGACCCTGACCAGTGGGGAAGTTGTGCTTTGGCCCATTATGGAGCCAACCACCAAGCAGCATCTGTGCCAAAGATCAGCGCCCTAGCCCCTTCCGGTGGCCCGTGGGCTCCCTTTTACGCACTCCATTTTGCTGCCTTCCGCGGTCCCTTGTCTCTCGCCTTGTGGGCCCGAGTGGAGGACAATCTCGACACCTAAGAGTTCCCCTGGTTGCTCCAGGCCTGCTCTACAGTCTCTCCAAGGGAGACCTCTCACAGACCTCGATGGTCTGCACCAGTAGCTGATTTGTTCATCTTGCGTGGGTTGCGGTTGCCAAGGCTTAGTGGATCCAATCCGGACACTAACACCGCAGCGACCCTCATCCGACGTGGGACAGTCGCCCTCCCGAAGCTGGCCTTCCTTGAAGCCTCCCGGAGCCCGTGGCTGCAGATCCAAGCTACACCTCTTTCCACTTGAAGCACCCGACATTGAAGGGCTCTTTGCTTTGAGCTCCCTGGTCACTGTGCCGTGACCCAGACTCTGTCCCCTCTGCTTTCAGGTTCTTCTCTTCAACTTCTACAACTTCAATCTTCACGGCATTATCGACGCTTTTGGCTAGCAGCACTTTTGAAAATTTTCCCTTTGAAAATCAGCCCGCGACCCGACATCGAAAACAACCTATGCACCCGGATTCCCTGGGGCAGGTAACAGTGGTACCTCGGTACTCTCATGGTAGTGGGCTCCTCAAAAGCTTAAGTCTAAAGTTTTAACTTTGTACTCCTGCTAGAAGTGACTTTAATCTGTGTAAATCAAACCGCGACATTCTCCATAGGCTTTAATAGAGATCCCGATAGCAGCTATTTCCACTGCACGCGCCTCCCGTGGGTCCCCTTCCTCATAACCTGGGGTGGATTCTTAAGGGGCCAGCGATCCTAAATGCCCTAGGCATTGCCTGTAGAATTGTCGTGGTTCTTATACCACTTTTTTGATATATGGTCTGGTCCCCCCCTGGGGCCCTGTGATTCCTGTGCTATTTATTGTGTTTATAAATGCTTGTTTGAATTGTAACTTTGCCACTAGCCTCATAAAGAGACTGTGGGATTCTGTCTAGAATAAATACATATATTTTATATATATACCTGTGTGGGCTACTCTTTCATTTGGTTATTCAAGAGGTTATTATGGTAAAACAATAAGCTTAACACTCCTTCAAGACTTAGCCTGAAGGCTGCTCTCCACAGCTACCACTAGGATAGCTTTCTTTAAAGGTTGTCTTAAACCTATCATCAATAAGAGTCGAATTGGATTGGTGCAAGGTGTCCCTATAACTAGGAGACAGCATATGCCAGGCCAACTTCTCACATTGGTGTGCAGCGGTTGGATTCAAGCTTGCCATTGTTTTACCAGATAACAAATTGAATTTCTAAAGTGAAAGCCACTTGGTACCAAAGGTACATATAAATTCAAGCTTAGAATACAATAAGTTCTACTGAACTTAGGAGTTGTGTGTAGAGGGTTTAGCACACCTTGACTACAACTCAAGAAAGGGTTCAGTAGGCCACACCTAGAGTAGGTAGATACACCACTATCACCAGCACAGTGGAGAAGTGTGGCTCAATGGTTAGAGTGGCAGACCTCGATGCAGAGCACTGGTCCGGGACCAGGGTTCGATTCCCGACGCGGCAGGGTCTCTGGCAATAAATTCCTCGGACCTGATATTCTCGCATCAGTGCCTATCCTAATCATGGGTCCCACGCTGCAACTCTGGGCAATAGCTTGCTTAGTCTCCACAATCGCCCCAACAGCGCTGGGATGCCTGGCTTCACCATGGGGGTGCCCAGGAGTGGACACTTCACACGGATAGCCAGGAAGGGTTCCTACAGCGGTATGAGTACAGCGCGGAGATACCCCCAGGGGTGATTCGGCGCTATATAAGCACATACACACACACACACTAGAAATGTCTTTAGGTTCAGGTGCCCATAAGGCTCTGGAAGGACCCCAAAGGGTCCCAGTCAACAAATATGATCATCACTCCTTTGCTGATCTTAGGGAGATGTGCACCTCTAGGAAACTTAAGACAAACAAAGGTGCCAATACTCAACGTCTCAGGAAAATCCTGCTCATAGCAGACTTTAAGCAGACTTTAGGGTCTGATGGAGTAGACAGGTTGGGTGGGCACCCCTCAGAAGAGGACCCTCCTAGAGAGGACTCTGATGAGGACCAGGAAGAGGATGACGATCCTGACCTGGAAGAACCAGACCACTCACAACATGGAGGTGATGGCCCAAAAGGCACTCTCTCCATCCCTAAAGGGAGAGTGGTGGATCCAAGTAGAAGGAACAGATCCCCTCAGTGGGGTCCAACCATTCTAGGAGATCCAAAAGGACCTCTGCCTCTCCTCAGAGGAGAGAATCCTCCCAAGAGAGGAAATGCAGACTGATCCAGTTTGAGCAGGCAAAGCTACAGCTCAGGAGAGAACAGTTAGCATTAGACAGGGAGTCCCTGGAGCTTCAGAAAGCTTCAAGAAAGTGGGGTCTAGAGACCCCTGGTGGCAGTAATGAAACCCCTAGAGTTAGAGAGAAAGTCCCTGACAATAGGAACCTCCACAAGATTGTGCCCCCCTATCATACAGGGGATGACATCCACAAATGGATCTCTGCTCTTGAGAGGGCCTGTAAAGTACAAAGGGTCCCAGTAGAGCAGTGGGCAGCAATTCTGTGGCTCTCCTTTGCAGACAAAGGAAGAGACAAGCTCCTCTCTGTAAGAGAAGAGGATGCAGATGAGTATTATATCTTGAGAGATGCTTTAATAGATGGGTTTGGCTTAACCACTGATCAATACAGACTTAAGTTCAGAGATACCAAAAAAGCACAGAATCAAGACTGGGTAGATTTTGTTGATTGTGCTACCAAGGCACTGGAAGGTTGGTTAACTGGCAGTAAAGTAAATGATTACCAAGGATTGTATAATCTCATAATGAGGGAGCAGATTCTTAATAATTGTCAGAACCAGCTCTTACATCCGCACCTGGTGGACTCAGATCTGACCTCTCCCCAAGAATTGGGAAAGAAGGCAGACAAATGGGTCAGAACCAGGATTAAGCAGAAGGTCCAGCCCTTGGGGGGTGCAACTAAAAAGGAAGATGCCAAGAACTCTGAGAAGGGTGGGGAAAAGGGAAAAGACCAGCAGTCTTCAATAGGCCCCCAAAAATCTGCATCTGAGAATACCCAAGCTACTAAAGCTAAACAACCAAGGAAGCCATGGTGTAAATTCTGTAAACAGAAAACCCATTGGACTTCAGATTGTAATAAGGCCAAAGACTCCAATAGTACCACACCTGCCCCTAAGGCACCTGTTCCCCCTAGTCCAGCTATAGGTGGTGGTACACAGAACAAGGGTATAGTAGGGTTGACCCTGGGATCTGGAGAGGACTCTGGCCTAGTCAAAACTCCTACTCAGGCTGTTCGAGTTTGTGATGGGGACCTGTCCCTGTTTGTGAGCCCCAGTGGTCTGGGCAAATACAGACAACAGCCAAAAATAAATGGAAGGGAGTCACTAGCTTACAGGGATACAGGGGCCAGTGTCACCATGGTGACTAAGGACCTTGTGGACCCTAGCCAGATCATACTTGGGGAAATTTACCGAGTGACCAATGCAAGCAACGTTAGTACTGACCATGCTCTAGCAGTTGTGAACTTCTCCTGGGGAGGGGTAACTGGCCTCAAGAAAGTTGTGGTGAGTGCAGACCTACCTGTTGAATGTTTACTAGGGAATGATTTGGAGACCTCAGCATGGGCTGAGGTGGAGCTAAGTACCCATGCAGCAATGTTGGGTATACCAGCAGAAGTGTTTGCCCTGACCAGGTCAAAAGCAAAGCTGACAGGAACTGAACAGGCCTTGGATCCTGGAAAAATGGACCAAGGACCTTCCAAGAGGAGGAGTAGCAGGGGTAAGGCAGAGCCTTCCCCCCAGGATCAGTCTGTAGAGACTCTTTTAGCAGAAGAGGATCTAGCTCCTGAAGAAGGAACTGCCTCAGATGAACTGGAACGTGATCAGGTTGAGTTCTTGGGGGCAGGGGACCTTCTAGGGCAGACTTGAGCCTGGAGCAGCAGAGCTGCCCCATTCTTGAACCCCTCAGACAGCAAGCTGCTGCTGAGGCTGCAGGGAATGCCAGTGGGACCCATAAGATTTATTGGGATGAAGGGCTCCTTTACTCTGAGGGTCGAGACCCCAAGCCTGGTGCAGCCAGGAGGTTGGTCATACCTCAAACGTTTAGGGGCTTCCTGCTCACACTGGCCCATGATATTCCCCTAGCAGGACACCTGGGCCAAAACAAGACTTGGGACAGAATTGTCCCTCACTTTCATTGGCCCCAGATGAGTGAAGACTGTAAGAGCTTTTGCAGCTCTTGCATTTCCAGCCAAGCCAGTGGCAAGGCAGGTAAATCCACAAAGGCCCCCCCTGATACCATTGCCTGTGGTGGGGGTGCCCTTTGAGCGGGTGGGGATTGACATTGTTGGTCCCCTAGACCCACCAACAGCATCTGAGCACAGGTTCATTCTAGTGGTAGTGGATCATGCCACTAGATACCCAGAAGCTATTCCACTTAGGACCATCACAGCCCCTGTGGTGGCAAGGGCCCTCCTGGGAGTCTTTTCCAGGGTGGGTTTTCCTAAGGAGGTATTGTCTGACAGAGGTACAAACTTTATGAGTAGTTACCTCAAGGCAATGTGGAAAGAGTGTGGCGTTAACTATAAGTTCACCACCCCTTACCATCCTCAATGCAATGGCCTTGTTGAGAGATTTAACAAGACCTTAAAGGGTATGATCAAAGGGCTCCCAGAAAAGCTTAGGCGAAAATGGGATGTCCTTCTGCTCTGCCTTCTCTTTGCATACAGAGAGGTGCCACAAAAGGGGGTTGGTTATAGCCCCTTTGAACTTTTGTTTGGCCATCCTGTTAGAGGGCCACTCTGTCTAGTGAAGGAGGGATGGGAGCAACCTCTCAAACCCCCTAAACAGGACATAGTGGACTATGTACTTGGTCTCCGCTCCAGGATGGCTGAGTACATGAAGAAGGCAACTAAAAACCAGGAATTTCAGAAAGCCTGGCATGACCAAAAGGCTGTACTGGTGGTGTACCAGCCAGGACAGAAGGTATGGGTGTTGGAGCCAGTGGCCCCAGCAGCTCTCCAAGATAAGTGCAGTGGACCCCATACCATTTTGGAGAAAAAGGGAGAGGTTACCTACTTGGTAGACCTTGGCACTCCCAGAAGTCCCCACAGGGTACTTCATGTCAATAGGTTGAAAGCATATGTGGACAGGGCTGACATGGGCTTGCTCATGGCAACAGATGAGGGACAGGAGGAAGAGAGTGACCCTCTCCCAGACCTGCTCTCTCAGAACCCTGACGATGGGTCAGTTGATGGAGTAGCCTTGGCAGGCAGCCTCACTGACCAGCAGCAAACAGACTGTAGACAGGTTCTTCAGTCTTACAGACATATGTTTTCTCTGACTCCAAGTCAGACCCCCTGGTGCACTCATGAAGTGGACACTGGGGACAGTCTGCCTGTCAAGAATAAAATCTACAGGCTACCTGACCATGTCAGGGACTGCATAAGGACAGAAGTCCAAAATATGTTGGAGTTGGGAGTGATTGAGCCCTCAGATAGCCCTTGGGCTAGCCCAGTAGTCCTAGTACCAAAACCTCACACCCAGGATGGTAAGAGAGAGATGAGGTTCTGTGTCGACCACAGGGGACTCAATGCAGTCACTAAGACTGATGCACACCCAATTCCCAGAGCAGATGAGCTCATAGATAGGTTTGCCTCAGCCAAATATCTGAGCACATTTGATCTGACAGCTGGCTACTGGCAGATAAGGTTAGCTGAGTCTGCAAAAGCCAAAACTGCATTTTCTACCCCTGGTGGGCATTATCAATTTATTGTGATGCCCTTTGGTTTGAAAAATGCACCTGCCACTTTTCAAAGGTTGGTGAACCAAGTCCTCTCAGGCCTGGAAGACTTTAGTGCAGCATATCTAGATGATATTGCTGTCTTTAGCACCACCTGGGAAGATCACCTGATCCACCTGAGGAAAGTTTTGGAAGCCCTGCAAAAGGCTGGGCTCACTATCAAGGCTATCAAGTGCCAGAGAGGGCAGAGTCAGGTTGTGTACCTGGGTCACCTTGTAGGTGGAGGCCAGGTTCAACCCCTTCAGAGCAAAATCCAGACCATCATGGACTGGGTTGCTCCAACCACCCAGACTCAGGTTCGAGCTTTCTTGGGCCTGACTGGTTACTATAGGAGGTTTGTAAAGGGATATGGATCCATTGTGACCCCCTTGAATGACCTCACCTCTAAGAGGATGCCCAAAAAGGTTCAGTGGACTGTCAGCTGTCAGAAAGCTTTTGATTACCTAAAACAGACAATGTGCTCTGCTCCAGTGCTCCAAAGCCCCAACTACTCCAAAGAATTCATAGTTCAAACTGATGCTTCAGAGGTGGGGGTAGGTGCTGTGTTATCACAACTGAATGAGGAGGGCCAGGATCAACCAGTAGCTTTTATTAGCAGAAGGTTGACCCCCAGAGAGAAACGTTGGTCAGCTATAGAGAGGGAGGCCTTTGCTGTGGTCTGGGCCTTGAAGAAGCTGAGGCCATACTTGTTTGCCACTCACTTCATTGTTCAAACAGACCATAAGCCCCTCCTATGGCTAAAACAGATGAAGGGTGAAAACCCCAAACTACTCAGGTGGTCCATTTCCCTACAGGGGATGGACTATACAGTGGAACATAGACCTGGGAGCAACCATGCCAATGCAGATGGCCTCTCCAGATATTTCCACTTAGAACATGAAGACTCAACTGGTCAAGGTTAGTTTAATGTCCCTGCGTTTGGGGGGGGGGGGTTATGTAGGAGAGTGGCATCGACTGCATAGTTGCCCCCAACTTTTTGCTGATGTTTTGACTGTTTTATGACTTTAGCCAGGCTGTGGCCCTGCTATCCAGGACCCCAGCCCATCTGCTTCCTCTGTTAAACGATGTGAGTACCCGAGGTACTAACCAATTGGATGCTGAGGGTGTCCTGACAGTCCCTTGTAGATGGTACCCTAGGTACCCAGGGCATGGGTCCCTCAGTAGGCCTACCAGGGCTGCAGCACTTATTGTGCCACCCTGGGACAGCCACACAAACTGACACCACCAGACCACTACTGTAGTCTGGGTAAGGTGGTGCTAGCACCCCTTACAGGGATATAGGTACCCTATATCCCACCCCAATACAACACATGTACTCTCATGGGTCACCTTTATGGCAGGCCTTGCTAATCCTATAAGGCAGGGTGCTGAGGTATGTGTGAGGGGGGACCCCTACATGAGTAGGGCCTCCTTGCAACCTTCGTAAAATCATTGCTGGGTTGTTTGTAGTGTAGCCATACCATATACTCTTAACCGCATTATAAGTCTATCGCGATAACGCGATAACTTGAGAATGGCTACACAGAACCATATCGTGTTTGGTGTCAAACATGTAGGAATCATACCCCCAGTCCAGCCATGCGCATGAGGGTACGATTCCCCCTTGCTAGAGGGGCGATATGGGAAAAACGGCTGAATTTAGACACCAATTTAAAAGTGCACATGTAGTACAAAATGGCTACTACCCGCCACCCACACGACTCTGGCTGGGTGTAGCTGGGGAAAACCCCAGCCTCGCCAGCTGGACAATAGGGCTCCTGTGGCAGGGAGGTGCTAGCATCTCCCCAGACAGGATAATGTGGATTGGAACAGGGTGGGTGCACCAAATGTCCTTTCAGAGTTGCACGTAGGCAGCTGCAGAGCCCTCATTCTGCATACACCGCTTGGAACCGGTTCAGGGGCATCCTGCCCCTCGCCCAGGCGGGAAACACACAAAGGGGAGAGGGTGTAGCCACCCTTTCCCGCCTCAACACTCATTGGTGGACACTACTCTGGACACTCCCCTAATCTTGGGGATAAAGGAGAATAACGTGGCCCCAGAGCCTCAGATTAATCTTGAACTTTACAGTCTTGACCTTCGACTTGCTGCTGCCCAGCTGACAGAAGAAATCTCCCTTGGGATAAAGGAGTTATCCCCCTGCTTGGCAGGCACCTGAAACCCTGCAAGTGACCCGGTTGGAACCTCGCTGCTCCTACGGACTTCGACGACTTCCAGCACCCTTGAGGTGGGTTTCCTAAGCATCCCAGAGGCCAGTGAGTGTGCAGAGCAAACCTGTGTACCGTGGACCGCGTGGGTGCCGAGATTCCCAATACCCCAGGACACCGTCCACCTCTTGCGTAGCACACGACCCTGACCAGTGGGGAAGTTGTGCTTTGGCCCATTATTGAGCCAACCACCAAGCAGCATCCGTGCCAAAGATCAGCGCCCTAGCCCCCTCCGGTGGCCCGTGGGCTCCCTTTTACGCACTCCATTTTGCTGCCTTCCGCGGTCCCTTGTCTCTCGACTTGTGGGCCCGAGCGGAGGACAATCTCAACAACTAAGAGTTCCCCTGGTTGCTCCAGGCCTGCTCTACAGTCTCTCCAAGGGAGACCTCTCACAGACCTCGTGGGTCTGCACCAGTAGCTGATTTGTTCATCTTGCGTGGGTTACGGTTGCCAAGGCTTAGTGGATCCAATCCGGACACTAACACCGCAGCGACCACCATCTGACGTGGGACAGTCGCCCTCCCGAAGCTGGCCTTCCTTGAAGCCTCCCGGAGCCCGTGGCTGCAGATCCAAGCTACACCTCTTTCCACTTGAAGCACCCGACATTGAAGGGCTCTTTGCTTTGAGCTCCCTGGTCACTGTGCCGTGACCCAGACTCTGTCCCCTCTGCTTTCAGGTTCTTCTCTTCAACTTCTACAACTTCAATCTTCACGGCATCATCGACGCTTTTGGCTAGCAGCACTTTTGAACATTTTCCCATTGAAAATCAGCCCGCGACCCGACATCGAAAACGACCTATGCACCCGGCTTCCCTGGGGCAGGTAACAGTGGTACCTCAGTACTCTCGTGGTAGTGGGCTCCTCAAAAGCTTAAGTCTAAAGTTTTAACTTTGTACTCCTGCTAGAAGTGACTTTAATCTGTGTAAATCAAACCTCGACATTCTCCATAGGCTTTAATAGAGATCCCGATAGCAGCTATTTCCACTGCACGCGCCTCCCGTGGGTCCCCTTCCTCATAACCTGGGGTGGATTCTTAAGGGGCCAGCGATCCTAAATGCCCTAGGCATTGCCTGTAGAATTGTCGTGGTTCTTATACCACTTTTTTGATATATGGTCTGGTCCCCCCCTGGGGCCCTGTGATTCCTGTGCTATTTATTGTGTTTATAAATGCTTGTTTGAATTGTAACTTTGCCACTAGCCTCATAAAGAGACTGTGGGATTCTGTCTAGAATAAATACATATATTTTATATATATACCTGTGTGGGCTACTCTTTCATTTGGTTATTCAAGAGGTTATTATGGTAAAACAATAAGCTTAACACTCCTTCAAGACTTAGCCTGAAGGCTGCTCTCCACAGCTACCACTAGGATAGCTTTCTTTAAAGGTTGTCTTAAACCTATCATCAATAAGAGTCGAATTGGACTGGTGCAAGGTGTCCCTATAACTAGGAGACAGCATATGCCAGGCCAACTTCTCACACATGCCTGCTAGCAATGCCCTGGCATGCCTGCTGGTAGTGCCATGACATGTGTGCTTGCATGCGTGTGTTCCCATCATCTAGACTTTTTTTATGCTCCATTTATTTTTGTTGATTCTGCGCAGCATCAGCAAAGCATTGGTAAACCCACTAGGTCAAAACGATAAGGCACATGCCTTTGCCAATGCTTTTTTATATCCTGTAATTGAAACCTATCAAATTTCTTCTCATTATTTCAATATTTTAGGCAGCAGGTTGTGGTATCTGTTCTGCAGTGTAGTTTTTAGAAGGGGTTGATTTAACAAACCGTCTATAATTTGTAAACGTTGCGATTCCCAGCATTTGGTAATGCTGTTCTCTTCACCCACGCTGTTACGTTTATATATGGTGGATGTAAAACGTTCTGGGGTCCCAAAACGCAGCTGGGAATTAGTCTAATATTTTTTACTTCAAATAAGCAGTCTACAATGCCGAACGAGAACTTCAAGTAACTTTCTTATTACTCAAACACTATTCTGTGGAGAGAGACTCATGGCAAGAAACTACTAAATTGAGGGAGAGAACTGATGAACAAGTTACCTTTGGTAACGCCTGTTCTGGTAGAGACTATCTAGCCGCCGATACCTTACCTTAGAATTATCCCAAGGTGTCAGAATGGATCCAGAACTTTTTGAGCACTATCCCTGCACACAGGTAGGTGGCGTCATGTGGCTCGGTGTTATCTGCGCCAGAAGTGACGTTTGTGGTACTTAAAAAGGCACCACCTCCGTGTGCTGATGTCAGTTCATTTTCTCGATTTTCCACACCAGGAGCTCGGAGTCACGAAGAAGTATGACTCACTGGTGTGAGTTTATATGGCCCTTTGTAAGGGGAAACCCTCACCCTTTAATCAGGTCGCAGAGCGGGGAGGATAGGAGGCTCAGTAAGGAATCTGCTGCTAGATAGAGTCTCTACCAGATAAGGTGTCAGCAAAGGTAAGTAACTCTGATGGGGACTTTTAGCTGCCAATTCCTTGACTTAGAATAGATAACCAACAATGCCTCTCTGGAGGCAGTTCTGCGAACCCAACTTAGACCAGAGGGTCCTGCAGGACCAAACTGGCAGAATGCCCATCCTGACAAACCTGACTGTCCAGGCAGTAGTCCTTAATGAATGTGTGCAGTGAAGCCCACATTGCAGCCCGACAGGTGTCAAGGACTGGAACTCCACTAGCTACCACAGTAGTCACAGCTTTGGCTCTTGTTGAATGAGCTCACAAGTCCTCAGGTGGCTGCTTTTTGTCAATGCGTAGCAGATGTTTATGCAAAGCATCATCCATTGGAAGATGATTTGTTTCTGCGCAGCCTTCCTTTTCTTGACCCTAACGTACCCTACGGAGAATTGGTCATCCACATGTAATTCTTTTATGCGGTCAAGGTAGAATGGCAATGCTTTTTTTGGATCCAGATGGTGGAGTCTTTCCTCTTCCTTAGAAGATTGAGGCAAGGCAAAAAAGGTAGGCAGAGTAATCATCTGGCCTATGTGGAAAGGGGTGACTTCCTTCGGGAGAAAGGAGACACGTGTCTGGAGAAGGAGTTTTTCTGAATAAATGGTACTGTAAGGCGGGGTGCACCGAGAGAGCCTGTAACTAGTTTAAAAAAAAATCTTTTTATTAACAGTCATGGACATCGAATAAAGTATGGCACATTACAGTAATGTATATATTTCAATGTAGGCACATACAAAGTGAACAGCGGCATAACAGTTCGTGCACTGTGGGGCCAATCAAGGCGAGGGCATGTCTTCCGAGTCTATGTGCAGTGGTGGGGTACAGATATTGCCTCTGTAGCGATTCCAAGATCCCCATATCCGGGTCCATTTCTGGGACATCCCCTGGCCACATAGACTGTCTTTTCACGGAACATGCACCAGTCCATGTTGATTTTCCAGTCTTTAAGCTTTGGTGGGGCGGCTGTCCCCCAAGCCTGAGCTATGTTCCTTTTTGCAATAATAAATCCAAGAGTAGCCCATTGTGTTTGGCTTACATTTAAGTCAGTAGGTTCCCATATGTTGAGTAAACACCTACGCGCCTCTGGGAGCAAGAACTTTCCCCACCACCCTATGAATCGCGCTTCAGTAGGTCTGGACAAGTGAGCACTCCCAGATGATATGAAGGAAAGTACCCAGCTGGCCACACCCCCTACAGCAGTCTCCCCGTGGGTGCCCTTCCCATTAACACTAGTCTAGGTCCCGTCATGTATATTCTGTGTAGTATTTTTAGTTGAACCAGTCGCAGTCTAGCGGGGATAGCTACCACCCTGGAAGAGGACACAGCCTCCTGCCAGTCCTCGTCATCCAGCTCAATACCATTCACCGTCCATTTTTGTCGGAGCTGTGTGAGAGGGTCCTCCATGTTGTGTTTTAGCTTGTTATAAATGCGAGACATGGATTTCTCCGGGAGACAACCGTCCAATACCCTGCTCTTTAGTGGGGAGGACTCAGGGGGGGGAAGAGCCCTTGGGAAAGGCAGAGCGCAGGGCATGCCAAATTTGTCTGTAGCGAAAGTGCTCTGTCCCGGCTAGGTCATGTTTCTCCTGCAGAGAAGCGAATGTTATTATGTCCCCCTTTTCCCACATGTCCTGAACTCGGGAAATACCTATCATGTCCCACTTGTCGAAACCCTTTGTCTGCCATAAGTGTCCCAGTTTGGCGGAATCCCACAGGGGGGCGGCCAATGTCAATCTACCCTCCCAACCAAGCGATCTAATGGCAGTGTGCCAGACCGATATCGAATGTCCAGTGGGGCCAGAGAGTGGTGGACGAGCAGGTTTGGAGTATAGTGTTCTGTTGTAATTCCCGCCCGGGAGCAGCCACCTGTCCATTCTATAGCCTGGATTGTCAGGGGACCCATAGGTGCCATGGTTAATGGCGGCCAGGTGGGCGGCCCAATAATATTTCTTAATGTCAGGGAGGGCGATACCTCCGTCGTACCATTTCAGCGTCAACTTGCTGAGGGCAATGCGCGGATGTCCGTTCCACAGGACCTCTCTCTGGAGTAGTTCAATCTCTTTAAAGTAAGCGGGGGGACTACTTCCAGTGAGTTTTGAAGGGCGTAAAGGAAGAGAGGAGGGACATCATTTTGAAGAGTGCAGCCCTCCCCAAAAGAGACCGAGGGAGAGTTCTCCAACTGGCTATATCTCGCTGCAACCGGTGTAGAGGGGGGGAGTAGATTATTGCTATATCGCGGGGTCAAGGGATGCAAATATTCCAAGGTACTTGAACCCTGACGTAGTAATTTGGATTGGGCAATTGGAGGGTAGGTCCGGCACTCCCCCGTAGAGTGGATACAGATGGGATTTGGTCCAATTAATTGTGAATCCGGAGAATCTACCGAACACTGCCAGTATATCTAATAAGACGATTAGAGATTTCCGGGGGTCGGTGAGGTATAGTAGGATGTCGTCCGCGTATAGAGATATACGATCCTCCCAGTCTGCCGCCCAGCGGATTCCACAGATCGATAGATCCTGTCGGATCCAGGCCGCAAGTGGTTCCAATGCCAGGGCAAATAGAAGGGGGGAGAGTGGACAACCCTGACGGGTTCCCCGGCCAAGAGAGAAGGTATCCGATTGCTTATTGTTAACAATAACCTTAGCCAGAGGCGCCGCCTATAGGAGACGAACCCAGCCGATGATCTCCTCCCCGAACCCCATCTTCTGAAGCGCGGCAAAGAGGTAGGGCCACTCAAGCATATCGAATGCCATAGTGGCATTTAGAGAGACCAAGACTGCTGGTTCGCGAATCGTATCCGCTCTACCTAACACCCCGTGTAGTCGGCGAAGATTTAATGCTGTTCCGACGTGGTATAAAACCAGATTGATCTGGGTGAACAAGGGTCGATATGACCTTTACCAGGCAATTGGAGAGAACTTTCGCGAGGATTTTCGGCTCAGCATTAAGAAGGGAAATAGGTTGATATGAAGTACAGTCTGTCTTTGTTTTCCCCTCTTTGTGTAGTACTGCTATATTAGCTATGCGCTGGTCTAATGGGAGTTCTCCCGACTCCCTGCTTTCCTCAAACATGGCTTTGAGGTAAGCTGATAATTTGTCAGGGCAGAGTTTGTACAATTCTATGGGTATCCCATTAGGGCCAGAGGCCTTACCAGATTGGAGCGACCTGATGGCCAGGGCGACTTAGTCCGCGGTCAGTGGACTGTCCAGTAGCTGTTTGTCTGTCAATGCGAGGGTGGGCATGCTAATGTCTCTTAATAGTTCAGCAGAGTCCTCCTCAGTATGAGGCGTCCCCGCCCTGTAAACCACCTCAAAGTGAGCGGCGAATTGAGAGGCTATGTCTTGGGGGTCTACAATATTGACTCCAAGGGGGTCGTGAAGGGTCGGAACCAATCTGTTTGCCCATTCTCGCTTGTCCAGCCAGGCTATTAACTTCCCTATCACCCAGGTCATAGATCCTCCCAAGCTTTTCTTGACCCAAAGTTCTCCGTGACGAGAGCTTTATACTCAGATTGCTTAAGCCGCAGTAAATGGAGTCACAATCCACCAATTCCCTTTCAAGTCGTTGGATATCGGCTTCTATATCCGATACTTCCTTCTGGTGCTCTCGTTTGTAACCCGATACCAAGGACAGGGCTTCTCCTCTGATTACCGTTTTAAAGGCTTCCCAGAGTGCTAAGCTAGAGGGCACAGTACCCACGTTTTCGGTTAAGTAGCTATCCGTCGCGACTAGTAGTTCTTTACGTAGTTTGGGATTACGGAGGTGCCAAGGGTTGATGGGGACGATGCGACCCACCCGCGAGTGATCGAGGAGGAAGTGGGCCAGAGTGGGGAATGATCGGAGATGCCCTTAGGTAACTGTCGAACCTCCCTGATGTGTGATGTTTGGGAGCTGGGAACTAGGATGTAATCAAGGCGAGAGAAACTGTGGTGGGCCCCAGAGTGGAATGTGTATTGCTTTGTTTCGGTGTTGAGCGAGCCTGTAACTAGTTGACCCTCCTGGCCGATGTGAAGTGACCTGGTTCCATAGGTTGATGTGACACAGCAGACGTAGCCAGTATATATCTTTAGGTTATTTATTAAGATAGTTAAGTCCATAGTATAACCCCACCAGGAGCAGCCTGCTAGCTGCTCAGCCCATCCTCTCCTAACTGTCTCTCACCACACCAACATTCCAGTCACGTCATCATTCCACATGGAACACTCACACTGGCTGAGCAGCTAACTACAAGATACAGGAGAACAATTTATCTTATATGAAGATACTACAATATCTCCCTTCTTTACAGTTGACAATAAAACAAAGAGCACTAAAAGTACATAATAACTAAACACAAAATAAACAAGAGATAAATAGTCCAAATCCCAAGGGTAAGATGAATTACACATACCACGAAAGGGAACCAGACTATAAAACGGAAGGAAAAAGATAAGAAAAGGACGGAAAATAAGAATGAACTATCACCATCCTCCTCTTATAATAAGAATAAAAAGAAAACATTAAACTCACACACCATGACCAACCTCCTCCTTTAATGAGACACAAAAAAAACGTTAAACAAACAACGCTAAACTACCAAACGGAGGTTGGAAACACCACACAATATACTCATGAAAACCAACACAGAAAATCAGAATAAAAAACGACAAAAAAAAAAAACACTCGAGGAACTGCAGAAACAGACAGCAAGAAACACTCCCAACCAAATACACAATGGGTGGATGTCACCCATTACTAAAACGTAGATGGGACTAACACCCCCTAAATACTAAGTATATGGGACTAACACCCATTACCCAATTTAATAGGTGGGACAAACACCCCCTATAGGCCGACAAGTGAGTCACAGCATGACTAACACCCAATACTACTGACATAGGTGGGACAATACCCCCTAAACACAAATAAAATGGGAGGAACACTAATTAAGAATGACCTAGGTGGGACTGACACCCCCTAAACACGAAGTGTATGGGACTGACACCCATAGACTAGTGCAACAAACATAACAGAATGCAGCACAGTGAGGCGTCAAGAGACAAATACCCTCACACACAACAGCTAATATATAAATGAAGGGACTAAAACCCAACACTAACGTGAACAAAGGTGGGACTCACACCCCCTTAAAATTTAGTAAAAAGGACTAAAACCCATTACTAATTACCTAGGTGGGACTAACACCCCCTAAAAACTGAATATATAAGACTGAAAAGCAATACTACTTACATAGGTAGGACTAGTACCCCTATACACTGAGTAAGAATATAGCTAACATGCAAACCCAAACTCACACCTAAAATAACAGAAAGGTGACTTTAAGAAAGACAAATGCATAACATATTATCAAGATAATATATATACACAACAGGTGTCCATAACGAATGATCAGTCCAATCACAAAAAGATCAAGAAAAGACTCTAACACTGGACCACAAATGCTGTCGACTCATGACAACAACAAAAAAAACACACAAGATAGTAGACAACGTGCAGCATAAAGTGACTGATACACACCACACGACCAACACAACAAAAATGTGGTACTAAATAAGAACACCAACATAAGTATGCAAAAACATTCTCACTAGAAGTGCAATATTAAACTGTGACCCGCCGGTGAGCGATCTCTCACCCGAGTAGTGAGACACTGGGTACACTCTCATATCATTAAATGATTAAAACCATAGCATGTTAAATAACCATAGTCATAGGTGTGCCTGTCACCGTGGTAATGATGGACATGCATTAAAATGACACAACCAGTAGCACTTAAAGATGAAGCAGCTCCAGGAGACTTGCCGGAAGATAGCACTAAGCAGCAGAGACAAGAAAACAGTGCTTTGTGGTGGATACATTGCCCAGTGAAGATATGAAGGCACCAAGTCTTGTTATAATCCCATCCGGCACCAAGTCTTGTTATAATCCCATAACTCACCAATGGAATTGGAGGCAAAGACCAAACGTAGAGACTGTCATTATGCTCACTTGAAAAGCGGTGCAGCGAACTTCTTAACACGACGCTGGTGAAGACTTTTAACATCCGAATAACTTTAATCATCAAATACAACTTGGTTGGCACATAATAGGACTCCTCCAACTCAAAGATGACTGCACGTACAGGAGACGTAAACCGGGAGAAAACTTTATAGATTGAGCAATGGTTGGCAGAGTGCTGGCGGGCACTGCCAATAACCATGGATACAGAAAACCTGGATCCGCCAACTCTAAGATGCGGGACGCACAGGAGACGCATGCCGGGTGGCTTACGGCGCGCTCCCGCTACAAAACGTCATAGGCAACAATGAATATCTTGACACGTCACAAAGGTTTCTCGAACGGCTCCACGCGACACCAATGACACGGTAAGGTGCGCGATCCGTGTTTGATTTTGAAGGCAAAGTACAACTGACATCCTTAACAGCCCTTGTAGTAGAAACTACGGCAAACAGTTTAAAACGGTTAATGTCTTTACCTTAGTAATAGTGCATACTGCGATTTTGTAACTCAATCCAGCCTTATCGCAGTGAAAACGCCCGAAGTCAAAATAGGCACAAATAAAGATCACACCAGCTCCAGAACAGAAAGTGCGCAAATAAAACAATGTCACACATCCAAATGAAAAGGTAGTAGAATACCGACAAGGACGATGAACTTGCACACCAAAGTCCCAAGTAAAACAGAAACACTTGACGCAAGAGCACGAGCAAAGTCAGTCATTGAATACCTTGGTTCAGGTTGCCCTGTCGATATTTGTAATGGCACATAGGCGCTGGTAAAGACAAATCTTCTTCACACCTCTTCCGGTGACAGCTCCCAAAAAACTCACTTCACGATCGTCAAGTGGTCCCCCACGCCAAAGAGACTGCAGGTACTACTCTTACACGACTGTCACAGGGGCCAGCAGCTTTTTTTTTTTTTTTTTTTAAACTTGTTCGCGAAGACGTCCATACAGAGGCTCTGGAACACAACACCAGGAAGTAGAAGCTGGGCTGAGGCAAACCTCTGTGCTGCACAAGGGAACAGGTTGCAACTCCACTCCTCACATTAACTGGCACACGGAGGTATGGGCGACCGGTGTTGTGGTCACTGGTGGGGCTCACAGTGCCAGGTAGTTCCGCCAAATGAGGAGTTTCTTTTCTTTAAGACAAGTTTCTTCAAGTCACACTAGTTTAGTTACACACCAGTCTATTCAGGTTACACGCATGGTTTCTTTAGTCTCCAAATCGTCGCCAATTGAAGTGACCTGGTTCCATAGGATGATGTGACACAGCAGACGTAGCCAGTATATATCTTTAGGTTATTTATTAAGATAGTTAAGTCCATAGTATAACCCCACCAGGAGCAGCCTGCTAGCTGCTCAGCCCATCCTCTCCTAACTGTCTCTCACCACACCAACATTCCAGTCACGTCATCATTCCACATGGAACACTCACACTGGCTGAGCAGCTAACTACAAGATACAGGAGAACAATTTATCTTATATGAAGATACTACACGATGTAATGTCAACAGAAAGACTGTTTGATGGTTGATAACTGAAGAGAGCAGTTGTCTAAAAGCTCAAAAGGCGCACACATCAGGTTAATGAGGACCAGATTCAACTCCCACTGGGGCATGATGAATGGCCTGGGGTAAACGTGTTGCAAACCGTTGAGAAATATCAACATAACGTGTGACATAAATAATGAAGACAAAAATGCACAACTGGCTGAAAGATAGCCTTTAACTGTGCACAGAGTAGAACTCTGTTTGGCCAAAGAAAGAAAAAATAGGACCTGAGAAAGAGGAACAGATAGGGGATCCATCCTTTTTGATACACCCTATGCCGCAAATTTGCCCTGGTGGCATACGTATATTATTTGGTGGAGGGAAACCTGGCTGCTAGAATAACATCACAGACTTCGGGTTGAAGGTCGAAGTCTGTCAACTGTTGCCGCTCAATCTCCACATATGAAGGAGAAGAGTGTGCTGGTTTGGGTGCAGAACCCTCCCCTGTTGCTGCGACAGAAGATCCTCCCGAAGAGGCAGCTTGACTGAAGGACAGATGCTCATGCTCAACAGCTCTGGATGCAAGCGCCTCGTGACCTATCCAGAGCCACAAAAATGACTTGAGCTTGGTCGTTCCTGACCTTCTTGAGAACTACGAGCAGGTGGTATTGGCGGAAAGGCGCTCAGGAGGCCGGAGCTTTCCTTGAGAGGAAAAGCGTTTCAGAGCAAAAGCCTCCAAAAGACACACAATTGATGGACGGAATGCAGAACAAATCAAAACATTCACCCCCAGTCAAGAGATCTGGGTTAAATCCATCATTCTTTTGCTCACCATGCCACCCCAGTTTAGACGTGGCCGTATGCAAATCAGTCTTGACCCAGTGCCTCATGGGAACAGTCCAGCCCGAACTGCCAAGCCAGGTCCTCCCTGGACCGGGAACAAGCATCCTAGGACCGGTTTCGTGGTTTCACCCCTCTTCAGCCAGGATAGCGTGATTCCAGTGGCACAGTGAGCCCAGGGCCCACGTCTGGGCATACCTGGCGCACTTAGGGCGAGAAAGCAAAAGACACACAATTAATGGACCGAATGCAGAACAAATGAAAACATTCACCCCCAGTCAAGAAATCTGGGTTAAATCCATCATTCTTTTGCTCACCATGCCACCCCACTTCAGACCTGGCCATATGCAAATCAGTCATGACCCTGTGCCTCATGCGAACAGTCCAGCCCGAACTGCCAAGCCAGGTCCTCCCTGGACCGGAAACAAGCATCCTAGGACCGGTTTCGGGGTTTCACCCCTCTTCAGCCAGGATAGCTTGATTCCAGTGGCACAGTGAGCCCAGGACCCACGTCTGGGCATACCTGGCGCACTTAGGGCGAGAAAGCAAAAGACACACAATTGATGGACGGAATGCAGAACAAATCAAAACATTCACCCCCAGTTTAGAGATCTGGGTTAAATCCATCATTCTTTTGCTCACCATGCCACCCCGAGTGGGACGGGTATGCTCAGACGTGAGTCCTGTGCTCTCCATGCCACTGGAATCAAGCTATCCTGGCTGAAGAGGGGTGAAACCCCGAAACCAGTCCTAGGATGCTTGGTTCCAGTCCAGGGAGGACCTGGCTTGGCAGTTCATGCTGGACTGTTCCCATGAGGCACAGGGTCAAGACTGATTTGCATATGGCTGGGTTCAAACTGGAATGGCATGGTGAGCAAAAAAACAATGGATTTAGGCTCAGATCTCTGTACTGGGGTGAATGTATGACATTGTTCTGCATTCTGTCCATCAACTTTTGTTTTTGCATTTGTCACCCCGAGTGGGACGGGTATGCTCAGACGTGAATCCCGTGCTCTCCATGCCACTGGAATCAAGCTATCCTGGCTGAAGAGGGGTGAAACCCCGAAACCGGTCCTAGGATGCTTGGTTAAAGTCCAGGGAGGACCAGGCTTGGCAGTTCGGGCTGGACTGTTCCAATGAGGCACAGGGTCAAGACTGATTTGCATATGGCTGGGTTCAAACTGGAATGGAATGGTAAGCAAAAAAACGATGGATTTAGTCCCAAATCTCTGTACTGGGGTGAATGTCTGACATTGTTCTGCATTCTATCCATCAACTGTTGTTTTTGCGTTGTAAACTCCAGCACCAGGACTGCTGGCATTGAGTGTTCTCTGTAATCGCAAATAGATTTTGCCAAGGCTCTCCCCACTTGTGGAAGAGGCTTTGACCCACCTCTGGATAGAGAAGCCATTGATGATCTGCTAGGCATCGATGGCAGTGTTAATCTGCTATGGGATTCATAGAGCCTGCTAGGTATTTAACCACCAGGGAAATGCACTGGAGTCTAGCCATGTCCAAAGGTGCAGCGGCTCTTGACAAAGGGTCCACAACCTTCACCCCGCCCTGCTTGTTGCAGTACCACATGGCAGTGGTGTTGTTTGTGAACACCTGCACTAGCCTTCCCTTGATGGAGGGTAGAAAGGCTCTCAATGCCTAGTGAATCAGTCAAAGCTCCAACAAAGTTATATGAAGAAGACTCTGCTGGTTACCAGAGCACTCTAATTGCCACCTCCCCTAGATGGCCACCCCAGCCCTGAAGTGATGCATTTGTCACTGCAGTCCATTCTGGCTGGGGAAGGGTTAAGAATCTGCCTAATAGCAGATCTTCAGGCACCACTGCTGGTCTTTTATAATTCCCTCCGAGATCTGAATCATGTTGGAGATATTCTCCTGATTCCGCACCCATTGGAATTTCAAGCCCCACTGCTAAGCCTGCATATGGCAACGGCCATGGTGAGGCCTTCGGAGGGGCAGTCCCTGATTGATGCACTTCCATCAAAACACTATCCTTGATTGCCACTGAGGGCAGCTGAAGCTCAAAGACCTAAGCAGCCCTATGCACCACCACTGCGAGAGAGGCTCCCTCATCCATAGCCACAGTAGGAGGGGATACCGAGCCAGTGCCAGTGTCAGTGTCTAACCCACTGGCATCCACCAGATCCAATGGGTGGCAAAATTCATCAAGGTCCCCATACCTCTCCAATTCACCCCCTGTATCAGACCTGGCAATGTATCAGGCTAGGCAAAGACAAAAGGTCCTGGTTCTGACCTGGAAGGCATGGGTCTAGACAGCGTGGTACCGGCGTCACGCAACGTTAGTCCCGCTTCATGTTAGAGTCGAGTACGATGGGGATGGCGTCGTTGATGGGTGTTGATGCCGTCGGCATGGGAGCGAGCGATGGAGAAGTCTGGCTGGTGGTGCTGCTCAAAATCCAGCATCTGAATGCGGGAATCCAGTAGTGGCTCATCCCAAACCCATGGGGACCAATGGCACTCCAGCGGAGTCAGGCCGTCCAAAAATGAGGTGCATAGCCTTACAGATAGGGGTCGCTACAGCTCTGGGAAAATTAGGCAAGCAAGGAGCTAAACTTGGTTGGGCCGCCACAGAGGCTAGAGTGCCGACGTTTCCTCGCCGAAAGATTTGGACGGGTGTGAAAAACTCAAAGACCTTTTCGACTAATTGGATTTCTTTTTTTTTTGTGCGTCTTAACCAATGATGACTGATCAGGACGACAACCGTCAGGTGTGGCTCCACGAGTGATCCTGGGGCCTTCATTACGACAGGGATGTTGATCGTCGCAGGTTCGTCTCACATCAGGCAATGAGGAGTTTGAGGGAGCGTTTCCTCTGTCTTCAAGTGCATAGCACTGCAGACCTTGCACTTCTCAGAGTCATGGTCTTTCTGGAGGCACCAAAGACAGACCAATGGGGGTCTGTCACAGACATCTGTCTGTGAGAACCACCTCATGGTTTGAAACCGGCCGGTTTCTTGGGAGACATCCCTGTCACATCAGGAGAAAGGATTTTATTTTCTCAAAAGTAGTTGACAAAACCTAAAAAAAGCCAGTTGAAAAGTGAGTGAGGGGTAGCTCTCCACGGATCTGCGCTGTGTGGTAGGACCTTTGTGACTGCACGGCGATCTCACACAGAAATGTAAGGGAAATTTGGTGTATTTAGCTAAATTTGAGGTATGCAGGGGATTCTAGGTAGGAAAACATTTAGGGATTCACGCAAGCCACACATTCCTGGACTACCCCGGTGTCTAGTTTTCAGAAATGTGTGGGTTTGGTAGGTTTCCCTAGATGGTCGCCTGTTGTTTTGTGATAGATAATTTTGATGTTTCCACAATATGTTTTAGGCTGTTTCAGGTCACAGGCACTAGGCTTACCCACACAAATGAAATACAATTTTTATCAGGAGACTTGGCCAAATGCTGGGTGGGTGGAAGTATTTGGCTCACTGCAGATTCCAGAACTTTCCATCACAAATGTGAGGAACATTTGTATTTGTTTTTACAAAGTTTGGGCTTTGCAAGGGATGCTGGTTAACGGAACCTGGTGTGAGCCACACAAGTCACCCCATCCTGGATTCCCCTGGGTTTCTAGTTTTAAAAAATGTTCAGGTTTTCTAAGTTTCCCCAGATGCTGGATGAGCTAGAGCCCAAAATCCACAGCGAGGCACATTGCAAAAAAAGGGTCAGTTTTCTGTGTAAAATTGTGATGTGTAAACGTTGCGTTTTGAGGTGTTTCTTGTCGCAGACCCTAGGCCTACCCACACAAGTGAGGTACCATTTGTATCGGGAGTCTTAGGGGAACACAGAATAGTAGAACAAGTGTTATTACAAATTGACTTTCTTTGCATTTCTGCCTGCCAAATGTAAGACAATGTGTAAAAAATAAGTCATTTTGAAAAATGTCCTCTAATTCACATGGTTGTAGGGGTGCACACAATTTCGGACATGTGCAAATAACCACTGCTTCTCAACTCTATATTTTGTTCCCATTTTGAAAAATATAGGTTTCCTTGGTACCTATTTTTCACTCTTTATATTTTACCGAATGAATTGCTATATTCCCAGTACACAATTAAAAACCATTGCAAGACGCAGCTCAGTTATATGCTCTGTGTACCTCGGGTTCTTGGTGAACCTGCAAGTCCTAGATATCCCTGCAACCAGAAGGGTCCAGCGGAAGTAAGGATATATTGCTTACAAAAATCTGCTGTAGTTAGAAGAAGTTACAGGTGAAAACGTTGGCACATATGGCTGTTTTTGCCACATATGGCTGTTATTGCCATCTAAATTTCAATATGTTTTTATTTCAATTGTTAGTTTCTATAGAAAAACCTTGAGGGATCTACACAAATCACCCCTTGCAGAATTCAGAATTGTGTCAACTTTTCAGAAATGTATAATTTCTACCACTAACTGGTAGGAGATTGAAAGCACAAACAATAGGCTATGTCCCAGTAAAATGGCAAAATTGTGTAGAAAAGTTTGGTTTTCTGACAGGCTGTCTGTTCCTAAAAGCTGGGAAGATGGTGATTTTAGCACCACAAACCATTTGTTGATACGTTTTGCAGGGAACAAACAGATGCTTTCATCTGCAGCACTTTTTTTCCATTTTTCCTAAAAAAAGAAATTAAAAAAAATTAGCTGTATTTTAGCGAATTCCTCGGTCCTCTTTAGGGGAATCCACAAACCCTGGATACCTTTAGAATCCTCAAAATGTTGGAAGCAAATTAAGAGTGGATACTTCTTTATGTGGACAAAATGTTACAGGGGCCTAAGCGCGAACTACCCCAAATAGCCAAAAAAAGCTTAGCACGGGGGCAGGGGAGCACTAGCATCGAAGGTGTTAATTATAGTACACAAAAATTGATTAATCGCACCTCTGCCGTAGGGATACTCTCTGACGCAAAGAGCAGGAGGGTGACAGTGTGGGAAAGAAACACTGGCAACAGAACTCTCGTTGTGAAACCTGCCAGTATTTATTGGGGAGGACATGCTAAGTAAACATGGGGCCTTGTGGATTTTGATATGGTTCTATTTATGGTGAACACTAAAATCTGCTTGTTATTCCCCCTCATATTTGTGATTGAGTAGTAATTATCACCATGAAAATTATGACCCACCACATTTTTTTTTTATTGGGTATGCTAAATATCACAATAGTTACCCGCCATCACAGATTGGGAACCAATTAATGCTTTTACCTGGGTCACAGCACACTGCCATGTGTGGGGATCAGAACCGGCCAAGGTGTGTCCTGCATGCTATGCAAAAACAAAAAGTACATTAAAGGATCTCAAGCAGCCCATGATCTCAACGTTAATGCGCCATCCTATGAAGAAAAAAAATCAGTTCTCTTTACCCAGTACCGCATCATTAACCATCACTAACTATACGTGTGCTAGAATATAGCTTTGTTTGATGATGTCTGTGTGGATTTTAAGCCCTACCTTTACATCACTCACCAGATTGTCTATTCACGTCTACCGCATTACAGAACCATATCAACTCTGGAATGTGGTGGATGTGAATATTTGTCTATCGAGTGGTGTTGGGAACCTCCAGTGCTTGCATCTGAGGCTATCTCCAATATAAACAATGATGGGGATAATGCAGAATAACCTCCGCATCTGCCCTCACCCCCTCTATGACATCCGCTGACTTCAGTAGCCCACCAGATGGCACGCAAAAGCAAGGGGTAGGTGAAATACCTGATAGACTTCTAATGCAGATTTCGCCAAGACCTGAGTTGACTGTCACGCCATGCACCCTAAGGCCACATGCCACACCACCACAGTCTTGATCCTGGTTGAGAGGAAGGTTCCAGGATTGGTCAGAGAGCCATTGATTTTCACTGCAGTTGAAGTCATCTGGGCTTTCAGGTAAGTCCCACAAACACAAAAAGAAGTCAAAGAGGTTTTCTACTTCACCCTGTCCGTCAAAGTCATGCAATGAGATGAGGGACCATCAGCATTCTTTGCCTAGCTCTGCGGTTGAGCCTGCGCTAGGGCCATATCTGTGTTTCCCTAAGTTTCCTGGAGCTGGAGCGACCCCTGCCCAACTCAGTGAAGTTTATGAGACCATGCACCTCATATTTGGGCGGCCCATCTTGCCGTTGCGCCCTTGGGCCCCCGCAGGATTAGGAGGGGGCCCTACTGTTTTTCCACCGTCTGGTTCGTCCCTAGTGCCAATCAGGCCCCTTGGGTCCATGGACGGGCCGGTGCTGATGTCGAGCCATCTCGACCTTTGCTGGAATCTGCCCCGCTATCGGCATCCCCGGGTCCACCACCCTTATTCTTATCCCCGAATCTGACATGGAGCCGGATGGTCGTTGTCCAATGCCAACTTCGGCACCAACTACCGGAGCCATTCCATCGAAACTGGAGCCTGTACCCCAGTCCTATGGGCTAGAACTTGGGGAAGAATGGGAAGGGCCACATGACCCTTATGAATACCAGCCCTTAGGCCCCAATGAGGACAATTAGTGAGAGGATCTGCTGTATGCCAGTGGTATGTACACCTCACCAGATACTGGCTTGGTCTCTACTCCTAACGTGGCTATTGGAGGAGGAAGCCTCGTTTGCTATTGTGGTGAGACAGGCGACTGACATTCTGGGCCTTCTGCTACCTTCTGTGGCGAACATCAAGACGAACATCGTGACAGAGGTGCTTCAGCAGGGAGTATACCCATCTGAACCGCTTCTCAAGTTTAATGAAGCCCTTATGGACGTCCTACTTGGGGCCTGGTCCAAGCCCTGGACAAGGACTCCTGTAAATAGGACAGTTGCCTGCTGCCTTTGCCCTGGCCCAGAGAATCCCAGTTTCCTCACCCAGCTCCCCACCCCAGAGAGCTTGGTGATCCAAGCCTCTACTTCCAGAGTAAATTCTGGTGTATTCCGAGCCACTCCCTCCCTTTTATGTCTACCACTCCAGCCATGCCACCCACTTGCGACAAGCTAAAGGAGGACCACATCTCTTTGCTCCGCCATAAAGTAGCTGCCCTCTTGACCAAGGGATCCATTGAGAGGGCGATGGCATCAGAAGTATGTCATGGTTGTTATTCCAGCTACTTTCTGGTGCCCAAAAAGGACAGAGGCCTTTGTCCTATCCTAGACATGCGCCCTCTCAATTTCTTCCTGGAAAATGATAAATTAAAAATGCTTGTGCTTGCTCAAGTCCTGTGTGCCCTGGTCCCGGGAAACTGGATGGTAGCATTGGACTTGCAGGATGCATACTTGCACATTCTTGTCCTTCTTGCCCACAGACATTCCCTGCGGTTCACAGTAGGCCACGAGAACTTTCAATTTGCTGTGCTCCCCTTTGGCCTTACCAGCGCCCTTGGGTGTTCACCAAAGTGTTAGCGGTAGTTGCAGCTCATCTGCAGAAATCAGGGGTGTCGGTCTTGCCCATCTTGACGACTGGCTGTTGAATGCAGGCTCGCCTCAGGCAGTAGTCTCCCACCTCCAGACTACGGCAGACCTCCTGCACTCGCTGGGGTTCCCTATCGATGTGCCAAAGTCACACCTAATCCCTTATCAGACACTCCCTTCAGTCAAAGCTGTTCTGGACACAGTGTAGTTTCGGGCTTATAGTCCCAGACAGCGAGTCTGGGATATTTAGGCTATGATACCAATATTTCAGCCTCTATCTTGGCTTTCAGTGAGACTGGCTCCAAGGCTGCTGAGCCTCATGGTCTCCATCGTCCTGCTAGTGACGCATGACCGTTGGCGTATTTGGGCTCTGCAGTGTGACCTGAAGTTTCAGTGAGGAATCTTTCCGACCTGGTCCAGATCTCGTAGGACACAGCAAAAGATCTGCAGTGGTAGCTGACGGACCGTGATTGGGTCAGTGGCAGACTCCTCTCTCTTCCCCAACCAAATCTGACGGTAGTGACAGATGTGTCATTTCTGGGATGGGGCGGCCATCTGGAAGAGATGGAGATCAGAGGACTCTGGTCTGGTATGGCTCTTGGCTGTGCCACGTGGAAAATCACCACTAGGCCACTCTGAAATCTTTTAGGGGAGGTGCAGGGGTTGATTTCCCAAGAGCATAGGGTGACTCTCCAGGGTTCATAATTACATTATAGTATATCCCATTATATTTTAGCATTTCCCATTCCCTGCGGGGGTCAGCCCCTTTAGCAGGGGACTATCAAACTTCCTGCGACAATGAAATTATGGCATCCATTATTTATTTGTAGTGGTTCCTGCATGGGGACATTGTGCCACCCCATGCAGAAAACTTAACATGTTGGGCATCATTAGAAAGGGGATATTCTCCAGACATTTCCTTTGGTGCTTGTCCGCCACAGATTTCTGTTCTGAGATCCTTATCCTTGAGCAGGAATCCCACTAGGCCACCAAGGATTTATTTGGGGGAGGATTAATCCCATATTAATGGGGCGACCCTACAAAGGGCCCCTTAGAGCAATGGGTTAGCCACTGTGATTGAGTGCAATAAATATATATTGCAGGGACTTTCAGCCAGTTCTCTTCGACCTTTGTTCTTTTGTTGTGTCATTAAGATTTGTATTTGGGCCAGTACAGCATGGTGCAATCAATCAGCCCATCTCGGACATTAGCTACCTTTACTGTGAATGAGGGCATTCTGCCCTTCCAGAAGTCAAACATGCTCATACAAAGTAGTTCCCTTGAGTCCCAGGAACTATTACGGCAATATGTACTTTTTAAAACAGAAAATATTTAGATTTTCGACAATTTCATTTTTTTTAAGTCTCACAATGTCCCCAAAGCTTTTTATTGGGGGTGGTGCATAATACATTTTCTGCATTTTTCCTTCTCTAGTTATTATGGGCTTGTGATCAAGCCAGTACCCCTCCCTCGGCTTCTTCCTCCCTTCTTCGAGACACTTCCCTGTAAGGGAAAATGGAAAACTTTTACTGCATCTAAGTTTGTCTTATGAGTGTTAGAGGGTAACATTTTTATACACTTTCAGATTTTTGGGAAATTGGTTACGGATCACAGAATCCTAAGTGTTTTTCTTCTTGTTCTAGAGGCAGTTGTTGTTCTTATTACTTTTATATTATACTCTCCCTCTCTTGCACAGCATTACATTTCTTGCTTGCTTTCAGCTCGTATCCCACACAACACATTCTCAGTTCATTAACACTTCTAAAAGTACCTCTCTGTTGTACGTATCATTCAGTATTTAGGGAAGAAAGTTTTAGATAGTTGACAGACATGGCATCCCGTTGGATGACTGCTTCCCAAGCTGGAACAAAAATAATATAAAAGAGGACTGAGGCAGGTTATGATTCCAAGACTGTGCCCCGATGGAGAAGGTCGTAGATCAGAATCTGGAAGGGATTTGTAATTTTGTGGTGTTCCATCTGATGATTCCTCTTTCAGTGATTCTGAAGAACATGTCCATAGCAGTTGTGATGTCCCTTCACAAGCACAAACTGTGCAACTGAGAGGCAGTATAGCCCATTCTAGAATGCAGGCAGGTGCCAAATGGAACACAGGGAAGTGCTCATTTGGCAGCCTCCTAATACATTTCAAGCACAAACTCCCCTATATACTGTAGATGATTGATGTAAATGCTGCAAACTTTTAGCCTATTGACTAGTTTCATATTTTTGTGGGTGTAAGAAATTGGAGTATAAGTTGAAGGGGGTAGGCACCCATCTGAGCTAATAACCATAATCATTTTTAGGATGAATCACTAAAGTCACTAAATTACAAAAATCCAATAACTGGAATTGGATATATGAAGTTTTAGGTGAAAATAGTGCCAAGAAGCACAGAGTGCCACTGATAGTCAATAGTCATGTTAAATGGGAACCTAGGTGCAATCTGCAGCTCGTGTAATAATCAAAGGGGAGGGAAAGAGAAGCTATGGTCCATCCGGCTTCCAATGGTTAGTTATAAATCAAGGGGGGAGAGAGAGAATGGACCACTTGTCCTGTGTTACCAGGGTCTTTCGGTAGTGTCCGTCATAAAAAACCCTCATACATGTACACAGGTCGATGGCGGTATATTTTCATTCTCCGCCTTTTGTGTACTGTTTCAGCGTCATCATTGGGTCTTTTTTCTTTGTAAAATGCTGACCTCCGCCTGGAGGAAGACCCGCTGGTACTATCAGTAGTGGTCAGAAATAAAGGTGAAAATGTGCTCGTGCTATTGTGAAATTATTAAAATCCCTATGTCACTTATAACCTCAATGATTTATTGGGGAGGCAGTGAAATGGGAGGTTAAAAAGAGGTGTTGTGCACATCTTAGAATGAGTTACTTATCTTACGCACTATTTAGGGTCAACATGTTACAGCCCTCTGTGTATTCTCTGGTCTTTCATCAGGACCAAAGTTAAGTGTGCGGAGCCCCTTTGGCTCTGCATGGAGTGGTGTACTCACCACTCTGGGTTCATAAGGTCAGACCAATAGTATCTGTACCTTATAAGCGTTTAATTAAAAAGCTTCATGGAGTTACCGGTGGGCCTCTGGATACCGATTCCTTTCAGTTCCTGTACAGTGATTCACTTGTGCTGGCTCTCACCACGGTGCTCCCAATCTGAAGCTCACCACAGTGGAGCACGTGTCGAATACACCAACTAGGTTCATCCTTGTCAAAGATTTTACTTTCTGACCTTAGTCCTTAATGTCCCAATCCACTCCAGAATTACACTTCTAAAGCCTCACACGATGTCGGGCAGTGGTAATACAGTGGGTCCAGTTGGCACTGTTCATTTGCAGCAGAAGACTCTTGTAGCTTTTTGTATCCCTGTAGGTTGAACAGGGTACACTTCACTACTATATGCTAGGACTTTTAGGTAAGTTAAATATGCTTATTAGGTGTATCCTCTTTTTATCATGTTGAAAGAAGGAGCACAAGCACTTTATCTCTGGTTAGCAGGGGTAGAGCACACACAGTTCTACAGCCAGCAAACTTCAGGATCCAGCAAAAGGTGAATAATCTGGGGTGACCATGCAGAAAAGGTGGATTTCCTTCAGTTGATAATGTGTTTCTTGAGGAAATTGTGCGTCATAAAAATGTTTGTGCTAAACATTTTCTGAGGGGGCATGGCATCTCATTCTAAGACACACCTGTGGACTCCCACCTCATGTGGGGAGTTGAAAACATTTCTGGGCCTCACACTCCTCATCAGAAGAGTGCACAAGCCACCAGTACAGTCTTTCTGACCCGTTCTCTCGGTTTGGGTAAAACACAGCTTTGTTATGACAAGAAATAGTTTTTTGATTCTGCTTTGTATGATGCATTTCAATGATAATTTGGCAGTATTGACCTGGGACTAGTGAGACCATGAAAGATTGTTAAAAATTTCACCTATTGAGGAAATTGTTGTCTGCTTCATTTCCAGAGACATATACTCCTGAGAAGAAAATAGCGGTCCATGAGTCGCTGCTGTCCAGGCATTACATGCCAAGCAACCAAGCTTGTTATAACATCAATATGTAGTTGTGCAAGAGCTCCGCTGGCTATGGATATAGCATCAATCAAACATTTGTAAAGTGAGGCAAGTCACCCGTGAGGGTCTCGTGGCACTGGAGATATTGGCTGGTGCAAGGTGGTTTGTTCATTCGGACATCCAGGTCTTGAGTTCCTTCCTGAATTGTTGGAGCAACAGTATGGTTCTGAGGTTCAGGGCGGTTGTTCCATGCCTTGGCTGCCAGTGCGAGAAGGAGTATCCTCTGCTGTTGGTTCTTTGGAACCGTGGGGTATCAGCAAGGGAGAGGGAAGCAGATCGAAGGTGTCTGGTCGGTTAGGGGAAGGTGAGGCATTTGTTGATGCATGCTGGTCCCTCGTTGTGCAGATCCTTGTAAGAGTGGGTCAGCACCTTATACTGGCATCTCCTCTGGATCAGAAGCCAGTATAGTTGCTTGAGGTGAGGTGTAATGTGGGTCCTTCTAGGGAGGTCAAGGATGAGTCTAGATGCTGAGTATTTGTATTGTCTGGAGTCTCATCTGGAGGCGTGCAGTGATTCCAACGTAGAGTGTGTTTCCGTAAACCAGTCTGCTGGTGATGAGGGCCTGTGTGATGATCCTTCTGGTGTTGACTGGGAGCCCCCTGAAGTTCTTGTGGAGCATGCAAAAGGTGTGGAAGCCGGTGGATGAGACTGTGTTGATTTGTTTCTTCCTAGATACCTTGTTGTCCAGGATGATGCTGAGGTTGCAGTTGCGGTCTGGTGGGGGGGCAGGTTGAGTTCCACGGGCCACCATGTGTTGTTCCATGGCGAGGTGTTGTCCCGAAGATGAGGACTTCTGGCTTGTATGTGTTGAGTTTGAGGCAGTTGTCCTTCATCCAGTCAGCGACGCTTGTCCTGCATCTGTAGAAGATGGCTCTGGTGGTGGGTGGGTCTTATGACAGTGAGTAGATTAACTGGGTGTCATCGGCTTAGGAGATGTTGTATCCGTGCGATCTGACAGTGTCAGCCGGCGGGGTCATTTAGGTGTTGAAGAGGGTGGGGCTGAGAGACAAACCATGGGGCATGCTGCAGATGATCTTCTTCGGCTCTGAGTGAACGGTGGGAGACAAATCTTGTGGATTCTACCGGTGAGGTGTGTGGTATGAGGTGATCCATTTGATGGCGTTTATCTGGATCCCGATGTGGCGGAGTCTGTTGATCAGGATGTGATGGGAGATTGTGTCAAATGTGGCTGACAGGTCCAGGAGCATGAGTGCTGCTGTTTCTCCGCCGTCCAGGACGGCCCTAATGTTAATGGTGGCTGCGATCAGGGTTGTTTTGATGCTGTGGTTGGCTCGAAATCTGTAGTGTTAGGGGGCCAGGAGGTTGTGGTGTTCAACGTGTTGGGTGAGTTGCTGGCTGATCACTTTCTCGAGGACCTTTGCTGGATATGGGAGAAGCGAGATGGGCTGGTTGTTCTTCAGTTCAACTGGGTCAGCGGATATATTTTTCAGAAGGGGTTTCACTTCTGTGTACTTCTAGTCTTCTGGGAAGAAGGCTGAGTTGATGAAGGTGTTGTGGACTTTCCCGAGCTCGTCACCGATTGCCTTGCTTCTGAGGGTGAAGATGTGGTGGGGGCAGGGGTCCCCGTGAGTGCTCCTGAGTGCGCAGAGTTTGTGATGGAGATAGGGTCTTGCATGATGAGGAGTTCCCAGGTTGTGAGCCGGTGTTCAGGGTTAGTGTTTGAGGGTGTGAGCTGGTTGATGCTGTCAGCAGTGAAGGGTTGGTGTTTGAAGTTTTTGTAGGTGACCGAGATCTTGTTGTGGAAAAACTCTGCAAAGTTGTCACACAGTTCCTTGGAGGATGTAATGTCGTTCTCGGTAGAGGGGGATTGGATAAATCCTTCACAATGGCGAAGAGTACCTTGCTGTAGTTTGTGCTGGCTTCGATGCAGTCTACGAGGTCGTTGCAGTGGTAGTGGTCGAGTGTCGTTCTGAAGGCGGTGTGGTCTTCCATCTGATTGCTCATGCGCTTCTTCCCTTCTAGTTGCCAGCAGTTGCACTTGGTAGATTGTAGTTCCTCAATGAACCCGCTTGCTCTTTTGATTGGTCCTATGGACTTGGCTATTTTGGTGGTAGCAATAATGTCCACTGGGAGATGTTTTTTTGCTGCTTGTTCTGGGCCAGATGTAGAGTCTGGTAGGTGTGAGCAGAGAGCGTTGTTCCACTGGTCTTCTAATATCTTTTTTCAGTCTCTGTGTGTGGATCTGTGGTACACAGAGCCAGCGTTGGTGGGTCCTGAGATGGAGAAGTGGACGCTGTAGTGGGTGGATCAGGTGAGTTGTGTGGAGTGGTTGTGGTCGCTGGAGGTGAAGATGGGATTGAGAGTGTATCCCATGATGTGGGTAGCATCGATGACCAGCTGCTTTAGGCCAATGTTACTCATGCTCTCCAGGAGGCCGATGGTGTCTGGTGTCACTGTGGTCATCGAGGAAGATGTAGTGTTTGGATTTGATTGTGATCGAGGCGATGATGGCTGGGATGGAGTTGCAGAAAATGAGGCGTGGTCCTGGTGGTCTGTAGGTAAGAGTGCCTCTGATTGTGGTTTTTATGTCTGTGTGGAGTTGGAAGTTGAGGTGTTGCATTATCGGGATCAGGTCATCTGGGGAAGTCATGCAGCGGATGGTGTCTTTGTAGATGATGGCGAGTCTCCCTCCTTGTTTGTTGTTTTAGTCCTGGTGGATTATTTTGTAACCTTCTGGGATGCGATGTCTGGTGTGGAGGCGGGTCTCAGCCAGGTCTCTGTGAGGAAACGGACGTGAGGGATGAGGTTGTATCCCAGATTTACATGGCATGTTTGTTGAAATTATATATTGGGATGAACTTCAGTACTAATCCTACAGATTGCCCTTTCACGTTAGGAATTAGTGAGAAGATTGTATAAGAGCTTGCGCAATCGCTTATTCATTTAGTTTGTAATCTAAGACGCTCCAAAAAGACTAGAGCTGTGCGTTATGTAGCAGTGAACTACTGGCTGTGTAATTCTCACATAGGAGGCAAGTGGGGTACATTTTTTAGCCGAAGAAGTATGGGAATGCTTGGTGGTAGGATTTTTGTGGATCCCTGCAGATACCAGATCTTTCCCTCACAGAAATGCAATGAAAAATGTGTGATTTTATCCAATTTTGAGGTTTGCAGGGCATTCTGTTTAGAAATATCTAGTGTGACCCATAAACATCACACCATCCTGACCTCCCTAGGGTGTCTACTTTTCAGAAATGTTTGGGTTTAGTAGGTTTCCCTGAGTAGCGGCTGAGCCCGGGCCAAAATACCATAGCTGCCCACATCATTTAAATGAGTCAGTTTTCAAGACAAGTACTTGATTCCTCCATATTGTGTTTTAGGGCCTTTCCTGTTCTAGCCGATAAGTCCAGATATATGGAGTACCATTTTTATCAATGTTCAAGTAGTACATTTGAAATTATCAATTTTATTACTCTCCATTTTTTGTTTCCATAGTCCAGTGTGCAAAAACACAGAACATGTTTTGCAAAATGCCTTCCGGATCACAATAGTCTAGGTAAACCCAAATTCAGTGTTGTACAAACAAACTAATATTCCTAAATGCAATATCTAGGCTACATTTAAAAAATGCCTAGGTTTTCCTTCATACTGAATTTTATTTCATTACCTTTTACATCCGATTTGGGAATCGTTGTGCGCGCAAAAATTAACATTAATGTCACGAAAGATTCTTCACACATGTTCTTACCTGATCTGACTCCGATTTAGGGTGCCAGCTTGTTACAGTCCCTCCCCGGTCCACCACAGCCAGCCCGTGCTGATTGTGTGGAGGGAGGTGTGACTGACAATACTCACTTCCGGTTAGCCGTCCCCGCCGCCATTTTTAGCAGGGTGACGGTGTAGACTTCAGGAAGTTCTTCTACCAGCCCTGTGAAAAGGGCTGATGGCACGGAAGCGCAGTTAATTCCTATTCTCAGCTCACAGCTACTCACGTTGAAGGTTAGCTTAGCGGGGGGAAGCTGGGTAGTTATTTTCTGCGTTAGTGCCTTTGTGTGATGCAAACTTCGCTTTTAGCCAGCACCAACTGTTACTGTGTTTTAGCCTGCACTAATTGTGTTTTTAAACGTGCACTTTTGAATCTGTGTTTGAAGCCTGCACTACTTGAAACGCTACCTTGCCATCCGATTTGGGAATCGTTGTGCGCGCAAAAATAAACATTACTGTCACGAAAGATTCTTCGCACATGTTCTTACCTGATCTGACTCCGATTTAGGGGGCCAGCTTGTTACAGTCCCTCCCCGGTCCACCGCAGCCAGCCCGTGCTGATTGAGTGGAGGGAGGTGTGATTGATAACACTCACTTCCGGTTAGCCGTCCCCGCCGCCAATTTTAGCTGGGTGACGTTCTAGGCTTCAGGAAGTTCTTCTACCAGCCCTGTGAAAAGGGGCCGATGGCGCAGAAGCGCAGCGGACGCTCGCAGCAGGCTCGCCGGCGGTGCGCCAAAGGCAAGCCCGTCAGCTCCCGTCTGTTGTGTGCTAAGGGGCCCAGGGGATATCAGCGCTCAGGTAGGCGGACGGCACAATCTCCAGACTCGGGGAGAGGAAATAACTCAGACCTACGCAGTGTATGTGCTACGGTGCCCTGACCCGGATCATCCGGTCCAGCCCCCATTTATTTCCCTGACCTCTTCCGGGTCACAGGCTAGACCACCCACTCCATGGGCATGGGGGTGTTCCCCTCAAACATAACATTCCTCCTTTATCATGGCAAACAAAAACAGACAGTATGGAAGCACGAGAGAGATGGAGGAAGAGGGAGAAGAGAGAGAGAGAGAGAGAGAGAGAGAGAGAGAGAGAGAGAGAGAGAGAGAGAGAGAGAGAGAGAGAGATAAGAAGAACGAGGAAAACCATTGCATTTCTTTTCCTCAGTCCATCACAAAACCTTTCAGTCGAGACGACACCGCCGGGTTGGCTCGGAGATGGTATCGGTGACCACCTCGCCCTTCGCTCCCAGCTCCACTGCCTTCAGCTCCGGCTGCCCCGGGCAAATGTTCCACTGCGGCCTCGGGCATTGGGGGAGCAGATCCGGGTGAGCCATTCCCCTCATTGACGACGTCACCCATTGCCTGGCCATCCTCAAACTCTGGCCCCACCTCACTTGGTTGTGCAGGGCATTGGTACTTTTTGAACTGGGAAACGTTCCTGGTGACTGTCTCACGACCCCTCTGGGCAGTGACCATCGTGCCCTTTACTGCCTGGACCACCCAGGGCTCGGGTTCAAAAGGAAGGGAGAACTTCCCTCGGGGATGTCGGTTTTTCACCAGCACCACATCACCGGCCACCAACGCGCTGCTTCTGGCATGGCGCCTCTTGGACATTCGGTCATTCTTGGCCCGCCTCTGTCGGAGGCGTTTGGACACTTGACGATATGCAGGCGAGGATGTTGTCACCTGAGGAAACACATCATTCAGCATCCGTTGGTTACACAAGGACCCAGGGCTGGCCATGGTGGTCGAGTGAGGTGTCAGTCGATATTCTTTTACGAAGTTGTACAGGGCACACTCCATGTTCTGTTCTCGAGATACTGCTATCCGGAGTACTTTGTTCAAGGTGCGCATAAAGCGCTCCGCTTCACCATTAGCCTGGGGCCACCGGGGCGTGATTTTCACATGTCGGACACCTCTTGACCTGAGGTATTCAGAGAACTCATGGCTGGCGAAAGTTGGACCATTATCTGTGCGGAGCTCCTTGATTAACCCGTGGCTGGCCATGATTTTCTCGAACCGAGGTATGGTGTGGCTTGCAGTAATGGAGTCCATTATCTCAACCTCGGGGTATTTTGAAAAATCGTCAATGACGACAAGCATGTGTCGGCCATCTGGTAGGCTCCCAAAGTCTGCACTCACCCGGTTCCACGGGTGAGGAGGTATGTCCTCCGTCAGGATTGGGGCAGGCGGATCAGCGGGCCCCGCCGCTTGGCAGAGCGCACAGGACCGGACTGTTCTCTCCACCACACTGTCCAAGTCCGGGAACCACACTTTGCTCCTCAGGCGTGATTTGGTCTTAACCACCCCTTGGTGCGCGTTGTGAGCAAGATCCACCACCCGCTGCTGTAGTGACCTGGGGATGACTAGGCGCGTGCCTCTCATCAGGCATCCCTCGGGGGACACAACCAATTCGGACCGGACGTTGTGAAGAGCTCTCAACGCCACTTGTGCATCAACTGTACGGTGTGTCAGGTCCTCCAGCAGGGAATGCCACCTTCCAGATCCAACCGCTGAGATCACCCTCTCCCAACAATCATCTCGTTTGGTCGCCTCCAGGATGTCCTCTAGCCGGATGGGCAGAGGGCGAGAGCGTTCCACCACCAACCTGACGTACTCCTCCGTCTCTTGAGCCTCCGACTCTTCTTCTCGGGTGACCGGCCGGGCGTGTCTGGACAGGAAGTCCGCTGGATTCTGTGCCCCGGGGCGGTAGACGACGGTGAATTGGTACTCTTGCAGCTGCAGGATCCATTTCTCAATCCTTGGGGGTGGTTTTGACGACACGCCCATGAAGAGAGGAATCAGCGGTTTGTGGTCAGTGTGAACTGTGAAAGGCTGTCCATACAAGTAGAGGTGGAAGTGGCGACACCCCCAGTGTATTGCAATCGCCTCTTTTTCGATGTGGGAGTACCGTTGTTCTGTTTCCGTCAGAGCCCTGCTCGCGTAGGCTATCGGGGCCCACTCACCGTCCAGTTGCTTCTGGGACAGAACGGCACCCAACCCAATTGGACTGGCATCCACCGACAGTTCAGACTCCCGGGCGGGGTCAAAGTACGCTAAGGTGGTTTCAGCAGACAAGGCGTTCTTGGTGGCCTGAAAAGCATCCTCTTGAGCGGGGCCCCATTCCCACGTGGCAGCGCTCTTTGTGAGGTCCCGGAGGGGTGCCGTGAGGTTCGTGAGATTCCGGATGAACCGACCACAGTAGGTGACCATGCCCAGGAAGCTCCTCACTCCGGTGACTGTGGTCGGGGCAGGGGCCGTCTGGATGTCACGGACCTTTGCGGGGTCGGGCGACACCCCCTGTTGTGAGAAGTGATATCCAAAAAACGCTATCTCCTTTTTGAGGAATTCGCACTTTTCACGATGTAGCGTCAGGCCACTGTCCTGAAGCCTCCGGAATACGCAACGTAGGCGGGTCATGTGTTCCTCCAGAGTCGGTGCATGTACCAGGATGTCATCGCTGACGTTTATAACCCCACTGAGGCCAGCCAATACACTCCTGATGGTGTCCTGAAACACTTCCGCCGCGCTGGACACCCCAAAACTGAGGCGCTTGTAGCGGCGCAGTCCCACATGGGTGGAGAAAGTGGTTATGGCCCTTGACTCGTGATCCAGCAGGAGTTGATGGTAGCCTGCCCGGAGGTCCATCTTCGAGAACCAGTGCGATCCGCTGACCTCCGCAACGATGTCGTCGACCGTGGGTGTCAGATGGCGTTCCCGCTTGATAGCACGATTCGGCAAACGCATGTCCACACATATTCGGACTTCACCTGGTTGTTTCGGTTTTCGGGCTATCACTATGGGGGAGACCCATGGTGTCGGGCCTTCCACTCGCTCAATGATGTCAGCGGCCTCCAACTTTCTCAGTTCTTCCTCTACCTTCGGCCGCAGATGGAACGCTACTCTCCGGTGCTTGAGAGCAACCGGTTGCACTGATTGGTCCACGTGTAGCCGTACCATGTGGTTCTTTAAACATCCTATTCCGTCAAACAGGTTTCGAAACTCGTCCACCAGTGACTCAATATCTTCCAGGTGCACAGCGAAGGCAAACACCACTAGTTGCAAATGTTCCGCCGTACGACAGCCCAGCAGCATTCCCGCACCCTCCTTGGTGACGTACACTTTGGTGCGAACGGAGTGAGCCTCATGGGCGATGTCGGTGGTGAAAACGCCTAGTACCGTGAGCGGTGTGCCGGAGCCATAGGCATACACCTGTATGGACGTGGGCTTTAGGACGGGTTGTACCGGGAAGGATCTCAGCATGGACTGGGCCATTATGTTTATGGACGCGCCTGTATCAATCAGCACCGGCGTCAGGTGTCCAGCAATCGTGACGTGACACTTTGGGGCCCTTCGCCTCGGACATCCGTCCGGTTGCAGGGCGTGAATGACATGGACCGTGCCTTCGTCTTCATCGTCGTCCATATCATCTTCCTCAGCCTCCTGTAAAAGGGCCTCCACCGCATTGATCTGCCGACTTTGGCGTTGACGTCCCGCTGAGCGGCATACTTTGGCCAGATGGTGTAGACGACGACACGCCGTACACCTTTTCCCCTGTGCAGGGCATTGACCTTGGTGCGGGTACGGACCTCCGCACATGTAGCAGGAACGAGACGATGATGGTGGTTTGCTTTGCTCCGTTCTCTTCGAATTTGCTTTCTTCGAGGTCGTCGCCACCACCGCGTTCACTGGCTCCGTCTTCACTTGACGCTGAAGGGCTGTCTCCATATGTGCGGCACGCACTTTGGACAATTCTTTAGACCGGCCCATGGTAAGCATGTCAGCCATGGAGATGCCGGGCAGTTCAAGGATCCTTTCCCTCAACTTGACGGACGAGCAGCCCTGGATGAACTGGGCCCGCAGCTCGTCGTCGGTGTCCGGGAGGGTACAGGTGCTCGCCAGCTCCTTCAACCGAGCATAGAAAGTGTCAACCGATTCCTCCGGTAGTTGCCTAGCTTGACGTAGGAGGAAACGTTCGTAATCTGGATTGGCTAGGGGTTCAAAATGCGCGGTCAGAGCAGCCTTGAGCGTAGCGTAGGTGTACGGAGGGCCCACTTCCACCACAGATTTGGCTAGCCGGTGAATGGCCGCACCACCCAGATGCAGTAGCATGGGCCGATGTCGTTCGGGCTTGAGGCCGACTGCGGCATAATAGTTCTCCAGACGCTCCAGCCACTCTTTCCACTTAGCCACCTGGGCGGATGGCGGGCCGTCCACTATGAACGCCTCAACCGGGGGCACGGTCGACATCCTCACACCGGATGGGCGAGATGTCCGATGCAGCAGGCGCCGGCGCGGGACAGAGGATGGGCCACAGGGGCGGAAGCAGTCTCACAAGAACCAAAAACCCCTCACCTCCGGCACAGGTAGTGAAGAAATCGCGGCCTCAAACACTTCAGCAAACAGGCCTCAGGGTCCGGGCGGTCAGCTCGGGACAGCGCGCCCCACGTGGCGATCAGAGGCCGCAGGATCGGTCCCCGTGGCCAGACGCAGCAGTCAGGAATACCCCACAGTCGTCCAGCAGCCCAGAGCGCACACCACCACCTCCACGCCAGCCACACGTACTGAACCTGGCCAGGAGTCAGCAGGCTGCAGCAGGCGTCCGTCCGTCCGGCAAACAGCACCACCGGAACCCGATGTGCTGCGAGGAACCAGCAGGCAGCAGGCCGTCGAGGAGAACACCTTCTCACGCGCTGTGCGCGCGGCGCCAGGCCTCTGCGCGTGCGCCGTCACCGTGACGACATCGGCCCCGATGCGGGCCGTGGAGGAGGAGCGGGAGCAGCGAGGCGGCAGGCACAGGCCTCGGAATCGCACACACGTGCGAGGATCAGCGCTCCGGGACAGAGCGGGTCAGGCAGCGCTTCGGCGCTCAGGAGCACACCCGGGCCCAGGAAGGAATGCAGGCAGCGAGGAAGCAGCCCGCGCGGGTCAGGAGGTCAACACACCCCCTCGTCGCCAGTTGTTGTGTGCTAAGGGGCCCAGGGGATATCAGCGCTCAGGTAGGCGGACGGCACAATCTCCAGACTCGGGGAGAGGAAATAACTCAGACCTACGCAGTGTATGTGCTACGGTGCCCTGACCCGGATCATCCGGTCCAGCCCCCATTTATTTCCCTGACCTCTTCCGGGTCACAGGCTAGACCACCCACTCCATGGGCATGGGGGTGTTCCCCTCAAACATAACACCGTCCTCGCCAGTCTGACGCCAGACGCCAGAAACGCTGCCCCTTATACAAAAGGTGGGCCAACCTACACCACTAACGAGCTGTTAGCTCTTAGAAATGGAGTGAACAACTGCAGATCGCCCTGCGGTATCCCTATCGAGGGGCCTTTCTGCTGCTTGAGCTGTGGCTTTAGTGCCACTCCTACGCTGCCATCACGCAAACATCACTCTCAGCATAAAAATACGATCAAGATTTTTAACCTTAACTGCCGTTCTTTAGCCAAACACTATGCTGACATCTACGACCTTTCTGGAGGACACCTCCCCTGACATCCTCCTTTTTACCGAGACATGGCTCTCGGAAGACATGACCGCAGAACCAAGTCTGGCGCTTCCTGCAGGCTATAGCATTCTCACTCTCAATAGGGCCTCAAGAGGAGGGGGCATTGCGATTATTCACAAATCTATCTACCCCTGCACCCTCACTAGGCAGACTATCCCCGGAAGCGAATGTGCCCTCTTTTTAGGTCACACTCAGCCCAAATTATACCTTGTCAGGGCTTCTGATTTATAGGCCCCCTGGGCCTTCTGCAGACTTCAAGGTAGCTCTTGCAGAAGCAGTCAGCACATTGGCAGTTAATGCTGCCAACTTCACAGTCACTGGGGATTTGAATATTCATCTAGACAAATTAGACGACCCTGATGTGACAAATTTCATAGCAGATATGGCAGCCTGATAGCTGGTTCAACTGGTGTCGAGCCCTACACACACGGCCGGTCATCTACTGGACCCAGTTTTCTCTAATATACCTACAGTGTCAGTTCTCGCCCCCATCCCTATGGGGTGGTCTGATCACTACTTGGTCCCTATGCTCCTTCAAGAGATAATCCCCCACAATATAAGGACCAAACATCCTCACTCAAACGCCCCTGGCACAAGCTCAACTGGGATTCCTTTCAGGACCGCCTGTCCACCACTTGCTCGAGCTTCCACAATGATCCTAATAGGGCATATAAGGCCTTTACAGATTAGATCAGTCAGCCACTTGATGGCCTTATCCCTGAGAAATGGTCACTCAATCGTAAATCCAGAACTAGACCGTGGTACAATAGCAACCTAGCTAATTTGCGCAAAGATCGCAAAAAGTTGGAACGTATCTGGAGAAGGGACTTCAACACCGCTGCGAAAGACATCTATCGAGCGGCAGTCAAAGGCTACCACAGAGCCATTCAATCGGCTCGAGCAACGTTCTATGCCGACCAAATCCGCAACAGCGACAACCCGGCAAAGAGGGTATTCTCGATACTCTCCAGCTTGAAGGCTCAGCAGACCAATACAGGACAGAAGATCCAGTCCAACGAGCAGTGCGAGGATCTCGCCTCTTTCTTTGTTAGGAAAGTAGATAACATCTATAAATCCTTTCCCACTACTGCTATCACCCCTCTTGCTGCAGGGTGCGAGCAAATTGCCAATATCCTGGTGTCTTTCCCACCTATCTCCATAGACCAGCTATTAGCTCTTTGCAGGAAAATTAAATCTGGCTCACCCGCTGATTCTCTTAAACCTGAGCAATTTAGGAAAGTGCTTCCCGTGATTATGCCCTCCCTGAGACAGGTAATCAATATATCACTCTCCACAGCTATTGTGCCCAAGACATGGAAGCAGGCCAAGGTGCTACCTCTACTTAAAAAACTTCTGCTTGACCCGGCCAAACCTGAAAACTATCGCCCAATTTCCTTACTCCCCTGGGTAGCCAAGATCACGGAGGCGCATGTCAACTCACTCCTTTCAAACTTCATGACCAAGAACAACACGCTGGACCCCTCCCAGAATGGTTTTCGACCTGGTCACAGCACGGAGTCTGCCCTCCTGGCTGTGACCAAACATCTTTGGTCTGCTTTAGACGCTGGGCAAACGTCGGCACTGATCCTTTTAGATCTCAGTGCCGCATTTGACACAGTGTTCCATGCCATCCTGCTACAACACCTGGAGGAAGCAGGGATTGTTGGCCTGGCCTTGAATTGGCTCACATCATTTCTCAGTGAGAGGTCATTTGTGGTCACCGTTCCCCCTTTTGCCTCTGGCACACACCCTATTAAACAAGGTGTTCCACAGGGTTCCTCCCTCAGTCCCCTACTATTCAATCTTTATGTCCAACCTCTGGCCATGGTGGCTAGAGATAGGGGTCTGACCATGGTCTCCTACGCCGACGACATGCAGCTGGTGGTGGCACTCTCTAGTGACTACAAGAAGGACGCCCTGAAATTTCGGGGCGACCTTACTGCGGCCGCAGAGTGGATGACCGCCAACTGCCTCCAGCTGCCTCCAGCTGAATGCCAGCAAATCTGAGGTGTTGTTGGTGGGGAAGGACCATGGTCTGTGGAGCGAACTCTGGTGGCCATAAAGCCTAGGCATCGCCCCCCCTCCCAAGCAGGCCGTCAAAAATTTGGGGGTATGGCTGGACTCATCCCTCAGCTACCAAGTTCAAACCAAAAAGGTAGCAGGGACTTGTTTTGGGCTCCTACGTGGGCTCAAACCCCTTATGTGCTTTTTTGACCCACCCACACGCCAGACCATCATCCAGGCATCGATAATGTCCAGATTGGATTATGCCTGCTCTCTATACATAGGGGCTAATAAGGCCGAGATTGCGCGGCTCCAACTGGCCCAGAACGCAGCAGCCAGATGTCTGATTGGCATGCGGAAGTTCTGCCCAGTGTCAGACACTATACACCGGCTCCACTGGTTGCCGGTTGCTAGGAGAGTTGAGTTTAGGGCAGTTTGCATCACTTTTAGGGCCCTTAAACTCAACTCCCCCAGTATTCTGACCAACTTAGTTTCCCCCTACGTCCCCACCCGCCATCTCCGCTCTCTTGGCCAGCACAGGTTGAGGGTACCTAGGTTTCGGAGAGTGCGGGCAGGAGGCCGCTCCTCCCGCAGCAGGGCAGCCCACCTCTGGAATTCACTGCCCATCCACATCCGGAGCCACACTAACTATTTGGCTTTCAGGAAAGCCATCAAAACGTACCTGTTCCCCACCGTGTAGCCTCCCTCTCCCTCTGTGTTAGCTGTTCTGCTGTCAGTGCCGGGACGCCCCTTTGCTGTGGCAGCTGTTGCGCTATATAAATTACAGTAACATAACATAACATAACATTACCTTATGCATTGATGCATGATTGGTACATGATGAAGCATTCTTATAAGCTGTGGTTTAGTTGTTGGCTGTTGTTGTACAACCAACAAACACTATATATTTCTGCAACCAGAAGGATTGGACGAACTTAATAAATTGGCCATAGGGATAAAAAAAACTTGTCACCTATTGCTACTTTTTCCTATTATTTTTGTATTTAAGTTATTGGTTTCTTTGGGAAAAACTAGGAGCGTTCTACATAAACAATGCTGAATTTAGAATCCTGTCTAAGTTTCAGAAATGTATAACTTCCTGGGTTCATTTATGAGTTTCACAACTGTTTCCACCACAAGCTTCAAGTAGGATAAAATCACAAAAAAATTGAATTCTGTAATTTAATTTTTCTTATTACAAATCTCCCCGGGATCAGAATTACAAGTTGTGTGGTAATTATCACATCCTTGCAGGTTCCCCAAATTGATACTGAAAGGTCATTCATCTAGACATGTAGTGTGAAAACAAGTGTAATCTGGTTTGTTAAAAACAATTCTGCATAATTTTCTTGCTGAAAACTTAGAATAGGTGCTATTTACCACACTGTTCAGGTCTCGACAATTACCTGTAACCCAGATCTGAGTCTTACTCTGTGTGGGTGACTGTTTCCGAAAGCCACCATGTTACCACCAGTGGAGGCCGCCGCATACAAAAAGTGGTGGAACAGGGGAAGGGTGCGCGAAGGGGAGTGTGGGGGATAAGGGACTATTACAATAAAAAATATATTTAACAAAAAAGTTAAACTAACCTGCTGCCTGCTACCTCCCGCGTCACGCCTCTGTGCTGTGTCTTCCTTGTTGGAGCAGACACTGTGACTACGTCACAGACTCCGTCTTCAATCTCCACGCTGCAGAGAAGCGCGGGCATTGGCCTGAGCGGGGAAGCAAGGCGCTCCGCTCAGGCAGTCTGTTGGGTTTCTCTAACCCGGCTGTTTGAAACAGCCGGGTTAGAGAAACCTAAGTGCGCGTGTGTGTTTTGGTTGGCCTCAGATGGCCAGCCAAAAACATATGCGCACTTAGGGTGTGCACATAGCACTCCTCCCCATCCCATGCCCTGGCCCCGCCCCGCCCCTCCCTGCATATGCTGGCTGAGCCAGCAGCTTAAAAATAAACAATAATGAAATATCGTTTTTTTTGCTGCTGACACCATTGCGGGGGAGCTGCCCTGGTTACTGCACAATGGAATATGTGGTAGGTAAGTGCCCTTGAGAAGTCACCCACTTCTCCAGGGAAAATCCAAAGGCCGAAAAAGCCTCCATGCTGGATGAAGACTTGAAAGGATTGAAGAAAATCTGGAATCGTGTAGTGGAATTCTGCAGAAGAGAGGAGTCCAAATCAGCAGGTGGAGAGAGCAAGGAAACAAGCAAAGATACACAGTTTTGTTGCAACCCACCCTCCAACCAGACTGAAGTCTTTATATAGTAAAAGACGAAATGTCATCAAACATCACACAACAGAAAACACAATGACTTGGGAAAACCAGAAAAGAAGGAAGAAACAGCCATAATGGAAAAAAGAAAAAAAAACTGAAACCTGAACCAGACTAGCTGCGGGGCTTCTTTAAACGGCTTCTGTAAACCATCAAGCAGAGGAGGGCAATTTTGGAGATGGAGGAGTTAGGAGCAGAAGCTAAGAGCCCAGGAGCACATGATAAGGGAGCCCAAGTATTTGAGCAGGGATCACAATTGAATGGATCACTCGTAGTCAGGCCCTACATGTGATAAATACGTCACTTTTTTCCATCCAGCTTGTAGCGGATGGCCCAAGTATTCTGTACTCAAAATATCAATTTCTGGTGTCTGTAACGCAAAAGCATCCAAACATACATGGACATCTGAACAATAGATTTTTTAGAACCACCACGCAAACTAAGGGGCATATCAGCAAGGTGATGCGATAAAATTATCGCCGCTTTAGCATCCGTTCTCTAATGAGATGCAAAGTGGGCGTTCCTCCCCAAAATAACTGGAGAAATGCCGCTAACCGACATTTCTCCAGTTATCAAGGTGTACACTAACATGCAGAGCGATAAGAAAAGTAGCGCTAACAGCGGTTATCACTACTTTCCTTACGCCTGCTTTTATTCTGATTTAGCCATGTAATCCAATGGGAGGTGGATTACATGGCTAAATCCACCCTGCCCTATCAGCAAGGTATCGCCGGTCTCAGTGCGATTATCGCTGGATTTCCAGCAATAATCGCACTGTTTTGTGGCTAACGCATGGGTTTCTATCGCTTGGGAGATAAGCGTTGCTGATAGCACGCTATCTCCGCGATAGAATCCAGCGTTAGCCTGAGATAATTATCCTCGTGCTAAGAGCGCTGAGCGATAATTATCGCAGGCCCTTGCTGATATGCCCCCAAGTGTTTGGAGTACCACATTATAGACAGAACAGCTGTTGTTAACCCTTGTGTTCTCAATCGATTTTTACTGACAGCTAGGCACAATATCAGGTTACAGAAGATGTAAGAAAGTTTTTAACAAGACAAATCTAAAGTTCCCAATGGTAGCATATTTAACGGTGAGGGCATTCAAGATGGGTTTGTGAACTATAGCCGCAAGGGATACAGCTTGTAGCATAAGAGGGTTGAGAATGTGCCCACTAGAGAAGAGCGCAGAGGTCCAACGAGTATAGTCCCCTAAAAGTTCGAGTTAGGCCCAACTATCCCAATCACGGAAATGGTGACTCACACAGTTCCCGAATGGAACATTAGTTTTCCTAGGTATATAGAGCTTCTGGGCAAGATGAGCATGGTGCATGGTAGAAATTACAGTTAAAGGGCATGCAGTGTGGTGGAAAAGAAACTGCTGACATCTATCACCTTTTGGTAAATGATATTATGGACCATAATGAAGCACCTTATCAAAATGTGTAATGTCTTAAAATCTCCATACTTGCTCCAGATACCTATCGATTGAAGTAGACCTATTTTGGCACACGCAATACAGTGGGACATACTACAAAGACTACATAACTATAGAGAAATTACAACATTATAATGGAGCGGAGTCCAGTTGTGGGGGGTACCAGAAGGATATGGAATCAGAAGGTAGGGGCACCGCTACTGCAGACACAGTTGCTTCCAGAAAAGTGAAAAAACGACTTAATTTCTCCGTCCATATACGCTACATCAAAGTCACTGTAAATAATTAAAAAAATATATTTTATTACAGTTGTAATATAAGGCATGTCATTGATCCTCGCATTAAGATACGTCTGGGTTGGTCCTGGATTATTCGCACTCGCACTTTAAACAAAAATGTTGCTGCTATCTTATCATAAGATGTATCTTTTAAATAGGACCTGTCTATTCTGCTGCCTCTTCTCCTTCTTTTTTAACTGTTCTTAAAGTTTTTTAGATATCTGACAGTATATGGAATTTAATAACTTTTTATTCTGTAATTGTAATGTATTATGTGTTATTTATATGTGTGTTATGTGTTGTATGGTTGTGCTTTTATGACAAACTGTCGAAATAAAGCTATTTGAATTGAATTGATACGTATTACTGAGAAACCTCATCTTGTATACGATATTTCATTGGCTCTTGTGTTACGATATATATTAAGAAGCATAATCTCAAGAGATAAATTACCACATATCTGCTGTTGTTAACATCCATAATGCCTCTAACCATGACACAAGTTTATTAAATGTTATATGTTGTAGGTAGTTCTAAGGCCTTCTGGTAATGGTAGGATACCTTTCACCAATAATCACGATTATTCAATTCGTCTAGCTCTACTCTGCTTACTGTACAAATCAGAAATATCAGTTACAGGTAGTGTGCTACATAAAATATGGCCAGGAGTAAAATGGGATGTTATTGTGAAAAACTACATGAAAAAAGACATTCATTAACCATATGAGATGCTCCAACCATCCATCATTATCACCAATATTCTTAAAGGACTACACCAAATCCTCCCATGCATTTAGGATGTCTCTGTCTAAATTCCCTTTCTTACATTCCACATTAAACATTATACTTTCAAGATCCACCCATTATAACACTTCTCTTTGCCACTTACTAATTGCTTGGGCATCTGTCACCTTTTCTCTTTGTACTGTATCTCTCTTAGCAAGGAACAACGTTGGATTCAGGAACCTTGTGTCTTGTGCTTGGTCTGTTTGTAGGTGTGTTAGGACCAACCAGCCCTCTTCGTCACATCTTTTATAATCAGTGGTACTTCTCTTCAGAATTTAACTATATTTGGGCAGACCCACATTATGCGGTAGAATGCTGCTTCTCCCATACCACATCTTGAGCAGGAACTGCATCTTCACACTTTAAGGGTATAACTCAGTTATTTTACTTCTACTTGCAGAGTCCTCACCGCTTGAAATTCTTTTAGGTGTATCTAGAAAAGTCAAATTCCTCTCCTGGCCCAGCAGGTGGCGCTAATCTCCACACTGACACCAGTCACCACCCTGGGCATGACATTACCAGAGCCATATAAGTACCACCCACCACACTGATGTCAATTCCTTTGTCAGTTCCTGTTTTTTCCAGGCTCTTTGATGCGGATCTGAAATGCTCTTGTTGAAAGCTTTCATTCACTAAATCCAAAAACTTTGAAGTTTCAGCAGGATGTCATTTTACAGGAAATCTGTGTGAAAGCAGTGCCAGTCTATGCAGATGTCTAATTCCGACCCCAATGATGTGTGTTTATTGTGCCCGGGGCCCAAGCATGATTCCGGGTGGTCCGATAAGTGAGGACTTACACACACTAAGACTGTCGAAGAGCAGGAGGCCAAGTTGTTTATGGAGCAGAAACCCTATGACCGCTAGGCTCCAGCAGTACTAGATCTACGTCCCTTTTCAAGTCACCATCAACCAGCAAATCCTCCAAGACCTCACATAAGGTCAAGAAGCGCCATAGGTCTGCATAAATGCTACACTTTTGCATTCACTCTAAAGGTAGGTCTACAGGCCATTGCCTTGTTCCCTCTACGTCTCATCATCTTAGCCTGATCTCGTCAATAACACCTTGGGGCTGACTCTGACCCCAGCACCTCTGGGTCTGTATCTCCTCCAGTCTGCCTGGAGTTCCCAGAGCCTGAAGCTGACCCTGGGTAAACCACGAACTTCACTCTGGTGATGATAGCTTTGTTCTGTCAGGTTCCCTCTGGCAAAGCTCTTGGGCCCCATGGACCTGACAAACTTCATTGCAACCAGTTAGTATGCCCCCTGTGCCAGTTAGCACTGCGCAGTCTCTACCTAGTGACCTTAAGGCGCTACCTAGTGCCATATTTGCTGAGGCTGTTGGCATCCCCACCATCTTCAGACCAGACACTGAGGTTAGGAGGTTGGAGACAGTGCTAGAGTTGGAAATTTCATGACGACATTTGTTAACAAGGGGCTGCTGATGAATCTTCGTGAGCACTGCCATTTGAGTGATGTTTTATAAAAGTCTGGTGCAGAAACCTCATACTACATTGTTCCCATGTTCTGAATACACCATTTTAAAGACATCAGTAGTGCTACCATCTGTGAGAAGGGGAAACAGCCATCACATTGCATGTGTTACAAAGCATGCGATTACAACGCGGTCATTACAACCACTGCGTTGTTACATCGCAGTACCATTACAATGCAAGTCGTTACAACGACTTGCTCTTGGGGGCTCTCTAAGATAAAGAATAGTCTGGCACATGCATCAACAGAGACTTTTGCGATTCCTTAATTGTGATTTTTAAGGAATCGCAATTAAGGAATTGCAAAAGCCTATGCATGTAGGAATCGCTATAAAAATAGCGATTCCTACAAATTCCTTAATTGCGACTCGCAAATTGCGAGTCGCAATTAAGGAATGACGTCCCAATCATTCCTATGGGCCTCCAGGCCCATAGGAATGAATTGGAGATTGCATGAGCAAATTGCGAGTACCAGTAGGTACTCGCAAATTGCTCATGCAATTGCAAGGGTGTCAAAATGACACCCTATTGCACCCCTGAAATTGTTCTGTGCACATATGTTGCACACACACATGCTCTAAGGGCATGTGTGTGCGCAACATGAAACTTTGAAAAATGCACAAAAGTGAATTTTTTCAAAGTTTTTGCAAATTACCATGAAGTTCAACTTCATGGTAATTTGCTCCCCCTATAAGCGAAATCGCTAATTTTTTAACTTTAATGCATTGCATTTAAGGAATCTCAATTTGGGATTCCTTAAATACAATCGCAATTTAAGGAATCGCTATTTAGAGATTCCTTAAATTGCGATTTTTGCATTTGGTATGATGCATCCCAAATGCAAAAATACCGGTCGCAAAGGGGCAGATTCTGCTAATCTGCCCGTTTGCGACCAGTTTTCTTGTTGATGCATGTGGCCCAGTATAATTTACTATTCTAACACCTTTCCTACTATTGCACACTCTGGAGCTGGGATAGTAAATTATACTATTCCTAAATCCAGCGCGCCCCCTAGCACGCAAGTCGTTACAATCCAGCCGTTGTAACGACTTGCGTTGTAATGGTACTGCGATGTAACAACTTGGTCGTTGTAAACGCATGCTGTAACCAGCTATATTCGTGAGAAGCATCAATGTACACAAACAATGAGTCTGAAAAGCAGCTTGGAAAAGTCTATTGAATGGAGAACCATCTCAAACTAGTTCTACAGTTGCCCACAGGACACATCTGTCTGGTTTTGGTTATACAGTTGCGATAGTATGCAATTCCTATCTGATTATGGTGTATAAAAATGGCATCTGACTATCTCACTTTTTGTTTCATTTCCAAGTTCTCTATGGCCAAGTAGGGAGTGCACCTTAGAGTACCCCCAAGACTGCTGTGCAATTAGAGCTGATGTATTCATGATAGCCAGTCTCACAGATGGGAGAGGGATTACCCGAGTCTGGGCATCTTTCTGGAAAAGCTGTATACCTGTCATGAAGTTGCTAGAAGCCTGCCCGCGGAGAGACAGTAGGACCCTGCCAACCCTGCAATAGGAGTATCTGTCCTCATGGAGTGAGATGCAGCATGTCCCTCCTGTCTGTGGGGCACCCTGAGGAGAGTGATCTGAGGCGCACTAGTTGGTGAGCCCACAGCCTCTCTGTGCTAGTTCCTGTCGGGAACCGTGCTCACTGTGATCGTAATTGCTGAGGTTCAGTCAGTGTTGTTACTGTTTAACCCAGCCTGTGCAGAGCCGCAACTGCTAGCAGAAGAGTTGGTCTGTGTATGGCCGTGCCTACTTGAGTTGATCTGCCTGTGAGTAGCCGTAACTGCTCATTGTTACACACAGGCCCATGCTGGGCTGCATCTGCAAAAGTCATGACCAGCCAAGTGCCATCTAGCCCAACTGTATCCCCAGCAAGCACTGTCGGTTCTAGGGTGAAACCGTCATCGGGACCCCAGACTGCAGAGATACTCAAAATTGTTCTGTTCGGAAATGCATTGATCCAGGATGGCTGCGTTTACTTCTGCCTGGCACACTAACAAATGTGGGCCCAGCAGAATAAACTGCAATGATAAGACTCTGCCAGCTGGTGTGCTGCTGTCCTGTTGAGAGGGTGCCAGTGTGCCTGAGAGCCACACGGCTACACCAATACACTGACTGACCCACTTTGAGTGGTAAGACTGTGAACCTAGTGCACCTATTTTGGAGTAATACAAACTGACCCTGAGCTGTATTCATGCATTAAAGAAAACAATCATGATAAAAAATAAAAGTTTAACACATGTTTAATCCCTTTGCTGCTAGGCCTCCTACTCCCAGCTAAGCCTTTTTTTTGTTGCCTATTTGGGGTAGTTTGCACTTAGGCCCTGTATCTTTTTGTCCACATAAGGTACCCATGCCAAGTTTGCGTTCTTTTCTTCCAATATCCTGGGTATTCCAAAGGTACCCAGGGTTTGTGGATTCCCCTGGAGGGGACCGAGAAATTAGTCAAAATACAGCAGAATTGTGTTTTTTGGGGGGATCAAGTGCTGCAGAAGAAAGCATCTGTTTTTTTCCCCTGCAAATTGTATCAAAGAAGGGTTTGCGGTGCTAAAATCAAAATTTTTCCAGCTTTCAGAAACAGTCAGACTTTTTTCAGAAAACCATCATTTTCCACATTTTTGTGGGACATAGCCTATTTTCCTACTTTATGGTGCTTTCCACCTCCTACCAGTTAGTAGTAGAAATGGATGTGAAATTAATAATGGATCCCGGAAAGCTATACATTTCTGAAAAGTAGACAAAATTCTTAATTCAGCAGCAGGTCATTTGTGTTGATCCTTCAAGCTTTTCCTATATAAAGTAACAGTTGGAATAAAAAAATATTGAAATTGAGTAGAAAAAAACAGCCATTTGTACCTACGTTTTCACCTGTAACTTCTAAGTAAAGCAGAGTTTTGAAAGCAATATGCCGTTATGTCTTCTGGTTGCAGGGATATTTAGGACTTGTAGGTTTACCAAGAACCCAAGGTACCAAGAGCCAGTAACTGAGCTGTGCCTTGCAATTGTTTTTCATTGAGTGCGGGGTATACCGAAATTCATTTGGTAAAATATAAAGAGTGAAAATAGGTATCAAGGAAACATATGTGGTCCCGAAAAGGGAACAACATATGGAGTATAGAAGCAGTGATTATTTGCACATCTCCAAATTTGTGGGTACCCATACTAACATGTGAATTAGAGGGCATTTTTCAAACTGACTTCTTTTTTACACACTGTTTTACATTTGGACGGCAGAATTGCAAAGAATGTAAATTGGTAATAACATTTGTTATACTATTCCGTGTTCCCCTAAGTCTCAGGATAAAAATGTTACCTCACTTGTTTGGGTAGGCCTAGTGTTCGGGACACAATACATTTTTCCATTGGGGATGGCAGCTTGTTGTTGCAGTGAGGAGAGGAGCAGAACTACATCACTCACCATCCATCGCGGCCGGTGCCGCTTCACCATTTCCACGCCTGGAGGTGCTTTAAAAGCCGGTCAGGGCTCCCGCAACGTGGCACGCCCGCTTGTTGTTGCAGTGGGGTGAGGAGAAGGACTACATCACCCACCACCCTTTGCGGCTGGTGCCCCTTCACCATTTCGCCACTCGGAAGCGCTTTAAAAGCCGGTCAGGGTTCCCGCACCGTGGGACGCCCGCTTGTTATTGCAGTGGAGCGAGGAGCAGGACTACATCACCCACCATCCTTTACGGCCTGTGCCACCACCCTTGATTTTCTTTTTTTTCTTAGGGCAAACATTATAGGGAGCTGTTCTTAAATGAAGAGATGAGAGGTGGTTGTTTACCGAAAACTAGGAGGGTTTCGCCAGAATAAAAGAAACAACCTGGGAAGAAATTACTTCTACCTTCGTTGGACTACAGGTTCCCTAAAGGAAACAAGCATTTGCAATGCAATCGGTCTCGCCTTTGGGACCTTATATGTATTTAGCTATGCAGCACATTAAGCTGGATGCTGAAACATCTACTGTTCTTTAACATGGATGGAAAGTAAGCATCAAACTGTTTGACACGCCAGGTATGGAACACATGGAGAGAAATAATGCCTTTCAGTGGGAAATGGTATAGTCCAAAGCTCTGTTTTCAATATAAAATCAAGGCCTTAGGTGGTCATATCACAGAAAAGACAAGATTTGAAAAAAATATTTTTGTCTATGGGTGCTCGTGGAAGACAATTTCTGTGGACTGGAATCTAGAGAATGCGAAAGTGATTCTGGTATTTTATTGACCTCTGCTGGTCATTTTCTATCAAGACAGTTAAATAGAGGCAGTTGAACAGAACAAAAAGTCCCTAAGCGGAAGCAGATAAGTCCTAGGGCTGATCTCCAGAGCTCATAGAGTACATACACATATAAGTATATACTTAAGTATATACAAGAGGTCTCTAATGCTCGACCTAAAAACTAAAGGGGAACCTTTGCAGTGTGTTGAAGGTGGGCTAAATTACCATCTTATGTGGACATTGCTTTTATATTTGAACAAACAGGATAACCCCCGTACTAAGTAACTTAAGGCTTAACAGTAACCGGACCGGAAGTCACTTTAGGTCATTAAAGACTGGTGTGCAAAAAACCTCTGCGCTGCAAAAAGATGACGTTTAGAATCTTGGAAGTCTACTTTTATCTTTCACAGGATTTTAGCAGGGCGTTGTATTAATTGTTTTACAACTATTTTATAACCATCACATTAACCCCTTCGCTGCTAGGCCTTTTCCCTCTCTGTGCAAAGCCTTTTTTTTGGCTATTTGGGATGGTTCGCGCTTAGGCCCCTGTAACATTTTGACCCCATAAGGTATCCATGCCAAAAGTGCGTCCTTTTCTTCCAACATAATGGGGATTCTAAAGGTACCCAGGGTTTGTGGATTCTCCAGAAACTAGCCAAAATACAGCTAAATTTTGGTTTTTTGGGAGAAAAATGGGAAATAAGTGATGCAAATGAAAGCGTCTGTTTTTTCTCCCTGCAAATGGTATCAACAAAGGGTTTGTGGGGCTGAAATCACCATTTTCCCAGCTTTTAGGGACTGAAATGACTTTTGTCAGAAAACCAACATTATTTTTGCTATTTTTTGTTCTTTCAACCTTCTTCCAGGTAATGGTAGAAATCGGTATGAAAGCAATAATGGGTCCTGGAAAGCTATACATTTTGGAAAAGTAGACAACATTTTGAATTCAGCAAGGGGTCATTTGTGTAGATCCTTCTAGGTTTCTTTATAGAATCGAACAGTTGAATATAGGAAAAATTTAAAATTATTTGAAAAAAACAGCTATTTGTGCCAACGTTTTCACCTGTAACTTCTTCTAATTATGATAGCTGTTTGAAAGCAATATACCGTTACATCCGCTGGACCTTTCTGATTGTGGGGATATATAGGACTTGTAGGTTCACCAAGAACCCGACGAACCCAGAGCCAATAACTGAGCAGCGTCTTGTAATGGTTTATTATTATGTACCGGGTATATAGCAATTAATTTGGGAAAATATGTACATGGAAAAATCGGTATGAAAGACACCTATGTATATCTGAAATTGTAACAAAATATAGAGTTTAGAAACAGTAGATATTTGCACTTTTCCGAAATTGTGAGTACCCATAATAGCATGAGAATTATAGGTAATTTTTCAAAGTGACTTCTTTTTTACACATTGTCTTTCATATGGAAGGCAGAAATGCATCGAAAGTCAATAGGTAATAACAGTTGCTCTACAATATTGTGTTACCCTAAGTCTCCCGATAAAAATGGTACCTCACTTGTGTGGGTAGGCCTAGTGCCCGCGGCAGGAAACAGCTCAAAACGCAACGTGGACACACTTTATTTTTACAGTGAAAACGGACCCTTTTTTGTAAAGTGCCTACCTGTAGATTTTGAACCCTAGCTCTGCCGGCACATAGGAAAACCTAGTAAACCTATACATTTTTGAAAACTAGACATCCAGGGGAATCCAGGATTGGATGACTTGACTGGCTCTCACCAGGTTCTATTACCCAGAATCCCTTGCAAACCCCAGCATCTGTCCAAAAAACCAAATTTTCCTCACATTTCTGTGGTGGAAAGTTCTGGAATCTGCGTGGCTCCACAAAATTCCACCCACACCACATTTCTCAAAGTTTTCCAAGAAAAATGGTACCTCACTTGTGTGGGTAGGCCTAGTGCCCGCGACAGGAAACGGCCCAAAACGCAACGTGGACACACCACATTTTCACAGTGAAAACTGACCCTTTTGTTGCAAAGTGCCTAGCTGTAGATTTTGAACCCTAGCCCTGCCCGCAAGTAGGGAAACCTAGCAAACTTATACATTTTTTAAAACTAGACACCCAGGGGAATCCAGGATGGGGTGACTTGTCTGGCTGCCACCAGGTTCTGTTACCCAGAATCCCTTGCAAACCTCAACATTTGTCACTTCCTCACATTTCTGTTGTTGTAAAGTTCTGGAATCTGCGTGGATCCACAAACTTCCACCCACCCCGCATTCCCCAAAGTCTTTCAAGAAAAATGGTACCTCACTTGTGTGGGTAGGCCTAGTGCCCACAACAGGAAACGGCCCAAAACACAATGTGGACACACCACATTTTCATAATGAAAACATGACCCTTTTTTTTGCAAAATGCCTAGCTGTAGATTTTGAACCCTAGCTCTGACGGCACCTTGGGAAACCTAGCAAAGCTATACATTTTTTAAAACTAGACACCCAGGGGATTCCAGGATGGGCGGACTTGTCTGGCTCCAACCAGATTCTATTACCCAGAATCCCTTGCAAACCTCAAAATTTGTCCCAAAAAACAAATTTTCTTTACATTTCTGTGGTGGAAAATTCTGGAATCTGCGTCGATCCACAAAATTCCATCCACCCAGCATTACCTAAAGTCTCCCAAGAAAAATGATACCTCACTTGTGTGGGTGGGTCAAGTACCCGCGACAGGCAAGGGCCCAAAACCTATTGAGGCAACATCAAAATTGCCTATCACAAAACAACCTGGTTTTGCAAGTGGGGGTCCCATGAGTTTTTGGCCCCGGGCTAGGCGGCCATCTAGTGAAACCTACCAAACCCACACATTTCTGAAAACTAGACACCCGGGGGAGTCCAGCAAGCTATGGCTTGCATGGGTCCCCCAACATTTCCCTACCCAGAATCCCCTGCAAACTACAAATTTTGCTGAAAAAAATTACTTTTTTCACACATTTTTGTGTGGGAAAGTTGTAGGATCACCGGGCAGACAAAAGTTCCCTACCACCCAGCGTTTCCCCAGGTCTCTTGATAAAAATGGTACCTCACTTGTGTGGGTAGGCATAGTGGTTGCAACAGGAAATGGCGCAAATCGTACGGTGGAGACTTCAAAATTACCAATCACAAAACTATCTGCTTTTGCTAGGGGGGTCCCATGAGTTTTTGGCCTTGGCCTCGGTGGCCATCTAGGGAAACCTACCAAACCCACACATTTCTGAAAACTAGACACCCTGGGGAGTCTAATGATGTATGGCTTCCATGGATCCCCCAACGTTTCCCTACCCAGAATACCCTGCAAACCTCAAATTTTGCTGAAAAAATAAAAAAAAATCTCAAATTTCTGTGGGGGAAAGTTGTAGGATTACTGGCCTGACACAAATTTTCTCCCACCCAGCGTTCCCCCAGGTCTTTCAATAAGAATGGTACCTCACTCGCGTGGGTGGGTCAAGTTCCCACGACAGGCAAGGGCCCAAAACCTTTTGAGGTGACATCGAAATTACCTAGCACAAAACAACCTGGTTTTTGCAAGGGAGGTCCCATGAGTTTTTGGCCCAGGGTTCGGCGGTCATCTAGGGAAACCTACCAAACCCACACATTTCTGAAAAGTAGACATCCAGGGGAGTCCAGCAAGGCATGGCTTGCGTGGGTCCCCCAACATTTCTCTACCCAGAATCACCTGCAAACCTCAAATTTTTCACACAGTTCTGTGTGGGAAAGTTGTAGAATCACCGGGCAGACACAAATTTCCTACCACCCAGCGTTTCCCCAGGTCTCCCGATAAAAATGATGTCTAGTTTTCAGAAATGTGTGGGTTGGGTAGGTTTCTTAAGAAGATCGCTGAGCCCGGGGCCAAAAACTCAAGTGACTCCCCCCTTGCAAAACCAGGTCCTTTCAAAATAGGTAATTTTGATGTCTCCACAATATGCTTTGGGCCCATCCCTGTCGAGGGTACTCAGTCCACCCACACAAGTGAGGTACCATTTCTATTGGGAGACTTGGGGAAATGCTGGGTGGTAGGAAATCTGATTCTTTCTGAAGTGTGAAAAGTTTAGCACAGTAATGCAAGGAAAATGTGACATTTTGAGGTTTGCAGGACATTGTGGGTAAGATAACTTGTTGGGATCCACAAGAGAAAACATCACCATGTACTCCCATGGGTGTTTAGTTTACGACAATATCTACAGTTGGTAGGTTTTTCTTAGATGGAATGTACACCTTGGCAGAGAGACAAAAAAGACAAATATTACTGCACAACCATCTATTCCTCATGCACACACACATACTGGTTGTATTTGGCATGAGGGTGAGTGCTGGTTCAATATATACAATTGTATTAACAAGAGATTGCACAAAAATGAAATGCACTGTTAATAACTGAAAGGATGAGAAACTGAACCATTGACTCACAGCTCATGAGCTGTAAAGCCACGACAAGGGGGGGGCGTGGCCAAGATGGCGGCGCGGTTGGACGCAGATTCGTGTCCCTCTGGTGCTGCCGATCTCTAGCCTTATTATATCGCCTGTTCCCAGGGCCATCGGTCCACGACTCTGAGGGGTGAGACACTGGGGCATCGCAGGGCTCCCTTGCTGTGAAAAGCGCTACTGAAAACGAGGTGAGAAGGCGTCCCTGAGCCCCCGCGTGAGTGACGCCTGCACACCCACCTGCGGCCTGGGAGGCAGCCCTGGCCTTTACGGAGTGGTTGAGCCTGGCAGACGCGAGCGCTACCCTGAACTGGAGTGTCGGTATACTGCTTGCGGATCGACGATGGTTAAGTGTGGGCTTGATCAGACGGCGCCTGCAGACCTGTGAGCAGTGAGGGAGGCCAGGACGACACCTGGGCAGCGTGCAGTCTGGGTAGTGGGCTGCCGGACTGGGCTCCTTCGGGTGATCATGACTGGTGAGTGCATTGAGCTACTTCCCCCAGGGGCGGCGACCTGTGCAGTGCCTTGCGGTCAGTGGGAGAGCGAGTGGACCTCGTATAGGGCCTTGGCGGTCCACAGACCGGCAGACGGTGTGTGTTAAAAGAGCAACGTCCAGTGGGGTGCACGCGACACCAGCGGCGTCCGGGTGTCCCTGTGCACTGGTGGAGGTACGTGACAGACGACGGAGCATGACATGGGAGGAGGGCAGTGGAACTGAGGGCCCGGAGACCCTGTGACTGATAGGGCTACTGCTTCACATCCTGGTAACACAGGGCGGCGCAAGAGGCACCGTACCTGGTTCCATTGAGAACTTTTGCCCAACATGGGTTGCCTGTATCTACGATCGAGACTAGTGCAGAAGGTGGGACCCATCAGGTCAGCTGCGAGAGGTGCACGACATGGCAGCTGCGCGCGCTAGGAAGGAGAAGTCACTGAAGGAGCTCCTCTTAAAGCAGTCGGGGCAATCCACGACCCCGGGTGAGAAGGCGGCAGGCACGATGGAGGGTGACGAATCGCCAGCGACTAAGGCGTTCATGGTGGAATTCTTCGCGGCCACAAAAGATGATCTTCAGGAACTCAGGTGTCAGCTAGCAGCAGACCTGAAGGAGGTGCGTCGTGATGTGGATAAAATCGGGGAAAGGGTGGCGACCCTTGAGGAGCATGATGTCAGCAGGGATGAAGAGCTTCACCACTTGCAACAAGACATGCTACGCCTAAGGGAGCAGAACATCGCTCTTCAGACCCATGCTGAAGACTTGGAGAACCGTTCCTGGTGGAACAATGTGAGGATTAGAGGCGTTTCGTGAAAGGAGGAAGGGGATGACTTCAGGGCCTATGTGGGAGCACTGTTTCAGCAAATCCTTGGGGAGGATGAGGCGGCGGACATACAAATGGACCAAGTCCATAGAGTGGGCCTCCCACGAGGTAGCAAAGTGCCCCTGCCCGATATTCTCATGTGTGTACACAACTTCCAATTGAAGGAATGCATCATTTGGAAAGCAAGAGAGGCCCAACCCATACAATTCCAAGGACACCAACCAGCCATATTCCAGGATTTGGCGGCTTCCACACTCATCAAACGACGTGAATTCAAGGTGGTGACCACTCACTTGCGTGAGAACAATGTTCCTTATTCGTGGGGCCACCCCTTCCACCTTATCTTTAAACACCGTGGCAAGCTGCTGCAGATTCGCTCTCTTGACAAAGCAATGGAGATCCTTGGTCTTGAATGTATAAACCCGACGGAGGAGGAGGTTGAGCGAACCAAATCACTGCGCGCACGCCGCTCCACGGAATGGCAGTAAGTGGGTAAGATGACGCCTGTCAAGAAACCCGATCAGGCCACGAGGGACAGGGAACGAGGAGCGGTACTTTCCACCCTATCGCAAGCATCAGACGGTCCGGCCATCCCGTGAGGTATACAGCTGATGGCCCCGGAATGAGTGCACAGAGGGGCACCGGGGGGGCGGGAGGGATTGTCCCGTTGAACTCCCTGGCAGTTCTTCTGCAAGAAGGTGGATACGTGTCAGACCCGCCTCGGGCTGAGCAGCTGTATCAGCCACGACCCCCTGGACTTTATCTTCTGTGACAGACTCTCGTCATGTTCCATTTCTTGTACTTTTTTCCTATAGTTGTTTTTGCGTTTTCTGTGGGGATGGGTTTATTTGGGGTTACAGTTGGGGATCTCAGCACCAGTCCACGCGTCAGAGCCGCCGTTTGTAGGCGAGTCAGGGACTACCTGGGTTGCTGGGGGTCTGTTAGTCGAGGGACAGACGTTCTACGCCGATATACACCACACATAGTACATGGGTAGAGATCTTAAGGTAGTGAGCCTAAACGTTCGAGGGGTAAATAATCCTCTAAAAAGAGCTGCAGTGCTTTCCCTCCTTGAAAATGCAGAGAGTGATATTTGCCTCCTCCAGGAGACGCATCTGCTTTCAAAAGACACTATGCACATGTGCGACAGACGATTCCTGCAGCAGGTCTGGTCCACTGGACCATCTAAGAAGAATGGAGTAGCTATCTTGGTGGGGGCCCGCTGCCCGTGCAAGGTAATATCGACTGTGGCAGAAATAAAGGGGCGACTATTGGGCCTTAGGGTGCAATGGGGGGAACATACCTCACTATAGGATCGATTTATGCCCCCAACGAGAAGCAAGAACCCTTTCTTCTCTCAGCTTTAGTAGAGGTTCTTTCACTCCCAGATGCAGCGATTCTGGATGGGGGAGATTTGAATCTCGTGATGGATGCAGAGTTGGATAGGACTGGGCAGCGGACTCATCAGTCTGGGGCACTCTCCTCTGTGGGGAAGGGGTGGCTGGAGGACAGCAGATTGCATGATGTTTGGTGTATTCAACACCCCTAAGAGCGTGATTACACATACTACTCTGCCTCACATAAAACGTATGCCCGTCTTGATCACTTTCTGGCCTCTACTTCTCTCATGTCTAGCCTCCATTCAGCCGCGATTGAGCCCCCTGCTCTTTCTGACCACGCCCCGATTTCTGTTCTCCTACCTGCGCTGTGTTCACGGGCGTTCCCCCCTGGGTGGCGGCTCAGGGAGAATCTATTACACTCTGAAGATGCGGGGAAGCGCATAAGGGACACTATAGTACACTACTTTAGGGTCAATGATGTAGGTTCCACTCCACTGTCAGCGGTGTGGGAGGCTCTAAAGCTCGTCGCTAGGGGAGAATTCATCGCCATTGCGGCAACCTATAATACACTTTGTAGGGCAAAGGTAGGGGAGCTCGAAGCGATCCATAAGCGCAATGGGGCCCCAAGGGTGTGGAGGGAATTGGAGAATCACAGGCGTATGTTGAAACACTTGGATCTGGACAGAGCGAAACATGCCCATCTCCGTCTTTGCCACAAATTTTACCTTAGCAGTGATAAGTGCGGGAAAATGCTGGCCCATAGATTGCGGGCTAAAACACAGACGTCCCTGATACAGGCAGTGCCGGATCATTCAGGAGTAGAACTGAGCGCCGATAAGCAAATTGTGGAAACCTTTCGTAGCTTTTATAACCTTCTTTATACAGAGCAGGACCCGCCAACGCATGACCCGAGCGCATACCAGGACACATGTGGGATCACGCCTCTTGCCAGAGCTTGAGTCTGAGAATAGAGGAAGTGATTTCGGCCATCTCTAGATTGAAACTGGCCAAATCACTGGGTCCGGATGGATTTCCGCCCTCCTTTTTGTTTTGTACGGAGCTGGCTTCCTTTTTAACCAAATTGCTTAACTCCTTTCTAAAGACCGAGGAGGTGACGCCATCTATGTCTGAAACGGCGATCTCCATCGTTTTGAAACCTGGTAAAGACTCTCTGGAATGTGGGTCGTACAGACCTATCTCTCCGGAATATTGATGCGAAGCTCTTCATGGGAATTCCGGCAGTACGCCTTAATCCCCTTATGGCTGACATTATAGACCCAGACCAATTGAGTTTTATTCCAACACGACAAGGGGGAGACAATGCCAAACAACTTCTACACCTCATTGATAGCATACAGCAGTCCCGAAAACAGGCATTTCTACTATCGATAGATGCCGAAAAGGCCTTCGATCACGTGGGGTGGGACTATTTATTCGAAGTGTTGCACTGCTGCTGGTTCGGTGAGAATTTCGTAAAAAATGGAAAAGGTGCATATATTGTGCAGTTGTGAGGGACAACGGAAGTAGGTCGGCATTCTTCTCCATTGCCCGGGGGACGTGTCACGGCTGCCCCCTGTCCCTGCTTTTATTTGCGCTCTATATGGAGCCTTTCGCTCAGCGGATACGGGCTAACCAATGTGTCATAGTTCTTAAGTTCAGAGCGGACGTACATAAAATTAGTCTGTATGCAGATGATGTTATCCTTTCTCTCACGCAGCCCCAGATGACCCTACCCGCTTTGCTTGATGAACTCACTGCATTTGGGGAAGTCTCAGAATTTAAAGTGAACCTAGGTAAATCGCTTATATTGAACCTAACAATCCCCCCTGCAGAAGTGGAGAACCTTCAACAGCGTTTCACCTTCCATTGGACGCAGACTGACATAACATATCTGGGAATCAGGCTGACACCGACAATTACTAAGACGGTCTCGCTGAATTACGCCCTGTTACTGGAGCACATGACCAAGGCGCTGGACGCCTGGTCGCGCCTGTGGTTTTCGTGGTTTGGGAGGATTGCAGCGGTGAAAATGACTATTCTCCCGCACATCCTGTATTTATTTCAGATGCTCCCGTTGACTCCATCGCCTGGAGCGCTAAAGAAATTACAGTCTCTTATTAACAGGTTTGTCTGGGAGGGGAAAAAGCCACGTCTCTCCCTTGCTCAGATGACATGTTCGAACGCTCAGGGTGGATTGGGTCTCCCCTTAATAGGCGGCTACTACCGAGCATCGTGCCTCAGATACCTAGTGGAATGGAACAGGCCTCTGTCCAGTAAACACTGGAATTTTATGGATCAGTCAGTCGCTGGTGTGAACATTTGGAGGGAACTGTGGTTACCCCGCAAACATAGGGCATAGGGTCTATACTCCTCCCCTGTTACCTCAACCGACGCTTAAGGTGTGGGATAGAGTAGCCTCTTTGAAAGGTTGCACTTCCTTTCCCTCGCCTATGTCCCCCATTGTGGACAACCCTGATTTCCCATCGGGCAGGCATCTGCAGTGTTTCAGCGGTGGCGGGAGGAGAGCTGTAAAAGGGTTGGGTCCCTTTTCGACACGGAAGGGTTGATCCCCTTTACACAACTTTGGAAGGATTATGACCTCCTAGCAACGGATGCATTTCCCTATAGTCAGGTATGATTACCAGGCCCTCCAATTCACCCGCATGTCTAGACCTCTCACTGCCTTCGAGAAGTGGTTGGTACGCAAGAAGGATTATCGCTGACTTATCTCCGAATTATATACCATGCTTATTGCAAGCACCACCGGGCACCGTACGCGAGCTCAGGTGCACGGGGAAATGGAATTGGGTAGGCCTTTAACTCCTAAGGAATGGGAGCACATTCTCTACAGAACACACCATACTGCATATAATACAGCTGGGGCGGAGTCCGCTTTGAAAGTAGTTGCATACTGGTACTATACCCCTGCCCACGTACACTGCTGGGACAAGAACAAAACTGACCTATGCTGGAGGGGTTGTGGGATGTCTGGGGCTTTGGCTCACCTGCTCTGGCATTGCCCAAAACTGAATCGCTATTGGACAGAGGTCCTTGATGACATTGATGCTGCGTTTCAGATTGCACTGCCCCGCTCCCCAGAATACACGCTCTTGGGCCTTTCACACCCGAAGGTCTTCCCGTTAAGGTCCTTCCGAGGTAGGCAGATAGCATTAGCACTGCTGGCGGCCAGGCAGGTTATCTTAGCTCAATGGGGGGGCGACTTCGACACCTGATGTACTGGCTTGGGTTCATCGCTTGTGGCATCTCTTAGCTATGGAGCGCATGTCTCTCAGTGTGGAAGGAAAGGGGCAGGAATATGCAAAACTATGGGCTCCCTTTTTGCAATTATTAACGAAGGTTTTGAGAGAGGTGACCTGCCCTAAATACCTACAAATCCTCAAGTTGCTACCACTAGAGCCTCTAGGTCACATTCAAAAGTTGACAGGGTGAGCATGGACCCTATACTGACTGGTGTTCTGCGATATAGGCTCGCTTAGACAGGCAGCGCTGGTGCGGAGAACGGTGGGAATGAGTTAGGGGAGTTGGGGTGGGATTTTTGTTTATATTGTTCTTTTTTTGTCTTTATCATTGTTCTTCCTTGCTTTCTTTAAACTGGAAGATACCATTGCATGGCCTACACTTTTGCTTACTACGCGGCCGGCCTTCGGGTTGTGTGCCTAAACGCTGTGTAATAATGCTCGTATCTCGCTCTTCAGGCCTTGAGATGTAGGCAGGAAGCTGTGTTCATATATCACGATTTCCACCTAATAAAAATGATTGATTCTAAAGCCACGACAAGGCACCAACCTCTTTACAGGCCATTCATTCACCTTTCATACGTGTGACACATACAACACTATTCAGCCGCGGGCCCATCACATTACAACACTCATATCAGCAGACAGCGCCATTCAAGGGCCCATCACTTTCACACACCCACATGCCTGACACAGCAAACACCCTAGGTGACGGATTGCATGGACTGGCGTTTGGCTACCAGTGTGTGTAGTGACCAGCAGCAAGTCACTACTCACACACCGCCAGCCAAGCACCAGTTCACGCACACCATCAGCCAAGCGCCAGCCCATTCACACCACCAGCCAAGCGCCAGCCTACGCACACTGCCAGCCAAGCGCCAGTCCATGCACATCACCAGCCAAGTGCCAGCCCACGCACTCCACCAGCCAAGCCCCAGTCCACACACACCGCCAGCCAAGCGCAAGTCCACGCACACTGCCAGCCAAGCGCCAGTCCATTCACACCAACAGCCAAGCACCAGCCCACGCACACCACCAGCCAAGCCTCAGCCTACACACACTGCCAGCCAAGCGCCAGTCCATTCACACCACCAGTCAAGCGCCAGCACACACACACCACCAGCCAAGCGCTAGTTCATGCACACTGCCAGCCAAGCGCCATTCCACGCACACCACCAGCCAAGCGCCAGTCCACGGACACCACCAGCCAAGCGCCAGTCCACGCACACCACTAGCCAAGCACCAGCCTACACACACCGCCATCACATTTAGGGTTTTTTTAATACAAAAAAGAAAACACAAACAAATTGTGAATAGATACACATCTACTAACACAAAATTTGAAACTAAATACATTGCACAAATGCCAACCTTGAAACTGAAAAAAATATATTAAAAAATACAGACCAGGCAGTTCACTTAACCACTCATGGATGCTCCCAAAACGTATTTTGCGTATAGTACATTCTAAAACAAGCAGGCACACACAGCGCAGGGTTAGAAGGACACTTGGGGCAGTACATACGAGTCTCCTTTCGCGTACTTCTTTGCCAACAGACTCTACTTCTCCTACTGGGAAAGTCTTTTGAGGGTGTGGGAGGAATGTGATCAGGAAAGTGGCGATCTTTCAATCTAGCCACATCATCCACCCCTCCAACTTTAGGAACACTTGCCTGTTCCACTACAACAAGGCTGCCTATTACAGACTCCTGAAACTTAGCAAAAGTCATCTTTGTCTCAGGACAACAATCCTTAAATACAACAAAAGCATTAAAGGTTGCCAAGTGGAAAAGATGGATAGCCAACTTCTTATACCAAATGTAAGCCTTACGAAGAGCAGTGTAAGGTTCCAACCTCTGATCTACTCTATCAACACCACCCATGTGCCTATTATAGTCTAAAATGCACACAGGTTTGCGTACTTCAGCAACCTGACCCCAAACAGTCACAGGTGAAGTGCTTTCATCATAGATGGTAGTCAGCATGTAGACATCTCTCCTGTCTGAAAACTTCACGGCTAGAAGTTCCTCGCTACGCACCGCACTGCACTGTCCCCGCACAAGATTTTGACAAACAAGTTCTTTTGGGAAACCTTTACGGTTAGAGCAGATTGTGTCACAAGCAACAGTGTCCACTTTGGCCAATTCCCTGGACAACTGCACACCAGTGTAGAGGTTATCTACACATAAATGGTGACCTTTGTTAAACAGCCCTCTACCAAGTTCCCACACAATTTTCTTAGTCACTCCAAAAGTGGACGGACAACCAGAGGGTCATCCTGGAATCCTTACCAGCGTACACCCTGAAATTAGAGACATTTCCAGTCCTACTGTCACACAGCATATACATCTTAATTCCATAGCGTGCCCTCTTGCTAGGAATGTATTGCCTAAAAACCAAGTGGCCCTTGAACAAGACCAAAGACACATCCACTGCTATTTCGTTCCCTGGAGCATGGATCTCAGAAAACCGATCTACAAAATGATCAATGACAGGCCTAATCTTATAAAGACGGTCACAATCAGGGTGATCTCGTGGCAACTCTAATCCATTATCGACAAAATGCAGCATCCAAAGCAGAAGCAAATACCTACCACGACTCATGACTGCCGCAAATACAGCTGTTGCCATCAAGGGACTAATAGACCAATATAAAGACAATGATGGCTTCCTTAGCAAGCCCATCAAAAAAGTTAAACCCAAGGACTTCTTCATCTCTTCCAGATTTGTGGGAGTCCACCGGGTAGCTCTAGATTGGGGCCTAAGGCTGGCACTGTTGTCCCTCAAAAACTGTTCTGCATACAATTTAGTCTGCTCAACAATCTCTGCCAAAAATACATCATCCATAAACAATTAAAAAAATGTTATAGACAGAAAGTTTTCAGTATCTACTCTACACCCTGGAACACCAGTAAAGTCTGGCAATGTCAGCTGCACCATGCCTGGGGCAACCCAGAGCTCAGCACTTCCAATGGGAGGCCTTGCAGCCCCAGGCTGCAGCCCAGAAGCCTCTGTCTGCACTATCGGCACATCAATGTCCTCCTCTAAGACAGGCACTTCATTTGCACAAAGAGTGGCTTCATCATCCAATTAGGGGTGGGCGGAATTTGCAAAATTAACTTTCGCAAATTATCGCGAAAATGTTTAAAATTATCGCAACTGTATCAACAAAAGATGTGTAGTTCCTGCAGGACAGGAAGTCGACAGGGAATAAAGTATTCCAATTCAGACTTCAACCTAGTGAAAGTAAGTGCACAAGGGAAGGGAATCCCTTCAGGGTGGAACTAAAACCCTCACACACCCAGCAAGCTAGGTGTCATGCTTCATCATCTGGGTTCTGCTCCTCGTCGGGTCGGCGGTGCAATACCCGACGGGCACCCATACAGGGGCTCTTTGTCGGAGATCTTTTGTTCCCTGCCGTATGGTGCATGCGTGTGAGGGCCCGGGAGTGTAGATGTAAGTGATTAAAAAGGTTGGTTAATCTGAAATTGAAGTTTATTGGCTCAGTCAACCACCTAATTAAAAAGGGGAGTGAGTGGCGTAAAAGCTATATATGCTCACAATGGATGAGTGGCTAGCTACGCTCGACTCTTATGGTCAACATGTTTCGCGCGCATTGAGTCAGGAGGATCTCGTGGCGCTTCGTCAGGACCTATAATGAAGTGAAGTGTGCTCGAAAAAAACTATCTACAGTGTGGTGAGAAAAGAACAAGGGTGAGAACAAATATGTTGGTCAACCCTTAATAGGCGCCCCTACCTTATGTATTGATTTAAGAGGGGGTCACCTAGGAAAAGGAAACATTAAAAAAATATATATGAGAACCCAAAGCCACCCTTGGATTTGTAGGCATTATAACACAAAAGTATAGTCGACCACCACTCGTGTAGTAAAGTGGTGATCAAATTCATATAATCCAGATTATCAATTATACTGGATTCCTACCAGTTATCTGATCAATTAATCATTGCATGACATGAGACAAGGTAGGGCAAGGTAAAAAAACGGTTAGAACAAGTAGCACAGTCAGGTTCTGGTTGGAAGCACCGCCTTTATTAAAAGGAAAGAAATCATGGTTACGTAAGGACTCACCAATTTATGTTAAAAAGAGCTCCTCATCAGGTGCATGGCGCGTCCACAGGGGGAGAAACACATTCGTTCCCTAAAGTATAATGGTGTTATGGGAAAAGGTAGAGGCATAGGAAGATATCATACACATGAAGTCATAGGAGAGAGATATCCATCCTAAGTATCACGAGAACATATTGATATGAGCGTGTACCACCTCTCGTGTGCACTGGTACTCTGATATTAAATGTGGTTGCCCAGGTGCAGTGTACCGAGGGTGGGACTGAGATGTGCAGGTCACGGATGGTTTAAAAAGTCTATGTTCAAAAGTAATGAATCGAAGTGAACGATTCTAACTTAGTGTGAGCTTAAATTAGGAATTAGCATTTTTTCGCTGCTGAGCCCAGTGTAATTGGGCGTGTCGAAGTGCTCACATGCAAGTTATACAAACGTGTGCCGATGGTGGGCAGTGATCGGTTACGCATTCATTTATTCAGGTCAGGATTGGATGTGAGCCTATCACATCCAATCCTGACCTGAATAAATGAATGCGTAACCGACCCACTATCCAGCTTCCGGGTTCGGCGACGCGGGCAGGTTGAATAACCTCCAGGGGATGTCTGTGTAGTAAGTACATACCGGCGCGCGATTTGGAGGGTGGATCCCTATACCTGAGTCGACCTTGGGCGCTCTAGACACCTGTATTACATACGCAGCTTTTTGGATCACTGCCCACCATCGGCACACGTTTGTATAACTTGCATGTGAGCACTTCGACACGCCCAATTACACTGGGCTCAGCAGCGAAAAAATGCTAATTCCTAATTTAAGCTCACACTAAGTTAGAATCGTTCACTTCGATTCATTACTTTTGAACATAGACTTTTTAAACCATCCGTGACCTGCACATCTCAGTCCCACCCTCGGTACACTGCACCTGGGCAACCACATTTAATATCAGAGTACCAGTGCACACGAGAGGTGGTACACGCTCATATCAATATGTTCTCGTGATACTTAGGATGGATATCTCTCTCCTATGACTTCATGTGTATGATATCTTCCTATGCCTCTACCTTTTCCCATAACACCATTATACTTTAGGGAACGAATGTGTTTCTCCCCCTGTGGACGCGCCATGCACCTGATGAGGAGCTCTTTTTAACATAAATTGGTGAGTCCTTACATAACCATGATTTCTTTCCTTTTAATAAAGGCGGTGCTTCCAACCAGAACCTGACTGTGCTACTTGTTCTAACCGTTTTTTTACCTTGCCCTACCTTGTCTCATGTCATGCAATGATTAATTGATCAGATAACTGGTAGGAATCCAGTATAATTGATAATCTGGATTATATGAATTTGATCACCACTTTACTACACGAGTGGTGGTCGACTATACTTTTGTGTTATAATGCCTACAAATCCAAGGGTGGCTTTGGGTTCTCATATATATTTTTTTAATGTTTCCTTTTCCTAGGTGACCCCCTCTTAAATCAATACATAAGGTAGGGGCGCCTATTAAGGGTTGACCAACATATTTGTTCTCACCCTTGTTCTTTTCTCACCACACTGTAGATAGTTTTTTTCGAGCACACTTCACTTCATTATAGGTCCTGACGAAGCGCCACGAGATCCTCCTGACTCAATGCGCGCGAAACATGTTGACCATAAGAGTCGAGCGTAGCTAGCCACTCATCCATTGTGAGCATATATAGCTTTTACGCCACTCACTCCCCTTTTTAATTAGGTGGTTGACTGAGCCAATAAACTTCAATTTCAGATTAACCAACCTTTTTAATCACTTACATCTACACTCCCGGGCCCTCACACGCATGCACCATACGGCAGGGAACAAAAGATCTCCGACAAAGAGCCCCTGTATGGGTGCCCGTCGGGTATTGCACCGCCGACCCGACGAGGAGCAGAACCCAGATGATGAAGCATGACACCTAGCTTGCTGGGTGTGTGAGGGTTTTAGTTCCACCCTGAAGGGATTCCCTTCCCTTGTGCACTTACTTTCACTAGGTTGAAGTCTGAATTGGAATACTTTATTCCCTGTCGACTTCCTGTCCTGCAGGAACTACACATCTTTTGTTGATACAGTCACTTAGGGCCTATGTGTAGGACCTCGTTAAAAATTGCCCACCTTTCACTCTCCTTCCTTTTGTTGAACGTAAAATTATCGCAAACAAGCGGAAATATCGCGAAGATGCGGAAGTTTTTTTCCGGCATGTTCGCGAGATTTTCTGCATGGTTGCGGGTCGCCAACTTACCGATGTGGTTGCTTGCGGGCGCGGCCATCTTGTTTTGAGTTGTCTCGCGGTGCATGATCGCGAGAAGAAAGACGTGATCGCGCGACGCATGACGTCACTGCGGGCGCAAACTGTCGCGAGACAGCGCAAATGGCTAAAAACAATACAACATCTCATGGAGAACGCGACCTGATCAAGAAAACTTGTCGGCGAACGCAGGGATTCAGGTAAGGCGATCGCGCGAGCGCGAGAATGTATTAATTTACAGCGCGAGCAAGAAACAAATTATCGCCAAGCTGCGGAAACCGGAAATTTTGACATTTTCGCGCTCTCCGCGGAACGCGAAAATGTCAAATTATCGCAATTTCCGCGAACGGAACGAAATTTTCGCCCAGGCCTACATCCAATGATTTCTCATGGACAGAAAACTCACTGACAGAATCTTCCACTGCCCCCACTGCCTCAGATGCAGAGTCAGTCTCTGAACCATGGTTAGAGGAAGACTCAAAAAGCAAACCAACAACCTGCTGAGAAGTAATCGTGCAGCTAGCTATAGTCCTTACAAACAAAGGAGACTTCACAAACAAGTCAACTACAACGAACACTGCAAAATAAGTAATAAACAAAGTGTGGCTTTAGCACAAAGATCTATATACTCAAAGAAAATTACTCACTTGCCAAAGATAGTTACACTCACCAGCACCTACTCTGCAGAGACACAGCAAAAAGCAACGATATCCCACTAGAAAGAAGAAACAAAACTAATTACTCACAAGACAACAAAATACACATCGAGAACAAATGCAAAAAGATTTTGACAAGAAATAAAATAATTAACATAACACGCTATGCCACTACCCTAATGGTCAATCTGCCAGATGGGCCTTCAAATAGGGCTGAGAAAAATAGGGGGTGATCTTGCCCAAGGGATCGGGTGAGGTTGTCTGCCAGGCTGATCTGTCCCCTAGGTGGGGCAGAAAACAGCAGACAGAAATGTGGCCCCCTTGCAAAAATTAATAAATCCCTGGTGCCTAGTAGGGTTTTTTGCCTCCCCCTCCTGCCTAGGGCAGAAAGGCCAAGAAAAGGAGCAGATCTGTCCCCAGGAGGGGCAGAAAAAACATTAACCAAATTTTACCCCCTTGGAAGCAATCATGTCGCTTCCATTACTAACAAAACAAAATCCCTGGTGTTAGTGGGGTTTTCTGCCCAAAGGCCCAAAAAACAAGCCGATCTGCCCCCGGGGGAAAGAAGAAACAAACACAAAATATCAGCCCCTTCGCTTCTATTTCCATAAAAAAAAGTCCCTGGTGTCTAGTGTGGTTTTTCAGACCCCCCCCGAGGCAGAAAGGCCAAAAAAACGGGCCAAATAAACATACTAAAAATATCTGCCCCCTGGAAGTGACCCCTGCCCAAGGGGTCGCTTCCATTTTAATTTTTAAAAAGTCCCTGGTGTCTAGTGGTGTTTCTGCCCTGGGGGCAGAAAGGCCAAAAAAAGGGCCGATTTGTCCCCGGGGGGGGGGGGGGCGGGGAGGGGGGGGGGGGCAGAAAAAACAAACAAACATTGTGCCCCCTTTGAAAGCACCCTTGCCCAAGGGGTCGCTTCCAATACAATTTAAAAAACTCCCTGGTGCCTAGTTGAGGCCTTTCTGCAGCACGATTGCGACGCTGTGCACGATCGTGAAACAGAAATGCCCTGCACAGAGACATAAGGGGAGAGGAAAAACTCTTTCCTCTCCCCCAATGCCTCTGTGCGTGCAGGAAATCACCCCCCCAAAGGAGCAAGCAAACCTACCTTCTCCGTCGGGACCCTGGAAGCAAATGGCTTCCGGGGCTTCCTGATGACATCGGCGCCCGCTGTGCACGCTGACATCATGTGATTGCCCGGGGGGGTGGGCTAGATGGGCTGCCCATGGGGGGAGCACCAGCGCTTCCCCCATGGGTGGGTGCCATGATGGAGCGGTTCCGTCATGAGCGCACACGCCCACCGTGGCTCATGACGGAATCGCTCCTTCATGAGCTACGAAGGGGTTAAAGCTCCTGTATGTTCACTTGTATATATACATTGTATATTCCTGTCTAGTTCATTTTTTTTATTAGATATAACTATGGGAAAAAGTAAACTTACTACTGAAACAGGAAGGCCCAAAGTGCCAGCAAAGCCCCAGATGAACAAGTTACTTACCTTTGGTAACGATATTGCTGTAAGAAACATTAGTTAGTTATGGATTCCTTACCTTAAAATTACCCCCAGGCTTCAGACTGGATCCGGAAAGTTTTTCATCAGCAGTACCTCTACACGTCGCAAGGTGGCATTGGTTGGCTCCGTGTCCGTCGTTGGCGTCGTGTTGCCGGGATGACGTTGCGGTAGCTACTTAGATGCCGTCCTCGCGTGCTGATGTCAGTTCTGTACACGACTTTCCGCGCCAGAAACGCAGAGCCACTGGTGCACAAAACTAGGGCCCTGAAAGGATATCCTTAACCATAAAAATCAGTTCGCAGAACGGGGTGGATGGGTGGGGCGGTAAGGACTCTATAACTAACTAATGTTTCTTACAGATATATCGTTACCGAAGGTAAGTAACTTGTTGGTCTGAAAGAAAAACGTTAGTTATAGATTCCTTACCTTAGAAAAGATACTCCAGCAATACCAACCCTGGTGGTGGGTCTGCGAACCAATATTACACCAGAAAATCCTGGAGAACAGAACGGCCAAGAAGCCGTCCATCCAGACTTGACTGTCCAGGCAGTAGTGTTCTGTAAAGGTGTGCAACGATGCCCACCTAGCTGCCTGACAGATATCGTTCAGAGGAACTCCTCGCCCTAAAGCAGTAGTGGCTGCCATCGCCCTGGTGGAATGGGCACGCAACCCTACTGGAGGCTCGTTTTTCGCCAGAGAATAAAATGCCTTGATACACAAAACGACCCACCGAGAGATAGTCCATTTGTATACGGCCCAACCTTTTTTGGCGCCCACGTAGCCAACAAAGAGCTGGTCATCTACCTGGAACTGTTTTGTGCGGTCCCGATAAAAGGACAGCACGCCTTTTGGGTCCAGATGGTGGAACCTCTCTTCCTCTTTGGAAGGATGCGGAGGCAGAAAGAAGGTGGGCAAAGTGATGGTCTGCCCAATGTGAAAGGCAGTAACAACCTTTGGCAGAAAGGATGGACGGGTTCTGAGGACAACTTTGTCTGGATGCACAGAGAGAAAAGGAGGCTTTGAAGAAAGAGCCTGGAGCTCACTTACTCGCCTGGCAGAGGTGATGGCCACCAGGAATGCAGTTTTGAGAGTTAAAAGCCTCAAAGGACAGTTGTGAAGCAGCTCAAAGGGAGCGCACATTAAATACATTAAAACCAGATTCAAGTCCCACTGAGGCATAACGAAAGGAATATGAGTAAAGAGATGAGTTAAGCCTTTCAAGAATCGATTAACAACTATTTACAACAGGGGACTTGAAAAGAGAAGGCTGATCTGGAAGCCGAAGGAAGGCAGAAATGGCTGAGAATAGCCCTTGATAGTGCCCATAGCAGAGCCCTGCTGGGCTACAGAAAGAAGAAACAAGAGAACCTCAGAAAGAGGGGCAGAAAGGGGATCCACAGCCTTTGCTGTGCACCATGCCACAAACTTGTTCCACCGGCAGGCGTATACCGTCTTAGTGGAGGGATGCCTGGCTGCAAGATTACATCGCAAACTTCGGGAGGCAGGTCAAACGACGTCCACTGCCGCCGTTCGATCTCCACGCAAGGAGGTGGAGGCTGGACAGGTTCGGGTGGAGGACCATCCCCTGCTGCTGCGACAGAAGATCCTCCTGAAGAGGCAGTTGGATCGGAGCATCGATGGCCATGTTAAACAGCTCGGGATACCAGACTCTTCGTGCCCAATCCGGAGCCACAAGAATGACTTGGGCCCGGTTGTGCCTGATCCTCTTCAGCACTCTGGGCAGAAGTGGTATAGGCGAAAAAGCGTACAACACACCGCAACTCCACTCGTGACGAAAAGCGTTGCGTAGCAAGTGCCGCCTTGGAAACTCCAACGTGCAGAATTGCTGACATTGCTCGTTCTCTTCGGTGGTGAATAGGTCTAACCAAGGCTCTCCCCATTGTCGAAAGAGACCTTGCACCAACTCCGAGTGAAGACGCCATTCATGATCCATCATGCAACTGAGGCTGAGTTTGTCCGTCCTGGCGTTCAGGGAACCTGCCAGGTGTTGAACCACTAGGGAAATGCCCTGATGTTCCAGCCATATCCAGAGGTGCAGAGCCTCCTGACATAGGGTCCATGACCCACCCCGCCCTGTTCATTGCAGTACCATATGTTGGTGGTGTTGTCCGTGAACACCTGCACTACTCATCCCCGGACAGAGGGAAGGCATGCCTTCAGTGCAAAACAAATCGCCCGGAGCTCTAGAAGGTTGATGTAGAGCCCGGACTCCGCCGGAGACCAGAGGTCTCTGATCTCCGCCTCGCCCATGTAGCCCCCCCATCCCAGAATGGACGCATCCGTCACCACTGTGTGGTCTGTTTGGGGAAGGGTGAGGGATCTGCCGTTGATCCAATCCTGGTTTGTGAGCCACCACTGCAATTGTCGTGCAATGCCCTCCGAGATCTGGACGCAATCGGACAGATTCCCCTGATGCTGCGCCCACTGTAACTTTACGTCCCACTGCAGAGCCCACATATGCCACCTGGCATGATCGACCAGCAGGTTGCAGGAGGCCATGAGGCCCAACAGCCTTAGGGTCATTCTGACCGAAACCCGGGACAGAGGCTGAAAGATCTCGCTGTTCGGGAGGATAGACCCAAAACCGCGTTGTGTCCAGAACCGCTCCGATGAAGAGGAGCTTCTGAGAGGGAATCAGGTGTGACTTCGGCACATTGATGGAAAACCCCAGCGAATGCAGGAGGTCGGCCATAGTCTGGAGGTGGGAGACGACTGCCTAGGGCGAGCCCGCCTTCAACAGCCAGTCGTCGAGATAAGGGAAGACTGACACCCCTGATCTGTGCAGGTGAGCTGCGACCACCACCATCACTTTCGGGAACACCCAAGGGGTGCTGGTAAGGCCAAAGGGGAGCACGGTAAACTGAAAATGCTTGTGGCCTACCGTGAACCGCAGGTAACGCCGGTGGGCCGGCAGGACGAGGATGTGAAAATAAGTGTCCTGCAAGTCCAATGCTACCATCCAGTCTTCCGGGTCGAGGGCAGACAAGACCTGAGCAAGAGTCAACATCTTGAACTTCTCCTTCCAGAGGAAGCGATTGACGTCCCCGAGATCCATGATAGAACTCAGGCCTTTGTCCTTCTTGGGGACCAGAAAGTAGTGGGAATAACAAACACATGACCTACTTCTGGGACAGGAACGCGCTCGATGGCTCCCTTCACCAAGAGAGCCGTAACTTACTACTAGAGAAGGCCCAGATGATCCTCCGACATGGCATGGCTGGAGGGGTAGTCTCGAAGGGAAGGGAGTAGCCCCTTTGAACTATTTGCAAAACCCACCTGTCCAACGTGATAGTGTGCCAGTGGGGGAAGTGATGGCGGATCCTGCCGCCCACTGGCGTTTGATGGGCCTGAAAGGTCAGACTAGGAGGGTTTGGAGGCTGCTGCAGAGGGGGGGTTGGTGGAATGGCCCGCCCGCTGGCCCCCGGAACCACAACGGTTGTTCCCACGTCCCCAGCTGCGCGAAGGTTGGGTAACTTGCTGCGGTCTGTCGCTCTGGGTGGGACGTTGCGGGGGCACCCCTTCCGTAGCCACGAAAGGGGCGAAAATCAGGCTGCGCAGGGCGGTTGGAGAGACCCATGGACTTGGCCGAAGCCCGTGAGTCCTCGAAACGCTCTAGAGCGTTGTCCGCTTTGCTGCCAAAAAGGTGATGGCCATCAAAGGGCACGACCGGTGTCGGCTGCGGTGCCAGAGTAAGCAGCGCCGGTGGAGGTGTAATGAGGCCAACCGGTGCTGATCCAGATCCAGGCCTGGCTCCATGGGGGCCTGGCGACATGGGAGCCGACGGCGGAGAAGGCCTAGGTCCCCCAACTGAGTCCACGAGGCCTGAAGGCGCGCCAGTGGGTCCGGGTTGCCCAAAGATGTCATGCATCGCTTTGTAGAATGTATGAAGCCGACTCCTCGGGCTCCGCTCGCAGAGCTGCTGGAGGGGCACCGCCCACATCCCTCGTCGCGTCAGCCGACCGACGGAGAGAAGTCGAAGAGCGACGATGCTTCTTCGACTTCTTATTGTGCTTTGACTTACCCGACCCGAGTGCGAAGACTTCGATGACTTGGACGAGTGGTGGTGGCCCCACCACCAGTCCCTCGACCTCCCTCGTGACTGGGACCTTGAACGGCGCGGAGCCGACTGCCGGCACTCAAGCAGCTTTCGGGACCGCTCCTGCAAAGCCTTCTGTGCCATCGACCAGCAGTCGAAGCACGATTTGGAGTCGTGGTTGCGCTCCAGGCAGAAGAGACACACGCAGTGCGGATTCGTAACCAACATCAGTCGGGTACAGGAACCGCAAGCCTTGAAACCGGGCATCCCTCGTGCACCAGGAGTCAATAGACTCAAACAAGAATTCGAGAAAAAGTTAGTCAAAAAAAGACTGAGGTACCGCTCTCTCCGGATCTGCGCTGGTTGGCGTGGAAAAAGAAAGCACTGACGTCAGCGTGCGAGGGCGGCGTCTAAGTAGAATCCCCGATGTCATCCCGGTGACACAACAACAACGATGAACGAGGAGCTGACCGACGCCACCTTCCAACCCGCAGAGGTACTGCTGACGAAAAACTTTCCGGATCCAGTCCGACACCTGGGGGTAATTCTAAGGTAAGGAATCTATAACTAATGTGTTTCTTTCAGATACAGACATCATTATTAAAATTTATTTCAGGAGCCATGGAGGCATTAGAGAAACAGATCTCCTCTGTCGAGGAGTCATTGCTAGTCTGTGGCGATCAAATTACGGGCCCCACAAGCATGGTACAGTGCCTAGTCAATAATGACCAAAGCACTAACATTAGCAACAAAGGTAGTCCCACAGTGATGGATATAGGGGGGGAATGGGTGCATTCAAAATATATCAAAACCATTAATTTATCTATTTCAGATTCTTCCCATCCCCATAAACTGATTAAAAAAAACCTGTGTCTGTACTGCAACCAGTGCCCTAAATAAAGAGGCAATTAGGAACAAACAAAAAACAAACTAAGACTCCACGTAGGACAATGGCAGAAAGTGCGGATCTATCCAACCGAATCTTGATTTAAATAACCAAAAACTTGACGCATTAGGTACGGCAGTTAAATTTTTAGAACACCATGTGAAAAGCACTTTAGAATCCATCAACTCTCGACTAACACAAATGGAACCTAAATGTACAGCCTGTTTAGATCTTTTGAATACTCAAACTTCAAGGGACATCACTGGGAATGTAGCCCCTAGCGACAAGTTGCACACAGTTAGTATAGAGAGGCAATCAGATCCAGCATGCAACCAGAATACCCAGAACATAAGATCTCATGCCTACCCTGGATTAGGCTCTACTTCAGGGGAAAAACTGGACAATGGTTTGTCTTCATCAGTTTCCATTAGACCTATTTCAGTTTCACAATTACAATCAAATGAATTCCCTAGATCTTCCCCTGGCTGCCACCCCATATGTAATTATCTTGGCAAATGTTCCATCTATAGCTCCACAGAGCATGGAATCATGGACCTCACTCAGAAATAAGGCACCAAATTGGTTAGGGGTGAGAACAGGCCTGACTGAACATTTGTTTGAGGACATAAAAATAGCAAGGTGAATTCAATGGGTGGGAAGGACACAGAAATCTGTACCAGGAGACAGTGTTGTTTTGTCCTTCAAATCACCAAGACTGGTGGAGACCGTCCTAAATAGAACTAGACCCACTCACATTACCAAAAACACAATTTCTGCTCTCCCATTAGGATATTTCTACCAACCAAATTTACTTGGGCCCACCAATTGTTCAGAGCCCATTCGTCTTCTCTTACCATAGACCAATCAATCCTATAATGTCCAAACTTTCAATAGGTTTCAGGAGTTAACAACTATCGATGGGATAGATTGACCCGGTGTGGAGAATTGGGAGGGTATTGATGAAAGGCTGGAGAGAATTACTGCATTGTTCAATTTGGGAGAGGGGGCACCTATACAGGATTAACCCGGATTAAGTACTTTATTAACTCCTGTCCCTCCACACCAATCCCCAAGGTCTGTCACAGACATAACACCAAACAATAGTGCAGGGAACTGTTCTCATATTCCCTCTGGTAACATTGTTTTTTTTGTTGTGGAATGTAGCAGTTCTCCGGAACAAAACTAACAACCCAGAATGGTTAGAATTAATTGAGGGCTTTAATTTCATTTGTCTCCAAGAGACTTGGTTCATGGAGCCTGTCCATATGAACGGGTTCAGAACATATCACGTCCCGCTGTTCCAACTACTCATAGCAGATTAAAAGGGGGTCTATGTATTTTCATTTCCAACAACTCGTCATCTGTAAGAATAGTCAGAGAAGTAATTAACCCCAACTACCTAGTTATTCTGTGTGAAGGTTCAGGTCTTGACAGGCTTGCAGTCATTCATTTGTACAACAATGCTACAAGCAGTGAAATCATTACAAACCTGCATACATTCGACGAGTATCTGGAACATTTGGATAATAGTAGCAGAAAGAAGCTCTCTATTTTGTGGGGTGGTGATTTTAATATCCAATTATGTAGCTCTCCCTCCGACAGAGTATGCGGTATGCATAATCTACACAAGGTGAGCCAGACACATTTTATTCATAATATATAGGGAGATAAAGTAAAGAAACTCATTTATAAATATGATCTATCGTTCTCGAATGAAATATCATCTCCATATGCCCCATTTAGGTGAACCTTAAATGGGAAAAATTATAATCCTGTTATTGATTTTGTTTTATCATCAAATAACTTTGCCACCCACGTTTTTAATTTTACTACCCATTCGACTCCATTAAGTGACCATTTTCCGCAGTCTGTACAAATCTCAACAGCGTTACTTACCAGAAAACCGTGTCCCCACGGCTTGGTTCACCCAGGTGATCTTGAGTTAGCCACTCTCAACGGCAACCTCTGCGGTGGCAACAGATACCCCTGAGGGATATTTAAGAAAACTAATCTGTGACACGAGGGTGGCCTTTGAGACTTGCTTAGATGATACTTCAAAGCCAAAGGAGATCATCAATGCTTTTCTGATGATCTCCCAGGCTGCAAAGGAAAGTCTCCATACAACAATAAAAACCAAAATGGAGAAAAGGGGTTGGTTCGATTCATTGTGAACTAAGGCCAACAAGAAGCTAAAGGAGGCATTACCAAAAAAAAAAGCGTGGTGTATGGCCGAGTTCCAGGCCTGCAGATCAGCCTGTAAGCAGGCGGTGAAACATAGGAAAACACAACTAAGAGAAGAGGCATGGGATGCCTTACGTGAAGCAAGTATCAACAACGATAATAAGGCATTCTGGAACCATTCTCTGCCTGCCCTCCTCTATGCTGACGATGCTGTTCTACTAGCCTGTACCCCACTTGCGATGCAGTCTGTACTTTATCATTTTCTAGGCTACATGCTGGATCTTGATCTGCAAGTGAACCATGCCAAAACATTTATAATGAAGTGCGAAAGGAAAACAGGGAAGTGTCGTGGCATTGAAACCCAGGACACTACCATAGAATCTACCAATCATTTTTCGTGTCTGGGAGTTTTATTTGATAAAGAAGGCTCATGGAATCGTGCCATCAAGACCAGGGCATTATTATTTAGAAGCGCCTGCATGGCTCTATGAAAATTTGTCTCTAGGTTAGGCACAAATCCCCTTCAAGAGATGCTTTATATTTATAAGGCTAAATGCACTATATGAAGCGAGTATATGGGGACATGCAAACTGTATGGTGCTCCAACTCATGGGAAATAAGTTTCTGAGGTACCTGCTTGTTACACCTAAACACGCTCCTATATTCGTGTGCCACCTTCGGTTGGGAGCACCGTTCCTCATTGACTCACTTAATATTCAGCCCATATTACTGTTGCACAAAGTTTGGACTTCTGAACACACAGCCCTTAACCGCTCCATTATAGGGGATTGCCTAAAATCAGCTTTGTACACACGCATTCCATGGCTGACATTTATACAACTTTTCTGCCAGGGCTTGGGGCATCCAGACTGTTTTACAACCCTGAATCTCTTGTGGTAATCAGTCGCAAAGATCTAAAAAACGAATGTTTATCACATTTAGATAATCTAAGGTTATCCGTTGAACTATCAAGTTAAGGAACCAGCTTATCCTAACTAATTATGATATTCAACATTATCTGATAGTTGCACCGCATCAAAGGCACAGATTCATTCTGACTCGCTTCAGAATGGATATTTTTCACCGGATGGTCAGTTTTACGGATCCCAATGACTGGTCCTCAAATCTATGTAAATGCCCTTGCGATAACGTCTCAACACAGAGCACAATGCATATCGTGCTCTTTTGCAAATTTTATAAAGCATGGAGGAAATGTTTTATTTTAACCGTTCTGAAGTCTTTATTGTTTACTCAATGTTGCCCAGTGTGTCTCTTTCTACAGACATTGCCCACTGTTATCTGTGTAAGAATGTCAAGTTTCTTTTGGAGTGTTTTTTATGCCAGGAAGAACCTCTTGATATACAACATGAATAACCCTGTATGAAAATCGACAAATGATCATATGACAATGTCTCTTAACTAATTTGTTTTTATACGACAATCATCAAAAATATGGATTTTTATTAATCATTTTAATAGCAAACAAACACTCATTAATAGAATAGGAATGTATGGCAGACCCAGATTTGAGGTTTTTACTCTCCTGTATTTTTTTTTCTTTCTTTCCATATACCTTTGATTGTATGTATACAAATTTTAGTGGGGTTGAGTCATATGAGGTAACAGATGCTTGTTTAATTGAAATGAAATGCATTGGTTCTAAATTATATATCGTCATAATCAGTGTGTCATATCAACTGTATTTTATCTATTTTTTATTGTGCTTTTACGGTCTAATTTATTTAGATCAAATAAAGTTGATTAACTAACTAACCATTGAAAACTGACCCTTTTTTTGCAATGTGCCTAGCTGTGGATTTTGGACCCTAGCTCAGCTGGCACCTAGGGAAACCTAGCAAACCTGTATTTTTGTGAAAACTAGACACCCAGGGGAATCCAGGATGCTGTGACTTTTGCAGCTCTTACCAGGTTCTGTTACCTAGAATCCCTTGCAAACCTCAAACTTTGTAAAAAAAAAACAAACACATTTTCCTCACGTTTCTGTGATGGAAAGTTCTGGAAACAGTGGGGAGTTAAAAAATTCCACTCACCCTGCATTCCCTCAAGTTTCCTTAATAAAAATGGTACCTCACTTGTAGGGGTAGGCCTAGTGCCCGTGACAGGAAACAGCCCAAAAAGCTATGTGGAACAATCACATTTTTTCCACTGACAACTAACCCTTTATTTGCAATTTGCCTAGATGTTGATTTTTAATCGTAGCTCAGCCAGCACCTAGGGAAACCTTGCAAATATGTACATGTTTGCAAAATAGATACCCAGAGAAACCTAGGATGGGGTGACTTGCATGGCTCTCACCAGGTTCTGTTACCCAAAATCCCTTGAAAACCTCAAACCTTGAAGAAAAAAAAGAAAAAAAACATTTTCCTCACATATTTGTGATGGAAGGTTCTGAAATCTGCAGGGAGCCACAAACTTCCACCCACCTAGCATTCCCCAAAGTCACCCGATAAAATGGTACCTCAATTGTGTGGGTAGGCCTAGTGTTCGCAACAGGAAACACCAAAACGCAACGTTGCACATCATATTTTTCCAGTGGAAACAGACCCTTTTTTCACAATGTGCCTAGCTGTGGATTTTTGGACCCTCGCTCAGCCAGCACCTAGGCAACCTAGCAAACCTGTACATTTGTTTAAATTAGACATCCAGGGGAATCCAAGATGAGGTGACTCTCCTGGTTCTGTGACCCAGAATCCCTTTCAAAACTAAAACTTTGTTAAAAATGAAAAAAACTAGTTTCCCCACATTTATGTGATGGACAGTTCTGAAATCTGTGGGGCGTCCCAAACTTCCACCAACCCAGCATTCCCCAAAGCCTCCCAATAAAAATGGTACCTCACATGTGTCTGTAAACGGCCCAAAACGCAACGTGGACACATCAAATTTTTCCAGTGAAATCTGACCCTTGTTTGCAATGTGCCTAGCTGTGGATTTTGGACCCTAGCTCAGCCGGCACATAAGGAAACCTAGCAAACCTGTCATTTTTTTTAACAAGCAACAAGGGTAGTACAGGATGGGGTGACTTGTGTGGCTTTTACCAGGTTTTGTTAGCCAGAATCCCTTGAAAACCTCAAACTTTGTAAAAATAAAAAAACATTTTCCTCATATTTCTGTGATGGAAAGTTCTGGAATCTGCGGGGAGCCACGAACTTCCACCCAAGTCTTCCTATAAAAATGGTGCCTCACTTGTGTGGGTAGGCCAATGACCCGCGACAGGGAAAGGCCCAAAACGTATTGTGGCGACATCACAATTATTTATCATATAACGACCTGGTTTTGCAAGGGGGTCACCAGGAGTTCAGGAAGGTGTGGCTTGTGTGGAACCCTCAAAGTTTTGTTACCCAGAATCCCCTGCAAACCTCAAATTTAGCAAACAAAAATCTCTTTTCTGTCGATCATCATGTTGACACAAATTTCCTACCACCCAGCATTCCCCTTGGTCTCTTGATAAAAATGATACCTCACTTATGTGGGTGTCCAATGCAGAGTCAGCCTAAAAACGTATTAAAAAAATATGGCGCTTAGAGCTTGTTGTGCTATCCCCTCAATCGCAACATTTTTGGCCCTTCCCAGTCGTAGGGCCTTGGCCCACCCACACAAGTGAGATATCATTTTATTCAAGAGACCGAGGGGGATGGTGGGTGGTAGGAATTTTGTGCCAGCATGGTGATCCCTCACAGAAATGTGAGGAAAATGTGATTTACATCTAAGCTTTGCAGGGGATACAGGGTAAGAAACAGTTGGGGGATCCAGGCACACCACACATCCTTGGATTCCCCCAGGCATCTAGTTTTCAGAAATGTCTCAGGATGGTAGGTTTCCCTAGATGGCTTCCAGGCTCTGGACCAAAAATGCAGGTGACTACTTGCAAAACCAGGCCCTTTTGTGATTGATATTTTTAATGTCCCCACAATATGTTTTGGGCCCCTCCCTGTCGCAGGCACTTAGCTCACCCACACAAGTGAGGTACCATTTTTATCGGGATACTAGGGAGAACACTGGGTGGTAGGAAATCTGTGTTTTTTCTTATTCTGGGAGAATATGGCACAGTTGTGATAGAGAAATGCATGATTTTTGTCAGATTTTGAGGTTTGCATGGCATTATGAGTAAGAAAACGTGTTGGGGTCCACGAGTGGCACACCACCCTGTACTGCCCTGAGTTTTTAGTTTACGAAAATACCCAGAGGTGGTATATTTTCCCCAGAGACAATGTACACCTTGGCAAAGAAAGACAGAAAAGGCAAATATTACTGCTTATCCATCTATTCCTCAAGTAGACACATATACTGGTTGGATTTGGCACAAGGGCGAGTGAAAGGTTCATAACGTATATTTTATTAACAAGAGATTTCACAAAAATGAAATACACTGTTAATAACTGAACCAATGACTCACAGCTCTTGAGCTGTAAAGCCTCGCAAGGCACCAACCGCTTTACAGGCTATTCACACACCTTTCATACGTGACACACACAAGATCATTCACACCGCCAGTCGCAGGCCCAGCACATTACAACACTCACATCAACAGACAATGTAGAGACAATGTACACCCTGGCAGATATTACTTCACAACCATCTATTCCGCAAGTGCACATACATACTGGTTGGATTTGGCATGAGGGTGAGTGAAGGTTCAGAGCGTACAAAATTTATTAACAAGAAATTTCACAAAAATAAAATGCACTGTTGAACAGTTGAACAGTGGAAAACCTGAACCAATGGCTTACAGCTTGTGAGCTGTAAAGCCGCAGCAAGGCACCAACTTCTTTAGAGGCCATTCATGCAACTTTCATACGTGACACACACAAGACCATTCACACTGTCAGCTGCAGACCTAGCACATTACAACACTCACATCAACAGACAGCACCATTCAATGGCCCATCACTTTCATATGCCCACATGGCTGACACAGCAATCACACTGGCTGGCGGTTGATGGAGTTTTTGCACTGGCGTTTGGCTAACAGTGTGTGTAGTGACAAGCAGCAAGTCAATACTCACACACCGCCAGCCAAGCATCAGTCCATGCACACCACCAACCAAGCGCCAGTCCTCGTACACCGCCAGCCAAGCGCAAGTCCACGCACACCACCAGCTAAATTCCAGTCCATGCACACTGCCAGCCAAGCGCCAGTCCATGCACACTGAAAGCCAAGCACCAGTCCACATACACCGCCATCACATTTTTTTTAAATAAAAAGGAAAACACAAACCATTTGAAAGTAGATACAAACCTATAACCACAAATACAACAGCTCTAACTAAATACATCACACTAATGCCAACAGTAAAACTGAACAAAAAATAAAAGACAATAGAGACCAAGCAGTTCACTTTTACACTCATGGTTGCTCCCAAAACCTCTTGTGTATGATACAATCTAAAACATGTGGGCACATACAGCCCAGGCTTAGAAGGACAATCAGGGATGTGCATACAACTCTCCTTCCACATGCCTCTTCGCATACATCTCTTACACGGATTGTTATTTTTGGGTGTGGGAGGAATGTAATCAGGAAAGTGGCGATCTTTCAATCCAGCCACATCCTCCACCACTCCAATTCTAGGAACACTTGCCTGTTCCACTACAACAAGGTTGCCTATCATAGTCTTCTGAAACCGAACAAAATTCGTCTTTGACACTCGAGCACAGTCCTCGAACACAACAAAAGCATTAAAGGTTGCTAAATTGAAGAGATGGATAGCCAACTTCTTATACCAAATGTAAGCCTTACAAACAGCAGTGTACGGTTCCAACATCTGATCTACTGTATCTATACCACCCATTTGCTTATTCTAGTCTAAAATGCACACAGGTTTGCGCAATTCAGCAATTGACTCCAAACAGTCACAGGTGAAGTACTTCCATCATTGATGGTAGTCAGCATGTAGACATCCCTCCTGTCTGCAAATTTCACATCTAACAGTTCCTCACTATGTTAGGCACTGCACTGTCCCCTCTCAATTTTTTTTTACAAACAAGCTCCTTTGCATAGCCTTTATGGTTAGAGACGATTGTGCCACAAGCAACAATGTCCACTTTAAACAAATCCTTAAATAATTGCACACCAGTGTAGACGTTATGTAGGTACAAATAGTGCCCTTTGTTAAAAAGTCCTCTACCAAGACCCCACACAATTTTCTCACTAACTCAAAAAGTGGATAGCCAACGCGGGTGGTCAATAGTGGAATCCCTACCAGAGTACACCCAGAAATTATAGACATATCCTGTACTACTCTCAGACAACACATCCATCTTAATTCCATAACTTTCCCTCTTGCTAGGAATGTATTGACTAAAATCCAAATGGCCCTTGATGGTGGAATCTTAAAACGACGGTCACAATCAAGGTGATCTTGTGTCAACGCTGAAGCATTATCAACAAATGCAGCAGCAAAAACAAATACTGATCACGACTCATGATTACCGAAAATATGGCCTTTGCCATTAAGGGACTGGTAGACCAAAATGGAGACACAGACGGCTTCCTTGTCAAGCTAATCAAAAAGGTAAATCTAAAAACTTCTTCATCTCATCCAGATTTGGGGGAATCCATCAGTAGCTCTAGAGCAGGGCCTATGTCTGTCACTGTTGTTCCTCAAATACTGTTCAGCATGCAAATTAGTCTGCTTAACAATCTCATCCACAAATACATCGTCCACAAACAACCGAAAAAAATTAAAGGCAAAATGTTTTTGGTATTCACTATACACCCTGCAACACTACTAAAAGCAGGCATCACTGACTGCACCATGTTTGGATCAACCCAGAGTCAGGCCTTTCCAATGGGAAGACGTGCAGCACCAGGCTGCAATCCAGATGCCTCTTGCTGCACAATCGGCACATCAGTGTCCTCTGAAACATGCACTTTATCCATACTAGAGTAGCTTCATCATCAGATGATTCCTCTTGAAAAGAAAATTCACTGCCAGAATCTTGCACTTCCATCTCTGCCTCAGATGCAAAGTCAGTCTCATAATCATCGCCAGAGGAAGATTAAAAAAGCATACTAACAACTTGCTGACAAGTAAGTCAACAACAACAAACACTTTGTATAACAAGTAATAAGCAAAATGTGGCTTTATCACAAAGACAAATATGCTGCTATTATGACACAACAATAGTACTCATTTGGAGTAAACAGTACAAAAAGAATGTTCTTACCACACACATGCAACTAAGCAAACTGCAGATCTACCACTGCGGAAACAGCAAACAGGAATCACATCAGCAGAATCAAAAGCTTTGCTCTAGAATAAAAAGGTGAAATAAAACATTACAATCACATATTAAAATAATGTGCCAGTCCACACACTCCACCAGCCAATCTGGGGGGCAGAAGTCTCCTCAAGAATATTGCCAAATATTCACTCACAAAAGGGGAGCTACCCTTACCCAAGAAGCCACTCCCCACAACAACAATATTGCCCAAAAATTAAATCCCTGGTTTCCAGTGGCTTCTGCCCCCTTTGGGGGCATATGGACTTAAAAGAATAAGGCTGAGCTACACTCCAGGGGAGCAGAAAAGGCCAAAATCATCCCCTAAAGGGGAGCAACCCTTGCCCAAGGGGCTGCTCCCCACAACATAGTGAATGAAACATCCCTGAGGTCTAGTGACTTCAGATGAGCCTAAAAGCATAAGGCCGATCTGCCCCCTAGAGAGGCAGAAATGGCAAAAAGAATCACCCCGTAAAGGGAAGTAACCCTTGCCCAAAAAGAGCAGCTCCGATCAACAACATAGTGAATACAACATCCCTGGGGGCTAGTGGCTTCATTCCCCCTTGGGGGCAGGTGGGCCTAAAAGCATAAGGCAGATCTGCCCCCAAGAGCCAAAATGGCCAAAATAATCACACCCTAAAGGAGAGCAACCTTTGCCCAACGGGTGGCTCCCCAACAAATATCCCTGGTGACCTAGTGGGGCAGACGGGCCTAAAAATATAAGCCGTTCTGCAGAATTGGCCAAAATATGTGCTCCCCAAAGGGGAGCAACCCTTCTCAAAGGCCACTCTCCAATACTGTCAAAATGTAAAAGTCCCTGGTGCCTAGTGGGCATTCCTGCTGCACGATCGCGCAGCAGGAATGCTCCAAAGAGACATCAGATGAATGGAAAACCCTTTCCTCTCCCCGATACCTCTTTTTTTTTTTACAAGAAACCCCCCTCCTTCAGGAAAAATGTACGTTTCCCATTCAAAGTGCTGGAAACAAATGGCTTCCAGCGCGTCTGGAAACATCTAATGACATCAGCGCGCAGTGCACACTGATGTCATTAGATGCCGTGGGGGGACTGAGGAAGCGCTTCCACTGCCATCGTGGGTGGGGTGTGCACAAGGGTGATCCACGGGGGGAAGCGTCAGCGCTTCCGCCGTAGGTTGATGGCAGGACGGCCGGGAGCCGTCTGACACACATGCCCACGCAGCGTGGGGCAGCTCCCGGCCGTCCGACATATGGAACGGGTTAATGCAAAAATACCCAGCAAGCATCAAAATAAGCATTGGGCAAAATGAAAAATCAACAGACCAGAGCTTCGCCCCCTAGTCAGATGGATAATGCAATGCTAAAATTTTTATATTTTGGTGCTTCTTGTATACACTTTTTCTCAATAAAAGTAAATGCAATCAGAAGCACATGGCAGGCAGAAACCTACATATAGGTGCTAATGAACAGGTGCCGGGCTATTCTCATTGGAAGAGTGAAAGGGTGCTTTACTTTTTTAGGTCTCGCCTGGTGTAAGACTGCGCAGACATGCGCAGTCTCGCTGGCGAGATTTAGTGTTAACAGGTATTTTGCTGTAAGGGGCATTAAGCCCCGACCCTCTTTTCCATTGGCTGGTGTCACCGTTTATGGTAAACGGTGGCCAGCCATTGGAAAAGAGGTGTTGGTGACATATGTGCTTGGCTTTCTGAACCGTCCCACTTGGACGGCCTCGCCTGCTTTGCGTTCGTTCGTCGCAAAAGGTTTCTTAAGAAACCCTTTAGCAGGCGAGGCCGTCCAAGTGGCTCGGCTGAAAAAGCCGAGCAAATACGTCATGGCGTGCGTGGCGTGCGTGTCAGATGTTCTTCCCTTAGATTGGTTAATCTCTCGTCTCCTGGTGCCAGTAAATTCTCGTCGCTCGCAGTGAAGGAAAAGCTGCTGATGCGCTGTGATTGTCGCGCAGGGAATCCGTTCTTGAGCCAAGCTGTCCCTATTAGAATCTGAATGTAAAGCCAGTAATAAAAGCATAAGTAACCGTGCTGCTGGCAGAGCATGGGAATGCCACCCACATGGCGCAAAGGTTTCCCCGCCGTGGCCCTTCATGCCCAGCGCCGTTCTGGGGGCGGTAGAGTGGTCTCGACGGAGCGTTGCTGCTGAAGCGCTCTGCAAAGAACGGGCCGCAGCGGCGCTGCACCGAGCTGCCCTTTTACCGCAGCTTGCAATACATGTCGATAAGCATGGATAAGAAACTCAGACAGGCTAGTTAGCATAACATGAAGGCGCTTTCCTCTTCTTTGCCAGACCCACCCTCATCCAGAATAAAAAATCAGGACATTTGGGATTATGAATAACTTTTAATCCTCAACATGCGTCTGGTGCTCTTCTGAAAAAGAGGGGGACCCGTCTGTTGCAGACCCTTCAGTATCTCCACTCGTACAGTGACGGCTTCCCACCCTGGAATTGATGCTCTGGTCACACGTCTCTTCTTAGTCGTGTTACCCTAAAGTGGCCGGATGGAGACGCACTACCAAGGGATGGTTGGGGTGCGGGAAACCCCTACTGATGCCTCCTGGCATACCAGTGACAAGGCAGCACCTGCTGTCCCCTCTATGGACACTCAGTGATCACTGATAACAATAGCAGAGGAGGCAGTCAAGATGCAACTCGATGCAATGCTCTGAGACCAAAACAAGGCAGTGTTTCGTACTGCGTAGAAACTCCCCCAGTCATCAGATTGTAAATATTCATCTATGACGGCTGGCATCCAAAGCACGCAATCCGGCACCATGTGGCCACGCTTTAACTCCCACCATTACACAGAAGCAAAGACGCAGAATCGTTGGATTTTGAGCTAGAATTGTGCAAAGGGGGAGGGGAGCAGCCGGGCATACGCTTTACCTTGGGGTTGACGCCTTCAACTCGGGTAATTTTTACAATCATTGGGTGATGGGGATGTAACCAATTTCTAGTTACAACTGTGTTCAGAGTATGGTGTCGATAGGACTCAGTGTTTACTCCGGGTGAGACTTGACACGTTCTTAAAGATTCCCACTACATAGTGACTTGGGGCCCTTCCTGGCGCTCATGCTATCTACACCTTCGCAAAAGCGATATCTTTTTGTTTTAAAAGCCAGTAAATCTCATTGAGAAATGGTCTATTGGATTAGTTCTGTTTAGTATCTTTTTTTAAACTGCCCCCTCCACTGAGTGAACAATGTGATGTTCAGTGTACACTTTATGGAGGAGACATTTCTTTACATCGATGTTCAAAAACAGAGTTTGAACTTCAGCACATTTTGAGAAGGAGTAATGGTGGAAGTGACTGTCAAGAAGAGATTGTTAAGATAGTTGAATTACGCTTTCAACATCACATCATGGCACCAGTTACACGCAGTTAAACTATTATTGCAGTTTTCGCACAATAACACAATGCTGATTTTTTTTAAAAAAACAGTTGTGGTAGCTGCTGGGACATGTACTTTTATTGTAACACCGTGAACCCTTCAAGGGAGCATGGCACAAAATGGGATGAGGCAAAGCCACTAAGGGTTGATTAAAAACCTAGCATTCCTACATTTATTCCCACTTCCCAATGCTGTTGGTGCCCCTATGAGTCATGAGACTTCTATCAAACCCATCAAAGCATTTCCATGCCAGTGAAAGGACAAGCATTGGCATAGCCAATAGGTCTCGCCTTTGGGACCTTATAAGTGTTTACCCATGCAACAGTTGATGTTGTTGCACCAAGGATATTGTGCTGCATAACTAAATACTTATAAGGTCCCAAAAGCGAGACCTATTGGCTATGCCAATGCTTTTTTTTTTTTGTGTTGCCAGTGTTTGCAGAAAGCACACCCTATAGCTGCACTGCTCTAGATGGTTCAGTGAAATGTTGCCTGGTAGCATTCACTCTTACAATTGTCATTGTATTCTCTCTAATCCCTTCACAGTTTGGTATGAGGATGTGCATCAGAGGGCAGGCACTGCTCCTGGGAGTCTGGTTTCACGTCTCTGCTTCTGCAGTGAAGCAGATATATGGCTAAGGCTAATAAATGTGTTAAAGCTTCCACCCACGATAATGTAAAGCATGACTAAAAACTTAAAAGGTCCCAAAGGCGAGACCTATTGGCTATGCCAATGCTTGTTCTCTACTTTCTACAACCCTTGCTCTGTTATGTCAGCTTCAAAATGATGCTATGCTTACTAGGACAGGTGAGCTAGAATGCGCTGTGTACAACACAGTATGGCAAAATGGCAGTTTGTTTAAAATATATGTAAATGTGCATCTGATAGAGACTTTTAGCTGAAGATTTCTCACCTTAGAATTTCCCAGGCATCAGACTGGATCTGGAAGATTTTTTGTGAGCAGTACTCCTGCGCTCCGGCAGGTGGTGTCGTTTTCCACGGTCTTCACTGCTCTCAGAGAGATACCACAGCTCACTGTGCAGCTGCTCCTGCTCTAAAGCAGCTAACCCTCGGCACCCTGGTGCTTCCTCTCACCCCCTTCCTCTAGGCAACGCCCTCCTGTAGGCATCCATCCAAAGATGGCATTTACTGCAGTGCAGTGTGCTTCTCCTGAGCAACTCATGGAGCACCCCAGCATTTGTGCCACTCCTTCCCCAACACTATATAAAACATGTAGGGGCATATCCTCAAGGAGATATCGCCGAGTTAGTGGCACTTTAACGCAGCCAAAGTCGCGATACATTTATCACCTCATTCACAAGCTGGTGCTAACAGCCCATAGCACCAGTTTACCTGCGTAGCAGCCACAAAAACATCGCCACAGATGACCCTGGCAACTATCGCTAATGAGATGCAGAGTAGGCGATCCCATGCAAAAAGCCACAACAACACCACTCCACAACATTCTCAACGACCAGCCAGATCGGCGAAAAGACCATGAAACATACGACAAGGCGCGTTAGCAGCATAAAATTAACACCTGCTCTGACCATGTGCAAAGTCAGACGGCAGCCTGCACCACAAAAGGGAGCCCAGCCCAGAGCCACACCTGAAGAACAACAGCTGCCATGGAGCCACTGAACATGCGTGCCGGACACCCAAGAGGGCTGCAACACCAACCGCCACCACCCCCAGGACCCCCCTCCCCAGCACCCCACCAGCCAAAGACATGCCACATCAACCACACAGAATCATGTACCAAATAATCCGCCTGATGTCGCACAATCACATCTGGTGACATGCATGTGTCGTCACAAAAATGAGCATCACACATTCACCTTTGAAGCAACAAATGAAAATGTATTAAAATAAACACAGAACAGTAATGAAGACACATGGCGGCACCCCTCGGGACATTCCGTAGGTCACAGCCTGCAAGACAAATATCATGATGAGAAGGTGTGTCCTGCGCACATCAAGGGACAGAGAGAGAGCGAAGGAAAGAGAGAGGAAGAGAGAGATAGACGGACAGAGAGAGGGAGAGAGAGATAGACGGACAGAGAGGGGAAGAGAGAGAGAGAGAAAAGAAGAGAGGGACAGGGAGAGAGAGTGCAGACACTGCGCACCCAGGCCATACTGCTCACCTGCTGCCACCAGTGTGTCTCCAACCACGTGCCGGTATGTAGTGCAGTTCACCAGGTCCCACATCTGAGACAGACCCGTCATCTGAAACAGAGTCCAAATACATGAATGGCACAGTGCATACAATTGCACAAGACATCATCGCCTGCCTGCCCCTGCGCACTCAGGCATATGCCCCCAGCCCCTCCCGATGCCCAGTGGTGCATGCCCACCTCTACGCACCTAGCTAGATGCACTCCAGCCCCTCCCGCCACCCAGCGGTACATGCCTGCCTCTGCGCACCTGGGCAGATGCACCCCAGCCCCTCCCGCCTCCCAGCGGTGCATGCCCGCCCCTGCGCACCCAGCCTCACTGCTCACCTTCCGCCACCGGCGTGTAGAACAGTGGGCCCACCACGTGCCACTGCAAGCCACAGGCCCGGGCCCACAGACATGGCACCCTCCATATCATGCAGCCTCGCTCCGCAGGCCACCAGGTCTCACTTTTGATGCTGGGTCTTGATTTTGCCATGGCAGAGGACATACCAGTGCACAGGGCATCATCGTAGGCTGCACACTCGCTCAGCCATTGAGGTACCACTAACTCTGTGACCCGCGAGGCCACGTGGCATTAGGCCCCCGCTGTCCTCTGGCTCAGGCCTACACTGCGGTCCAGCAGGGCACACAAAACCTGAGCAGTCCGGACCGCCGGGACTGGGCATCATCGCAGGCTGCACACCCGCTCAGCACTTACGGTGCCCCTACCTCAGTGCACCGAAAGTCACTGTCCCGTGGCAGTGTGCCTGTGCCCAGTGGCGTCACTAGGGTTGGTGTCACTCAGTGCGGTAACTCATGGTGTCACCCTCTCACGACTTACCCCATGATGAACCTCCTCCGAGTCTGCCAGTGACAAATAACGGGATGCATGCCTATAGTTCTCAACCGGCTCTATTTAAATAAATAATAATGATAATACCGGCCTACTTACTTTTACACCCTTTTTGTAATGAGGGAATGAGCTACAGCTATAACTGTAGGGAATCTTAAATCAGTTGCAAGTTGCCCTGGACTTGTGGCTACCTGTATCAATTAGAAAGAAGCACATATAAGGCAATGTACTCAATCGTGGCTCAGCAGGTCAATGCAGCTGCTAAAAAGATGTGTGTGCAAACCTGAAATTCGAGCCAGTGAAAGGCACCAGCTCAACCTTTTCTGCCTCCCAGCAGGGAAAAGGGTACCACCGGGTCCAGCAATTGGGAGAGTTATTATTTACACTACGAGGCGGAGTGCCCTGGAAGCATATTTAAAAGCAAAAAGTAATAAATCACGTCAGCACCCCTCTATTGAATGTATTTGCTTTATTTCAGTGGAAGAGTTACTCACTTTACGTGACATTGGTTCTCGTTTCATAGGAGTTTTGCTTAGCTTTTGAAGGTGGCCGTATCTCTATGATGCTTACAACCCCTGTGTTAATGTAATAATAAGAAAAAGTCTGACTGTTTCAGCTGAATTTCATCGGAAATGTGTTTGCATTGGTTGTTTCCCTGCTTGAAGAATTGAGCTTTCTGCAATGGATCCTATGCATAGTTTGGGAAATATAGTTGCTACTAAGCACTATAAACAAAAGCTGTTGTTATCTAAGGTTGAAAGGCCGAGTCATTCATGCCGGGATTCAAAGAGTGACCCGCAAATCACCGCACGTGTGAGCGGCGAGCGTTTAAGTCACCCAGCTAGCTTGCCGCATGCAGTAGCTCCCCTGGCCCTTGTGCCATGCCAGAGTTTGTACTCTGCATGTCCAAGTGAGGGCTATTGGCTTTGACAGGGCCCTCTTTCCAAGCCTGCCTGAAAGCCGCTGCAGCCCGGGACCCCTGAAATCCCAGCCGGCCCTCACCTCTGCTGTAACTCGCTCTGGTTTGCGGGGACCACGCTGTCTGCACCTTTGCCATTTTTTCCAATAATTACTAGCTGCTTATCAGTCCCAGATGTTGCCAGGCCAAGGTTGGCATGTGAGCGAATTAACCAAGGAGAAGTGTATTCAAGAAAGCTTTGTTTTTTTTAAAAGAAAAAAAAGCCCACATGAAAGCCTTTTACAAGGTGGGTGTTGGGGCGATGGGGGTAAAGGGGGCGCTCTCTCAAGGAAAATGACGTCAACATGTACCTTCTTGGCTCAGTACCAGTGCTTCGCGTTAAGCAGACATGTTAAACATGTATAGAGGCAGAGCTGACACCTCTAAGCAGGGCTTTTAAAGGGACAGGACCGAAACTTCTCAACAAGGCTGATACATTGAATAGGAAAGATCTGTCCAACTGATAGACTTCAGCCTTAATGAAAACCACAGTAAAACTGCTTCTAACCCACAATGCATTTACCTTGAGCACGAACGCGTAATAAAACGAAGGGTGACTTACTTATTTTTGTGCCTGTTTTTCAATGGGTCCTTCTTGTATTAAGGCCCTTTTATTCAACTACAAGGTAAAAGCCAGAATATTATCTTTTCAAGTAAAAGTCGAGACATCCTCACCGCCTATGTTATCTTTCGTTCAGAATTACAAAGGCTTGGTTACTAACTTTCTCTATTTTAGCCCCGTAGCCCGACTTGCCATATTAGATATCATTGTGGAAAAGCCGAAACATCCTTGCTTCCTCTATTGTATTTGCTTCACAATTGAAGAGGCTCGATTACTACCTTCTTCTATTCTAGCCCTGTACTCAGACTAACCACCCACATTACTTCACTTTCCCATTTTAGGATCTACAAAAAAAAGTCTTCTCCCATGACCGCGTTCCTCATCCAGAACCTACCTCATGCAGGGAACCAGCGGTGTCTCAATTTCAAAACTTCCGTTTCTGCTTTTCGTGCAATTAAACGCCATCTCGCTATGTTGGCGCCTTAAATGCCATCTCATTTCTCCTACGTCAATACGTGAACGTCAGGGTCATATGACCTGCATCTCTACATCTTAGCGGACTGTTAACTATTGGCACTCCGGTTTCGCAACAAAAACTTTATTAGGAGTTACATAAAACACCCGTATTGCGCCTTCCATCATCTAATTATACGTTCAACATTGTAAATAGTCTCATTTGGGAAATTATGTCACGGTGTCACCCCATATGATGGTGTCACCCGGTGCGGTTCGCACCCCGCGCACCTCTCTAGTGACGCCACTGCCTGTGCCGGCCGCAGTGTATCCGGTGCCACTAAGTCTGTGCCCTGCAAGTCATGGACCCTCTATGATTGGGTATCGTGGTGCGGACGCAATTATGTCACCTCCGGGCCTGCGGAATGTGATGTCGCAGGCACCTGGGCCCCCATGCCTACATGCACGACACACGGATACACCCAGAGAGAGGTTGGAAATGGCGTCAAGCACGTGCGCCCAGCCCTTTTAATTGGCAGGGTCACATGTGCTGTGACGCGTGTGCTAGATGGGTGTGGTGTGGGTGTACACCAGCCATGAGGGAGTGGCTGTGGCATGCTGACAACTAGACCTGTGAGCAGCAGATCCCTACAGGGAAGACCTGAGACATGTAGCGTTGTCCTCCCCCCGTAAGCTTAAGCGGAGTGGGCGGCCTGGCATATGCCAGTCCAGCGTAAGGGTTTGAACAATGACCCCAGGGCTCTGGGTGTTGTTCCGTACGGAGCTGGACAAGGAAATAACAAATGCGTGTGTCGCTGTTGTTGCGTCGGTGCCACCCTGACAACATTCAGCAATGTGTCACCCTGTGACCCAAGTCCAACGACATGAGCCACATGGACTTAAGAGGAATTCACTGACCCTACATTCGTCCATACTACCACACGTGCAAGACCATAGACACGACACATCTGTGTGATTCGGAATGTTTAATGCACATTCAGTGGAGTGTTGCATCTGGAGAAGTACAGGGCCATGCAAAGCCCACTTTACAATGTTGGCCCGTGGAGGGCCAGCCAGAGTCCTTCAGGGAATGACAAGTCCAAAGGAAGAGTTCAGCCCGCAGTCTGTTAGCTGTGTCATTGGCGATCATACAGAATATGGCAGTCCATTGTGAGGTACAAGGTGAGTGTCGCAGAGTGTATCGGGGGACAGTGGAAGGTGATGATGCAGAGGGCAGAACCAACCAGAAACCGGCCATATGGCGGAGATGAAAACTACAGTTTTCTCCGTACCAGTAAGGCGGTTTCATCCGTATCTTCGTCCTCTGCTGTCTCATGTGCCTCACGTGTGGGTGGCGCTGGACTTTCTCCAGCACTGTGTGGCAGTGACACCTCAGGGGCCGGAGGTGGAATGTCTGCTGCAATGTGTGGCACTGACACTGCAGGGGGCGGAGATATGGATGGAGTGGTAGCAGCAGCATGCATCGGCGCCAGGCCTTGTGGCAGCAATGCCATGAGGATGGTTTTGAGGTTATTGTGGAACTCAGCTACCTCTCGCTGGTGTGCAGCCGTGGCAGCCACTCTTTCCGCATTGGCCCACTCCATGGTCTCCATGAGCCTCCGCATGAGTCCCAACTCCCGGGCGAGCTCGCTGGAGACACTCTGACTAGACAGTCGTTCTTCTCTCAGAGTCAGGACCCTGGCGATGTCAGCCGTGGTTTGTTGGAGAGCATGGAGTGGACTGTGGGTGTCCGTTAGGTACTGTGAGTGTGTCCTGATGGGACTTAGACACCACGTATGGCATCTAGTTTGTCTGCCATGTGGTCGAAGCCCACCGGCACCTGTTCAGCCAGCTGCTCTTGGCATCCCAACACACGGGGTTGGAAGGCCATGTGTTCTTCGTGGGGGTCCTGGTAGGCAGCCGTGGTGGAGGGTGCTGACTGCTCTTTGGTCTGTGCAGGGGGTGGGTTGTCACTGTTGCAGCTGGGCTGCCCTGCTCTTGGAGGTGGGCTGCAGAGACTGTCAATGAACTCTTGGAGGGAGTCGGAGTCGAAGCTGTGGTGGTCCTCTTCATCATCAGAGAAGAGAGGTTCGGGCCGCTCTGCAAGAGGTGTTGATTGTCCCTCTGCAATGTGAAGGGGAGATGCAGTTTGACAGTGTGTTCACATGTGTGTTGTCGGATTGTACTTGTTCACATACAGACTGCATGACTGTGTACATTGTGGCTGTTTTGGAGGGGCTGCCTAGTTGCTGGGGGACAGTGGACATTTCAACAACATCACAGATGTGTGTTTGAACTTGCACATTGTCTACTCACATTTCTCTGCAATGCCACTTGTGATTGGCCAGTGTCTACACCCAGTAGGTGCCAGTTGTGTCCTGTGTTCTGTTGTGGACGTGTTGCGGTTTGTGCCACTGTGTTGATGTGCTCTGCATGTTATGTGTGTGTGCTGCTTTGGGGGGGTGGCCCCTGCTGCTCTGTTTTGCTGCCCCTTATCCCTTTCATGCGGTGTGCCTTTGACTTCTGTGCTTGTACAGTGCTGACATGTAGCATACTTGGGTACATTGTTCTCTTGGTGCGAGTTGGGGTCTGGGGCATGGTTTGTCCGCAGATGTGCTCAGCTCAATTGTGCATGTGTGCCATTGTGCCCATCTCCCCCCATCCCCCCAGTCCTCCCAGTCCCTGGCCTTTACTAACCCTGGTGCTGTTGTGTCCAGTCATGTTGAGCAGTGTCCGGTCCACCGACTCCAGCCACTGTCTCCCCACTGATGACTGTGGACACCATTTCCTCCATGTCGACCAGCTCCTCCTGTGGCGCAGGACTCCCACCTCCAGTCTGCATTGCTGCCTTCCGGTTGTTGGCGAGTTTCTGCTTGGTTTTGCTCTTGATGTCATTCCAGCGCCTCTTGACCTCTTCCATTGTCCTCTTCAGCACACCGACTGCATTAACCTTGTCCACGATGGACTGCAATAGTCCATTTTTTGTTGCCAATGACACAGTGGAGGTGACGAACACTTGTTGATTGTGTTTGATTACCTCTGTTATCAGGATCCTGTTTTCCTGAGGACTGAAGCGCTTCTTCCTACTCTTCTTCTCCTTGTCCTTCCCTGACCCGAGGTCCCAGGCAGGTCCTCCGGTGGGGGGCTTGTGGGGTTCTGGTTCTCCTCCGTACTTGCTCTGGCGACATCCATTGTGCTTGGCTGTTGTTTGGCATTTGTCAGTTTTTTTTCTACTTTTATGGTGATTTTTCCCGCCTGATGCGTGTGAATTGCAGGCCTGTAGCTGGTTTTCGCTGATTTTTGTATCACGATTGGCCTCATCGCAGCTTTTTTTGCGTTCACGTTTCGCAATTTTGCGGCGTGGCATTGATTTTAACGCAGTTAATTATATTGTGCATGGTGCCGAAGTGTTGAGAATGCTTCGTTAACACGGCGTAATTTTCCCGCGATAGACTGCGATGTTGAAGGTTGCGTTAAATAACTTTTGCGATGGTTATCACACGTTCTTGAGAATATCCCCCGTAGGAGCATATTCTCAAGGACTCATCGCCAAGTTAGCGGCACTTTGTCGCAGCCAAAGTCATGATAAATTCATTGCCCTATTCACAAGCTGGTACTAACAGCCCACATCACCAGTTTCTCTGCGATAGCAGCCGCAGAAAACATTGCCACAGATCACACCGGCAACAAACGCTAATGAGATGCAGAGTAGGCATTCCCATGCAAAAATCTGCAACAACACCACCTCGCAACATTCTCAACGACCAGCCAGATCGGCGATAAGATCACAAAACAGGCTATAAGGCACGTTAGCAGCAGGGATTTAACACCTGCCCTTACCTGGTGTAAAGACGGCCGACAACCTGCACCAGAAAAGGGAGCCCAGCCCAGAGCTACACCTGAAGATCAACAGATGCCATGGAGCTACTGATCATGCAGCTCGGAGTCCCACCAAGGCCACAACACCCACCGCCACCACCCTCCCCCGGACCCCCCCACCTTCCCCGGACCACCACAGAGGCAGCGCAGACAAAGACAGCGGACCTTCAGAAAACGCACCAGCCTCACAGACTTAACACCAGAGAATGTCATTGCCCACTACAGACTCAAAAGGACAACCATCCTCCGCATCCTGGCCATCATTGCCCACAGGCTGACGGTACCAACACAGCAGACAACCAACATCCCACCTCAGACAAAGCTGCTGGCTGTGCTGCACCTGTTGGTCTCTGGTACCTTCCAACCAACAACCGCCAGAGTCGGAGGAGTCTCACAGCCAGCCCTATCCAAGTTCCTCACACCTGTCCTGGATGCCATCATCAGTTTGGTACCCCAGTACCTATACTTCCCCCACACTGCATAGGAACAGCTGGAGACCAAGCAAGGCTTCTACGCCATAGCTGGCTGCCCGCACGTATTGGGGGCAATTGACTGCACACATGTCCTACTTGAGCCCCCTGCCGACACTGCACACAATTACCGCAACAGAAAGCACACGCAGTCCATCAATGTGTAGGCAATAGTGGACCACCGGGGACTCTTCGCCAATGTCGTCGCCAACTACCCAGGCAGTGTGCATGATTCCTTCATCTTATGACAGTCCATCATCAACCAGCGTTTTGAGGCTGGCACCTACGGAAATGCATTGCTCGTTTGTAAGTGCCAAATGAACACATCACACACCTCAACTCCACAATCATGCAACTCACAACTCTGGGAATGCACACGTTACAAACTCACATACAACATGCCAAACAACATGCCCACCCACCATACACGACAGCACAACGTACTGTGTTATCCTGGGCTAGCCATGTACATGAGCCATCAACGGCATGGCACCTCAGCCACACATTAGCAGAATGTGGGGAGAGGTGGAAACCAGGCATGTGCGAAGGATTCAAGTGACCCATGAATGAGAATGTACACAATGGCAAGTGTGGCGTGGATGTGCTGGCCAGACTGCAGTATGCAATCCATAGACATATCCATGTCGACATACACTGCTGGTGGTTAGAGTGTAGTGGACAGTGGACGCAACCATGTTACCCCAGCCAGTGGGGAAGATCGCGGAAATGTAGCTTGTTACGTCCCCTCTGTAAGCGTTTGCGGAGTGGGCTGGCCTGGCGTGCGCCAGGCTAGCATAGGGGTGTGAATAAAAAGCACGTAGCTCTGGGCGTGGTTCTCTTCCGGAATGGCCAACGTGTCTGCCAAGGCGGCGCCTCTCACCCCGCCACGAGGCCGACGCCGTGAGCGGCAGGGCCTGCGACCCTGTGCGCCTGCCACAGCCTGGGCCGCTGGTCCCCGAGTCAGTCTTGCCCGCCCCAGCGCATCCAGGCCTCACTGCTCATCTGCCGACACCAGCGTGTGTCACGGAGGGCCCACCACGTGCTGGTGCAAGCTCCAAGCCCGAGGCCCGCGACCTTGGCAGCCTCCTCATACCATCACGGCCTCCGCGAGCAAGGCCCGCAGTACTCCTTTCTCGTTGATGTACTCCACCGGCATACACAGCGGTCAAGTAGGTCACATATTTGGAACTGAGACTTGATTACACAATGGCAGAGTACATATTTTATGGCAGAGTTTATATCACTATACTCCCTTCGATGTGGTGCCACCAACTCTGTGCATAGCATTCTAACCACATGTGTCTGTGGGCCCTTGCTGACTTCTGCCTACAATGCGGTCCAGCAGGCCTCACACCAATCCAGTCCGTACCAGGCAGGACACGGCATCGTTGCAGGCTGCACACCCGCTCAGCTTTGGTGCCTCTACCTCCGTCAACCACAAATCATCACATGCCATTTCAACGTCATGTGTTAGAATTCCAAGAGGAGCTGGCTGAACAGCGGTTGGCACGTGCTGACCGCTGCCTCTGGCCTACACTGCTGTCAAGTAGGTCACACATTTGGAACTGAGTCTTGATTTCTTCATGGCAGAGTTCATATCACTGTACGCAAGGAGAGGAGTAAGAGGAAGACGTGGCTCAGTCCGGAGGTAAAAAGGATCTTCGTTACGGAAGTGATCGAACACTACCAACAACTGCACTGGTGCCACTAACTCTGTGCATCGCAAGCCGACGACACGTGGCTGTGGGCCCCTGCAGACCACTGCCTCTGGCACACACTGCGGTCGAGTAGGTCACACAATTGGAACTGAGTCTTGATCTCTTCATGGCAGAGTTCATATCATTGTACAGGCCTCATCGCATACTGCATCCCCTTCCAGCTCTGGTGCCACTGACTCTATGCCCCGAGAGTCATGGACACTCTCTGGTTGAACTTTGGTGGCGTCTGAGTCTATGGCCTGGGGATTGTCGGCATTATCATGTAGCTGATACTGACATGGTGGTAAAAAGGAGTCTGTAGCATTCTACTCCTTCATGTGCCTGTTTCTGCTTGATTCTGCCCTCTGCATCATGCCCTGGAAGGACACTGTCACCCAGTAGAGTGGACAAGAAGGGAAGGAGCCAATACAAGGGAGTGAGTTTACGTAGTCGGTTTATTAAAGCGAAAGAAAACAGTGTGTAGTAGTCCAGTTAGTTCCTGTCCGGGTCGTTCCTTCTTGCAGGCTTCCCTCCTTCCTCCCCGTCTTTTCGGCGGTCTCCGGTGTTCCTCCCGGGTGGCAGAGGCGGTGAAGAAATAAACAAAACAAAAGAGAACAGGGCTTTAGGTGGTCGCTCACGGTCTCTACTTATGTCTAGGGCAGGGAGTGCGGGAATTGCCAGATCACCAGGTACCGTCGCCAAGAGTGGTATGTCGTAACCTTATTTCCCTAAGGCGAAATGACATTAGGCAGTCATGCTCCTCACCCCCGGGATAGCCCTTCCGCAATTCACCCGCTCCCACCCTGAAAAGAGAAAAGCCCCCGGATCCTCCTGCGTACCTCGGGTAGCCACACTTCTCCTGAAGTGTGGCTGGGCGATGCGCGGGGTACTCGGCCTCCTGGCCCTTCTCCTGACGGTTCTGCTCTGCTCCCGGTGTCCGTTCCGTCGTCCCTGGCGTACTCCCGTCTTCTCCTCTCTTCCGGCTTCGGGTTCGACTCTCCTTCTTCGTTCACGGCTTTCGCGCTGGCCTCTTCTGGCTCGTTCCTCTTCAAAGACGTTGAGGATAGGGATAGGTCAACAAAGGCCGACGTCACGGGGGCAAACTCCGCCTCCTCAGAGTCTGCGTCTTCATTAAAGGGCCAGTCCCGATTCTGTAACGAAGATAGAGAGTCACTTTCCCGATCTTTGTTGCGAGCTCTGTCGATCTCGTTACAGACACCTTCTACTGTCCCCTGTAACACTCCGCGTCATTCTCCTTGGACATCAACGAGGACCCGCTCAGCTTGCGTGGCCATACCTCAGTGCACCGCAAGTCACCTTCCCATGGCAGTGCATCCAGGGCCACTAAATCTGTGCAGCTCAAGTCATGGACTCTTGCTGTTTGAACTTTGAACTTCTGATTGTCTGAGCACTGTTGTAGTTGTTGCCAGCACCAACCAACTCCTGAGGGGTGGCGTACACTACCCAACACCCATCCACCACAGGCATCACTGGACATGTGACCCTGGCAATAAAAGGTGCTGGGTGCATGTGCCCGTAGCCATTTCCACAAACTATCTCAGCTTGTCTGTGTGGTCATTATGTATGCATGAGGGCCCCAGGCCCTACCACATTACATTGTGCTGTGTACAGCAGACGCAACCTTGTCACCTCAGGCAGTGGGGTAGACCTGGGACATGTAGCTGTGTCGTACCCCCCTGTGAGCGTATGCGGAGAGGACCGGCGAATGACAGTACAGCGTAGGGGTGTGGTTAATCAGCACGTGGCTCTGGGCATGGTTAAGTTTAGGCCTTTCCAAGGAAGTAACTAATGCGTGTGTCTCTGTTGTAGTGTCTGCGCCACCCGTACCGCACTGGGAAATGTTGCTATGTAGCATGCCCCCGGAGTACGGGCTCGGCCGAAGGGGTAAATGAGGGAGCGCAAGCCCGCTCGGGGTCAGGGATCAGACATGCCAGCTGTTGTGTGTGGCGCTATTACCGCAGCATAAGCGAAAGGTCTACCCTCAACCGCATGGTGAGTTCAGCCAGCCATGAACTCTACATCTGTGTCCGCCCTGTCCTTACCATAGGCCTACACACACGTGGCTGCCCATCTTCAGCGCACAACATCACTGTGTCGTTGTCAGGCTTGTGGACATGCGCAGACAGGCATGACAATGGTGTGCCGTAGGAGTGCAAGTGATGCAACCGCGCTGCGCACACAAGTGAATAGGCTCGGGGAGGGAGGAGCAGTAGTGAGGCTACGTAATACACATTGATGCCGCTCATTTGCAACAAGCAGTACATGTCAAACAGGAATCATTAAGTCACACATATCACACACCAATGAACCAGTGAGCCTGCCAACACATCATGCAGTACGAAGTATTGACCCATGTCTCTCTGCACTGTCACAGGTGATCAAGGATATGCACTGCGCTTGGATGATGACAACCCTCCGAGCCCTGAACACACAGGCCCAGAGGCAGTACAATGCGGCCCACAAACACACCAGGGGCATCGTGGAACGCACATTTGGCGTGTTGATCTCACGTTTCAGGTGCCTGGACATCACAGGTGGAAGGCTCCTGTACAGCCCAGACATCGTGTGCAAGATGATCGTTGTGTGTTGCACAACATATGTGTACGCACCAATGCCCCATGGATGCAAGTGCCAGATGTACCAGACGATGATAAAGAAGATGAGGCAGCTGGACCACACACCACTGCAGCCGCAGCAGGAATAGCCCGTAGGAACACCATCATTGACAATTTCTTCACATGAGCACGTCACATTGTGACAGTCCTTAGCAATCATGGGACCGTACAAAATGACCACAGGCACAGGATGTGCAAATAAATGCATTCCAAGACACATTCCCTGAGTGCATGTCACTCATCTGTACAAGCACATCACTCAGACAAGTGTGAGTGCGACATGTAGTGCTAACACTTTTATAATTTGTTAATAGATGGTGGGTGTGTCACCTCTGTACAGAGAGGCTGTTTAGGGTGTCACGTATTCGAACTGCCAGTTCTGTGTGTCACAGATAGTACGGAATCCCACTCTTCGGCGTTTCACGTGTGTCCCAACTCATTACATATTGGCTGTCATTTGTGACCTACAAGTGACAACAGGGATTCTTTTGGGGTCAAATATCTACCACCATGATGCAGGGATGCACCCTGTGACTCAAGTCCCACAAAATGAGCAACCTGTACTTAAGGGGGAGTCACTGCCCCTACATTCGTCCATGCTTTCATGATTGATTGATCATGGACATGACACTTCTGTGTGCAGGAGGTGTTGGTTGTCCCTCTGCAATGTGATGGGGAGATGCGGTTTCACAATGTGTTCCATGTATGTTTCCGCATTGGCGCAGTTTACAAGCAGACTGCATGTCAATGTACATTGTGACTATTTGTGAGGAGATGCCTATTTGATGTGGGACAATGGTCATTTGTTCTACGTCACGGATGTGGGGTTGTACTCGTACATTGTCATCTCACCATTTTTTTACTCTGCTTTTATGGTGCATTTTCCCGCATGACGCGTGGGAATTGCAGGCCTGTCGCTGCTTATCGCTGATTTTTGTATCGAGGTTTGGGACATCGCCGCATTTTTCGTGTTCGTGTTTCGCATTTTTGTAGTGTTGCGTTGTTTTTAACGCGGTTGTTTGACACGTTATAGTGGGAATATCGCATGGTACCACCATGTTGAGAATTCCACGTTAACACAGCGTTATTTTTCCACGATGGACTGCGATGTTGAGCTAATTTTGCGATAATTATCATACGTTCTTGAGAATATCCCCCGTAGAGCGATGATGACCGTATCTGTGTTTTTTGGCACATGACCAAAGATTCCTCTTCTTATAGCGTCGCCTCCCTGCGTAGGGTAAGTAAAAGGCATGAACATTGAAAAAAGACAATAACGTTCAAAAGCCTTCAGCTTGCTCGTTAATTTCATGTAAGAGCAGAAACGGTATCTGAAGCATGAAACTTTTACATTGGAAGCCAACACTCATGAGCCACTCTTCCTGTGTTCTGCGTCTCTCCAATCAGCAGTTCCTTGCCTCCCACCTTTTGCTGGTGTCTTTCATGCCCTAGGGCCTCCTCTGAAAAAACATTTCAGCAATTTTATGAATGCAATGTCCCTGTCTTTCCTCTTTTGGGGTTCTGCTCCTGCTGTACACCGCTCCTCTCATCTCATCCTTCTTTCTTTGGGGTCCTGCCCTCTCCCCTCAGCAGTTCTGTTCTCACTTGCTTTGAGGTCTCACTCTCACTCCCCAGAAGTTACTTTGAGGGGGTTCTACTGTTCAGCTCCTCTCTCTTCGGCAGCTCTCTCTCCATTCTTCCTTTTGGGGTCCTCCTCTTGTTCCCTCCCAACTTTCCTATTGTGACCCCCTCTCATTTTAGCTAGGGGCCCCCTCAGCAGGTTCTGTCTCCATATTGCTGTGGTATCTTGCCCTCCACCCCGGCCTGTACAGCGCTCCCCTCTTAGATTGGGATATTGCACCCCCTTTCATTAATCCCCCTCTGAGCAGGAGTCTCCCACTTAGCACACCATCCCCACCGCACAGAGGCTTCTGGGAGCCCTGAGTGGGTGAACAAGGGTTCAGGATCCTGGTACCCTGTGGTCTGAGCGGGATCTTCTGTCATTTGAGCGGGGTTAGCTGCCACCCTTGAGGCTTGCCCGCACTGTTTGCGCTGCTCAGGGTCCTCTCCCTGCTGTGGGGTGTGGTAAATAAAATATTACGCTCTCAGAATTTTTAGTCTATAAATAAGATCATGCATAAAGCAAGAGGCTGAGTCTGTGGTATCAGGTTCATAAAGGTCTTTATTCCAATAACTCGAGTCAAAGGGAGAATATTACCATCACCAAAAAGGATCTGGAAAGGGACTCAAAAGTATTCTCAATATTCTCAAAACATTATTCACAGAGTACAGTATATATACATTTCTCAACTGTACATAAGCAAAAGAGCAAGAGAGAATGAGATAAGAGCATGTGGGCGTGTAAGTAGGCGTGAAGGTGGGCGTCCATGTGGGCGTCCACTTGATGATAATGGGTAATTTGTCATGTGTGGGTGGATACCTGGAGGGGGTTGCGTGATCTGCTGGAATTGTACTGGAACTTTGCCTTACTTGTGCTCAACTCGAGCATGACGTGTAACTGACGTGGGGAGGGTTGCTATGCAACCGGACAAGTCTGGAAGTGAGGCCTTCAGTGAGTGAGGCCTTCAGTGTCAGGACGACCAGCACATCTTGTATTATCTGATATCCGATGTCTGGAGCAGGGACTGATTTGTGACATAGGTTGCTCATCACCAAGAGCCGATGTGGCATCTATTTCTTCATTTACTTCATTTACTGCAGAGGCCTTACATGGGGGCTATGGGCTTTTTACTGACGTGAGCTTTGCAATCTCACAAAGAGAGACAGTAGGGCTGGGCTCCCTCCTTGCAGATGGGTCGCGTTCATTCCTCCTTCACCAGGCAAGAATGTGGTTTCAGTAAGAGTAAGCAGATAACCGTGCTCAATACTGTCTCGGCACCTCGGTCGGGGCCCCTTTGGCTGAGGCCCAAGTGTGCAAGGCCAAGGAGACGTAGCTGCAGCTTTCAGAGCGTTCTGAGGCATGAAACCTCTTTTCGGCTCTGGCTGAGCCATAAACATGGGCTTCATGAAAATGCAGGAAAACATGATGAAAAACGTGTAGGCCTCAATACAGATTTGTCGTTTCTCTCATGGGAGACTGGATGATGGCAGGCCACGTTATAGCATAAGCATCATGATAGAAAGGCCATGGAGGGGAAATACATAGGTTACATGTATGTGCATATAAGCGTTTGGGGGGGGCACATGGGGACACATAGGCCTAATAGATTTTTATTTTCCTCATTCCCTCCTTGTACCCTAGTGAACCCCCTATGTAACGTCTATTTTCATGAGACAGTCGATCTGTTCTTGCAGCATTATTTTTCCATTTTCAATGCTTTGTAAATAGGGATGTGGAACACATGCAGTAGCACACAGGCCACAAATGGCCGGGCCACACTGCAGACATAGGCAACAACTGAATATCATTAATAGTATCAACCCACAGACGGTCAACACTTTTCATCCCCAAGCCGATATTAATCCCCAGAGCCAACCGGACCATGTCCACGTGCCTGGGTCTTGATGTATGTTTTGGGCAATCTTGTGGAGCCTTGTTATTGCTTTGTATTCTTTGGCATCACCGTTGATGGATGTCATTAAGGCAAACCATGCTCCGCAAGAACCATTATGGGAGAACGGAAAAGGAAAAAGAGGCAACACTCCCTTTACCTTCTGATACGGGGGAAATCGGCCACAGACCCAGCAGTCTGTAGCATTGCTAGTCTGATGTGAATGGTGCAGCATCTGAATAAAGGTATTGTTGCGTAAGGCAAGTCGATATGATAACTCATGGGATGGCAGATCACTAAACGTGTGTTTTGTGGCATCATTAGTGGAGGAGTGTAAAAGTGAGGCAATAGGAGGAAAAATAGCATGTAGTATTAAGCTGATACATATTATCGTGATGCACAGAAGAGATAGAAAAATTACAGTCACTATACATCTACCACGTAATATTTTACAGTATTTGCCTTTTATCTTGCTCTCTTATTTTTGCTTTATGTTATTGTCCAAGATCTTGTGCGAGCCAGAATACATGTTCAACCGCTTCACCACCTAGTGGACTTAATTGATCAAACGGGTTCTGACTTTTTAGATCAAAGTTTAGCTTTGTGGAAACTTCTGGGGAGTCTCCTCTAGAAAATGGTGTTCAAAGTCTTTCCTTTGTAAAAGAGTGGTGAAGGTGCAACCATCCTTTCCGCCCTTTGACTTTAACGGCCGTCCCCGTGGTCCAGAGCACTGACTTTGGCGCCTTCCATCCAGGAGCGATGGAGTATTCTTTGACCTGGGTGTTGTCAGGGAAGGCGGCAGCAACCTGCGAACAACAAGAGAGTAGTGCAGACATCAAGGAAGCCAGGTAATCTGTCAGCATGTTACTATCAACATCAGTAATCTTTTAGGCATTGGAGTGCCCCACATATTTGGTAGTCTACCAAAGACCACTTCATAGGGAGATAAGCTTGTTCTAGAATGGGCCACCATTCGCATGTAAAAGAGGGCAACCGGCAGGGCTACCATCCAATCTACACCTTTGTCTGCGCAAATTTTTAATGTCTGATTATGTCTTTCTACAAGGCCTGCTGCTTCAGGATGTCGCACACAATGGAATTTCCAGGTATACCCTAACAGAAGGGACACCTGCTTCATTAGTACCAGGACATATTTGTAACCTCTACATCTGTTTATTTGGATATAATCCATTTGGAGCACTTCAAAAGGGTGGTCAGGTGGATGGAATCCACCTTGTTCCATCGGAATGCCTTTACCTGGATTGAATTGGCAACAGATCATACATGTTCTGACCTTTTGTTTCGCTGCTGCACGCAGGTGCTTGTTGAACCATATATTCTGTAAGCTATCTATCATTGCTTTCTCTCCTAAGTGTGCAGGACTATGTGCGGTATTTATAATCACTTGTACCATCGAATCAGGAAGAAACCATGTGGATTTGCCCTTATTCATCCAACCCTGATCAGTCAGTACCCCTCCTTGTTCCGACCATTTCTTTAATTCGTCCATAGTAGCATGTGTCTGAATGTCTTGTACATCCCTGGAAGGATCCCTAACTGTCATGGCTTTGGACAGTGATAGTATCTGTGATTTTGTCATGTCTAGTGGGGTCTGAGCTGTCTGTTTAGCTGTTCGGTCTGCCAGATCATTGCCTTGGGAAATGGTATCTGTGGCTCTAGTATGTGCTTTACATTTTAGGATAGCTATGGCTGTTGGTAAATGTATTGCTTCCAGTAGGGCTTGAATAAGGGGGCCATGCTGTATCTTGGCCCCATGAGAGGTCAAGAAACCTCTTTCTCGCCACAGAATCGGTGTAAATGTTTACTCTCAGGTGCTTAGCTCTTATGCACGCTTGTGTCAGGGCGATGAGCTCTGCTGCTTGTGCTGACAATATGTCTATTCTTTTAGTCTCTATTATTACAGTATCAGTAGTCACTGCATATGCTGCCACTAATTCTCCCACCCCTGTCCTCATGCATGAGCCGTCAACTTATAGTGTTAGGTCGGGGTCTGGGAGTGCAACGCCTGTCAAGTCTTGTCTTGGTTTAGTCACGGTATGTATTACTTCAACACAGTCGTGTGGTGAAACGCTTTCTGTACTGGAGGGCAAAAGGGTAGCAGGATTCAGTATGTTGCATCGTCTGATCTCTATGTGTGGTTGAAATAACGTTGGCTCATAGCCTGTCAGTCTAGCTACAGTCAGGTGTTGTGTTTGTGTCCGGTTCAAGAGAACCTCTACTGCGTGTGGTACTTGTACTGTCAGAGGGTGGCCCAGCACTATTGAGTCACTTTGTCTTATGGCTAAGGCCGTTGCTGCAACTGATTTTAGGCACGCAGGCAAAGCCTGTGCTACTGGGTCTAATGTACTAGAAAAATAAGCACAGGGCTCGTGTTTTCCTGCATGATCTTGTGTTAGGACAGATAGTGCTGTTCCATCCCGCTCTGTCACAAAAAGCATAAACGATTTGTTGTAATCAGGGTTTGCTAAAACTGGTGCTTGACATAAAGCTCTCTTTAATTCTTCAAATGCCACAGTGTGTTCTTGTGTCCAAGGGAGGACTTTAGTAGAAGCTGTATTAGGGGCTTGGACTAATTCCCCTGAAAGATCACAATAAAACATGAGAAAAAGGGGAAAGCACCATACCTATTTCCTCGGCTTAATTTCTAAGGGGGCTAATTTCTAAGGGGCTTAATTTCTTAAGGGGCTAGCGGGAAGCGAACCTCCTCAGGGGCCAGCAGAAAGCCAATATTCTCCTCCTTCCCCCCCTTTTTGACAGGAGGAAATCCGAAACAGATTTCACTGCTGTCAAACACTATCAAACCCTGTGTCTTGTCAACACTATTAATCCCTGTGTGTAGCTACTGGGCGTAAGCAAAATTATAGGAGATACACAGCGTATTTGAAACGGCGAGAAATCCTTCAAATTAATGTACAAACCTCATTGTGTTAGCTCATAAGCTGGCCAAATGACATCTCATATGCAAATGTCCCTATTACATGAACCTACACCAACCTGAAGTCAATATTAATGCTAGGAGGCCCTAATAGGAATGCTAAATTACCTAAATATTCGGAAAACCAAGTTTAAGAACAGTTGTTAATGTTGATAATTAATAATTCATCTGCTAAAGAAATCAGTCATTTTGCAATAATTTCCACCTATACAATAAACAGCCTAATTTAAAAACAAGTCAACTTTTGGGGCCACCACTTACAAGAATGAGCTTACTAAAGCAAACTTTAAAAAGGAAATCCTGTCAGATATTTTCTCATTACCCTAAATACCGAGCCTCATTTGTCACTCTGGGGTGGCAGTCCTTATTTAAAACAGGCCTTTCAAGAGGTAAGATGCGAGTGCACAGATCATAATGGTTCCTTAATGTCCAATCTGGAAACATATGACCGAGGCTGCCTGTCTATAAGAGAAAGGCAGTCATGTGATACATATTTAAGTCTTGCATAACTATTTTCTTCTTTTATTCATCACCAATACCAATTAGACATACACTGATAACGTGTTGTCTGCTATTTTGACAGCATGATAAAGGAAATATCATGTCTGTGAAATTTAGTAATTGTGAACAAGTTCCAGCCAAGCGCTGCGCAAAGATTTACGTCGTCACGTCCATCTCTTTGACGCCCAGGAGAACTTGTATCAATGCCAAACATACTGGTCAATACAACACAAAAACAAAACATATATAAAATACATATGCCAAGCCATCAGTATACCAAGCACAGAAAGCATAGACAATTACACTAACATATATAAATGAGCAGTGATGCGCAATTACAGTACCTACAGCTCAGAGGCGAACATTCTGGCCTGCTTAATTTGTCAGGCTTATAATCAATAACTGATTTACCTGCCCTATACACCCCCATCTGAAATCACCGTGTCAAGTCTGACACACAGAATCAGCAATAATAATCAAAAACGAAGAACACACGAACCTGTTTGTTTTCTTTTATAAAAATGAGCTATGCATCTTCGTCAACACAATGTACCCTAATGTCCCAGACGAAGACGCACCTCTCATCTCTCCTCACAGACTTTTAACCACTGGATCATTTATTCAATGCAACTGGTGGCAGCTTGTGGCCACAATTAAAAAATGTCTGAATTTGAAAATCGTTTTTATATAGGCATATAGCCCTTAAAATTCCAAGCAAGAGCAACATTTTACTTTCTGGCCAGAAGCAATATAACATTTGCTAAAAAATAAAACAAATCTTCTCCATAGACATTTCCCCGGGGCACTGGTTTAGCACAGAATAGACCAAGGGAATCTTTCTCGACTTACATTTCTCAGCTGCCCTGTCTTATCAGAGAAGCTAAAAATAGCCCCTCAGCGCGGCCTGAGCCTGGGCTGCCAGCCAACTTTTTTGTTGTTCCTACTCCTGGCCCCCAAGGCTCTCCGGCTGCAGGCATTACACAGATGCGATGTCAGAGAAGCTTTCTAAGCAGTGCCTCTGTTCTGCTCCTCTCACCGGCCCCCACCTACACTGGCTACAAGGTCAGAATCTGTCTCCGATTTCTGTATCACATACTGCTCTACACAGCCCCCACCTTCTCCTCACTCTGAAGCTGTCAAAGACAAAAAGACTACTCAATTCCATAAAAACTGCAATAATTCGCCCAATTGAAAAATTATTTTTACATACAATTTGCACTCAGGGGGTCACAATCTTACCGACTTGACCCAGCACATTGGCTCACTGGACCACCAAGAACACAAACCTGTATTCTTGAACAATTTGCAAATTCGAAATACCCACAATTCTTTTTTCAAGCTAAACTTTTCACTAATTATTTTTTCGTTAACACTTTGTACATTAGGGGTGTCATCAAATCACAGGTGTTGCTATTACCCTAGCTACACCCCTCTCAAGTCCCTTTTAACAACGTAATCAAATGTTGGACCATGAAAACACCAGCTATGCGCTGTTCGTTTGGTGGGAGGCTCAAGAACCTTTGGGCTACTATATCATTATTATATGTATCGTGGTACTTGCGGTGGCACTCTAACTGGACCTTCTACTGGGGCCACTCTTGCTAGGTCCTCTGAAAGGACGGGATAAATACCAGCAACGTCAGTATTTCTTTCTCTGTCAGCCTGCGCTCATTTTACCTGCTCCACTTCCTCCTGTAACATCTTTTCCTTGGCTTTTCCAGACTCCAGTCTACTTCTCTCTGCTTCGTGAAACACTTACTCTGTCCTCCTATGTGACTCCTTGCGCCAAAACTCAATGGCATCCTTCCGAGCTGGTCTACATTTTCTCTTTCATAAGAGTGTTTCGTTGTCTGTCTACTTGTTCTGCTTTTACTCGGATACCTTCCTCAACTAATACGTTTTCTCGGGCTTTGTCTGAATCCTCCCTACTTTTCTCTTCTTTTCTGAGCGCTTTCTCTGTGCGTCTATGCCATTCTTTACGCCATAAATCAATGGCATCTTTCTGTGACTGTCTGGCTTTCTTTTTCCATAATTCTTCTTCTACTCTCATGATGCAATCTGCATCCCAGGTCCCAGCTGCGGGCCACCTCTGACTTTCTGGTAAATCCTTGGTGTAGTCCACCCATAAATCAAGAAATAATACGGCATCTAGGCCATGCTTATGATACATAAAGTACCCTGGAGTGTCCCTAGGTGGAATGGGAACAGCTTCTCCGAGTACCCCTTTTCTGGTTTTGATCTGTCTTAATTTTGAAAAGAACGGCATCTTTAAACTTTGCTACTTGATTTTGAACACAATAAATTACAATAAACACAATAATGAACACTCATTCATACCACAATTTTTAAAACATATTAAAACATTTAACATTTAACAAACGATGATAACTAATAGGAAACTAGTTACTGACATAATACTAACACTAGAGAATACTGAATTATATGCAAGACATACTAGATATACTGTTAAACAGTACAGATACACTGCTGAAACAGTGCAGACCGGATTTGTGTACCCAAACCCGTCTTGACCGGCACAACCTAATGTGCACGTCTAACTGCCTCCCCAGCAACGGTACTCACCGGGTAGCACGGAACGGAAGGCCTCGGAACTGAACTGGACTAGACCAAACTGGACTGGACTGGACTCGACTCGTGACTTGGATACTTCGGACCTTCGGAATCTGGTGGGCCTCTGTATACCTCGGACACAGCTCTCTCGCAGGTGGGCTCTGGGTAGGACAATCTGCGTTCCTCACCGCCTCGTATGGATGCCTGGTCGCAGTCTGTCCCCTTCGTTGGCCTGAGGGAGTTGGCGGGAAGACCCGCGACGTGCGCGCTTGAAGTCCGTCACGGCTATGGAAGGGGGCAAAACTGGACCTTCATCTCCGGCGTGTGGGGAAAGAGATGTAACTGTTCGGGCGCCATTATGTGGTATATAAAATATTACGCTCTCAGAATTTTTAGTCTATAAATAAGATCATGCATAAAGCAAGAGGCTGAGTCTGTGGTATCAGGTTCATAAAGGGCTTTATTCCAATAACTCGAGTCAAAGGGAGAATATTACCATCACCAAAAAGGATCTGGAAAGGGACTCAAAAGTATTCTCAATATTCTCAAAACATTATTCACAGAGTACAGTATATATACATTTCTCAATTGTACGTAAGCAAAAGAGCAAGAGAGAATGAGATAAGAGCATGTGGGCGTGTAAGTAGGCGTGAAGGTGGGCGTCCATGTGGGCGTCCACTTGATGATAATGGGTAATTTGTCATGTGTGGGTGGATACCTGGAGGGGGTTGCGTGATCTGCTGGAATTGTACTGGAACTTTGCCTTACTTGTGCTCAACTCGAGCATGACATGTAACTGACGTGGGGAGGGTTGCTATGCAACCGGACAAGTCTGGAAGTGAGGCCTTCAGTGAGTGAGGCCTTCAGTGTCAGGACGACCAGCACATCTTGTATTATCTGATATCCGATGTCTGGAGCAGGGACTGATTTGTGACATAGGTTGCTCATCACCAAGAGCCGATGTGGCATCTATTTCTTCATTTACTTCATTTACTGCAGAGGCCTTACATGGGGGCTATGGGCTTTTTACTGACGTGAGCTTTGCAATCTCACAAAGAGAGACAGTAGGGCTGGGCTCCCTCCTTGCAGATGGGTCGCGTTCATTCCTCCTTCACCAGGCAAGAATGTGGTTTCAGTAAGAGTAAGCAGATAACCGTGCTCAATACTGTCTCGGCACCTCGGTCGGGGCCCCTTTGGCTGAGGCCCAAGTGTGCAAGGCCAAGGAGACGTAGCTGCAGCTTTCAGAGCGTTCTGAGGCATGAAACCTCTTTTCGGCTCTGGCTGAGCCATAAACATGGGCTTCATGAAAATGCAGGAAAACATGATGAAAAACGTGTAGGCCTCAATAAAGATTTGTCGTTTCTCTCATGGGAGACTGGATGATGGCAGGCCACGTTATAGCATAAGCATCATGATAGAAAGGCCATGGAGGGGAAATACATAGGTTACATGTATGTGCATATAAGCGTTTGGGGGGGGCACATGGGGACACATAGGCCTCATAGATTTTTATTTTCCTCAGGGGGATCCCCTTGCTAGCCTGTGATCTACCTGTTGTGAGCCATCCTATATAGTGCTTCTCCTCTGCTTCAGCCCTTTCTTCTGCCTCCTCAAAGGGCCTCCCTGGCTTCTTCCAAGGATCCGCAGCACACTGTCTCCCCGGGGGAGAGGGTTCTGCTCTTTAACAGAACAGCTTTCAGTGAGCTCCGACATGAGCCTAGCGTGACCCAGCCTATCCTGACTTCGGGATGTACCCACTGAAGAAGCTAATGTCTCCACATACATTTATAGCCCAGCGCTGCGAAGAAGACTTGTGCAGAAGGCAGGGCGCTGCCGACTGCCCCTTCCCACTACCTCTCTGTCTTCTGCTAGGGATCTCCAAAGAATTATAAAGCTAGTTTATATCGGAGATGCTTTAGCTATTCCACCGTGAAACACAGCTCTTACAGGCTCAGATCTTAGCAGAACTATCCCTCTATTTACTCTGTTCTTACAGGCTCCGCTCTTCGCAGAACTATCCCTCTGTTTACTGTGCTCTTACAGACTCAGCTTGTAGCAATGCTATCCCTCTGTTTACACTGTTCCTACAGGCTCATCTCTTAGCAGAGCTATCACTCGAGTTACTGTGTTCTTACAGGCTCAGCTCTTACCAGAACTATCACTCTGTTTACACTGTTCTTACAGGCTCATGTCTTAGCAGAAGTATCCCTCTATTTACTCTGTCCTTACAGGCTCCGCTCTTCGCAGAACTATCTCTCTGTTTACTGTGCTCTTACAGACTCAGCTTTTAGCAGTGCTATCCTTCTGTTTACACTGTTCCTACAGCCTCATCTCTTAGCAGAGCTATCACTCGGTTTACTGTGTTCTTACAGGCTCAGGTCTTAGCAGAACTATCACTCTGTTTACACTGTTCTTACAGGCTCATGTCTTAGCAGAGCTATCCTTTGGTTTACTGTGTTCATACAGGCTCAGCTCTTAGCAGAGATATCCCTCTGTTGAAACTGTTCTTATAGGCTCATCTCTTAACAGAGCTATTCCTCTATTTACTGTGCTCTTACAGGCTCAGCTCTTAGCAGAGCTATCCCTCTGTTTATACAGATCTTAGAGGCTCAGCTGTTAGCAAACCTATCCCTTTATTCATACTGGCGAAGGAGCGCGGCGAAGGTGGCGGATATCTATAAAGAGGGGAAGATGGCTCCATTCTCGAATGAGGTGGATGTGTTTGCTGTGCCGCACTGGCGGATGAAGTAACTTGTCGTCCTGTGTTGTGATAAAGTAACTGATCGTCAATATGTTAGAGGGGACTCAAAGGACCGGTAGTACTCTGTACCACTCTCATCACAACCTGCACAGCTGTCATCATTTGTTAGCCAGCCTCTAGCTGCACTGCACTGGATTGCCTTCCCTGGTAAAAAATGTACTTATGCCACACTTCACTCTACGTTTTCCAGTTGTTGCACACATCCACAGCCTACAACCAGCCATATCACCCTGAAACCACGCCGAACATGTAAATCTGACAGAGACTGCCTCCCTCCCCAGTTAATACAAACCGCTCAGAGAATTTCACACTATCACCCCAAAAGTACCGAACAATTCGGCTTCACGCTTACAATTATTCCTGTTAAGCATTTTGCTCAAGTAACCCATGCCACACTTGCTTGCACTGTTACACAAGCCTCTAATACTCGTTTTGCTTTAAATCTTAAAATGCCCCTCAAATTCCTCACTGGCTACTCCCATCCCTTAAATGGCCACATCCTATCCTAAAAGTGCCCTGGTTATTGCAAATTTAGTATCTGCTGCAACTGGAGATTCTGAATTGCGTCCTTGTTGTTCCTTGAACTGTTCCGCCTTATTCCTACCTTTTAAGAAGTCCGCGCCTCCTGCCCTCTTGCAATGCTTACAGCTGTTCCCTCCTGACCCCTTCCTGATGGCCACTGCGGCTGGACTCTAAGCATGCTCATCTGTTATTACTCTCTCCTGGTCGTTCCCTCACAAAATAAACCTACATTGTCCCCCGCCCTACTAAGGGAGCTTCACCCCTAAAACGCCCCATTCATTCCATCAAGCTACCTTGTAACTCACAAAGGCCACCACTTCCAAAAGTATCCTTCCTGTAACCCACTTTTTAGATTTCACCTACACAGCGCTTGTTGTTATTTACATTTCAGCCCTGCATTCGCAGATAGTGAATGTCCCTACAGTCTCTTTGGTTGACCTCCGCCCAACCCCATCCTCCTCTCAGGAGCACAGAGCTGAGTGCCAATATCAGCAACTCACCCAACCCGCAAAACATAGCAATCTCATAAAGAAACACAAGACACAGTAATTGTTGGAGAAAATATTGCTGCAGATTTATTTCATACAAGAAATATGCCACATGTTGGGTCAACTCACGGGCGATCCAAGGGCAGGCATCAGTGACTCCCCTAAGCTGCCCTGCCCACCTGATTAGCCAACTGCACCATGGCCAAACCAATCGGTACTAACCATTTTGGGGAATCTCCACCTTACAAGCTGTGGACCACCCGCCCACCATTTTACTCATGCCCTTTTAGGGGCAAAGCATGTCCAGGCAAACCTTCAGTTGCTCAGGTTTACAACCGTCAAAAGGACTAGCGGGGCACAGTTGTTCCTTCAGGGTCCTACCACAAGGACTCCTGGGGTTGTTTGGCATTTGCACCCTTCTTGTGCTCCTGAAGAGGGTACCCCCTATGTACCATTCAGCCTGTGGATCACCCTGTAACTCCGCCTGCAACAGGCCAACCTTGAATGCTGAGGTAGCCGCTACTCTCCTAAAGGAATGGCTGCAAAAGCGCTTACCAGGCCCAGCATTACCTGACAATACCAAGCATGACCACCTGAAACTTGGTAAGGGGTGTACGGTCAGCATGTATAAACAAGTAGCCACCCGTGGCGGGGCAAAGGGCTAAGTAATCAGAGACCAAGCCAACGGGGCAGTACCTTTTATCCCCAAGTGGCTGTAGCCAGATCACCTTCCCCAGCCTAACCTGGTCCGTTTTTGATCTCTTCACTTGAATTCTCAGGGATTCTCCTGAGAGCAGGGTATCCTGTCTCCCTATGGCATTCCCAGACCCATCCTTCTTAGACCTGGCCACTAATTCACTTATTCTCAAGGCCCCAAAGAATGCCAAGTTGAAATCCGCTGAGAAGAGGGTGGCTTCGAAACGTGAAAGGGTGGCCCTGTGTACTACATCGATCATGTCCTGTAATGTTCTGAATTTGATGGGTGACCTGGAGTCTGGAATTCGCGTTTCCCCTCTTGCCCATCCCTTTAGCGCTGCCCTGATGGGGAATGACTTAGTAGGATCCTGTTGGCCCATAAGCTTGGCGTAATTACTCACTGCAGCCAGGTGGCTTGAGACCCAGGAATGACTCTTGTTCTGGTTCTTGGCCCACACAACAAAGGTTTGGACCTTGTGTTCCAAAGTTGTTGTACCTTCCCCCCAGACCCCTACCACTTTGCAGAAAATAGCAACAAAAAGCCTTGTAACGCCTCCTGGTCCCTGGTTCTAGGGAAAGCTTGCCTAGCTCCCTTTATTGCTGTTCCACTAAAGAAGGAGCCAGAGGTGCAGCGGGAAAGGGGTCATCTCCTCTCTCGCTTTCGGCCACGTCTCCCGGAAATGGCTCCACTGAAAACGAGAGAGCGTCAGCTGCAACGTTCTTTACCCCTTGGATGCGTCTAGCCCTACACTCCACATTGTTTTTTTGTTTAAAATTGGTTTATTGGGATTTTCACATTACATTTGGCATCATCGTGTTGCATTGACACATAACTGCAATTGGGAATCTTGTGAACACGGTCCCAGTAGCCTTGGATGGTGAGGCAATCCCAGAACATGTGCTTGAAGTCTGCCTTAGGGGTTTGACAGCGGAGGCATGCAAAGTGTGTGTCTGGATAGAAACAGTGAAGTCGGTGAGGTACGCTCTGTGAAGGACATTAAATTGAATGTTCCTAAAGCGTGCATTTCTGGAGACCTTTTTGGGATATTCTAAGGCAATATCCCACTCCTTATCGTTAAAAACTCTGCCTACTTCCGTTTCCCATGTCTGATGCAGTGCCTGTAACGGGGGAAGCTGGCCACCTTGTGCATTAGGGTATAGGCTGAGCAATGGAAGGAGGTTGTCCAGGAGTAGCTGTGACAGACCCTTGGCTGCGCAGGCGGGGGCTCGAGTGCTGACAATGTGTGGGAGGGAGCCATCCTGTGAACAGGATGCAGAGGGGTCACAAGGTGTGCTGTGACGCCGGGGAGCGCCTGTCCCCACTCAACTGCCCTGCTTGTTCTTGCTAGGTGGCTGTTGCTCGTGTTTGCTTTAACAAGCTGCTGCAGGGTGGGAAGCCCCGCATTTGTTGCAAGTGTGTGTGAATTTACAAGCTTTGCCCCAGGAGCAGGACCCAGCATTGAACTGCCTAAAAGTTCCCATGGGGGGTGGGCGCTTGAAACCTCCCCTCTGGCTCGATCCCCTCTGCGCGCCTCAATAGGACTGTTTGAAATGATGTCTCCCAAATTGGAATGGTCTCCTACCTCCTGGATGCCCACCCTGGTGTTTGGTCTGGTATTCCTTGTTCTGCGGGGTATTTTTACCCATATGCACCATCCAGAGCTGAACTTCCTTTTGGCCCCATCCCATCTCAGGGCACATGGCCATCTTTTTCCAAAACTGTCTATTGTTATTGTACCACCCCATGCCTCCCGACTTCAGGGCCTCGTTGTGGATGGTCCGGGAATATTGGAATAAACCTGGGCCCAGATCTGGGTGTTTTTCCATTACTTTGGCCGACAGTATGGAGAAGGCTTCTAACCAATTTTCTATTATTTTTTCCGGCCTGACTTGATACTTCACCTTCTTCTCATTCTCTTTCCCGTTCATCAGTGTGAAAATATCAATGAAATCCTATCGCCAGATCCCCTCATTGGCTGCCAAGGGGACCTGCCACGCTAGGGAGCAGCGGCCCGACAGCAAGGGGGCCACTGAAATAAGTGGCGGGTTGGCTGCTGCCATCGGTGATACCTTCTGGGTTTCCATGGTAGTGGGAGATGGGTCGGAGCCTTGGTAGTGAGTCGCATGGCCTGCTTTGTGGGAAGGAGCTAAAGTACCCACACTGGCCGCTGGCTGGGCAGGTGGTGGCAGCAAAGTGAGTGTAGTGCTGGTAAGGGCTGGCGTGCTGCTGTGTGCTGCTATTGAACCTGCAGCCGACACAGAATCTGATTGTCCCACAACTTCTGTAGGAACTGCTGCCGCAACTGCAGTGGAGACAGTGCCCGGGGTCTGCATTTCGTTTGGCTGAGTCCCCCCACTTTCATAATTGCTTGCATCCCCTCCCTGCAACTGTTTAGGCTACTGAGAGGAAAAGGGACCTAGTCTGCCAAGACCGGTTTTAAATTCAGCCATAAGACTCATCGTATTGTCCATAAGTGTCCATCTTGTCCATAGAATCGGAATTTGCCGTGGCTGCACTACTGTCTGGCATGGCCTCTATCCCTGCCACTGGACATAAGGGGGGTGACGTCAAGGGGATGGCTTCTCGAAGGGTCGACTGCGTTCTAGCCCTAGGTGCCGGTGGATCAGCGATGAAGTCTTTGTAAGTCGGCCCGCGGGCCCTTTTCGGCTTCAAAGGCCCTGCGTCAACATTCGCTAGTTGTTACGGAATGGGTCTGTCGACAACGACCCCCGAGTCCTCCGGCTCTGGCGAGTTCATGATTCCCTTCGCCCACGCCAAGCCTTTAGACTTGGCTAACTGCATGAATGCCGCCCATTGCGCATCCTGAGACGTGCCCGGCAGTGAATCCTCCACAGCCGACATCTGGGAGAATAGGGGGGGGGGGGGGGGGGGGAAGAGCCCTGGCTATCCATGCCTCAACCTTCAAAACGTCAGCCAACAAGCGACCGAACCTGTAGGGAGAGAAAGCTGTGTGTAAGAAAAGCCCCCACACCTGGCCGACTGGTGCACTGACTGGTCCTTTGCGTGACTTATGTGTTCGCCTCTTCCTCTCTCGAGGCCCGCCTCCCCTGTACTTACTTATTCGATGTGAGCGACCCTGCTGCGAACCTGTGTGCTGGCGTTCGCCCTAATGAAAGATCAATGGTTACTCCGACAAGCGTACTCTGAAAGGTAGAGGGGGAAGGTGGATGAAAAAATTAAACGATAACAACTGGGGCCCCTGCTGTGTACTTCAGGCACGCTGGGTCAACCCCAAAGGGTTCACCGCCTCCCCGCCAGCCCTAACCCGCAGTGCCCCATTCTCCCCCCAAAGGAAGTTCAGGAAGTAAAACGTTCCCTCGCTAAACCCGCAACGTTGCGCGCCTCATGTATCGCATACCTGGGGACGTCCCTGCGATCCCTCTCTCCTGCGGAGTTCGCGGCCTAGTCAAGGGGTTTGCTCCACTTGCATCCGTGCTGATCCTGGGATAGAGTGCTTTGTTAATTACATACCCTTCAATCTCCTCAAAAGGCCTACGGAGCCCCTTTCTTAGCCGCCGCTAGTGCCGTCGGGTGGCCGTTTATATCACCCTGTACCTGCTTGGGGAATCTGGTCCTGGCCATGCAACGCTCGCCTTGCCGCTGGTCGCGATTTAGTTTTGAATCTGTCGTGGTTCAGCTGCAGGCACAAAGACAATCATTAATGCTGGTCTCCCCTCCTGCGCGCAGTTGTGCATCCTTGAAACCTGAGCCCTTCGTGTAGGGTTGTGTGCACAGGTGGACCCCGCTGCGGGTGGGCCGCTGTGCCCTCTAGTTGTGAAGTTTGTCAGCTCGGTGTAAGCTGCTGACTGGGGCGGAGGCAAAATGGATCTGCTGCAGCGCCACGGAGTGCCTGCGTGCCTCATGGCACCCTCCCCGCACGTAAAAGCTCACTGGCGAGGGGCCCGCATGCATCACGCCCCCACACACCTCAATGCCACCCCCAGCGTGCTGCTGGCTGGGGCGGAGGCAGCCTGTCTCCTGCTGCGATGGGGAGGGCCCGGGTTCTAGCGTGGTACCCTCCCCGCGTCTGGGCCCTTGCTGGGGCCCATGTGCATCGCGGACCCCTTGCACCCCTGGATGCCACCCAGCGTGCTGCTGCTGGGGCTGTGGCACCCTAGAAAACTGCTGCACCGGGGAGGGGGCACGTGCTTTGTGATGCCCTCCTCCACGCCTGGAGCCAGCTGGCATGGTCCCACGCCATCGTGGCATCCCCGCACTTCCCGTTGCTGCCCCAGCATGCTACTAGCTGGGGCAGATGCAGCCTGGCTCCTGTCGCACTGGGGAGGACCCGAGTGCTCTTGTGGCCCCCACCCCACGCCACTCGCTTACGCTTTGTCCACATTTACGGTGCCCCGCCCTCCAGAGCAGCCTGAAAGGTGTAGGATGCTGCACAGGCTGGTTTTTAACCCCCCCCCCCCCCCCCCCCGGGGCCTTCAGCGCCGGCCTGGAGGCCCCAACTGCATCTCCCAACACCACAGCAGCACTACACCTGGGGCAGCGCCCTGGCTGCCGACCCTCCCCCGCACAGCAAACAGTGTTCTCAGGCCCCCCAGGCAGGCACAGTAGACGAACCGGGGCAACGTGAAGGGCCATAATTAGGCCAGCCCCAGCGGGGGTTACCTGGTTCTACCCTAAACCCGTATTGAAACCGACACAACGGCAACGATCTGACGCGAGGACTTGATGGCGTGTGGAACTCAGTGCAAAAGTAATGCTGAATGGGCGGGGGAAGTATAAATACCTCGCCCCCCCCGCCCACTTGTTGTGCCGGAAGTGACGTGAGCAACGCACCTGACCTCGGAGACCCCAGAGGTCTGACCACTAGACCGATTTGGCTATGCCAAATGGCATCCCCTTCTAACCCCGATCATCCTCACCTCCTCCTGACTCTTTCTCAGTTTCTTTAATTTATATTGCTCAACTGCTCACCAAGCTCAAATAAAAATAAAAAAAACCTTAATAAACACATAGGCGAAACCTAATGCGTTTACCAATGCTTGTTCATAGTAAGTGGTTGCACGTCGGCTTCCCAGAAGAGTGGGCCAAGTCTTTTTGGTTAGGCCTAGTGGTCATTTTCTGTTAATAGAGGTCAGATTGGTGCTGTTCATCGCCAGTGGGGAGACAAGGGCAGTTGTGGGTTCATAATTGGATTTAAGGGATGCTGGCAAGGGAGATATGTTCGCACTTAGTTTAGTAGAGTAGGATCTGCTTCACATGGGTACCCCCACTTTTTGCTGGTGTTTCACTGTTTTTCGACCTTAGTCTGGCTGTGGCCCTGCTAAACAGGACCACAGCCTAGCTGCTTCCTCTCTAAAATGGTTTCCATGTACATTAGGTACATATCTAATTGGATTCTGGAGTGCCTTATAAGCCCCTAGTATATGGTATTCTATGTACCTAGGGCATAGGTACCTCAGAGGCCTACCAGGGGCTGCAGCATGTATTATGCCACCCCTGGGAAGCACTCCAAAATTACACCACAGGTCTGCTACTGCAGCCTGGGTAAGGGTGTGCTTGCACCCCTTACTGTGGTATAGGCTACCTATATCACTACCTTATACAGACACATATAAACCTATAAGCCACTCCTATAGCAGGCCTTGACAATCCTGAAGGCAGAGTGCTTGGTTTTATGTGAGAGGGTGCCCAAGCATGAGCTGAGCCCCTCTGCAGCATTCGGAAATACTTCCTTATGGCTGTTCTGTGACACAGCCATACCATATACTCTTAAGTGCATTATAACCTCGCGGTAAATGCTAACTTTGGAATGGCTGCATCAAAACATGTCGTGTTTGGTGTCAAACACTTTGGAATACTACCCCCACCAGTCCTGGTGGTGGGGGTAGCATTCCACCCTTCTAGGGGGAGAGACATGTTCACACTGGCTAAACCCGGTTAAAACTTTCCAAAGCCCTGACATCACAAAATGGATGCCACTGCCACAGACTCCGGCAGGGGAGGCCTGGACAATAGGTTTCCTGTCACAGGGAGGTGTAACCACGAATCCGTATTGTGGACTTCGTCGACGCCTCCTGGACCTCGTGGCTGAAGAGTCAAGACACCCATCAATTCACCTGAAGCATCCGACATCTTTGGGCATTGGTCCATCCTGCCCTAGGTCACTGGCAAGTGACCCAGACTCTGTCCCCTCTGCTTTCAGGTTCCTTACATCCTAGATCCAGGCTTGGTGTGATGATGTCATCAGTGATGTCATTTGAGATGTCATCAGTGATGTCATCAGTGATGTCACTGACCATGTCATGAGTGATGTAATATGTGACGTCACCAGCAGTGCATTGCGGGGGCACGAGTTATAGTTAGCTGAACTAACTATAACGGTAGAATTTCTAGGGTTTTGTACGAGTGAAATGTCCAGCTAACTATAACGCCCCTGAAACCTATGTTTTTTTTAGTGAATTTCTAAGGTTTTTTAAATGCCAATTCCTAACTATAACGTGCATGAAACCTTTGGTTTTTTCAGTGAATTTCAAAGGTTTTTTAAATGCCAATTCCTAACTATAACATGCATGAAACCTATGTTTTTTTCAGTGAATTTCAAAGGTTTTTTAAATGCTAATTCCTATCAATAACTTATCTCTAAAGCTATGATGTTTAATGATTTTCATTGGATTTCAAAATTTTTGTAATTGTGTGTCAATTCCTTTAATTATGTTTTTTTAAATACTTTTTTATCACCATTTTTTAAACTTATTTTTTCAATTCTTTTAAAAATTAAAAAATATTATTTGTTTTTATTGTAGTTTTTTTTTTTAAATTGTAATTTAAAAAAAAATATTTTTTAAAATATTTTGTAAACTGTATTTTCCAAACGTTATTTTTTATTTTTTCCCCCATTTTTTAGGATCCGCGCACCCTAAGCGCACCGTTCTCGATCCCTACACGAAAGCATCCGCGTACAGTATGCGTTGGGTACGTGTTTGGTGCGCGATTGCAATGCGACTGGTACGTGACTCCAAGCCTATACGTGACACGTACAATGCACGTTACGTGACGCTTGCGTGCTTTCGCGATACGTCATGTGCGTGTATGACGTGGTGGGTGCGCGAATACCGCAAAATATTTTACATTTAAAAAAACATATATATATGTATTTCATGTGAATATTAATTGAAGACAAACTCTAAACTACTCATAAAAGTAATATATTTTTACTTGTAATCCTATATTCCTTTTAAATTCAATTTCGCGGATGCGCTCTGGGTGTGTGCTGCCTATGCGCACGGTGCGCGGATCCCATGAGACCTGAAAAAAAGAGATTTGTTTGGTTCATTACACTTCCTGTTCTACCTATTGAAAGACCTCACCCATTTCAATCATTCTTCTTAGACCTTCTTTGGAGGAGCATCTCTCTGCTGAGAAGAACTTTTTTTGGCTAAGTTTACACTTAGTTCAAACTTTTTGGCAAAACAATGGCTTCAGGGCAGCAGGCATCTCCAGCATCTCAACATTCTTCTGGAGATGAATTTCTGGTTGAAGCACCACGCCCGGAAAGATATTCATCTATCGTCTGGAAATGTTTTACTTTTCCAGAGGGGCAATCCAAGACCAATGCCACCAAAGTGACATGCAAGATATGTCAAAGAGTGCTCTCCCGTGGCGATCCAGCAAAGAAGTACTCATGTGGTACAGCCAGCATGAAAAAACATCTCAAAACCATGCATCCAATAAACCTGGCATTTGAAGAGTGCCGAAGAATGAGAGTTCTTCCTGGACCTTCACAGACATCAGAGCCAGGTACTTCTCGCGTGCATCCATCGGACCAACACCTGGACATCCGTCCTCAGTTTGCCACACTGAAAGTCCTTTGCTTGAAGTGTAATGCAGTGCTATGCTACGGAGAGCAATCTATTGACTTAATTTGCAGGATGCAAGAAAGCCATCATTGTTAGTTTTTTTTCCCCTGAAGTTCATTGTTTTGTTCCTCCAGTTCTGTTTTTTCCTTTTTTCCAGAAAAACCAAAAAAATGTTAAAAAAAATCAGAAAACCCCGAAAAAATAATATAAAAGAAAAAAGAAGGAAAAAAAAGTTCTTGTAAGAATGAACTTTTCGGGTTTAAAAAAGAGCTATATTTGTATGTTAGCGTGTGAAAGTTTAGATGAATGTATGTGTAGTGCATAATTTACTGAACGAATACATTAGTAGCGTATGGTGAATGTATAAGTGCAGAACTATGAGGAAGTTCTGCAGCATCATACAGTAACCTCTTTAACTGCAGTGTGCTGTAGTACTTCCGAAGCACAGGTATGCAACATATGTACATAAATATGTTGCAAATCTATGCTTCTCTCTGCACGGCTGCTTAAACTGCAGCCATGTAGTGACACAGGCACCCTTGCACCATGGTGCAAGGATATCTGTGTCATGTGCTGTTTGTTTTTGTGCAGGAAGACACACCTCCCTTCACAAAAACAATCAGTAAACGCATTTTTCTCCTTCAATGTATGCTGAACATTTTAGCATGCATTGAAGATTTAAAAATGAGGAGAAAAGAAAACAATTCTCCTTGTTGTGCTTTCGTACACCAATTAGAGAATGGTGCAGCATTCACACACATATCGAGATTTATGATTTCTGGTAAATCTGGAGATGTGTCTTGTTCTATGAGTATTCAGTGCAATCATGCACAACAACACTTATAGAACAACCTTTCAACGCAAAGTGGTGTGTATGATGAGGTTGTATTTACATGGAGTAGAAAAAGCACAGAGAGCGCCTTTTCCTCTCTTTATAAATATGAAAGAGAGTCTTGTGCAATAACTATGTTACAAAAGGTGACATATTTCTGTTTTAAAATTGCTTCCGAATGATAGAAGGTAAGCACAGAGTTTTGTCTGCAAAGATGCTCAAAGAAGAATGATTGAAATGATTGCGGTCCTTCAATAGGTACAATGGGAAATATTATTAACCATTCAAATCTGTTTGTTTTGGAGGTCACATAATATCCGATAACAGAGAGATTTCAAAACTACATAGGTATAAACAGAGTGTTTTTAAAAACGTGTACAATCTTTGTAGGTTCTTGCAGATCTGCCCATTCTGCATATTAATACTTAGTTAAACTTACCTTCACAGTAATAGAAATTAAAAATGGTATACATTTTTTTCAGATTTTTTTGCAATGTAAATTGATGTAAACTGCTTATTTTAGAATTAGGATCTGTAAAGAAAAAATAGTTATAACATGTAATAATACATTTTTTACAACACAACATAATTTCAACAAAGTAATTTGTTTGGCTTGTTTGCTGTTCTCAGAATATATTGAATTTCACTAGAAACAGTGATTTCAATCGTACTCATCACTTAACAGTGGGCAAAAAAAAACCAATCAAAAAGATTGTTTAAAAAAAAACAACATGCTATTCTCAGTAAAATACCACAAAATACAGATCACACATATATAAAATGCTTATGGCTAACAAAATTTTATAACTTTAACTTATAAAAACTGTAAATGTTGTCGCTTAAAAATATTCACCGAGTCAATGAGCACCAAAAAGTCCATAATTTAAACATATACCTTTCCTTGAGGCCAAATGGTATTTTTGCACTCCTTTTTATGTAAATTGTCCAATGGTAGTCCTATTAAATTATAATAATAAATTCCTCAGAGAATGAATTATCTTCCTAAAACTTTGACTTTAAAAATATTAGGTAGGAATTTGGTAATTCCCTAGGCAAAAGTTGTTTGAAAACCAACTGGGAATCATTACAAAGTGTCCAGCCTTTGCCACATTTTAGATAGGCAGTGTAATGTTCAGATGTGGTGGAAGGACCATCATGGAAAATTATTGCAATTGCTACAAAAGTCCTTCCTGATATTGATAGTTGTGTTGCTACAAACTGCTTTATTAAAGTATCCAATTTTCTTCCATCAGCTGTACAATGTTGCATCATTAAAATTATGTATTGTCCATATTTTGTTAACAATAATGTGGATAAAATTTCTGATTTAAATTGGCAACACTCCATGTTTTGATTTGCACCTTTAACTAATTTATTGAAAGACACTGATTTACAGTCCGGTAATGTTAAGTACAGAAATCTTTCAGTGTCTACTTTAGTGGTACATGTATACATGCAATTTTCACAATGATGTTCCCATTTGTAAGAAAGGCCAAAAATATTTTCTATTGCTACACCTTAATTTTCAAAAATGGTAAGCATATACATTAAAAATTCCTGAGCATCTTGTTGGATATTTTGTGTAGAACCAGAACACACATCTAAAAGATTACGAACATCTGAAACATATTGTATTTTACTTGTATCTGTTGTCAATTTTTCATAAACAGAATGCAACAGAGACAAAATCTTTTTTGCCGATTCTGCATAATTTGTTCTTGCAAACCTTCAAGATAAAAAACAACATTGACCACTACATTAGCATAGCAGTTGACACCTGAACTATTTTCAAACTGATAACCAACAATCTCTTCAACAGTGTCCTATTTCTTTTTACTTGCAATCACAACATTATCTTGTTCTTTTCCCTTCTCGACACCTTCAGAACAGATATTCTCAAACCTTCTTTTTCGACCAACCACACGCTTTTCAAATACAGGATATTGACCTAAATTTGGAGCATACACCCTTCTTAACCTATTATACTCTTTTACACAGTTTGCATCTGCAGTAACCTTTGTCTCATCAAAATCAATCAAAACCAAACCAGATAATGTTCTGACTCGCGACAAAGCAACATATGCCATACCCTCTTTAAATACAGTAGATCCAATGTTCACCAATGCACTGTCTACACTTAATCCTTGAGATTTATGAATAGTCACTACATATGCCAGAGAAAATGGAAATTGTTTCCTACGGACATATAAATCTTTAACAAGCAAAAAACGAACTGAACAACGACCAATTTCTTTAACTTCTTCAATCTGATCAAATTTAATTTTTAATAATTCAATTCCTTCCTTTTTCTGACAATTAACAAAATCCACCACTTTACCCATTGCGCCATTAACTAAACCTTTTTCTACATCCAAATTACGCCTTAAAATTACCCGACAGTTTACACACGCATATAGTGTCTTTTCTAAACCAGCTGTTTTAGATATTTTTTTTTCTAAAGAATCCAGTTTTGTTTTTAACTTTCCCGTCAAAATAATAGTGATTCCTTCATGCTCTATTTTATCGATGGCTTCCATTTTTATAATTTCTTCATTTTCCAGTTTCAATAGTTCTTCGTTGAATCGCGCAGTGTTGGCATTAAGCAGATCACTGATTTATTTTCAGCAATTTTCATGTACACTTTTGCAGGAACTACATTTTCATTTGGAAACACATTGCAAAGTAATCGACTCTCCAAAGCTTGTTTGCCATGTTTTGTAAGAATTCCAATTCTTATATCTTGAAGAATACTTCCATATTCAGCATCATTTGCCTGTCGCATATTTGTTGTCAGTTCTTTGTATTCAAAATTAGTTCAAATGTTCACATTACCAACACTACCAAGAGACTTTCTGGTATCTTCATGTGCAAGTGTTTTAAATATCGGTTGTCCTTTTACCGGAGTCAGTTGCAGTAAAACTATGACGTGTTTTCCTCCAAATAACACGTCATACTCTGTTTTAAGAATTTGCTGCATTCCTAAATGCACAAAGGCAAGCATCAAGTTTGAGACCATGCTCACCTCATCAATAATGAGAAGTTTCATTTTCTTCAGGACTCTTGAAACTTCACAACAAGCTTCTCCAGATAGCTTGTGGTATTCCAATTTGTTCTCATGCTGTACTGGTAGCATTAGTAAACGATGTAAAGTAATTCCTTTAATGTTATGTGCTGCCAACCCAGTTAAAGCAGTGACAACACAAGACAAATGCGAATCAGTTGTTTTCTGCAGATAACTTGAAATTACTTTAATTAAGAAACTTTTTCCTGTTCTAGCTTGACCACTCACATACATTCGGATAGGTTGAAATGATGTACATGAGCACCCTTTCTTTTCATGAAGTAATCCATGGTCAATCTGCTCTTTCACTTGTTCATATATTTGTTTCTGTTCAACATTTAGGGGTCGATTTTTACATACGACTCGTATCCGTAATTTTTCCCGTACTAATCGTACAAGTCCCGTCCCACCCGTGAAGTACGATTCGTACGGGAAAAATACATACGGATTCGATCGGGAAAAGTTGTACGAGACGGACGCGGACACTTTTCTGTACGAAGCCTAAAAATACAGTCCGACCGTACAAGTACGATCCGGACCGGCTTTCCGATTTAGGATACGTACGGAAAACGTCCCGTACACGGGGAATGACTTCACCCGCTACAAAGCAAACATTGTACGACTCGTATCCCGGGAAAGTAGTCCCCGGGGTGCGAGTCGTACAGGGGTACGAGTCGTACAGGCCCCCCATGCATAAGTACGCACCTCACAACATCGCGTATGTACGCACCTTACAACAACATCATCGCGTATGTACGGTGCGTACTTCAACATCGCGTATGTACGCACTGTGAGAAGTTGGCCTGATGTATGATGTCACTAGTTCTAGTGTACACCTTATATCAGTCCAAACAACCCTTATGGTGATTGGTTGTAAAGTCAACCTTATAGACCAGCTATCCTAGTGGTAGCATGGACAAGAGCAGTCTTAGGCTAAACTCTGAATGGCATGTGAAGCCAGCTGTGATACCATATATAATCCCTTGAATACCAAATGAAAGGATACCACAACAGATATATATATAAAATAAAGTGTATTTATTCTAGTCAAACCCTCAGCACTCTTTATGAGATTAGAGGTAAGTACAACACAGTCTTATTTAAGCATACATTAAGTCACACAGGTAAGTAATACAGTTAGGCCCTAGGGGCCACGCAAACCATATACTAAAGAAGTGGTATAAGGACCACTGTCACGGAAATAGGATAGGCCTAGGCCTAGGGAATCGCTGGGGCTACACTACACTAGCAACAGTTAGGAAGTGGGAGGCCCACGGGATTCAGGTGCAGAGTGGAAATACTCACGCGTAATGCGTAAAAGTCGATAGAATTACTAGCAAGTAGAAATTAACAGTTTAAGGACACTTCTGAAGCAGCTAGAGAGTCGAGACTCGGAAACTAGACCCTAGGATAGTCGCTACCCTTGTGAGCACCGAAGTACCCAAGTTACCTAGCCCACGGGCTGCGGGTGCATAGGTGTGAACTTGCGTCGGGTTTCGTCGTGGACTTCTATGGATGCCTGAAGGAAAGTTGCTGACAGGCAGTCAGTGAAGAGTGTCCGGTGGATCCCAAGGCTGGGATCAAGAAGAGAGGAGACCTGCAAGCAGAAGGGACAGAGTCAAGGTCACTAGCCAGTGACCACGTGGAACCAGGAAGGAACCAGGCGATGTCGTGAAGATTGCAGGTGAAAGGTGAAGCTTGTCGCTGCGGCCACGGGGACCAGGAGACGTCGAGGACGACCAGGACCAGGAGGCGAGCTGTCCCACGAAGGCTCTTGCTGTCGGCGGCGTTACCATAACCGTTTAAGGTTATAAGGCACTTTAAGAGTATATGGTAGGCTATATCATAGAACAGCTATAAGGACATGGTTCCGAAAGCTGCAGACAGGCTCAGCTCATGCTAGAGCACCATCTCACATGTTACCAAGCACTCTGCCTCCAGGATTGTTAAGGCCTGCCATAGGAGTGGCTGATAGGTACACATGTGTCTATATGTAAGTTAGGTATAGGACTACTACACCTAAGCAAGGAGTGATTACACGACCTTGCCCCAGCTGAGTGATCAGCCAGTTGTGTCATAATGGAAGGCCAGGCCAGGGGTGGCATAATACATGCTGCAGCCCCTGGTAGGCCTAGGGTACACCTATGCCCTGGGTACCTAAGGTACACTGTACAGGGGCCAATAGGGTGATCCTATCCAAATGGGTTATGCACCTAAAGTACATAGTATCAATTTAGAGAGAGAACAGCAGGGCTGTGGGTCTGATCAGCAGGCCCACAGCCACATCTAAGTCGAAAACCAGTAAAGCAAAAGCAAAAAGTGCAGGTGAACATAGAAAGCAGACCCTACTCTCCTACACAACCCCCCCCCAAACTTAGGGACATTAAACTAACCTTGACCAGTTGAGTCTTCATGTTCTAAGTGGAAATATCTGGAGAGTCCATCTGCATTGGCATGGTCAGTCCCAGGTCTATGTTCCACTGTGAAGTCCATCCCCTGTAGGGAAATGGACCACCTAAGAAGTTTGGGATTTTCACCCTTCATCTGATTTAGCCACAAGAGGGGCTTATGGTCTGTCTGAATCTTGAAGTGAGTGCCAAACAAGTATGGCCTCAGCTTCTTCAGGGCCCAAACCACAGCAAAGGCCTCCCTCTCAATAGCTGACCAACGTTTCTCTCTAGGGGTCAGCCTTCTGCTTATAAAAGCAATGGGCTGGTCTTGACCATCTATATTAAGTTGTGAAAGAACAGCTTCCACACCTAACTCAGAAGCATCTGTCTGGACAATGAACTCTTTGGAGTAGTCTGGACTTTTCAGAATAGGTGCACTGCACATGGCCTGCTTCAGGTCATCAAATGCTTTTTGACAGCTTACTGTCCACTGAACTTTCTTTGGCATTTTCTTGGAGGTCAAGTCATTAAGTGGTGTCACAATGGACCCATAGTTCTTAACAAACTTTCTGTAGTACCCAGTCAGGCCCAAGAAAGCTCTGACCTGAGTCTGGGTAGTTGGAGGAGTCTAGTCCTTTATGGTCTGGATCTTGCTCTCCAGTGGTTGAACCTGACCCCCACCAACTAGGTGGCCCAGGTATACAACCTTGCTCTGCCCTATCTGGCACTTCACTTAGTGGCCTTGATAGTGAGGCCTGCCTTTTGCAGGGCCTCTAAAACATTCCTCAGGTGGACCAGGTGATCCTCCCAGGTGGAGCTAAAGACAGCAATATCATCAAGATAAGCTGCACAATAATCATCCAACCCAGTAAGGACTTGATTCACCAACCTTTGGAAAGTGGCAGGTGCATTCTTCAAACCAAAGGGCATTACCACAAATTGATAATGTCCTCCTGGGGTCGAGAAAGCAGTTTTGGCCTTTGCATTCTCAGCTAGTCTGATTTGCCAGTAGCCTGCTGTCAGGTCAAATGTGCTCAAAAACTTAGCAGCTGCCAGTCTGTCAATGAGCTCATCCGCCCTAGGTATTGGGTGGGCATCTGTCCTAGTGACAGCATTGAGACCTCTGTAATCCACGCAAAACCTCATCTCTCTCTAACCATCTTGGGCGTGAGGTTTTGGCACAAGGACTACAGGACTAGCCCAAGGGCTCTCTGAAGGTTCAATGACTCCCAGCTCCAACATCTTTTGTACCTCAACTTTTATGCAGTCCCTGACATGGTCAGGTTGCCTGTAGATTTTACTCTTCACAGGCAGACTGTCACCAGTGTCCACCTCATGGGTGCACCAGTTTGTCTGACTTGGGGTCAGAGAGAACATATGTCTGTAGGATTGCAGAACCTGTCTGCAGTCCTGTTGCTGATGGACAGTGAGGCTGTCAGAAAAGACCACACCATCAACTGAGCCATCATCAGGGTTCTGAGTCAACAGGTCTGGGAGAGGGTCACTCTCTTCCTCCTGCCCCTCATCTGTAGCCATGAGTAAGCCCATGTCTGCCCTGTCAACATATGCCTTCAATCTGTTGACATGAAGCACCCTGTGGGGGCTTCTGGGAGTCCCAAGGTCCACCAAGTAGGTGACTTCTCCCTTTTTCTCAATAATAGTGTGGGGTCCAGACCATTTGTCTTGGAGTGCTGCTGGGGCCACTGGCTCCAACACCCACACTTTCTGCCCTGGCTGGTAAACAGTCAGCACAGCCTTTTGGTCATTCCAAGCTTTTTGGAGTTCTTGGCTTGCCTCAAGGTTTTTAGAAGCCTTCTTCATATACTCTGCCATCCTGGAGAGGAGACCAAGTACATAATCCACTATATCCAGTTTGGGTTGTCTGAGAGGTCTCTCCCATCCTTCCCTTACTAAACATAGGGGTCCTCTTACAGGATGCCCAAACAAAAGCTCAAAAGGGCTGTAGCCAACCCCCTTTTGTGGGACCTCTCTGTAAGCAAACAGAAGGCAGGGTAAAAGGATGTCCCATCTTCGCCTAAGCTTGTCTGGTAAACCTTTTATCATTCCCTTTAGGGTCTTGTTGAATCTCTCAACAAGCCCATTGCACTGTGGGTGATAGGGTGTGGTGAACTTGTAGTTCACACCACACTCCTTCCACATTGCAGTCCAGTATCCTGACATGAAGTTGGCACCTCTGTCAGAAATGACCTCCTTTGGAAAGCCCACTCTGGAGAATACTCCAAGCAGGGCCCTTGCCACAACAGGAGCTGTTGTGGTCCTCAGGGGAATAGCTTCTGGATACCTGGTGGCATGGTCCACTATCACCAGTATGAATCTGTGCCCAGATGCTGTTTGTGGGTCCATTGGTCCTACAATATCTATGCCCACTCTTTCAAAGGGAACCCCCACCACAGGTAGTGGTATGAGGGGGTCCTTTGTGGTGCCACCTGATTTGCCACTGGCTTGGCAGGTGACACAGGAGCGACAAAACTCCTTGGTATCTTCTGACATATGGGGCCAGTGAAAGTGAGGGACAAGCCTGTCCCAAGTCTTGTTCTGGCCTAAGTGTCCTGCAAGGGGAATATCATGGGCCAAGGTAAGAAGGAAGCCTCTGAACTTCAGTGGTATGACCAACCTCCTGGATGCACCAGGCTTGGGGTCTCTAGCCTCTGAATACAGTAGCCCTTCATCCCAATACACTCAATGGGTACCTTGAGCATTCCCTGCAGCCTCAGCAGCAGCCTGCTGTCTGAGGGGTTCAAGGGAGGGGCAGTCTAATTGAGCCTGCCTCAGATCTGCCCTTGAAGGTCCCCCTGTCCCAAGAAACTCAACCTGATCAGGTTCAAGTTCTTCTAGGACAGTGCCTTCAGGGCTCTCAGAATCATCCTCCTGGGAGGGCTGATCCACCACCTGAGGCAGGGGGGAAGGCATAGCCTTAACCCTACTGCTCTTTCTCTTGGGTTGTGACTGGTCCATAGTTTCAGGATCCAGCACTTGTTCAGTGGTGCACTTTTTGGCCTGTGACCTGGTCACAGCAAGGACATGTGCATCTATCCCCAGCATTTCTGCATGGGTCCTATACTCCACTTCAGACCAAACTGAAGTTTCAAGATCATTGCCCAGTAAAGACTCTACAGGAAGGTCTGAACTAACAACAACTTTCTTGAGGCCAGTTAACCCTCCCCAGGAGAAGTTAACAATAGCCACACTATGGGAGGTAGTGGCATTGCTAGCGTTGGTCACTAGGTAATTCTCACCTAGTATGATCTGTCCAGGGTCCACAAAGGCAGGTGTCACCATTGTGACACTAGCCCCAGTGTCCCTGTAGGCCTGAGCCATTCTTTGGTTGATAAAAGGAGTCTGTCTGTACTTGCCCAGGTTACTGGGGCCTACAGTAGAGGACAAAGCTAAGTCCCCATCACAGATCAGAACAGCCTGAGTAGGTATCCTGACTAGGCCAGAATCCTCCTCAGTTCCCAGGGTTAACCCTACTACACCCTTTTGCTGGGAACCACCACTTACAGCTGGACTAGGGGGTACAGTTGCCTTAGGGGCAATGGTGGCTGGGGGCTTATCCTTTTTGGTGCACTCACTAAACCAATGTGAGTTGGACTTACAATAGTTGCACCATGGTTTCTTTTGGCCATCTTTCTTTTTATCCTTTTTGGGACCACCCTTCCCCTGAGCCTTTTGGGGGCCTGGTGAAGACTTCTGGTCTTTTTGCTTCTGATCATTACCCTTCTGGTCTGCCTTTTTCTGATCACCGCCCTGGTTCTGGTTTTTCTGCTTAACTCTAGTCCTGACCCATCTATCTGCCTTCTTTCCCAATTCTTGGGGAGAAGTCAGATCAGAATCAATCAGGTGTTGATGCAGTAGCTGGTTTTGACAGTTGTTAAGGATTTGTTCTCTCATGATCAAATTATACAATCCTGTATAGTCCTTAACCTTACTTCCCACTAGCCAGCCTTCCAGAGCCTTAGTTGCACAATCTACAAAGTCAGTCCAGTCCTGAGTCTGTGTCTTCTGGGTATCCCTGAACAACAACCTGTATTGTTCAGTGGTTAGGCCAAACCCATCAATTAGAGCACTCTTCAGGACAGTGTAATTGTCTGCATCCTCATCACTAACTGTGAGGAGCTTGTCTCTACCTTTCTCAGAGAAGGAGAGCCACAAGATAGCTGCCCACTGACTTTGGGGTACCTGCTGTACTTTGCAAGCTCTCTCCAAAGCAGTTATCCATTTGTGGATGTCATCCCCACACTTGTAGGGAGGGACAATCCTGCTCAGGTTTCTATTATCATAGTGCCTGTCTCTATCCTTAGGGATATTGCTGCCACCAGTGGGTTCTGACCCACTTAACGTTTGCTCTCTAGCCAGAGCAAGCTTCTCCTTGGCAAGGGCAAGTTCTTCCTTTTGAATCCTCAGATTAGCTTCCCTCATTCTGGCTTCATGCTCCTTTCTCTCAGGGGAAGTCATTCCCCTGTGAGAGGAAGCATTAGAGATGCTAGAGACATGGGAGTGGATGGATTCCCTTGAAGGGGATCTGTCTCTCCTGCTTCTCTGGGTAAGCCCACTTGGGGGTCTGTATGGGGGGACCCCATGCAAACTCCCATGTAAGCTTAGGTTAGCCTGGCTAAGTCTTCCTACTTGGCCCTGGCTGTCTACCTCTTCATCTGAAGTCCCATCTGACTCATCTGTGGTGGGTAGACCCTCCTTTGTACCTAGGGTACTGGCCTGTGAGGCCCTAAAAGTATCATACTCCTCTAGGAGTTGTACTAGCTGAAGGAGGGTAGGGTTTGCACCCTGTTTTAACTTTCTGGAGGTACACAATTGTCTCATCTCCTGAAAAGTTAGTGTATCATATCTAGAGGGGGTCTTCTTCAGACCTGCCCCGCCTGAGAGAGCATCTACTTGATCTCCTCCCAGAGACATGATCTAGTGAGGGTGTGGTGTGTGCACCTACCTACACTAGTGGTTTCTACTAAACCTCTCTGGTAGTTGTAGTCAGGGTGTGTTACTCCCTTCAACCTACAACCACTAAGTCCAGTAGGACTTAAGTATTATAATCTATGTTATATGTACCTAAACAATATCTGTGTGATCTTTCAATTTAGTATCTCAAGATTACAATAGTATTACAACAGCAAGCTCAGATCCCAACCGCTGCTCACCAATGTGAGAAGTTGGCCTGATGTATGATGTCACTAGTTCTAGTGTACACCTTATATCAGTCCAAACAACCCTTATGGGGATTGGTTGTAAAGTCAACCTTATAGACCAGCTATCCTAGTGGTAGCATGGACAAGAGCAGTCTTAGGCTAAACTCTGAATGGCATGTGAAGCCAGCTGTGATACCATATATAATCCCTTGAATACCAAATGAAAGGACACCACAACATATATATAGATATATATATATAAAATAAAGTGTATTTATTCTAGTCAAACCCTCAGCACTCTTTATGAGATTAGAGGTAAGTACAACACAGTCTTATTTAAGCATACATTAAGTCACACAGGTAAGTAATACAGTTAGGCCCTAGGGGCCACGCAAACCATATACTAAAGAAGTGGTATAAGGACCACTGTCACGGAAATAGGATAGGCCTAGGCCTAGGGAATCGCTGGGGCTACACTACACTAGCAACAGTTAGGAAGTGGGAGGCCCACGGGATTCAGGTGCAGAGTGGAAACACTCACGCGTAATGCGTAAAAGTCGATAGAATTACTAGCAAGTAGAAATTAACAGTTTAAGGACACTTCTGAAGCAGCTAGAGAGTCGAGACTCGGAAACTAGACCCTAGGATAGTCACTACCCTTGTGAGCACCGAAGTACCCAAGTTACCTAGCCCACGGGCTGCGGGTGCATAGGTGTGAACTTGCGTCGGGTTTCGTCGTGGACTTCTATGGATGCCTGAAGGAAAGTTGCTGACAGGCAGTCAGTGAAGAGTGTCCGGTGGATCCCAAGGCTGGGATCAAGAAGAGAGGAGACCTGCAAGCAGAAGGGACAGAGTCAAGGTCACTAGCCAGTGACCACGTGGAACCAGGAAGGAACCAGGCGATGTCGTGAAGATTGCAGGTGAAAGGTGAAGCTTGTCGCTGCGGCCACGGGGACCAGGAGATGTCGAGGACGACCAGGACCAGGAGGCGAGCTGTCCCACGAAGGCTCTTGCTGTCGGCGGCATCGAAGTCGAACTAGGACTCACCAAGCCTTGGCAAGCGGAACCCACGAAGAACGGAGGACTTGCTTCTGGTGCAGACCAGGAAGGTCTGGGGTGCTTCTCTTTTGCAAAGAAGCGGGAGCCAGTCTGGAGGAGCCAAACCAGCAGTGAAGATTTCAGGGTGCGTCGTCACAAAGGCCACTAGCCAACGGGCAAGCAACCGGACAGGCGCGGCAAGCAGGAAAATGCAGAAGGGCCCCACGCAGGACTCGTGGAGTGTGGGGGGCTGATCTTCGGTGCAGATGGTGCTTGGGGTTGGGGCTTGTCAATCCCCGGTGCACAACTTCGAGGGTGCCTCAGAAGCTGCGCTGGAAGATACTCGCCACTTTTCCCAGGTAGCCGGTCCCACGTCTCTCGTCGCCTCCACGGATCTCAGCTCGGCTGTGGATGTGGATCAGGGTCGGAGAAGTCTGGAAGTCAAGGCTCTGGTCGGGCTCTGCAGTCGGTCCCTCGTAGAACTTCAGCAAAGCAAAGGGTAGTCTCTTGATGGTGCCTGTTTGCACAGGGTAGCCACTCCTTGGCCACAAGGGAGATCTTCAGTCTTCTTCTTTCGTCGAATGTCGAAGGTCCAGAGTTTCTGTTCAAGTTGCAGGTTCAGGATAATCTAATCTCCTGGGGCCCAGCTACCACTCTTATACTAATCTGGGGGGCTGGGTTGCCTGCTAGGTCACGCCTTATGGGTGGGACCTGGGAGGGGGGTGGTTACACCCCCTTCCCTTTGTCCAGTTTCGCGCCAGGACTGGGGCTGGAGTGCCCCAGCACCGGTTTGAACTGGACTATGCACGGGACACCTTGTGTGCCCCAGGCATGTCTCATTCTTTTCATTCCTCCCTGCCCCAATACACTAAGGCCTGTCTGGGGTGGTGCTCGCACCTCCCAAGGCAGGAAACCTATTGTCCAAGCCTCCCTTGCCGGGATCACTCCCAGCAGCAGGAGGTCAGACTCGTGTCTGTGGCAGCAGCATCCATTTTGTGATGCTGGGGCTCTGGTTAACTTTAACCGGGTAAGTAGGTTACAACATGTCTTCTCCCTCTAGAAAGGAGGGATAATATCCTCATCCCCAGAAATGGGATGGGGGTATTATTCCAAAGTGTTAGACACCTTACACGACATGTTTTGATAAAGCCAAACCATAGTTACCATAACCGTTTAAGGAGTATATGGTAGGCTATATCATAGAACAGCTATAAGGACATGGTTCTGAAAGCTGCAGACAGGCTCAGCTCATGCTAGAGCACCATCTCACATGTTACCAAGCACTCTGCCGCCAGGATTGTGTCTATATGTAAGTTAGGTATATGACTACTACACCTAAGCAAGGAGTGATTACACGACCTTGCCCCAGCTGAGTGATCAGCCAGTTGTGTCATAATGGAAGGCCAGGGGTGGCATAATACATGCTGCAGCCCCTGGTAGGCCTAGGGTACACCTATGCCCTGGGTATCTAAGGTACACTGTACAGGGGCCAATAAGGTGATCCTATCCAAATGGGTTATGCACCTAAAGTACATAGTATCAATTTAGAGAGAGAACAGCAGGGCTGTGGGTCTGATCAGCAGGCCCACAGCCACATCTAAGTCGAAAACCAGTAAAGCAAAAGCAAAAAGTGGGGGTGAACATAGAAAGCAGACCCTACTCTCCTACACGCACCTCACAACAACATCATCGCGAATATACGGTGCGTACCCCAGCATCGCGTATGTACGGTGCATACCCCAACATCGCGTATGTATGCACCCCACAAGAACATCATCACGTATGTACGGTGCGTACCCCAATATTGCGTATGTACTCACCTCACAACAACATCATCGCGTATGTACGGTGCGTACCCCAACATCGCGTATGAAAGCACCCCACAACAACATCATCGCGTATGTACGGTGCGTACCCCAACATCGCGTATGTACACACCCCACAACAACATCATCGTGTATGTACGGTGCGTACCCCAACAACGCGTATGTACGCACCTTACAACAACATCATCGCGTATGTACGGTGCGTACCCCAACATCACGTATGTACGCACCTCACAACAACATCATCGCGTATGTACGCACCTAACAACATCATCGCGTATGTACGGTGCGTACCCCAACATCGCGTATGTACGCACCTCACAACAACATTGCGTATGTACGCACCGTACATAGGCAATGTTAACCCCTTCGCTGCTAGGCCTTTTCCCCTCCTGTGCTAAGCCTTTTTTGGGCTATTTGGGGTAGTGCGCGCTTAGGCCCCTGTAACTTTTTCACCACATTAGGTATCCACGCCAAATTTGCGTCCTTTTCTTCCAACATCATGGGGATTCTAAAGGTACACAGGGTTTGTGGATTCTCCTAGAGGGTTCCCAGAAATTAGTCAAAATATAGCAAAATTTTGTTTTTTTTGTGAAAAATGGGAAAAACGGGCTGCAAATGAAAGCTTCTGGGTTTCTCTCTGCAAATGGTATCAAAAAAGGGTTTATGGGGCTGAAATCACAATTACTCCAGCTTTTAGGGAATGACAGAATTTTGTCAGAAAACCAAAATTTTTCACACAGTTTTGGCATTTTTCTGGGACATACCCTATTTTTGCTATTTTTTGTGCTTTCAACCTCCTTCCAGTTAATGGTAGAAATGGGTAGAAAAACAATAATGGATTCTGGAAAACTATACATTTTTGAAACGTAGACAACATTCTGAATTCAGCAAGGGGTCATTTGTGTAGATCCATCAAGGTTTCTTTATAGAAACTAACAGTTAAATATAGAAAAAATTAAAAATTAGTTGAAAAAAGCAGCCTTTTGTGTCAACGTTTTCACCTGTAACTTCTTCTAATTATGACATCTCTTAGAAAGCAATGTACCGTTACATCCACTGGACCTTCCTGGTTGTGGGGATATATAGGACTTGTAGGTTCACCAAGAGCCCAACGAACCCAGAGTAAAAAACTGAGCAGCATTTTGTAATGGTGTTTTTTTTTAGTTCTGGGTATATAGCAATTATAGTGTGAAAATGTATACATGGAAAAATTGGTATGAAAAACACCTTTGTATTTCTGAAATGGGAACAAATTACAGAGTTTAGAAACAGTGTATATTTGCACTTTTTCGAAATTGGGAATACTCATACTTGCATGACAATTATTGGTCATTTTTCAAAATGACTTTTTTTTTACACAATGTCTTTCATTTGGAAGGGAGAAATGCATCAAAAATCAATCGGTAATAACAGTTGCTTTACAAATCTGAACTACCCTAAGTCTCCCGATAAAAACGGTACCTCACTTGTGTGGGTAGGCATAGTGCCCACGACAGGAAGTGGCTCAAAACCTAAGGTGAACACACCACATTTTCACACTGAAAATTTACACATTTTTTGCGAAGAGTCTAGCTGTAGTTTTTGAACCCTAGCCCTGCCGGCACCTAGGGAAACCTAGCAAACCTATACATTTTTGAAAACTAGACACCCAGGGGAATCCAGGATGGGGTGACTTGAGTGCCTCCCACCGTGGTCTGTTACCCAGAATCCCTTGCAAACGTAAAAAATTGACAAAAAAAACACATTTTCCCCACATTTCTGTGGTGGAAAGTTCTGGAATCTGCGTGGATCCACAAATTTCCACCCACCCCGCGTTCCCCAAAGTCCTACGAGAAAAATGGCACCTCACTTGTGCGGGTCGGCCTAGTGCCTGCGACAAGAAACGGCGCAAAACGCAACGTGGTCACACATCAACTTTGCAGTGAAAAATGACCCCTTTTTGGCAAAGTGACTAGCTGTAGTTTTTGAACCCTAGCCCTGCCAGCACCTTGGGAAACCTAGCAAACCTATACATTTTTGAAAACTAGACACCCAGGGGAATCCAGGATGGGGTGACTTGACTGCCTCCCACCATGGTCTGTTACCCAGAATCCCTTGCAAACGTCAAAAAATGACAAAAAAAACACATTTTCCCCACATTTCTGGGATGGAAAGTTCTGGAATCTGCGTGGATGCACAAATTTCCACCCACCCCGCGTTCCCCAAAGTCCTACGAGAAAAATGGTACCTCACTTGTGCGGGTCGGCCTAGTGCCTGCGACGGGAAACGGCGCAAAACGCAACGTGGTCACACCTCAATTTTGCAGTGAAAAATGACCCCTTTTTGGCAAAGTGACTAGCTGTAGTTTTTGAACCCTAGCCCTGCCGGCACCAAGGGAAACCTAGCAAACCTATACATGTTTGAAAACTAGACACCCAGGGGAATCCAGGATGGGGTGACTTGACTGCCTCCCACCATGGTCTGTTACCCAGAATCCCTTGCAAACGTAAAAAAAAGACAAAAAAACCACATTTTCCCCACATTTCTGGGATGGAAAGTTCTGGAATCTGCGTGGATCCACAAATTTCCACCCACCCCGCGTTCCCCAAAGTCCTACGAGAAAAATGGTACCTTACTTGTGCGGGTCGGCCTAGTGCCCGCGACAGGAAACGGCGCAAAACGCAACGTGGTCACACCTCAATTTTGCAGTGAAAAATGACCCCTTTTTGGCAAAGTGACTAGCTGTAGTTTTTGAACCCTAGCCCTGCCGGCACCAAGGGAAACCTAGCAAACCTATACATTTTTGAAAACTAGGCACCCAGGGGAATCCAGGATGAGGTGACTTGACTGCCTCCCACCATGGTCTGTTACCCAGAATCCCTTGCAAATGTAAAAAAAAGACAAAAAAAACACATTTTCCCCACATTTCTGGGATGGAAAGTTCTGGAATCTGCGTGGATCCACAAATTTCCACCCACCTCGCGTTCCCCAGAGTCCTACGAGAAAAATGGTACCTCACTTGTGCGGGTCGGCCTAGTGCCCGCGACAGGAAACGGCGCAAAACGCAACGTGGTCCCACCTCAATTTTGCAGTGAAAAATGACCCCTTTTTGGCAAAGTGACTAGCTGTAGTTTTTGAACCCTAGCCCTGCCGGCACCTAGGGAAACCTAGCGAACCTATACATTTTTGAAAACTAGACACCCAGGGGAATCCAGGATGGGGTGACTTGACTGCCTCCCACCATGGTCTGTTACCCAGAATCCCTTGCAAACGTAAATAAATGACAAAAAAAACACATTTTCCCCACATTTCTTGGATGGAAAGTTCTGGAATCTGCGTGGATCCACAAATTTCCACCCACCTCGCATTCCCCAAGGTCCTACGAGAAAAATGGTACCTCACTTGTGCGGGTCGGCCTAGTGCCCGCGACAGGAAACGGCGCAAAACGCAACGTGGTCACACCTCAATTTTGCAGTGAAAAATGACCCCTTTTTGGCAAAGTGACTAGCTGTAGTTTTTGAACCCTAGCCCTGCCGGCACCAAGGGAAACCTAGCAAACCTAAACATTGTTGAACACTAGACACCCAGGGGAATCCAGGATGGGGTGACTTGACTGCCTCCCACCATGGTCTGTTACCCAGAATCCCTTGCAAACGTAAAAAAATGACAAAACAAACACATTTTCCCCACATTTCTGGGATGGAAAGTTCTGGAATCTGCGTGGATCCACAAATTTCCACCCACCCCGCGTTCCCCAAAGTCCTACGAGAAAAATGGTACCTCACTTATGCGGGTCGGCCTAGTGCCCGCGACAGGAAACAGCGCAAAACGCAACGTGGTCACACCTCAATTTTGCAGTGAAAAATGACCCCTTTTTGGCAAAGTGACTAGCTGTAGTTTTTGAACCCTAGACCTGCCGGCACCAAAGGAAACCTAGCAAACCTATACATTTTTGAAAACTAGACACCCAGGGGAATCCAGGATGGGGTGACTTGACTGCCTCCCACCATGGTCTGTTACCCAGAATCCCTTGCAAACATAAAAAAAAGACAAAAAAAACACATTTTCCCCACATTTCTGGGATGGAAAGTTCTGGAATCTGCGTGGATCCACAAATTTCCACCCACCCCGCGTTCCCCAAAGTCCTATGAGAAAAATGGTACCTCACTTGTGCGGGTCGGCCTAGTGCCCGCGACAGGAAACGGCGCAAAACGCAACGTGGTCACACCTCAATTTTGCAGCGAAAAATGACCCCTTTTTGGCAAAATTACTAGCTGTAGTTTTTGAACCCTAGCCCTGCCGGCACCTAGGGAAACCTAGCAAACCTATACATTTTTGAAAACTAGACACCCAGGGGAATCCAGGATGGGGTGACTTGACTGCCTCCCACCATGGTCTTTTACCCAGAATCCCTTGCAAACGTAAAAAAATGACAAAAAAAACACATTTTCCCCACATTTCTGGGATGGAAATTTCTGGAATCTGCCTGGATCCACAAATTTCCACCCACCCCGCGTTCCCCAAAGTCCTACGAGAAAAATGGTACCTCACTTGTGCGGGTCGGCCTAGTGCCCGCGACAGGAAACGGCGCAAAACGCAACGTGGTCACACCTCAATTTTGCAGTGAAAAATGACCCCTTTTTGGCAAAGTGACTAGCTGTAGTTTTTGAACCCTAGCCCTGCCGGCACCAAGGGAAACCTAGCAAACCTATACATTTTTGAAAACTAGACACCAAGGGGAATCCAGGATGGGGGGACTTGACTGCCTCCCACCATGGTCTGTTACCCAGAATCCCTTGCAAACGTAAAAAAAAGACAAAAAAAACACATTTTCCCCACATTTCTGGGATGGAAAGTTCTGGAATCTGCGTGGATCCACAAATTTCCACCCACCCCGCGTTCCCCAAAGTACTACGAGAAAAATGGTACCTCACTTGTGCGGGTCGGCCTAGTGCTAGCGACAGGAAACGGCGCAAAACGCAAAGTGGTCACACCTCAATTTTGCAGTGAAAAATGACCCCTTTTTGGCAAAGTGACTAGCTGTAGTTTTTGAACCCTAGCCCTGCCGGCACCAAGGGAAACCTAGCAAACCTATACATTTTTGAAAACTAGACACCCAGGGGAATCCAGGATGGGGTGACTTGACTGCCTCCCACCATGGTCTGTTACCCAGAATCCCTTGCAAACGTAAAAAAATGACAAAAAAAACACATTTTCCCCACATTTCTGGGATGGAAAGTTCTGGAATCTGCGTGGATCCACAAATTTCCACCCACCCCGCGTTCCCCAAAGTCCTACGAGAAAAATGGTACCTCACTTGTGCGGGTCGGCCTAGTGCCCGCGACAGGAAACGGCGCAAAACGCAACGTGGTCACACCTCAATTTTGCAGTGAAAAATGACCCCTTTTTGGCAAAGTGACTAGCTGTAGTTTTTGAACCCTAGCCCTGCCGGCACCAAGGGAAACCTAGCAAACCTATACATTTTTGAAAACTAGACACCCAGGGGAATCCAGGATGGGGGGACTTGACTGCCTCCCACCATGGTCTTTTACCCAGAATCCCTTGCAAACGTAAAAAAAAGACAAAAATACACATTTTCCCCACATTTCTGGGATGGAAAGTTCTGGAATCTGCGTGGATCCACAAATTTCCACCCACCCCGCGTTCCCCAAAGTCCTACGAGAAAAATGGTACCTCACTTGTGCGGGTCGGCCTAGTGCCCGCGACAGGAAACGGCGCAAAACGCAACGTGGTCACACCTCAATTTTGCAGTGAAAAATGACCCCTTTTTGGCAAAGTGACTAGCTGTAGTTTTTGAACCCTAGCCCTGCCGGCACCTCGGGAAACCTAGCAAACCTATACATTTTTGAAAACTAGACACCCAGGGGAATCCAGGATGGGGTGACTTGACTGCCTCCCACCATGGTCTGTTACCCAGAATCCCTTGCAAACGTAAAAAAATGAAAAAAAACCCACATTTTCCCCACATTTCTGGGATGGAAAGTTCTGGAATCTGCGTGGATCCACAAATTTCCACCCACCCCGCGTTCCCCAAAGTCCTACGAGAAAAATGGTACCTCACTTGTGCGGGTCGGCCTAGTGCCCGCGACAGGAAACGGCGCAAAACGCAACGTGGTCACACCTCAATTTTGCAGTGAAAAATGACCCCTTTTTGGCAAAGTGACTAGCTGTAGTTTTTGAACCCTAGCCCTGCCGGCACCAAGGGAAACCTAGCAAACCTATACATTTTTGAAAACTAGACACCAAGGGGAATCCAGGATGGGGGGACTTGACTGCCTCCCACCATGGTCTGTTACCCAGAATCCCTTGCAAACGTAAAAAAAAGACAAAAAAAACACATTTTCCCCACATTTCTGGGATGGAAAGTTCTGGAATCTGCGTGGATCCACAAATTTCCACCCACCCCGCGTTCCCCAAAGTACTACGAGAAAAATGGTACCTCACTTGTGCGGGTCGGCCTAGTGCTAGCGACAGGAAACGGCGCAAAACGCAAAGTGGTCACACCTCAATTTTGCAGTGAAAAATGACCCCTTTTTGGCAAAGTGACTAGCTGTAGTTTTTGAACCCTAGCCCTGCCGGCACCAAGGGAAACCTAGCAAACCTATACATTTTTGAAAACTAGACACCCAGGGGAATCCAGGATGGGGTGACTTGACTGCCTCCCACCATGGTCTGTTACCCAGAATCCCTTGCAAACGTAAAAAAATGACAAAAAAAACACATTTTCCCCACATTTCTGGGATGGAAAGTTCTGGAATCTGCGTGGATCCACAAATTTCCACCCACCCCGCGTTCCCCAAAGTCCTACGAGAAAAATGGTACCTCACTTGTGCGGGTCGGCCTAGTGCCCGCGACAGGAAACGGCGCAAAACGCAACGTGGTCACACCTCAATTTTGCAGTGAAAAATGACCCCTTTTTGGCAAAGTGACTAGCTGTAGTTTTTGAACCCTAGCCCTGCCGGCACCAAGGGAAACCTAGCAAACCTATACATTTTTGAAAACTAGACACCCAGGGGAATCCAGGATGGGGTGACTTGACTGCCTCCCACCATGGTCTTTTACCCAGAATCCCTTGCAAACGTAAAAAAAAGAAAAAAAAAACACATTTTCCCCACATTTCTGGGATGGAAAGTTCTGGAATCTGCGTGGATCCACAAATTTCCACCCACCCCGCGTTCCCCAAAGTCCTACGAGGAAAATGGTACCTCACTTGTGCGGGTCGGCCTAGTGCCCGCGACAGGAAACGGCGCAAAACGCAACGTGGTCACACCTCAATTTTGCAGTGAAAAATGACCCCTTTTTGGCAAAGTGACTAGCTGTAGTTTTTGAACCCTAGCCCTGCCGGCACCTAGGGAAACCTAGCAAACCTATACATTTTTGAAAACTAGACACCCAGGGGAATCCAGGATGGGGTGACTTGACTGCCTCCCACCATGGTCTGTTACCCAGAATCCCTTGCAAACGTAAAAAAAAGAAAAAAAAAACACATTTTCCCCACATTTCTGGGATGGAAAGTTCTGGAATCTGCGTGGATCCACAAATTTCCACCCACCCCGCGTTCCCCAAAGTCCTACGAGAAAAATGGTACCTCACTTGTGCGGGTCGGCCTAGTGCCCGCGACAGGAAACGGCGCAAAACGCAACGTGGTCACACCTCAATTTTGCAGTGAAAAATGACCCCTTTTTGGCAAAATTACTAGCTGTAGTTTTTGAACCCTAGCCCTGCCGGCACCTAGGGAAACCTAGCAAACCTATACATTTTTGAAAACTAGACACCCAGGGGAATCCAGGATGGGGTGACTTGACTGCCTCCCACCATGATCTGTTACCCAGAATCCCTTGCAAACATAAAAAAATGACAAAAAAAACACATTTTCCCCACATTTCTGGGATGGAAAGTTCTGGAATCTGCGTGGATCCACAAATTTCCACCCACCCCGTGTTCCCCAAAGTCCTATGAGAAAAATGGTACCTCACTTGTGCGGGTCGGCCTAGTGCCCGCGACAGGAAACGGCGCAAAACGCAACGTGGTCACACCTCAATTTTGCAGTGAAAAATGACCCCTTTTTGGCAAAGTGACTAGCTGTAGTTTTTGAACCCTAGCCCTGCCGGCACCAAGGGAAACCTAGCAAACCTATACATTTTTGAAAACTAGGCACCCAGGGGAATCCAGGATGGGGTGACTTGACTGCCTCCCACCATGGTCTGTTACCCAGAATCCCTTGCAAACGTAAATAAATGACAAAAAAAACACATTTTCCCCACATTTCTTGGATGGAAAGTTCTGGAATCTGCGTGGATCCACAAATTTCCACCCACCTCGCATTCCCCAAGGTCCTACGTGAAAAATGGTACCTCACTTGTGCGGGTCGGCCTAGTGCCCGCGACAGGAAACGGCGCAAAACGCAACGTGGTCACACCTCAATTTTGCAGTGAAAAATGACCCCTTTTTGGCAAAGTGACTAGCTGTAGTTTTTGAACCCTAGCCCTGCCGGCACCAAGGGAAACCTAGCAAACCTAAACATTGTTGAAAACTAGACACCCAGGGGAATCCAGGATGGGGTGACTTGACTGCCTCCCACCATGGTCTGTTACCCAGAATCCCTTGCAAACGTAAAAAAATGACAAAAAAAAACACATTTTCCCCACATTTCTGGGATGGAAAGTTCTGGAATCTGCGTGGATCCACAAATGTCCACCCACCCCGCGTTCCCCAAAGTCCTACGAGAAAAATGGTACCTCACTTGTGCGGGTCGGCCTAGTGCCCGCGACAGGAAACAGCGCAAAACGCAACATGGTCACACCTCAATTTTGCAGTGAAAAATGACCCCTTTTTGGCACAGTGACTAGCTGTAGTTTTTGAACCCTAGCCCTGCCGGCACCAAAGGAAACCTAGCAAACCTATACATTTTTGAAAACTAGACACCCAGGGGAATCCAGGATGGGGTGACTTGACTGCCTCCCACCATGGTCTGTTACCCAGAATCCCTTGCAAACATAAAAAAAAGACAAAAAAAACACATTTTCCCCACATTTCTGGGATGGAAAGTTCTGGAACCTGCGTGGATCCACAAATTTCCACCCACCCCGCGTTCCCCAAAGTCCTACGAGAAAAATGGTACCTCACTTGTGCGGGTCGGCCTAGTGCCCGCGACAGAAAACGGCGCAAAACGCAACGTGGTCACACCTCAATTTTGCAGTGAAAAATGACCCCTTTTTGGCAAAATTACTAGCTGTAGTTTTTGAACCCTAGCCCTGCCGGCACCTAGGGAAACCTAGCAAACCTATACATTTTTGAAAACTAGACACCCAGGGGAATCCAGGATGGGGTGACTTGACTGCCTCCCACCATGGTCTGTTACCCAGAATCCCTTGCAAACGTAAAAAAATGACAAAAAAAACACATTTTCCCCACATTTCTGGGATGGAAAGTTCTGGAATCTGCGTGGATCCACAAATTTCCACCCACCCCATGTTCCCCAAAGTCCTACAAGAAAAATGGTACCTCACTTGTGCGGGTCGGCCTAGTGCCCGCGACAGGAAACGACGCAAAACGCAACGTGGTCACAGCTCAATTTTGCAGTGAAAAATGACCCCTTTTTGGCAAAGTGACTAGCTGTAGTTTTTGAACCCTAGCCCTGCCGGCACCTAGGGAAACCTAGCAAACCTATACATTTTTGAAAACTAGACTCCCAGGGGAATCTAGGAGGGGGTGACTTGACTGCCTCCCACCATGGTCTGTTACCCAGAATCCCTTGCAAACGTAAAAAAATGACCAAAAAAACACATTTTCCCCACATTTCTGGGATGGAAAGTTCTGGAATCTGCGTGGATCCACAAATTTCCACCCACCCCGTGTTCCCCAAAGTCCTATGAGAAAAATGGTACCTCACTTGTGCGGGTCGGCCTAGTGCCCGCGACAGGAAACGGCGCAAAACGCAACGTGGTCACACCTCAATTTTGCAGTGAAAAATGACCCCTTTTTGGCAAAGTGACTAGCTGTAGTTTTTGAACCCTAGCCCTGCCGGCACCAAGGGAAACCTAGCAAACCTATACATTTTTGAAAACTAGGCACCCAGGGGAATCCAGGATGGGGTGACTTGACTGCCTCCCACCATGGTCTGTTACCCAGAATCCCTTGCAAACGTAAATAAATGACAAAAAAAACACATTTTCCCCACATTTCTTGGATGGAAAGTTCTGGAATCTGCGTGGATCCACAAATTTCCACCCACCTCGCATTCCCCAAGGTCCTACGTGAAAAATGGTACCTCACTTGTGCGGGTCGGCCTAGTGCCCGCGACAGGAAACGGCGCAAAACGCAACGTGGTCACACCTCAATTTTGCAGTGAAAAATGACCCCTTTTTGGCAAAGTGACTAGCTGTAGTTTTTGAACCCTAGCCCTGCCGGCACCAAGGGAAACCTAGCAAACCTAAACATTGTTGAAAACTAGACACCCAGGGGAATCCAGGATGGGGTGACTTGACTGCCTCCCACCATGGTCTGTTACCCAGAATCCCTTGCAAACGTAAAAAAATGACAAAAAAAAACACATTTTCCCCACATTTCTGGGATGGAAAGTTCTGGAATCTGCGTGGATCCACAAATGTCCACCCACCCCGCGTTCCCCAAAGTCCTACGAGAAAAATGGTACCTCACTTGTGCGGGTCGGCCTAGTGCCCGCGACAGGAAACAGCGCAAAACGCAACATGGTCACACCTCAATTTTGCAGTGAAAAATGACCCCTTTTTGGCACAGTGACTAGCTGTAGTTTTTGAACCCTAGCCCTGCCGGCACCAAAGGAAACCTAGCAAACCTATACATTTTTGAAAACTAGACACCCAGGGGAATCCAGGATGGGGTGACTTGACTGCCTCCCACCATGGTCTGTTACCCAGAATCCCTTGCAAACGTAAAAAAATGACAAAAAAAACACATTTTCCCCTTTATTTCTGGGATGGAAAGTTCTGGAATCTGCGTCATCCACAAATTTCCACCCACCCCGCGTTCCCCAAAGTCCTACGAGAAAAATGGTACCTCACTTGTGCGGGTCAGCCTAGTGCCCGCGACAGGAAACGGCGCAAAACGCAAAGTGGTCACACCTCAATTTTGCAGTGAAAAATGACCCCTTTTTGGCAAAGTGACTAGCTGTAGTTTTTGAACCCTAGCCCTGCCGGCACCAAGGGAAACCTAGCAAACCTATACATTTTTGAAAACTAGACACCAAGGGGAATCCAGGATGGGGGGACTTGACTGCCTCCCACCATGGTCTGTTACCCAGAATCCCTTGCAAACGTAAAAAAAAGACAAAAAAAACACATTTTCCCCACATTTCTGGGATGGAAAGTTCTGGAATCTGCGTGGATCCACAAATTTCCACCCACCCCGCGTTCCCCAAAGTACTACGAGAAAAATGGTACCTCACTTGTGCGGGTCGGCCTAGTGCTAGCGACAGGAAACGGCGCAAAACGCAAAGTGGTCACACCTCAATTTTGCAGTGAAAAATGACCCCTTTTTGGCAAAGTGACTAGCTGTAGTTTTTGAACCCTAGCCCTGCCGGCACCAAGGGAAACCTAGCAAACCTATACATTTTTGAAAACTAGACACCCAGGGGAATCCAGGATGGGGTGACTTGACTGCCTCCCACCATGGTCTGTTACCCAGAATCCCTTGCAAACGTAAAAAAATGACAAAAAAAACACATTTTCCCCACATTTCTGGGATGGAAAGTTCTGGAATCTGCGTGGATCCACAAATTTCCACCCACCCCGCGTTCCCCAAAGTCCTACGAGAAAAATGGTACCTCACTTGTGCGGGTCGGCCTAGTGCCCGCGACAGGAAACGGCGCAAAACGCAACGTGGTCACACCTCAATTTTGCAGTGAAAAATGACCCCTTTTTGGCAAAGTGACTAGCTGTAGTTTTTGAACCCTAGCCCTGCCGGCACCAAGGGAAACCTAGCAAACCTATACATTTTTGAAAACTAGACACCCAGGGGAATCCAGGATGGGGTGACTTGACTGCCTCCCACCATGGTCTTTTACCCAGAATCCCTTGCAAACGTAAAAAAAAGACAAAAATACACATTTTCCCCACATTTCTGGGATGGAAAGTTCTGGAATCTGCGTGGATCCACAAATTTCCACCCACCCCGCGTTCCCCAAAGTCCTACGAGGAAAATGGTACCTCACTTGTGCGGGTCGGCCTAGTGCCCGCGACAGGAAACGGCGCAAAACGCAACGTGGTCACACCTCAATTTTGCAGTGAAAAATGACCCCTTTTTGGCAAAGTGACTAGCTGTAGTTTTTGAACCCTAGCCCTGCCGGCACCTAGGGAAACCTAGCAAACCTATACATTTTTGAAAACTAGACACCCAGGGGAATCCAGGATGGGGTGACTTGACTGCCTCCCACCATGGTCTGTTACCCAGAATCCCTTGCAAACGTAAAAAAAAGAAAAAAAAAACACATTTTTCCCACATTTCTGGGATGGAAAGTTCTGGAATCTGCGTGGATCCACAAATTTCCACCCACCCCGCGTTCCCCAAAGTCCTACGAGAAAAATGGTACCTCACTTGTGCGGGTCGGCCTAGTGCCCGCGACAGGAAACGGCGCAAAACGCAACGTGGTCACACCTCAATTTTGCAGTGAAAAATGACCCCTTTTTGGCAAAATTACTAGCTGTAGTTTTTGAACCCTAGCCCTGCCGGCACCTAGGGAAACCTAGCAAACCTATACATTTTTGAAAACTAGACACCCAGGGGAATCCAGGATGGGGTGACTTGACTGCCTCCCACCATGATCTGTTACCCAGAATCCCTTGCAAACATAAAAAAATGACAAAAAAAACACATTTTCCCCACATTTCTGGGATGGAAAGTTCTGGAATCTGCGTGGATCCACAAATTTCCACCCACCCCGTGTTCCCCAAAGTCCTATGAGAAAAATGGTACCTCACTTGTGCGGGTCGGCCTAGTGCCCGCGACAGGAAACGGCGCAAAACGCAACGTGGTCACACCTCAATTTTGCAGTGAAAAATGACCCCTTTTTGGCAAAGTGACTAGCTGTAGTTTTTGAACCCTAGCCCTGCCGGCACCAAGGGAAACCTAGCAAACCTATACATTTTTGAAAACTAGGCACCCAGGGGAATCCAGGATGGGGTGACTTGACTGCCTCCCACCATGGTCTGTTACCCAGAATCCCTTGCAAACGTAAATAAATGACAAAAAAAACACATTTTCCCCACATTTCTTGGATGGAAAGTTCTGGAATCTGCGTGGATCCACAAATTTCCACCCACCTCGCATTCCCCAAGGTCCTACGTGAAAAATGGTACCTCACTTGTGCGGGTCGGCCTAGTGCCCGCGACAGGAAACGGCGCAAAACGCAACGTGGTCACACCTCAATTTTGCAGTGAAAAATGACCCCTTTTTGGCAAAGTGACTAGCTGTAGTTTTTGAACCCTAGCCCTGCCGGCACCAAGGGAAACCTAGCAAACCTAAACATTGTTGAAAACTAGACACCCAGGGGAATCCAGGATGGGGTGACTTGACTGCCTCCCACCATGGTCTGTTACCCAGAATCCCTTGCAAACGTAAAAAAATGACAAAAAAAAACACATTTTCCCCACATTTCTGGGATGGAAAGTTCTGGAATCTGCGTGGATCCACAAATGTCCACCCACCCCGCGTTCCCCAAAGTCCTACGAGAAAAATGGTACCTCACTTGTGCGGGTCGGCCTAGTGCCCGCGACAGGAAACAGCGCAAAACGCAACATGGTCACACCTCAATTTTGCAGTGAAAAATGACCCCTTTTTGGCACAGTGACTAGCTGTAGTTTTTGAACCCTAGCCCTGCCGGCACCAAAGGAAACCTAGCAAACCTATACATTTTTGAAAACTAGACACCCAGGGGAATCCAGGATGGGGTGACTTGACTGCCTCCCACCATGGTCTGTTACCCAGAATCCCTTGCAAACATAAAAAAAGACAAAAAAAACACATTTTCCCCACATTTCTGGGATGGAAAGTTCTGGAACCTGCGTGGATCCACAAATTTCCACCCACCCCGCGTTCCCCAAAGTCCTACGAGAAAAATGGTACCTCACTTGTGCGGGTCGGCCTAGTGCCCGCGACAGAAAACGGCGCAAAACGCAACGTGGTCACACCTCAATTTTGCAGTGAAAAATGACCCCTTTTTGGCAAAATTACTAGCTGTAGTTTTTGAACCCTAGCCCTGCCGGCACCTAGGGAAACCTAGCAAACCTATACATTTTTGAAAACTAGACACCCAGGGGAATCCAGGATGGGGTGACTTGACTGCCTCCCACCATGGTCTGTTACCCAGAATCCCTTGCAAACGTAAAAAAATGACAAAAAAAACACATTTTCCCCACATTTCTGGGATGGAAAGTTCTGGAATCTGCGTGGATCCACAAATTTCCACCCACCCCATGTTCCCCAAAGTCCTACAAGAAAAATGGTACCTCACTTGTGCGGGTCGGCCTAGTGCCCGCGACAGGAAACGACGCAAAACGCAACGTGGTCACAGCTCAATTTTGCAGTGAAAAATGACCCCTTTTTGGCAAAGTGACTAGCTGTAGTTTTTGAACCCTAGCCCTGCCGGCACCTAGGGAAACCTAGCAAACCTATACATTTTTGAAAACTAGACTCCCAGGGGAATCTAGGAGGGGGTGACTTGACTGCCTCCCACCATGGTCTGTTACCCAGAATCCCTTGCAAACGTAAAAAAATGACCAAAAAAACACATTTTCCCCACATTTCTGGGATGGAAAGTTCTGGAATCTGCGTGGATCCACAAATTTCCACCCACCCCGTGTTCCCCAAAGTCCTATGAGAAAAATGGTACCTCACTTGTGCGGGTCGGCCTAGTGCCCGCGACAGGAAACGGCGCAAAACGCAACGTGGTCACACCTCAATTTTGCAGTGAAAAATGACCCCTTTTTGGCAAAGTGACTAGCTGTAGTTTTTGAACCCTAGCCCTGCCGGCACCAAGGGAAACCTAGCAAACCTATACATTTTTGAAAACTAGGCACCCAGGGGAATCCAGGATGGGGTGACTTGACTGCCTCCCACCATGGTCTGTTACCCAGAATCCCTTGCAAACGTAAATAAATGACAAAAAAAACACATTTTCCCCACATTTCTTGGATGGAAAGTTCTGGAATCTGCGTGGATCCACAAATTTCCACCCACCTCGCATTCCCCAAGGTCCTACGTGAAAAATGGTACCTCACTTGTGCGGGTCGGCCTAGTGCCCGCGACAGGAAACGGCGCAAAACGCAACGTGGTCACACCTCAATTTTGCAGTGAAAAATGACCCCTTTTTGGCAAAGTGACTAGCTGTAGTTTTTGAACCCTAGCCCTGCCGGCACCAAGGGAAACCTAGCAAACCTAAACATTGTTGAAAACTAGACACCCAGGGGAATCCAGGATGGGGTGACTTGACTGCCTCCCACCATGGTCTGTTACCCAGAATCCCTTGCAAACGTAAAAAAATGACAAAAAAAAACACATTTTCCCCACATTTCTGGGATGGAAAGTTCTGGAATCTGCGTGGATCCACAAATGTCCACCCACCCCGCGTTCCCCAAAGTCCTACGAGAAAAATGGTACCTCACTTGTGCGGGTCGGCCTAGTGCCCGCGACAGGAAACAGCGCAAAACGCAACATGGTCACACCTCAATTTTGCAGTGAAAAATGACCCCTTTTTGGCACAGTGACTAGCTGTAGTTTTTGAACCCTAGCCCTGCCGGCACCAAAGGAAACCTAGCAAACCTATACATTTTTGAAAACTAGACACCCAGGGGAATCCAGGATGGGGTGACTTGACTGCCTCCCACCATGGTCTGTTACCCAGAATCCCTTGCAAACGTAAAAAAATGACAAAAAAAACACATTTTCCCCTTTATTTCTGGGATGGAAAGTTCTGGAATCTGCGTCATCCACAAATTTCCACCCACCCCGCGTTCCCCAAAGTCCTACGAGAAAAATGGTACCTCACTTGTGCGGGTCAGCCTAGTGCCCGCGACAGGAAACGGCGCAAAACGCAAAGTGGTCACACCTCAATTTTGCAGTGAAAAATGACCCCTTTTTGGCAAAGTGACTAGCTGTAGTTTTTGAACCCTAGCCCTGCCGGCACCAAGGGAAACCTAGCAAACCTAAACATTGTTGAAAACTAGACACCCAGGGGAATCCAGGATGGGGTGACTTGACTGCCTCCCACCATGGTCTGTTACCCAGAATCCCTTGCAAACATAAAAAAAAGACAAAAAAAACACATTTTCCCCAATTTCTGGGATGGAAAGTTCTGGAATCTGCGTGGATCCACAAATGTCCACCCACCCCGCGTTCCCCAAAGTCCTACGAGAAAAATGGTACCTCACTTGTGCGGGTCGGCCTAGTGCCCGCGACAGGAAACAGCGCAAAACGCAACGTGGTCACACCTCAATTTTGCAGTGAAAAATGACCCCTTTTTGGCAAAGTGACTAGCTGTAGTTTTTGAACCCTAGCCCTGCCGGCACCAAAGGAAACCTAGCAAACCTATACATTTTTGAAAACTAGACACCCAGGGGAATCCAGGATGGGGTGACTTGACTGCCTCCCACCATGGTCTGTTACCCAGAATCCCTTGCAAACATAAAAAAAAGACAAAAAAAACACATTTTCCCCACATTTCTGGGATGGAAAGTTCTGGAATCTGCGTGGATCCACAAATTTCCACCCACCCCGCGTTCCCCAAAGTCCTACGAGAAAAATGGTACCTCACTTGTGCGGGTCGGCCTAGTGCCCGCGACAGGAAACGGCGCAAAACGCAACGTGGTCACACCTCAATTTTGCAGTGAAAAATGACCCCTTTTTGGCAAAATTACTAGCTGTAGTTTTTGAACCCTAGCCCTGCCGGCACCTAGGGAAACCTAGCAAACCTATACATTTTTGAAAACTAGACACCCAGGGGAATCCAGGATGGGGTGACTTGACTGCCTCCCACCATGGTCTGTTACCCAGAATCCCTTGCAAACGTAAAAAAATGACAAAAAAAACACATTTTCCCCACATTTCTGGGATGGAAAGTTCTGGAATCTGCGTGGATCCACAAATTTCCACCCACCCCATGTTCCCCAAAGTCCTACAAGAAAAATGGTACCTCACTTGTGCGGGTCGGCCTAGTGCCCGCGACAGGAAACGACACAAAACGCAACGTGGTCACAGCTCAATTTTGCAGTGAAAAATGACCCCTTTTTGGCAAAGTGACTAGCTGTAGTTTTTGAACCCTAGCCCTGTCGGCACCTAGGGAAACCTAGCAAACCTATACATTTTTGAAAACTAGACTCCCAGGGGAATCCAGGAGGGGGTGACTTGACTGCCTCCCACCATGGTCTGTTACCCAGAATCCCTTGCAAACGTAAAAAAATGACAAAAAAAACACATTTTCCCCACATTTCTGGGATGGAAAGTTCTGGAATCTGCCTGGATCCACAAATTTCCACCCACCCCGCGTTCCCCAAAGTCCTACGAGAAAAATGGTACCTCACTTGTGCGGGTCGGCCTAGTGCCCGCGACAGGAAACGGCGCAAAACGCAACGTGGTCACACCTCAATTTTGCAGTGAAAAATGACCCCTTTTTGGCAAAGTGACTAGCTGTAGTTTTTGAACCCTAGCCCTGCCGGCACCTAGGGAAACCTAGCAAACCTATACATTTTTGAAAACTAGACACCCAGGGGAATCCAGGATGGGGTGACTTGACTGCCTCCCACCATGGTCTGTTACCCAGAATCCCTTGCAAACGTAAAAAAATGACAAAAAAAACACATTTTCCCCACATTTCTGGGATGGAAAGTTCTGGAATCTGCGTGGATCCACAAATTTCCACCCACCCCGCGTTCCCCAAAGTCCTACGAGAAAAATGGTACCTCACTTGTGCGGGTCGGCCTAGTGCCCGCGACAGGAAACGGCGCAAAACGCAACGTGGTCACACCTCAATTTTGCAGTGAAAAATGACCCCTTTTTGGCAAAATTACTAGCTGTAGTTTTTGAACCCTAGCCCTGCCGGCACCTAGGGAAACCTAGCAAACCTATACATTTTTGAAAACTAGACACCCAGGGGAATCCAGGATGGGGTGACTTGACTGCCTCCCACCATGGTCTTTTACCCAGAATCCCTTGCAAACGTAAAAAAAAGACAAAAATACACATTTTCCCCACATTTCTGGGATGGAAAGTTCTGGAATCTGCGTGGATCCACAAATTTCCACCCACCCCGCGTTCCCCAAAGTCCTACGAGAAAAATGGTACCTCACTTGTGCGGGTCAGCCTAGTGCCCGCGACAGGAAACGGCGCAAAACGCAAAGTGGTCACACCTCAATTTTGCAGTGAAAAATGACCCCTTTTTGGCAAAGTGACTAGCTGTAGTTTTTGAACCCTAGCCCTGCCGGCACCAAGGGAAACCTAGCAAACCTAAACATTGTTGAAAACTAGACACCCAGGGGAATCCAGGATGGGGTGACTTGACTGCCTCCCACCATGGTCTGTTACCCAGAATCCCTTGCAAACGTAAAAAAATGACAAAAAAAACACATTTTCCCCACATTTCTGGGATGGAAAGTTCTGGAATCTGCGTGGATCCACAAATGTCCACCCACCCCGCGTTCCCCTAAGTCCTACGAGAAAAATGGTACCTCACTTGTGCGGGTCGGCCTAGTGCCCGCGACAGGAAACGGCGCAAAACGCAACGTGGTCACACCTCAATTTTGCAGTGAAAAATGACCCCTTTTTGGCAAAATTACTAGCTGTAGTTTTTGAACCCTAGCCCTGCCGGCACCTAGGGAAACCTAGCAAACCTATACATTTTTGAAAACTAGACACCCAGGGGAATCCAGGATGGGGTGACTTGACTGCCTCCCACCATGGTCTGTTACCCAGAATCCCTTGCAAACGTTAAAAAATGACAAAAAAAACACATTTTCCCCACATTTCTGGGATGGAAAGTTCTGGAATCTGCGTGGATCCACAAATTTCCACCCACCCCATGTTCCCCAAAGTCCTACAAGAAAAATGGTACCTCACTTGTGCGGGTCGGCCTAGTGCCCGCGACAGGAAACGACGCAAAACGCAACGTGGTCACAGCTCAATTTTGCAGTGAAAAATGACCCCTTTTTGGCAAAGTGACTAGCTGTAGTTTTTGAACCCTAGCCCTGTCGGCACCTAGGGAAACCTAGCAAACCTATACATTTTTGAAAACTAGACTCCCAGGGGAATCCAGGAGGGGGTGACTTGACTGCCTCCCACCATGGTCTGTTACCCAGAATCCCTTGCAAACGTAAAAAAATGACAAAAAAACACATTTTCCCCACATTTCTGGGATGGAAAGTTCTGGAATCTGCCTGGATCCACAAATTTCCACCCACCCCGCGTTCCCCAAAGTCCTACGAGAAAAATGGTACCTCACTTGTGCGGGTCGGCCTAGTGCCCGCGACAGGAAACGGCGCAAAACGCAACGTGGTCACACCTCAATTTTGCAGTGAAAAATGACCCCTTTTTGGCAAAGTGACTAGCTGTAGTTTTTGAACCCTAGCCCTGCCGGCACCAAGGGAAACCTAGCAAACCTATACATTTTTGAAAACTAGACACCAAGGGGAATCCAGGATGGGGGGACTTGACTGCCTCCCACCATGGTCTGTTACCCAGAATCCCTTGCAAACGTAAAAAAAAGACAAAAAATACACATTTTCCCCACATTTCTGGGATGGAAAGTTCTGGAATCTGCGTGGATCCACAAATTTCCACCCACCCCGCGTTCCCCAAAGTACTACGAGAAAAATGGTACCTCACTTGTGCGGGTCGGCCTAGTGCCCGCGACAGGAAACGGCGCAAAACGCAACGTGGTCACACCTCAATTTTGCAGTGAAAAATGACCCCTTTTTGGCAAAATTACTAGCTGTAGTTTTTGAACCCTAGCCCTGCCGGCACCTAGGGAAACCTAGCAAACCTATACATTTTTGAAAACTAGACACCCAGGGGAATCCAGGATGGGGTGACTTGACTGCCTCCCACCATGATCTGTTACCCAGAATCCCTTGCAAACATAAAAAAATGACAAAAAAAACACATTTTCCCCACATTTCTGGGATGGAAAGTTCTGGAATCTGCGTGGATCCACAAATTTCCACCCACCCCGTGTTCCCCAAAGTCCTATGAGAAAAATGGTATCTCACTTGTGCGGGTCGGCCTAGTGCCCGCGACAGGAAACGGCGCAAAACGCAACGTGGTCACACCTCAATTTTGCAGTGAAAAATGACCCCTTTTTGGCAAAGTGACTAGCTGTAGTTTTTGAACCCTAGCCCTGCCGGCACCAAGGGAAACCTAGCAAACCTATACATTTTTGAAAACTAGGCACCCAGGGGAATCCAGGATGGGGTGACTTGACTGCCTCCCACCATGGTCTGTTACCCAGAATCCCTTGCAAACGTAAATAAATGACAAAAAAAACACATTTTCCCCACATTTCTTGGATGGAAAGTTCTGGAATCTGCGTGGATCCACAAATTTCCACCCACCTCGCATTCCCCAAGGTCCTACGAGAAAAATGGTACCTCACTTGTGCGGGTCGGCCTAGTGCCCGCGACAGGAAACGGCGCAAAACGCAACGTGGTCACACCTCAATTTTGCAGTGAAAAATGACCCCTTTTTGGCAAAGTGACTAGCTGTAGTTTTTGAACCCTAGCCCTGCCGGCACCTAGGGAAACCTAGCAAACCTATACATTTTTGAAAACTAGACACCCAGGGGAATCCAGGATGGGGTGACTTGACTGCCTGCCACCATGGTCTGTTACCCAGAATCCCTTGCAAACGTAAAAAAATGACAAAAAAAACACATTTTCCCCTTTATTTCTGGGATGGAAAGTTCTGGAATATGCGTCATCCACAAATTTCCACCCACCCCGCGTTCCCCAAAGTCCTACGAGAAAAATGGTACCTCACTTGTGCGGGTCGGCCTAGTGCCCGCGACAGGAAACGGCGCAAAACGCAAAGTGGTCACACCTCAATTTTGCAGTGAAAAATGACCCCTTTTTGGCAAAGTGACTAGCTGTAGTTTTTGAACCCTAGCCCTGCCGGCACCAAGGGAAACCTAGCAAACCTAAACATTGTTGAAAACTAGACACCCAGGGGAATCCAGGATGGGGTGACTTGACTGCCTCCCACCATGGTCTGTTACCCAGAATCCCTTGCAAACATAAAAAAATGACAAAAAAAACACATTTTCCCCACATTTCTGGGATGGAAAGTTCTGGAATCTGCGTGGATCCACAAATGTCCACCCACCCCGCGTTCCCCAAAGTCCTACGAGAAAAATGGTACCTCACTTGTGCGGGTCGGCCTAGTGCCCGCGACAGGAAACAGCGCAAAACGCAACGTGGTCACACCTCAATTTTGCAGTGAAAAATGACCCCTTTTTGGCAAAGTGACTAGCTGTAGTTTTTGAACCCTAGCCCTGCCGGCACCAAAGGAAACCTAGCAAACCTATACATTTTTGAAAACTAGACACCCAGGGGAATCCAGGATGGGGTGACTTGACTGCCTCCCACCATGGTCTGTTACCCAGAATCCCTTGCAAACATAAAAAAAAGACAAAAAAAACACATTTTCCCCACATTTCTGGGATGGAAAGTTCTGGAATCTGCGTGGATCCACAAATTTCCACCCACCCCGCGTTCCCCAAAGTCCTACGAGAAAAATGGTACCTCACTTGTGCGGGTCGGCCTAGTGCCCGCGACAGGAAACGGCGCAAAACGCAACGTGGTCACACCTCAATTTTGCAGTGAAAAATGACCCCTTTTTGGCAAAATTACTAGCTGTAGTTTTTGAACCCTAGCCCTGCCGGCACCTAGGGAAACCTAGCAAACCTATACATTTTTGAAAACTAGACACCCAGGGGAATCCAGGATGGGGTGACTTGACTGCCTCCCACCATGGTCTGTTACCCAGAATCCCTTGCAAACGTAAAAAAATGACAAAGAAAACACATTTTCCCCACATTTCTGGGATGGAAAGTTCTGGAATCTGCGTGGATCCACAAATTTCCACCCACCCCATGTTCCCCAAAGTCCTACAAGAAAAATGGTACCTCACTTGTGTGGGTCGGCCTAGTGCCCGCGACAGGAAACGACGCAAAACGCAACGTGGTCACAGCTCAATTTTGCAGTGAAAAATGACCCCTTTTTGGCAAAGTGACTAGCTGTAGTTTTTGAACCCTAGCCCTGCCGGCACCTAGGGAAACCTAGCAAACCTATACATTTTTGAAAACTAGACTCCCAGGGGAATCCAGGAGGGGGTGACTTGACTGCCTCCCACCATGGTCTGTTACCCAGAATCCCTTGCAAACGTAAAAAAATGACAAAAAAAACACATTTTCCCCACATTTCTGGGATGGAAAGTTCTGGAATCTGCCTGGATCCACAAATTTCCACCCACCCCGCGTTCCCCAAAGTCCTACGAGAAAAATGGTACCTCACTTGTGCGGGTCGGCCTAGTGCCCGCGACAGGAAACGGCGCAAAACGCAACGTGGTCACACCTCAATTTTGCAGTGAAAAATGACCCCTTTTTGGCAAAGTGACTAGCTGTAGTTTTTGAACCCTAGCCCTGCCGGCACCAAGGGAAACCTAGCAAACCTATACATTTTTGAAAACTAGACACCAAGGGGAATCCAGGATGGGGGGACTTGACTGCCTCCCACCATGGTCTGTTACCCAGAATCCCTTGCAAATGTAAAAAAAAGACAAAAAAAACACATTTTCCCCACATTTCTGGGATGGAAAGTTCTGGAATCTGCGTGGATCCACAAATTTCCACCCACCCCGCGTTCCCCAAAGTACTACGAGAAAAATGGTACCTCACTTGTGCGGGTCGGCCTAGTGCTAGCGACAGGAAACGGCGCAAAACGCAAAGTGGTTACACATCAATTTTGCAGTGAAAAATGACCCCTTTTTGGCAAAGTGACTAGCTGTAGTTTTTGAACCCTAGCCCTGCCGGCACCAAGGGAAACCTAGCAAACCTATACATTTTTGAAAACTAGACACCCAGGGGAATCCAGGATGGGGTGACTTGACTGCCTCCCACCATGGTCTGTTACCCAGAATCCCTTGCAAACGTAAAAAAATGACAAAAAAAACACATTTTCCCCACATTTCTGGGATGGAAAGTTCTGGAATCTGCGTGGATCCACAAATTTCCACCCACCCCGCGTTCCCCAAAGTCCTACGAGAAAAATGGTACCTCACTTGTGCGGGTCGGCCTAGTGCCCGCGACAGGAAACGGCGCAAAACGCAACGTGGTCACACCTCAATTTTGCAGTGAAAAATGACCCCTTTTTGGCAAAGTGACTAGCTGTAGTTTTTGAACCCTAGCCCTGCCGGCACCAAGGGAAACCTAGCAAACCTATACATTTTTGAAAACTAGACACCCAGGGGAATCCAGGATGGGGTGACTTGACTGCCTCCCACCATGGTCTTTTACCCAGAATCCCTTGCAAACGTAAAAAAAAGACCAAAATACACATTTTCCCCACATTTCTGGGATGGAAAGTTCTGGAATCTGCGTGGATCCACAAATTTCCACCCACCCCGCGTTCCCCAAAGTCCTACGAGAAAAATGGTACCTCACTTGTGCGGGTCGGCCTAGTGCCCGCGACAGGAAACGGCGCAAAACGCAACGTGGTCACACCTCAATTTTGCATTGAAAAATGACCCCTTTTTGGCAAAGTGACTAGCTGTAGTTTTTGAACCCTAGCCCTACCGGCACCAAGGGAAACCTAGCAAACCTATACATTTTTTAAAACTAGACACCAAGGGGAATCCAGGATGGGGGGACTTGACTGCCTCCCACCATGGTCTGTTACCCAGAATCCCTTGCAAACGTAAAAAAAAGACAAAAAATACACATTTTCCCCACATTTCTGGGATGGAAAGTTCTGGAATCTGCGTGGATCCACAAATTTCCACCCACCCCGCGTTCCCCAAAGTACTACGAGAAAAATGGTACCTCACTTGTGCGGGTCGGCCTAGTGCCCGTGACAGGAAACGGCGCAAAACGCAACGTGGTCACACCTCAATTTTGCAGTGAAAAATGACCCCTTTTTGGCAAAATTACTAGCTGTAGTTTTTGAACCCTAGCCCTGCCGGCACCTAGGGAAACCTAGCAAACCTATACATTTTTGAAAACTAGGCACCCAGGGGAATCCAGGATGGGGTGACTTGACTGCCTCCCACCATGGTCTGTTACCCAGAATCCCTTGCAAACGTAAATAAATGACAAAAAAAACACATTTTCCCCACATTTCTTGGATGGAAAGTTCTGGAATCTGCGTGGATCCACAAATTTCCACCCACCTCGCATTCCCCAAGGTCCTACGAGAAAAATGGTACCTCACTTGTGCGGGTCGGCCTAGTGCCCGCGACAGGAAACGGCGCAAAACGCAACGTGGTCACACCTCAATTTTGCAGTGAAAAATGACCCCTTTTTGGCAAAGTGACTAGCTGTAGTTTTTTAACCCTAGCCCTGCCGGCACCTAGGGAAACCTAGCAAACCTATACATTTTTGAAAACTAGACACCCAGGGGAATCCAGGATGGGGTGACTTGACTGCCTCCCACCATGGTCTGTTACCCAGAATCCCTTGCAAACGTAAAAAAATGACAAAAAAAACACATTTTCCCCTTTATTTCTGGGATGGAAAGTTCTGGAATATGCGTCATCCACAAATTTCCACCCACCCCGCGTTCCCCAAAGTCCTACGAGAAAAATGGTACCTCACTTGTGCGGGTCGGCCTAGTGCCCGCGACAGGAAACGGCGCAAAACGCAAAGTGGTCACACCTCAATTTTGCAGTGAAAAATGACCCCTTTTTGGCAAAGTGACTAGCTGTAGTTTTTTAACCCTAGCCGTGCCGGCACCTAGGGAAACCTAGCAAACCTATACATTTTTGAAAACTAGACACCCAGGGGAATCCAGGATGGGGTGACTTGACTGCCTCCCACCATGGTCTGTTACCCAGAATCCCTTGCAAACGTAAAAAAATGACAAAAAAAACACATTTTCCCCTCATTTCTGGGATGGAAAGTTCTGGAATCTGCGTGGATCCACAAATGTCCACCCACCCCGCGTTCCCCAAAGTCCTACGAGAAAAATGGTACCTCACTTGTGCGGGTCGGCCTAGTGCCCGCGACAGGAAACAGCGCAAAACGCAACGTGGTCACACCTCAATTTTGCAGTGAAAAATGACCCCTTTTTGGCAAAGTGACTAGCTGTAGTTTTTGAACCCTAGCCCTGCCGGCACCAAAGGAAACCTAGCAAACCTATACATTTTTGAAAACTAGACACCCAGGGGAATCCAGGATGGGGTGACTTGACTGCCTCCCACCATGGTCTGTTACCCAGAATCCCTTGCAAACATAAAAAAAAGACAAAAAAAACACATTTTCCCCAATTTCTGGGATGGAAAGTTCTGGAATCTGCGTGGATCCACAAATGTCCACCCACCCCGCGTTCCCCAAAGTCCTACGAGAAAAATGGTACCTCACTTGTGCGGGTCGGCCTAGTGCCCGCGACAGGAAACAGCGCAAAACGCAACGTGGTCACACCTCAATTTTGCAGTGAAAAATGACCCCTTTTTGGCAAAGTGACTAGCTGTAGTTTTTGAACCCTAGCCCTGCCGGCACCAAAGGAAACCTAGCAAACCTATACATTTTTGAAAACTAGACACCCAGGGGAATCCAGGATGGGGTGACTTGACTGCCTCCCACCATGGTCTGTTACCCAGAATCCCTTGCAAACATAAAAAAAAGACAAAAAAAACACATTTTCCCCACATTTCTGGGATGGAAAGTTCTGGAATCTGCGTGGATCCACAAATTTCCACCCACCCCGCGTTCCCCAAAGTCCTACGAGAAAAATGGTACCTCACTTGTGCGGGTCGGCCTAGTGCCCGCGACAGGAAACGGCGCAAAACGCAACGTGGTCACACCTCAATTTTGCAGTGAAAAATGACCCCTTTTTGGCAAAATTACTAGCTGTAGTTTTTGAACCCTAGCCCTGCCGGCACCTAGGGAAACCTAGCAAACCTATACATTTTTGAAAACTAGACACCCAGGGGAATCCAGGATGGGGTGACTTGACTGCCTCCCACCATGGTCTGTTACCCAGAATCCCTTGCAAACGTAAAAAAATGACAAAAAAAACACATTTTCCCCACATTTCTGGGATGGAAAGTTCTGGAATCTGCGTGGATCCACAAATTTCCACCCACCCCATGTTCCCCAAAGTCCTACAAGAAAAATGGTACCTCACTTGTGCGGGTCGGCCTAGTGCCCGCGACAGGAAACGACACAAAACGCAACGTGGTCACAGCTCAATTTTGCAGTGAAAAATGACCCCTTTTTGGCAAAGTGACTAGCTGTAGTTTTTGAACCCTAGCCCTGTCGGCACCTAGGGAAACCTAGCAAACCTATACATTTTTGAAAACTAGACTCCCAGGGGAATCCAGGAGGGGGTGACTTGACTGCCTCCCACCATGGTCTGTTACCCAGAATCCCTTGCAAACGTAAAAAAATGACAAAAAAAACACATTTTCCCCACATTTCTGGGATGGAAAGTTCTGGAATCTGCCTGGATCCACAAATTTCCACCCACCCCGCGTTCCCCAAAGTCCTACGAGAAAAATGGTACCTCACTTGTGCGGGTCGGCCTAGTGCCCGCGACAGGAAACGGCGCAAAACGCAACGTGGTCACACCTCAATTTTGCAGTGAAAAATGACCCCTTTTTGGCAAAGTGACTAGCTGTAGTTTTTGAACCCTAGCCCTGCCGGCACCTAGGGAAACCTAGCAAACCTATACATTTTTGAAAACTAGACACCCAGGGGAATCCAGGATGGGGTGACTTGACTGCCTCCCACCATGGTCTGTTACCCAGAATCCCTTGCAAACGTAAAAAAATGACAAAAAAACCACATTTTCCCCACATTTCTGGGATGGAAAGTTCTGGAATCTGCGTGGATCCACAAATTTCCACCCACCCCGCGTTCCCCAAAGTCCTACGAGAAAAATGGTACCTCACTTGTGCGGGTCGGCCTAGTGCCCGCGACAGGAAACGGCGCAAAACGCAACGTGGTCACACCTCAATTTTGCAGTGAAAAATGACCCCTTTTTGGCAAAATTACTAGCTGTAGTTTTTGAACCCTAGCCCTGCCGGCACCTAGGGAAACCTAGCAAACCTATACATTTTTGAAAACTAGACACCCAGGGGAATCCAGGATGGGGTGACTTGACTGCCTCCCACCATGGTCTTTTACCCAGAATCCCTTGCAAACGTAAAAAAAAGACAAAAATACACATTTTCCCCACATTTCTGGGATGGAAAGTTCTGGAATCTGCGTGGATCCACAAATTTCCACCCACCCCGCGTTCCCCAAAGTCCTACGAGAAAAATGGTACCTCACTTGTGCGGGTCAGCCTAGTGCCCGCGACAGGAAACGGCGCAAAACGCAAAGTGGTCACACCTCAATTTTGCAGTGAAAAATGACCCCTTTTTGGCAAAGTGACTAGCTGTAGTTTTTGAACCCTAGCCCTGCCGGCACCAAGGGAAACCTAGCAAACCTAAACATTGTTGAAAACTAGACACCCAGGGGAATCCAGGATGGGGTGACTTGACTGCCTCCCACCATGGTCTGTTACCCAGAATCCCTTGCAAACGTAAAAAAATGACAAAAAAAACACATTTTCCCCACATTTCTGGGATGGAAAGTTCTGGAATCTGCGTGGATCCACAAATGTCCACCCACCCCGCGTTCCCCTAAGTCCTACGAGAAAAATGGTACCTCACTTGTGCGGGTCGGCCTAGTGCCCGCGACAGGAAACGGCGCAAAACGCAACGTGGTCACACCTCAATTTTGCAGTGAAAAATGACCCCTTTTTGGCAAAATTACTAGCTGTAGTTTTTGAACCCTAGCCCTGCCGGCACCTAGGGAAACCTAGCAAACCTATACATTTTTGAAAACTAGACACCCAGGGGAATCCAGGATGGGGTGACTTGACTGCCTCCCACCATGGTCTGTTACCCAGAATCCCTTGCAAACGTAAAAAAATGACAAAAAAAACACATTTTCCCCACATTTCTGGGATGGAAAGTTCTGGAATCTGCGTGGATCCACAAATTTCCACCCACCCCATGTTCCCCAAAGTCCTACAAGAAAAATGGTACCTCACTTGTGCGGGTCGGCCTAGTGCCCGTGACAGGAAACGACGCAAAACGCAACGTGGTCACAGCTCAATTTTGCAGTGAAAAATGACCCCTTTTTGGCAAAGTGACTAGCTGTAGTTTTTGAACCCTAGCCCTGTCGGCACCTAGGGAAACCTAGCAAACCTATACATTTTTGAAAACTAGACTCCCAGGGGAATCCAGGAGGGGGTGACTTGACTGCCTCCCACCATGGTCTGTTACCCAGAATCCCTTGCAAACGTAAAAAAATGACAAAAAAACACATTTTCCCCACATTTCTGGGATGGAAAGTTCTGGAATCTGCCTGGATCCACAAATTTCCACCCACCCCGCGTTCCCCAAAGTCCTACGAGAAAAATGGTACCTCACTTGTGCGGGTCGGCCTAGTGCCCGCGACAGGAAACGGCGCAAAACGCAACGTGGTCACACCTCAATTTTGCAGTGAAAAATGACCCCTTTTTGGCAAAGTGACTAGCTGTAGTTTTTGAACCCTAGCCCTGCCGGCACCAAGGGAAACCTAGCAAACCTATACATTTTTGAAAACTAGACACCAAGGGGAATCCAGGATGGGGGGACTTGACTGCCTCCCACCATGGTCTGTTACCCAGAATCCCTTGCAAACGTAAAAAAAAGACAAAAAATACACATTTTCCCCACATTTCTGGGATGGAAAGTTCTGGAATCTGCGTGGATCCACAAATTTCCACCCACCCCGCGTTCCCCAAAGTACTACGAGAAAAATGGTACCTCACTTGTGCGGGTCGGCCTAGTGCCCGGGACAGGAAACGGCGCAAAACGCAACGTGGTCACACCTCAATTTTGCAGTGAAAAATGACCCCTTTTTGGCAAAATTACTAGCTGTAGTTTTTGAACCCTAGCCCTGCCGGCACCTAGGGAAACCTAGCAAACCTATACATTTTTGAAAACTAGACACCCAGGGGAATCCAGGATGGGGTGACTTGACTGCCTCCCACCATGATCTGTTACCCAGAATCCCTTGCAAACATAAAAAAATGACAAAAAAAACACAGTTTCCCCACATTTCTGGGATGGAAAGTTCTGGAATCTGCGTGGATCCACAAATTTCCACCCACCCCGTATTCCCCAAAGTCCTATGAGAAAAATGGTACCTCACTTGTGCGGGTCGGCCTAGTGCCCGCGACAGGAAACGGCGCAAAACGCAACGTGGTCACACCTCAATTTTGCAGTGAAAAATGACCCCTTTTTGGCAAAGTGACTAGCTGTAGTTTTTGAACCCTAGCCCTGCCGGCACCAAGGGAAACCTAGCAAACCTATACATTTTTGAAAACTAGGCACCCAGGGGAATCCAGGATGGGGTGACTTGACTGCCTCCCACCATGGTCTGTTACCCAGAATCCCTTGCAAACGTAAATAAATGACAAAAAAAACACATTTTCCCCACATTTCTTGGATGGAAAGTTCTGGAATCTGCGTGGATCCACAAATTTCCACCCACCTCGCATTCCCCAAGGTCCTACGAGAAAAATGGTACCTCACTTGTGCGGGTCGGCCTAGTGCCCGCGACAGGAAACGGCGCAAAACGCAACGTGGTCACACCTCAATTTTGCAGTGAAAAATGACCCCTTTTTGGCAAAGTGACTAGCTGTAGTTTTTGAACCCTAGCCCTGCCGGCACCTAGGGAAACCTAGCAAACCTATACATTTTTGAAAACTAGACACCCAGGGGAATCCAGGATGGGGTGACTTGACTGCCTGCCACCATGGTCTGTTACCCAGAATCCCTTGCAAACGTAAAAAAATGACAAAAAAAACACATTTTCCCCTTTATTTCTGGGATGGAAAGTTCTGGAATATGCGTCATCCACAAATTTCCACCCACCCCGCGTTCCCCAAAGTCCTACGAGAAAAATGGTACCTCACTTGTGCGGGTCGGCCTAGTGCCCGCGACAGGAAACGGCGCAAAACGCAAAGTGGTCACACCTCAATTTTGCAGTGAAAAATGACCCCTTTTTGGCAAAGTGATTAGCTGTAGTTTTTGAACCCTAGCCCTGCCGGCACCAAGGGAAACCTAGCAAACCTAAACATTGTTGAAAACTAGACACCCAGGGGAATCCAGGATGGGGTGACTTGACTGCCTCCCACCATGGTCTGTTACCCAGAATCCCTTGCAAACGTAAAAAAATGACAAAAAAAACACATTTTCCCCACATTTCTGGGATGGAAAGTTCTGGAATCTGCGTGGATCCACAAATGTCCACCCACCCCGCGTTCCCCAAAGTCCTACGAGAAAAATGGTACCTCACTTGTGCGGGTCGGCCTAGTGCCCGCGACAGGAAACAGCGCAAAACGCAACGTGGTCACACCTCAATTTTGCAGTGAAAAATGACCCCTTTTTGACAAAGTGACTAGCTGTAGTTTTTGAACCCTAGCCCTGCCGGCACCAAAGGAAACCTAGCAAACCTATACATTTTTGAAAACTAGACACCCAGGGGAATCCAGGATGGGGTGACTTGACTGCCTCCCACCATGGTCTGTTACCCAGAATCCCTTGCAAACATAAAAAAAAGACAAAAAAAACACATTTTCCCCACATTTCTGGGATGGAAAGTTCTGGAATCTGCGTGGATCCACAAATTTCCACCCACCCCGCGTTCCCCAAAGTCCTACGAGAAAAATGGTACCTCACTTGTGCGGGTCGGCCTAGTGCCCGCGACAGGAAACGGCGCAAAACGCAACGTGGTCACACCTCAATTTTGCAGTGAAAAATGACCCCTTTTTGGCAAAATTACTAGCTGTAGTTTTTGAACCCTAGCCCTGCCGGCACCTAGGGAAACCTAGCAAACCTATACATTTTTGAAAACTAGACACCCAGGGGAATCCAGGATGGGGTGACTTGACTGCCTCCCACCATGGTCTGTTACCCAGAATCCCTTGCAAACGTAAAAAAATGACAAAGAAAACACATTTTCCCCACATTTCTGGGATGGAAAGTTCTGGAATCTGCGTGGATCCACAAATTTCCACCCACCCCATGTTCCCCAAAGTCCTACAAGAAAAATGGTACCTCACTTGTGTGGGTCGGCCTAGTGCCCGCGACAGGAAACGACGCAAAACGCAACGTGGTCACAGCTCAATTTTGCAGTGAAAAATGACCCCTTTTTGGCAAAGTGACTAGCTGTAGTTTTTGAACCCTAGCCCTGCCGGCACCTAGGGAAACCTAGCAAACCTATACATTTTTGAAAACTAGACTCCCAGGGGAATCCAGGAGGGGGTGACTTGACTGCCTCCCACCATGGTCTGTTACCCAGAATCCCTTGCAAACGTAAAAAAATGACAAAAAATACACATTTTCCCCACATTTCTGGGATGGAAAGTTCTGGAATCTGCCTGGATCCACAAATTTCCACCCACCCCGCGTTCCCCAAAGTCCTACGAGAAAAATGGTACCTCACTTGTGCGGGTCGGCCTAGTGCCCGCGACAGGAAACGGCGCAAAACGCAACGTGGTCACACCTCAATTTTGCAGTGAAAAATGACCCCTTTTTGGCAAAGTGACTAGCTGTAGTTTTTGAACCCTAGCCCTGCCGGCACCAAGGGAAACCTAGCAAACCTATACATTTTTGAAAACTAGACACCAAGGGGAATCCAGGATGGGGGCACTTGACTGCCTCCCACCATGGTCTGTTACCCAGAATCCCTTGCAAACGTAAAAAAAAGACAAAAAAAACACATTTTCCCCACATTTCTGGGATGGAAAGTTCTGGAATCTGCGTGGATCCACAAATTTCCACCCACCCCGCGTTCCCCAAAGTACTACGAGAAAAATGGTACCTCACTTGTGCGGGTCGGCCTAGTGCTAGCGACAGGAAACGGCGCAAAACGCAAAGTGGTTACACATCAATTTTGCAGTGAAAAATGACCCCTTTTTGGCAAAGTGACTAGCTGTAGTTTTTGAACCCTAGCCCTGCCGGCACCAAGGGAAACCTAGCAAACCTATACATTTTTGAAAACTAGACACCCAGGGGAATCCAGGATGGGGTGACTTGACTGCCTCCCACCATGGTCTGTTACCCAGAATCCCTTGCAAACGTAAAAAAATGACAAAAAAAACACATTTTCCCCACATTTCTGGGATGGAAAGTTCTGGAATCTGCGTGGATCCACAAATTTCCACCCACCCCGCGTTCCCCAAAGTCCTACGAGAAAAATGGTACCTCACTTGTGCGGGTCGGCCTAGTGCCCGCGACAGGAAACGGCGCAAAACGCAACGTGGTCACACCTCAATTTTGCAGTGAAAAATGACCCCTTTTTGGCAAAGTGACTAGCTGTAGTTTTTGAACCCTAGCCCTGCCGGCACCAAGGGAAACCTAGCAAACCTATACATTTTTGAAAACTAGACACCCAGGGGAATCCAGGATGGGGTGACTTGACTGCCTCCCACCATGGTCTTTTACCCAGAATCCCTTGCAAACGTAAAAAAAAGACCAAAATACACATTTTCCCCACATTTCTGGGATGGAAAGTTCTGGAATCTGCGTGGATCCACAAATTTCCACCCACCCCGCGTTCCCCAAAGTCCTACGAGAAAAATGGTACCTCACTTGTGTGGGTCGGCCTAGTGCCCGCGACAGGAAACGGCGCAAAACGCAACGTGGTCACACCTCAATTTTGCATTGAAAAATGACCCCTTTTTGGCAAAGTGACTAGCTGTAGTTTTTGAACCCTAGCCCTGCCGGCACCAAGGGAAACCTAGCAAACCTATACATTTTTTAAAACTAGACACCAAGGGGAATCCAGGATGGGGGGACTTGACTGCCTCCCACCATGGTCTGTTACCCAGAATCCCTTGCAAACGTAAAAAAAAGACAAAAAATACACATTTTCCCCACATTTCTGGGATGGAAAGTTCTGGAATCTGCGTGGATCCACAAATTTCCACCCACCCCGCGTTCCCCAAAGTACTACGAGAAAAATGGTACCTCACTTGTGCGGGTCGGCCTAGTGCCCGCGACAGGAAACGGCGCAAAACGCAACGTGGTCACACCTCAATTTTGCAGTGAAAAATGACCCCTTTTTGGCAAAATTACTAGCTGTAGTTTTTGAACCCTAGCCCTGCCGGCACCTAGGGAAACCTAGCAAACCTATACATTTTTGAAAACTAGACACCCAGGGGAATCCAGGATGGGGTGACTTGACTGCCTCCCACCATGATCTGTTACCCAGAATCCCTTGCAAACATAAAAAAATGACAAAAAAAACACATTTTCCCCACATTTCTGGGATGGAAAGTTCTGGAATCTGCGTGGATCCACAAATTTCCACCCACCCCGTGTTCCCCAAAGTCCTATGAGAAAAATGGTACCTCACTTGTGCGGGTCGGCCTAGTGCCCGCGACAGGAAACGGCGCAAAACGCAACGTGGTCACACCTCAATTTTGCAGTGAAAAATGACCCCTTTTTGGCAAAGTGACTAGCTGTAGTTTTTGAACCCTAGCCCTGCCGGCACCAAGGGAAACCTAGCAAACCTATACATTTTTGAAAACTAGGCACCCAGGGGAATCCAGGATGGGGTGACTTGACTGCCTCCCACCATGGTCTGTTACCCAGAATCCCTTGCAAACGTAAATAAATGACAAAAAAAACACATTTTCCCCACATTTCTTGGATGGAAAGTTCTGGAATCTGCGTGGATCCACAAATTTCCACCCACCTCGCATTCCCCAAGGTCCTACGAGAAAAATGGTACCTCACTTGTGCGGGTCGGCCTAGTGCCCGCGACAGGAAACGGCGCAAAACGCAACGTGGTCACACCTCAATTTTGCAGTGAAAAATGACCCCTTTTTGGCAAAGTGACTAGCTGTAGTTTTTTAACCCTAGCCCTGCCGGCACCTAGGGAAACCTAGCAAACCTATACATTTTTGAAAACTAGACACCCAGGGGAATCCAGGATGGGGTGACTTGACTGCCTCCCACCATGGTCTGTTACCCAGAATCCCTTGCAAACGTAAAAAAATGACAAAAAAAACACATTTTCCCCTTTATTTCTGGGATGGAAAGTTCTGGAATATGCGTCATCCACAAATTTCCACCCACCCCGCGTTCCCCAAAGTCCTACGAGAAAAATGGTACCTCACTTGTGCGGGTCGGCCTAGTGCCCGCGACAGGAAACGGCGCAAAACGCAAAGTGGTCACACCTCAATTTTGCAGTGAAAAATGACCCCTTTTTGGCAAAGTGACTAGCTGTAGTTTTTTAACCCTAGCCCTGCCGGCACCTAGGGAAACCTAGCAAACCTATACATTTTTGAAAACTAGACACCCAGGGGAATCCAGGATGGGGTGACTTGACTGCCTCCCACCATGGTCTGTTACCCAGAATCCCTTGCAAACGTAAAAAAATGACAAAAAAAACACATTTTCCCCTCATTTCTGGGATGGAAAGTTCTGGAATCTGCGTGGATCCACAAATGTCCACCCACCCCGCGTTCCCCAAAGTCCTACGAGAAAAATGGTACCTCACTTGTGCGGGTCGGCCTAGTGCCCGCGACAGGAAACAGCGCAAAACGCAACGTGGTCACACCTCAATTTTGCAGTGAAAAATGACCCCTTTTTGGCAAAGTGACTAGCTGTAGTTTTTGAACCCTAGCCCTGCCGGCACCAAAGGAAACCTAGCAAACCTATACATTTTTGAAAACTAGACACCCAGGGGAATCCAGGATGGGGTGACTTGACTGCCTCCCACCATGGTCTGTTACCCAGAATCCCTTGCAAACATAAAAAAAAGACAAAAAAAACACATTTTCCCCACATTTCTGGGATGGAAAGTTCTGGAATCTGCGTGGATCCACAAATGTCCACCCACCCCGCGTTCCCCAAAGTCCTACGAGAAAAATGGTACCTCACTTGTGCGGGTCGGCCTAGTGCCCGCGACAGGAAACAGCGCAAAACGCAACGTGGTCACACCTCAATTTTGCAGTGAAAAATGACCCTTTTTTGGCAAAGTGACTAGCTGTAGTTTTTGAACCCTAGCCCTGCCGGCACCAAAGGAAATCTAGCAAACCTATACATTTTTGAAAACTAGACACCCAGGGGAATCCAGGATGGGGTGACTTGACTGCCTCCCACCATGGTCTGTTACCCAGAATCCCTTGCAAACATAAAAAAAAGACAAAAAAAACACATTTTCCCCACATTTCTGGGATGGAAAGTTCTGGAATCTGCGTGGATCCACAAATTTCCACCCACCCCGCGTTCCCCAAAGTCCTACGAGAAAAATGGTACCTCACTTGTGCGGGTCGGCCTAGTGCCCGCGACAGGAAACGGCGCAAAACGCAACGTGGTCACACCTCAATTTTGCAGTGAAAAATGACCCCTTTTTGGCAAAATTACTAGCTGTAGTTTTTGAACCCTAGCCCTGCCGGCACCTAGGGAAACCTAGCAAACCTATACATTTTTGAAAACTAGACACCCAGGGGAATCCAGGATGGGGTGACTTGACTGCCTCCCACCATGGTCTGTTACCCAGAATCCCTTGCAAACGTAAAAAAATGACAAAAAAAACACATTTTCCCCACATTTCTGGGATGGAAAGTTCTGGAATCTGCGTGGATCCACAAATTTCCACCCACCCCATGTTCCCCAAAGTCCTACAAGAAAAATGGTACCTCACTTGTGCGGGTCGGCCTAGTGCCCGCGACAGGAAACGACGCAAAACGCAACGTGGTCACAGCTCAATTTTGCAGTGAAAAATGACCCCTTTTTGGCAAAGTGACTAGCTGTAGTTTTTGAACCCTAGCCCTGTCGGCACCTAGGGAAACCTAGCAAACCTATACATTTTTGAAAACTAGACTCCCAGGGGAATCCAGGAGGGGGTGACTTGACTGCCTCCCACCATGGTCTGTTACCCAGAATCCCTTGCAAACGTAAAAAAATGACAAAAAAAACACATTTTCCCCACATTTCTGGGATGGAAAGTTCTGGAATCTGCCTGGATCCACAAATTTCCACCCACCCCGCGTTCCCCAAAGTCCTACGAGAAAAATGGTACCTCACTTGTGCGGGTCGGCCTAGTGCCCGCGACAGGAAACGGCGCAAAACGCAACGTGGTCACACCTCAATTTTGCAGTGAAAAATGACCCCTTTTTGGCAAAGTGACTAGCTGTAGTTTTTGAACCCTAGCCCTGCCGGCACCTAGGGAAACCTAGCAAACCTATACATTTTTGAAAACTAGACACCCAGGGGAATCCAGGATGGGGTGACTTGACTGCCTCCCACCATGGTCTGTTACCCAGAATCCCTTGCAAACGTAAAAAAATGACAAAAAAAACACATTTTCCCCACATTTCTGGGATGGAAAGTTCTGGAATCTGCGTGGATCCACAAATTTCCACCCACCCCGCGTTCCCCAAAGTCCTACGAGAAAAATGGTACCTCACTTGTGCGGGTCGGCCTAGTGCCCGCGACAGGAAACGGCGCAAAACGCTACGTGGTCACACCTCAATTTTGCAGTGAAAAATGACCCCTTTTTGGCAAAATTACTAGCTGTAGTTTTTGAACCCTAGCCCTGCCGGCACCTAGGGAAACCTAGCAAACCTATACATTTTTGAAAACTAGACACCCAGGGGAATCCAGGATGGGGTGACTTGACTGCCTCCCACCATGGTCTTTTACCCAGAATCCCTTGCAAACGTAAAAAAAAGACAAAAATACACATTTTCCCCACATTTCTGGGATGGAAAGTTCTGGAATCTGCGTGGATCCACAAATTTCCACCCACCCCGCGTTCCCCAAAGTCCTGCGAGAAAAATGGTACCTCACTTGTGCGGGTCGGCCTAGTGCCCGCGACAGGAAACGGCGCAAAACGCAACGTGGTCACACCTCAATTTTGCAGTGAAAAATGACCCCTTTTTGGCAAAGTGACTAGCTGTAGTTTTTGAACCCTAGCCCTGCCGGCACCTAGGGAAACCTAGCAAACCTATACATTTTTGAAAACTAGACACCCAGGGGAATCCAGGATGGGGTGACTTGACTGCCTCCCACCATGGTCTGTTACCCAGAATCCCTTGCAAACGTAAAAAAATGACAAAAAAAACACATTTTCCCCACATTTCTGGGATGGAAAGTTCTGGAATCTGCGTGGATCCACAAATTTCCACCCACCCCGCGTTCCCCAAAGTCCTACGAGAAAAATGGTACCTCACTTGTGCGGGTCGGCCTAGTGCCCGCGACAGGAAACGGCGCAAAACGCAACGTGGTCACACCTCAATTTTGCAGTGAAAAATGACCCCTTTTTGGCAAAATTACTAGCTGTAGTTTTTTAACCCTAGCCCTGCCGGCACCTAGGGAAACCTAGCAAACCTATACATTTTTGAAAACTAGACACCCAGGGGAATCCAGGATGGGGTGACTTGACTGCCTCCCACCATGATCTGTTACCCAGAATCCCTTGCAAACATAAAAAAATGACAAAAAAAACACATTTTCCCCACATTTCTGGGATGGAAAGTTCTGGAATCTGCGTGGATCCACAAATTTCCACCCACCCCGTGTTCCCCAAAGTCCTATGAGAAAAATGGTACCTCACTTGTGCGGGTCGGCCTAGTGCCCGCGACAGGAAACGGCGCAAAACGCAACGTGGTCACACCTCAATTTTGCAGTGAAAAATGACCCCTTTTTGGCAAAGTGACTAGCTGTAGTTTTTGAACCCTAGCCCTGCCGGCACCAAGGGAAACCTAGCAAACCTATACATTTTTGAAAACTAGGCACCCAGGGGAATCCAGGATGGGGTGACTTGACTGCCTCCCACCATGGTCTGTTACCCAGAATCCCTTGCAAACGTAAATAAATGACAAAAAAAACACATTTTCCCCACATTTCTTGGATGGAAAGTTCTGGAATCTGCGTGGATCCACAAATTTCCACCCACCTCGCATTCCCCAAGGTCCTACGAGAAAAATGGTACCTCACTTGTGCGGGTCGGCCTAGTGCCCACGACAGGAAACGGCGCAAAACGCAACGTGGTCACACCTCAATTTTGCAGTGAAAAATGACCCCTTTTTGGCAAAGTGACTAGCTGTAGTTTTTGAACCCTAGCCCTGCCGGCACCTAGGGAAACCTAGCAAACCTATACATTTTTGAAAACTAGACACCCAGGGGAATCCAGGATGGGGTGACTTGACTGCCTCCCACCATGGTCTGTTACCCAGAATCCCTTGCAAACGTAAAAAAATGACAAAAAAAACACATTTTCCCCTTTATTTCTGGGATGGAAAGTTCTGGAATCTGCGTCATCCACAAATTTCCACCCACCCCGCGTTCCCCAAAGTCCTACGAGAAAAATGGTACCTCACTTGTGCGGGTCAGCCTAGTGCCCGCGACAGGAAACGGCGCAAAACGCAAAGTGGTCACACCTCAATTTTGCAGTGAAAAATGACCCCTTTTTGGCAAAGTGACTAGCTGTAGTTTTTGAACCCTAGCCCTGCCGGCACCAAGGGAAACCTAGCAAACCTAAACATTGTTGAAAACTAGACACCCAGGGGAATCCAGGATGGGGTGACTTGACTGCCTCCCACCATGGTCTGTTACCCAGAATCCCTTGCAAACGTAAAAAAATGACAAAAAAAACACATTTTCCCCTTTATTTCTGGGATGGAAAGTTCTGGAATCTGCGTCCTCCTCAAATTTCCACCCACCCCGCGTTCCCCAAAGTCCTACGAGAAAAATGGTACCTCACTTGTGCGGGTCAGCCTAGTGCCCGCGACAGGAAACGGCGCAAAACGCAAAGTGGTCACACCTCAATTTTGCAGTGAAAAATGACCCCTTTTTGGCAAAGTGACTAGCTGTAGTTTTTGAACCCTAGCCCTGCCGGCACCAAGGGAAACCTAGCAAACCTAAACATTGTTGAAAACTAGACACCCAGGGGAATCCAGGATGGGGTGACTTGACTGCCTCCCACCATGGTCTGTTACCCAGAATCCCTTGCAAACGTAAAAAAATGACAAAAAAAACACATTTTCCCCACATTTCTGGGATGGAAAGTTCTGGAATCTGCGTGGATCCACAAATGTCCACCCACCCCGCGTTCCCCTAAGTCCTACGAGAAAAATGGTACCTCACTTGTGCGGGTCGGCCTAGTGCCCGCGACAGGAAACGGCGCAAAACGCAACGTGGTCACACCTCAATTTTGCAGTGAAAAATGACCCCTTTTTGGCAAAATTACTAGCTGTAGTTTTTGAACCCTAGCCCTGCCGGCACCTAGGGAAACCTAGCAAACCTATACATTTTTGAAAACTAGACACCCAGGGGAATCCAGGATGGGGTGACTTGACTGCCTCCCACCATGGTCTGTTACCCAGAATCCCTTGCAAACGTAAAAAAATGACAAAAAAAACACATTTTCCCCACATTTCTGGGATGGAAAGTTCTGGAATCTGCGTGGATCCACAAATTTCCACCCACCCCATGTTCCCCAAAGTCCTACAAGAAAAATGGTACCTCACTTGTGCGGGTCGGCCTAGTGCCCGCGACAGGAAACGACGCAAAACGCAACGTGGTCACAGCTCAATTTTGCAGTGAAAAATGACCCCTTTTTGGCAAAGTGACTAGCTGTAGTTTTTGAACCCTAGCCCTGTCGGCACCTAGGGAAACCTAGCAAACCTATACATTTTTGAAAACTAGACTCCCAGGGGAATCCAGGAGGGGGTGACTTGACTGCCTCCCACCATGGTCTGTTACCCAGAATCCCTTGCAAACGTAAAAAAATGACAAAAAAAACACATTTTCCCCACATTTCTGGGATGGAAAGTTCTGGAATCTGCCTGGATCCACAAATTTCCACCCACCCCGCGTTCCCCAAAGTCCTACGAGAAAAATGGTACCTCACTTGTGCGGGTCGGCCTAGTGCCCGCGACAGGAAACGGCGCAAAACGCAACGTGGTCACACCTCAATTTTGCAGTGAAAAATGACCCCTTTTTGGCAAAGTGACTAGCTGTAGTTTTTGAACCCTAGCCCTGCCGGCACCAAGGGAAACCTAGCAAACCTATACATTTTTGAAAACTAGACACCAAGGGGAATCCAGGATGGGGGGACTTGACTGCCTCCCACCATGGTCTGTTACCCAGAATCCCTTGCAAACGTAAAAAAAAGACAAAAAATACACATTTTCCCCACATTTCTGGGATGGAAAGTTCTGGAATCTGCGTGGATCCACAAATTTCCACCCACCCCGCGTTCCCCAAAGTACTACGAGAAAAATGGTACCTCACTTGTGCGGGTCGGCCTAGTGCCCGCGACAGGAAACGGCGCAAAACGCAACGTGGTCACACCTCAATTTTGCAGTGAAAAATGACCCCTTTTTGGCAAAATTACTAGCTGTAGTTTTTGAACCCTAGCCCTGCCGGCACCTAGGGAAACCTAGCAAACCTATACATTTTTGAAAACTAGACACCCAGGGGAATCCAGGATGGGGTGACTTGACTGCCTCCCACCATGATCTGTTACCCAGAATCCCTTGCAAACATAAAAAAATGACAAAAAAAACACATTTTCCCCACATTTCTGGGATGGAAAGTTCTGGAATCTGCGTGGATCCACAAATTTCCACCCACCCCGTGTTCCCCAAAGTCCTATGAGAAAAATGGTACCTCACTTGTGCGGGTCGGCCTAGTGCCCGCGACAGGAAACGGCGCAAAACGCAACGTGGTCACACCTCAATTTTGCAGTGAAAAATGACCCCTTTTTGGCAAAGTGACTAGCTGTAGTTTTTGAACCCTAGCCCTGCCGGCACCAAGGGAAACCTAGCAAACCTATATATTTTTGAAAACTAGGCACCCAGGGGAATCCAGGATGGGGTGACTTGACTGCCTCCCACCATGGTCTGTTACCCAGAATCCCTTGCAAACGTAAATAAATGACAAAAAAAACACATTTTCCCCACATTTCTTGGATGGAAAGTTCTGGAATCTGCGTGGATCCACAAATTTACACCCACCTCGCATTCCCCAAGGTCCTACGAGAAAAATGGTACCTCACTTGTGCGGGTCGGCCTAGTGCCCACGACAGGAAACGGCGCAAAACGCAACGTGGTCACACCTCAATTTTGCAGTGAAAAATGACCCCTTTTTGGCAAAGTGACTAGCTGTAGTTTTTGAACCCTAGCCCTGCCGGCACCTAGGGAAACCTAGCAAACCTATACATTTTTGAAAACTAGACACCCAGGGGAATCCAGGATGGGGTGACTTGACTGCCTCCCACCATGGTCTGTTACCCAGAATCCCTTGCAAACGTAAAAAAATGACAAAAAAAACACATTTTCCCCTTTATTTCTGGGATGGAAAGTTCTGGAATATGCGTCATCCACAAATTTCCACCCACCCCGCATTCCCCAAAGTCCTACGAGAAAAATGGTACCTCACTTGTGCGGGTCGGCCTAGTGCCCGCGACAGGAAACGGCGAAAAACGCAAAGTGGTCACACCTCAATTTTGCAGTGAAAAATGACCCCTTTTTGGCAAAGTGACTAGCTGTAGTTTTTGAACCCTAGCCCTGCCGGCACCAAGGGAAACCTAGCAAACCTAAACATTGTTGAAAACTAGACACCCAGGGGAATCCAGGATGGGGTGACTTGACTGCCTCCCACCATGGTCTGTTACCCAGAATCCCTTGCAAACGTAAAAAAATGACAAAAAAAACACATTTTCCCCACATTTCTGGGATGGAAAGTTCTGGAATCTGCGTGGATCCACAAATGTCCACCCACCCCGCGTTCCCCAAAGTCCTACGAGAAAAATGGTACCTCACTTGTGCAGGTCGGCCTAGTGCCCGCGACAGGAAACAGCGCAAAACGCAACGTGGTCACACCTCAATTTTGCAGTGAAAAATGACCCCTTTTTGGCAAAGTGACTAGCTGTAGTTTTTGAACCCTAGCCCTGCCGGCACCAAAGGAAACCTAGCAAACCTATACATTTTTGAAAACTAGACACCCAGGGGAATCCAGGATGGGGTGACTTGACTGCCTCCCACCATGGTCTGTTACCCAGAATCCCTTGCAAACATAAAAAAAAGACAAAAAAAACACATTTTCCCCACATTTCTGGGATGGAAAGTTCTGGAATCTGCGTGGATCCACAAATTTCCACCCACCCCGCGTTCCCCAAAGTCCTACGAGAAAAATGGTACCTCACTTGTGCGGGTCGGCCTAGTGCCCGCGACAGGAAACGGCGCAAAACGCAACGTGGTCACACCTCAATTTTGCAGTGAAAAATGACCCCTTTTTGGCAAAATTACTAGCTGTAGTTTTTGAACCCTAGCCCTGCCGGCACCTAGGGAAACCTAGCAAACCTATACATTTTTGAAAACTAGACACCCAGGGGAATCCAGGATGGGGTGACTTGACTGCCTCCCACCATGGTCTGTTACCCAGAATCCCTTGCAAACGTAAAAAAATGACAAAGAAAACACATTTTCCCCACATTTCTGGGATGGAAAGTTCTGGAATCTGCGTGGATCCACAAATTTCCACCCACCCCATGTTCCCCAAAGTCCTACAAGAAAAATGGTACCTCACTTGTGTGGGTCGGCCTAGTGCCCGCGACAGGAAACGACGCAAAACGCAACGTGGTCACAGCTCAATTTTGCAGTGAAAAATGACCCCTTTTTGGCAAAGTGACTAGCTGTAGTTTTTGAACCCTAGCCCTGCCGGCACCTAGGGAAACCTAGCAAACCTATACATTTTTGAAAACTAGACTCCCAGGGGAATCCAGGAGGGGGTGACTTGACTGCCTCCCACCATGGTCTGTTACCCAGAATCCCTTGCAAACGTAAAAAAATGACAAAAAAAACACATTTTCCCCACATTTCTGGGATGGAAAGTTCTGGAATCTGCCTGGATCCACAAATTTCCACCCACCCCGCGTTCCCCAAAGTCCTACGAGAAAAATGGTACCTCACTTGTGCGGGTCGGCCTAGTGCCCGCGACAGGAAACGGCGCAAAACGCAACGTGGTCACACCTCAATTTTGCAGTGAAAAATGACCCCTTTTTGGCAAAGTGACTAGCTGTAGTTTTTGAACCCTAGCCCTGCCGGCACCAAGGGAAACCTAGCAAACCTATACATTTTTGAAAACTAGACACCAAGGGGAATCCAGGATGGGGGGACTTGACTGCCTCCCACCATGGTCTGTTACCCAGAATCCCTTGCAAACGTAAAAAAAAGACAAAAAAAACACATTTTCCCCACATTTCTGGGATGGAAAGTTCTGGAATCTGCGTGGATCCACAAATTTCCACCCACCCCGCGTTCCCCAAAGTACTACGAGAAAAATGGTACCTCACTTGTGCGGGTCGGCCTAGTGCTAGCGACAGGAAACGGCGCAAAACGCAAAGTGGTTACACATCAATTTTGCAGTGAAAAACGACCCCTTTTTGGCAAAGTGACTAGCTGTAGTTTTTGAACCCTAGCCCTGCCGGCACCAAGGGAAACCTAGCAAACCTATACATTTTTGAAAACTAGACACCCAGGGGAATCCAGGATGGGGTGACTTGACTGCCTCCCACCATGGTCTGTTACCCAGAATCCTTTGCAAACGTAAAAAAATGACAAAAAAAACACATTTTCCCCACATTTCTGGGATGGAAAGTTCTGGAATCTGCGTGGATCCACAAATTTCCACCCACCCCGCGTTCCCCAAAGTCCTACGAGAAAAATGGTACCTCACTTGTGCGGGTCGGCCTAGTGCCCGCGACAGGAAACGGCGCAAAACGCAACGTGGTCACACCTCAATTTTGCAGTGAAAAATGACCCCTTTTTGGCAAAGTGACTAGCTGTAGTTTTTGAACCCTAGCCCTGCCGGCACCAAGGGAAACCTAGCAAACCTATACATTTTTGAAAACTAGACACCCAGGGGAATCCAGGATGGGGTGACTTGACTGCCTCCCACCATGGTCTTTTACCCAGAATCCCTTGCAAACGTAAAAAAAAGACCAAAATACACATTTTCCCCACATTTCTGGGATGGAAAGTTCTGGAATCTGCGTGGATCCACAAATTTCCACCCACCCCGCGTTCCCCAAAGTCCTACGAGAAAAATGGTACCTCACTTGTGCGGGTCGGCCTAGTGCCCGCGACAGGAAACGGCGCAAAACGCAACGTGGTCACACCTCAATTTTGCATTGAAAAATGACCCCTTTTTGGCAAAGTGACTAGCTGTAGTTTTTGAACCCTAGCCCTGCCGGCACCAAGGGAAACCTAGCAAACCTATACATTTTTTAAAACTAGACACCAAGGGGAATCCAGGATGGGGGGACTTGACTGCCTCCCACCATGGTCTGTTACCCAGAATCCCTTGCAAACGTAAAAAAAAGACAAAAAATACACATTTTCCCCACATTTCTGGGATGGAAAGTTCTGGAATCTGCGTGGATCCACAAATTTCCACCCACCCCGCGTTCCCCAAAGTACTACGAGAAAAATGGTACCTCACTTGTGCGGGTCGGCCTAGTGCCCGCGACAGGAAACGGCGCAAAACGCAACTTGGTCACACCTCAATTTTGCAGTGAAAAATGACCCCTTTTTGGCAAAATTACTAGCTGTAGTTTTTGAACCCTAGCCCTGCCGGCACCTAGGGAAACCTAGCAAACCTATACATTTTTGAAAACTAGACACCCAGGGGAATCCAGGATGGGGTGACTTGACTGCCTCCCACCATGATCTGTTACCCAGAATCCCTTGCAAACATAAAAAAATGACAAAAAAAACACATTTTCCCCACATTTCTGGGATGGAAAGTTCTGGAATCTGCGTGGATCCACAAATTTCCACCCACCCCGTGTTCCCCAAAGTCCTATGAGAAAAATGGTACCTCACTTGTGCGGGTCGGCCTAGTGCCCGCGACAGGAAACGGCGCAAAACGCAACATGGTCACACCTCAATTTTGCAGTGAAAAATGACCCCTTTTTGGCAAAGTGACTAGCTGTAGTTTTTTAACCCTAGCCCTGCCGGCACCTAGGGAAACCTAGCAAACCTATACATTTTTGAAAACTAGACACCCAGGGGAATCCAGGATGGGGTGACTTGACTGCCTCCCACCATGGTCTGTTACCCAGAATCCCTTGCAAACGTAAAAAAATGACAAAAAAAACACATTTTCCCCTTTATTTCTGGGATGGAAAGTTCTGGAATATGCGTCATCCACAAATTTCCACCCACCCCGCGTTCCCCAAAGTCCTACGAGAAAAATGGTACCTCACTTGTGCGGGTCGGCCTAGTGCCCGCGACAGGAAACGGCGCAAAACGCAAAGTGGTCACACCTCAATTTTGCAGTGAAAAATGACCCCTTTTTGGCAAAGTGACTAGCTGTAGTTTTTTAACCCTAGCCCTGCCGGCACCTAGGGAAACCTAGCAAACCTATACATTTTTGAAAACTAGACACCCAGGGGAATCCAGGATGGGGTGACTTGACTGCCTCCCACCATGGTCTGTTACCCAGAATCCCTTGCAAACGTAAAAAAATGACAAAAAAAACACATTTTCCCCTCATTTCTGGGATGGAAAGTTCTGGAATCTGCGTGGATCCACAAATGTCCACCCACCCCGCGTTCCCCAAAGTCCTACGAGAAAAATGGTACCTCACTTGTGCGGGTCGGCCTAGTGCCCGCGACAGGAAACGGCGCAAAACGCAACGTGGTCACACCTCAATTTTGCAGTGAAAAATGACCCCTTTTTGGCAAAGTGACTAGCTGTAGTTTTTGAACCCTAGCCCTGCCGGCACCAAGGGAAACCTAGCAAACCTATACATTTTTGAAAACTAGACACCAAGGGGAATCCAGGATGGGGGGACTTGACTGCCTCCCACCATGGTCTGTTACCCAGAATCCCTTGCAAACGTAAAAAAAAGACAAAAAAAACACATTTTCCCCACATTTCTGGGATGGAAAGTTCTGGAATCTGCGTGGATCCACAAATTTCCACCCACCCCGCGTTCCCCAAAGTACTACGAGAAAAATGGTACCTCACTTGTGCGGGTCGGCCTAGTGCTAGCGACAGGAAACGGCGCAAAACGCAAAGTGGTTACACATCAATTTTGCAGTGAAAAACGACCCCTTTTTGGCAAAGTGACTAGCTGTAGTTTTTGAACCCTAGCCCTGCCGGCACCAAGGGAAACCTAGCAAACCTATACATTTTTGAAAACTAGACACCCAGGGGAATCCAGGATGGGGTGACTTGACTGCCTCCCACCATGGTCTGTTACCCAGAATCCCTTGCAAACGTAAAAAAATGACAAAAAAAACACATTTTCCCCACATTTCTGGGATGGAAAGTTCTGGAATCTGCGTGGATCCACAAATTTCCACCCACCCCGCGTTCCCCAAAGTCCTACGAGAAAAATGGTACCTCACTTGTGCGGGTCGGCCTAGTGCCCGCGACAGGAAACGGCGCAAAACGCAACGTGGTCACACCTCAATTTTGCAGTGAAAAATGACCCCTTTTTGGCAAAGTGACTAGCTGTAGTTTTTGAACCCTAGCCCTGCCGGCACCAAGGGAAACCTAGCAAACCTATACATTTTTGAAAACTAGACACCCAGGGGAATCCAGGATGGGGTGACTTGACTGCCTCCCACCATGGTCTTTTACCCAGAATCCCTTGCAAACGTAAAAAAAAGACCAAAATACACATTTTCCCCACATTTCTGGGATGGAAAGTTCTGGAATCTGCGTGGATCCACAAATTTCCACCCACCCCGCGTTTCCCAAAGTCCTACGAGAAAAATGGTACCTCACTTGTGCGGGTCGGCCTAGTGCCCGCGACAGGAAACGGCGCAAAACGCAACGTGGTCACACCTCAATTTTGCATTGAAAAATGACCCCTTTTTGGCAAAGTGACTAGCTGTAGTTTTTGAACCCTAGCCCTGCCGGCACCAAAGGAAATCTAGCAAACCTATACATTTTTGAAAACTAGACACCCAGGGGAATCCAGGATGGGGTGACTTGACTGCCTCCCACCATGGTCTGTTACCCAGAATCCCTTGCAAACATAAAAAAAAGACAAAAAAAACACATTTTCCCCACATTTCTGGGATGGAAAGTTCTGGAATCTGCGTGGATCCACAAATTTCCACCCACCCCATGTTCCCCAAAGTCCTACAAGAAAAATGGTACCTCACTTGTGCGGGTCGGCCTAGTGCCCGCGACAGGAAACGACGCAAAACGCAACGTGGTCACAGCTCAATTTTGCAGTGAAAAATGACCCCTTTTTGGCAAAGTGACTAGCTGTAGTTTTTGAACCCTAGCCCTGTCGGCACCTAGGGAAACCTAGCAAACCTATACATTTTTGAAAACTAGACTCCCAGGGGAATCCAGGAGGGGGTGACTTGACTGCCTCCCACCATGGTCTGTTACCCAGAATCCCTTGCAAACGTAAAAAAATGACAAAAAAAACACATTTTCCCCACATTTCTGGGATGGAAAGTTCTGGAATCTGCGTGGATCCACAAATTTCCACCCACCCCATGTTCCCCAAAGTCCTACAAGAAAAATGGTACCTCACTTGTGCGGGTCGGCCTAGTGCCCGCGACAGGAAACGACGCAAAACGCAACGTGGTCACAGCTCAATTTTGCAGTGAAAAATGACCCCTTTTTGGCAAAGTGACTAGCTGTAGTTTTTGAACCCTAGCCCTGTCGGCACCTAGGGAAACCTAGCAAACCTATACATTTTTGAAAACTAGACTCCCAGGGGAATCCAGGAGGGGGTGACTTGACTGCCTCCCACCATGGTCTGTTACCCAGAATCCCTTGCAAACGTAAAAAAATGACAAAAAAAACACATTTTCCCCACATTTCTGGGATGGAAAGTTCTGGAATCTGCCTGGATCCACAAATTTCCACCCACCCCGCGTTCCCCAAAGTCCTACGAGAAAAATGGTACCTCACTTGTGCGGGTCGGCCTAGTGCCCGCGACAGGAAACGGCGCAAAACGCAACGTGGTCACACCTCAATTTTGCAGTGAAAAATGACCCCTTTTTGGCAAAGTGACTAGCTGTAGTTTTTGAACCCTAGCCCTGCCGGCACCTAGGGAAACCTAGCAAACCTATACATTTTTGAAAACTAGACACCCAGGGGAATCCAGGATGGGGTGACTTGACTGCCTCCCACCATGGTCTGTTACCCAGAATCCCTTGCAAACGTAAAAAAATGACAAAAAAAACACATTTTCCCCACATTTCTGGGATGGAAAGTTCTGGAATCTGCGTGGATCCACAAATTTCCACCCACCCCGCGTTCCCCAAAGTCCTACGAGAAAAATGGTACCTCACTTGTGCGGGTCGGCCTAGTGCCCGCGACAGGAAACGGCGCAAAACGCTACGTGGTCACACCTCAATTTTGCAGTGAAAAATGACCCCTTTTTGGCAAAATTACTAGCTGTAGTTTTTGAACCCTAGCCCTGCCGGCACCTAGGGAAACCTAGCAAACCTATACATTTTTGAAAACTAGACACCCAGGGGAATCCAGGATGGGGTGACTTGACTGCCTCCCACCATGGTCTTTTACCCAGAATCCCTTGCAAACGTAAAAAAAAGACAAAAATACACATTTTCCCCACATTTCTGGGATGGAAAGTTCTGGAATCTGCGTGGATCCACAAATTTCCACCCACCCCGCGTTCCCCAAAGTCCTGCGAGAAAAATGGTACCTCACTTGTGCGGGTCGGCCTAGTGCCCGCGACAGGAAACGGCGCAAAACGCAACGTGGTCACACCTCAATTTTGCAGTGAAAAATGACCCCTTTTTGGCAAAGTGACTAGCTGTAGTTTTTGAACCCTAGCCCTGCCGGCACCTAGGGAAACCTAGCAAACCTATACATTTTTGAAAACTAGACACCCAGGGGAATCCAGGATGGGGTGACTTGACTGCCTCCCACCATGGTCTGTTACCCAGAATCCCTTGCAAACGTAAAAAAATGACAAAAAAAACACATTTTCCCCACATTTCTGGGATGGAAAGTTCTGGAATCTGCGTGGATCCACAAATTTCCACCCACCCCGCGTTCCCCAAAGTCCTACGAGAAAAATGGTACCTCACTTGTGCGGGTCGGCCTAGTGCCCGCGACAGGAAACGGCGCAAAACGCAACGTGGTCACACCTCAATTTTGCAGTGAAAAATGACCCCTTTTTGGCAAAATTACTAGCTGTAGTTTTTTAACCCTAGCCCTGCCGGCACCTAGGGAAACCTAGCAAACCTATACATTTTTGAAAACTAGACACCCAGGGGAATCCAGGATGGGGTGACTTGACTGCCTCCCACCATGATCTGTTACCCAGAATCCCTTGCAAACATAAAAAAATGACAAAAAAAACACATTTTCCCCACATTTCTGGGATGGAAAGTTCTGGAATCTGCGTGGATCCACAAATTTCCACCCACCCCGTGTTCCCCAAAGTCCTATGAGAAAAATGGTACCTCACTTGTGCGGGTCGGCCTAGTGCCCGCGACAGGAAACGGCGCAAAACGCAACGTGGTCACACCTCAATTTTGCAGTGAAAAATGACCCCTTTTTGGCAAAGTGACTAGCTGTAGTTTTTGAACCCTAGCCCTGCCGGCACCAAGGGAAACCTAGCAAACCTATACATTTTTGAAAACTAGGCACCCAGGGGAATCCAGGATGGGGTGACTTGACTGCCTCCCACCATGGTCTGTTACCCAGAATCCCTTGCAAACGTAAATAAATGACAAAAAAAACACATTTTCCCCACATTTCTTGGATGGAAAGTTCTGGAATCTGCGTGGATCCACAAATTTCCACCCACCTCGCATTCCCCAAGGTCCTACGAGAAAAATGGTACCTCACTTGTGCGGGTCGGCCTAGTGCCCACGACAGGAAACGGCGCAAAACGCAACGTGGTCACACCTCAATTTTGCAGTGAAAAATGACCCCTTTTTGGCAAAGTGACTAGCTGTAGTTTTTGAACCCTAGCCCTGCCGGCACCTAGGGAAACCTAGCAAACCTATACATTTTTGAAAACTAGACACCCAGGGGAATCCAGGATGGGGTGACTTGACTGCCTCCCACCATGGTCTGTTACCCAGAATCCCTTGCAAACGTAAAAAAATGACAAAAAAAACACATTTTCCCCTTTATTTCTGGGATGGAAAGTTCTGGAATCTGCGTCATCCACAAATTTCCACCCACCCCGCGTTCCCCAAAGTCCTACGAGAAAAATGGTACCTCACTTGTGCGGGTCAGCCTAGTGCCCGCGACAGGAAACGGCGCAAAACGCAAAGTGGTCACACCTCAATTTTGCAGTGAAAAATGACCCCTTTTTGGCAAAGTGACTAGCTGTAGTTTTTGAACCCTAGCCCTGCCGGCACCAAGGGAAACCTAGCAAACCTAAACATTGTTGAAAACTAGACACCCAGGGGAATCCAGGATGGGGTGACTTGACTGCCTCCCACCATGGTCTGTTACCCAGAATCCCTTGCAAACGTAAAAAAATGACAAAAAAAACACATTTTCCCCTTTATTTCTGGGATGGAAAGTTCTGGAATCTGCGTCCTCCTCAAATTTCCACCCACCCCGCGTTCCCCAAAGTCCTACGAGAAAAATGGTACCTCACTTGTGCGGGTCAGCCTAGTGCCCGCGACAGGAAACGGCGCAAAACGCAAAGTGGTCACACCTCAATTTTGCAGTGAAAAATGACCCCTTTTTGGCAAAGTGACTAGCTGTAGTTTTTGAACCCTAGCCCTGCCGGCACCAAGGGAAACCTAGCAAACCTAAACATTGTTGAAAACTAGACACCCAGGGGAATCCAGGATGGGGTGACTTGACTGCCTCCCACCATGGTCTGTTACCCAGAATCCCTTGCAAACGTAAAAAAATGACAAAAAAAACACATTTTCCCCACATTTCTGGGATGGAAAGTTCTGGAATCTGCGTGGATCCACAAATGTCCACCCACCCCGCGTTCCCCTAAGTCCTACGAGAAAAATGGTACCTCACTTGTGCGGGTCGGCCTAGTGCCCGCGACAGGAAACGGCGCAAAACGCAACGTGGTCACACCTCAATTTTGCAGTGAAAAATGACCCCTTTTTGGCAAAATTACTAGCTGTAGTTTTTGAACCCTAGCCCTGCCGGCACCTAGGGAAACCTAGCAAACCTATACATTTTTGAAAACTAGACACCCAGGGGAATCCAGGATGGGGTGACTTGACTGCCTCCCACCATGGTCTGTTACCCAGAATCCCTTGCAAACGTAAAAAAATGACAAAAAAAACACATTTTCCCCACATTTCTGGGATGGAAAGTTCTGGAATCTGCGTGGATCCACAAATTTCCACCCACCCCATGTTCCCCAAAGTCCTACAAGAAAAATGGTACCTCACTTGTGCGGGTCGGCCTAGTGCCCGCGACAGGAAACGACGCAAAACGCAACGTGGTCACAGCTCAATTTTGCAGTGAAAAATGACCCCTTTTTGGCAAAGTGACTAGCTGTAGTTTTTGAACCCTAGCCCTGTCGGCACCTAGGGAAACCTAGCAAACCTATACATTTTTGAAAACTAGACTCCCAGGGGAATCCAGGAGGGGGTGACTTGACTGCCTCCCACCATGGTCTGTTACCCAGAATCCCTTGCAAACGTAAAAAAATGACAAAAAAAACACATTTTCCCCACATTTCTGGGATGGAAAGTTCTGGAATCTGCCTGGATCCACAAATTTCCACCCACCCCGCGTTCCCCAAAGTCCTACGAGAAAAATGGTACCTCACTTGTGCGGGTCGGCCTAGTGCCCGCGACAGGAAACGGCGCAAAACGCAACGTGGTCACACCTCAATTTTGCAGTGAAAAATGACCCCTTTTTGGCAAAGTGACTAGCTGTAGTTTTTGAACCCTAGCCCTGCCGGCACCAAGGGAAACCTAGCAAACCTATACATTTTTGAAAACTAGACACCAAGGGGAATCCAGGATGGGGGGACTTGACTGCCTCCCATCATGGTCTGTTACCCAGAATCCCTTGCAAACGTAAAAAAAAGACAAAAAATACACATTTTCCCCACATTTCTGGGATGGAAAGTTCTGGAATCTGCGTGGATCCACAAATTTCCACCCACCCCGCGTTCCCCAAAGTACTACGAGAAAAATGGTACCTCACTTGTGCGGGTCGGCCTAGTGCCCGCGACAGGAAACGGCGCAAAACGCAACGTGGTCACACCTCAATTTTGCAGTGAAAAATGACCCCTTTTTGGCAAAATTACTAGCTGTAGTTTTTGAACCCTAGCCCTGCCGGCACCTAGGGAAACCTAGCAAACCTATACATTTTTGAAAACTAGACACCCAGGGGAATCCAGGATGGGGTGACTTGACTGCCTCCCACCATGATCTGTTACCCAGAATCCCTTGCAAACATAAAAAAATGACAAAAAAAACACATTTTCCCCACATTTCTGGGATGGAAAGTTCTGGAATCTGCGTGGATCCACAAATTTCCACCCACCCCGTGTTCCCCAAAGTCCTATGAGAAAAATGGTACCTCACTTGTGCGGGTCGGCCTAGTGCCCGCGACAGGAAACGGCGCAAAACGCAACGTGGTCACACCTCAATTTTGCAGTGAAAAATGACCCCTTTTTGGCAAAGTGACTAGCTGTAGTTTTTGAACCCTAGCCCTGCCGGCACCAAGGGAAACCTAGCAAACCTATATATTTTTGAAAACTAGGCACCCAGGGGAATCCAGGATGGGGTGACTTGACTGCCTCCCACCATGGTCTGTTACCCAGAATCCCTTGCAAACGTAAATAAATGACAAAAAAAACACATTTTCCCCACATTTCTTGGATGGAAAGTTCTGGAATCTGCGTGGATCCACAAATTTACACCCACCTCGCATTCCCCAAGGTCCTACGAGAAAAATGGTACCTCACTTGTGCGGGTCGGCCTAGTGCCCACGACAGGAAACGGCGCAAAACGCAACGTGGTCACACCTCAATTTTGCAGTGAAAAATGACCCCTTTTTGGCAAAGTGACTAGCTGTAGTTTTTGAACCCTAGCCCTGCCGGCACCTAGGGAAACCTAGCAAACCTATACATTTTTGAAAACTAGACACCCAGGGGAATCCAGGATGGGGTGACTTGACTGCCTCCCACCATGGTCTGTTACCCAGAATCCCTTGCAAACGTAAAAAAATGACAAAAAAAACACATTTTCCCCTTTATTTCTGGGATGGAAAGTTCTGGAATATGCGTCATCCACAAATTTCCACCCACCCCGCATTCCCCAAAGTCCTACGAGAAAAATGGTACCTCACTTGTGCGGGTCGGCCTAGTGCCCGCGACAGGAAACGGCGAAAAACGCAAAGTGGTCACACCTCAATTTTGCAGTGAAAAATGACCCCTTTTTGGCAAAGTGACTAGCTGTAGTTTTTGAACCCTAGCCCTGCCGGCACCAAGGGAAACCTAGCAAACCTAAACATTGTTGAAAACTAGACACCCAGGGGAATCCAGGATGGGGTGACTTGACTGCCTCCCACCATGGTCTGTTACCCAGAATCCCTTGCAAACGTAAAAAAATGACAAAAAAAACACATTTTCCCCACATTTCTGGGATGGAAAGTTCTGGAATCTGCGTGGATCCACAAATGTCCACCCACCCCGCGTTCCCCAAAGTCCTACGAGAAAAATGGTACCTCACTTGTGCAGGTCGGCCTAGTGCCCGCGACAGGAAACAGCGCAAAACGCAACGTGGTCACACCTCAATTTTGCAGTGAAAAATGACCCCTTTTTGGCAAAGTGACTAGCTGTAGTTTTTGAACCCTAGCCCTGCCGGCACCAAAGGAAACCTAGCAAACCTATACATTTTTGAAAACTAGACACCCAGGGGAATCCAGGATGGGGTGACTTGACTGCCTCCCACCATGGTCTGTTACCCAGAATCCCTTGCAAACATAAAAAAAAGACAAAAAAAACACATTTTCCCCACATTTCTGGGATGGAAAGTTCTGGAATCTGCGTGGATCCACAAATTTCCACCCACCCCGCGTTCCCCAAAGTCCTACGAGAAAAATGGTACCTCACTTGTGCGGGTCGGCCTAGTGCCCGCGACAGGAAACGGCGCAAAACGCAACGTGGTCACACCTCAATTTTGCAGTGAAAAATGACCCCTTTTTGGCAAAATTACTAGCTGTAGTTTTTGAACCCTAGCCCTGCCGGCACCTAGGGAAACCTAGCAAACCTATACATTTTTGAAAACTAGACACCCAGGGGAATCCAGGATGGGGTGACTTGACTGCCTCCCACCATGGTCTGTTACCCAGAATCCCTTGCAAACGTAAAAAAATGACAAAGAAAACACATTTTCCCCACATTTCTGGGATGGAAAGTTCTGGAATCTGCGTGGATCCACAAATTTCCACCCACCCCATGTTCCCCAAAGTCCTACAAGAAAAATGGTACCTCACTTGTGTGGGTCGGCCTAGTGCCCGCGACAGGAAACGACGCAAAACGCAACGTGGTCACAGCTCAATTTTGCAGTGAAAAATGACCCCTTTTTGGCAAAGTGACTAGCTGTAGTTTTTGAACCCTAGCCCTGCCGGCACCTAGGGAAACCTAGCAAACCTATACATTTTTGAAAACTAGACTCCCAGGGGAATCCAGGAGGGGGTGACTTGACTGCCTCCCACCATGGTCTGTTACCCAGAATCCCTTGCAAACGTAAAAAAATGACAAAAAAAACACATTTTCCCCACATTTCTGGGATGGAAAGTTCTGGAATCTGCCTGGATCCACAAATTTCCACCCACCCCGCGTTCCCCAAAGTCCTACGAGAAAAATGGTACCTCACTTGTGCGGGTCGGCCTAGTGCCCGCGACAGGAAACGGCGCAAAACGCAACGTGGTCACACCTCAATTTTGCAGTGAAAAATGACCCCTTTTTGGCAAAGTGACTAGCTGTAGTTTTTGAACCCTAGCCCTGCCGGCACCAAGGGAAACCTAGCAAACCTATACATTTTTGAAAACTAGACACCAAGGGGAATCCAGGATGGGGGGACTTGACTGCCTCCCACCATGGTCTGTTACCCAGAATCCCTTGCAAACGTAAAAAAAAGACAAAAAAAACACATTTTCCCCACATTTCTGGGATGGAAAGTTCTGGAATCTGCGTGGATCCACAAATTTCCACCCACCCCGCGTTCCCCAAAGTACTACGAGAAAAATGGTACCTCACTTGTGCGGGTCGGCCTAGTGCTAGCGACAGGAAACGGCGCAAAACGCAAAGTGGTTACACATCAATTTTGCAGTGAAAAACGACCCCTTTTTGGCAAAGTGACTAGCTGTAGTTTTTGAACCCTAGCCCTGCCGGCACCAAGGGAAACCTAGCAAACCTATACATTTTTGAAAACTAGACACCCAGGGGAATCCAGGATGGGGTGACTTGACTGCCTCCCACCATGGTCTGTTACCCAGAATCCTTTGCAAACATAAAAAAATGACAAAAAAAACACATTTTCCCCACATTTCTGGGATGGAAAGTTCTGGAATCTGCGTGGATCCACAAATTTCCACCCACCCCGCGTTCCCCAAAGTCCTACGAGAAAAATGGTACCTCACTTGTGCGGGTCGGCCTAGTGCCCGCGACAGGAAACGGCGCAAAACGCAACGTGGTCACACCTCAATTTTGCAGTGAAAAATGACCCCTTTTTGGCAAAGTGACTAGCTGTAGTTTTTGAACCCTAGCCCTGCCGGCACCAAGGGAAACCTAGCAAACCTATACATTTTTGAAAACTAGACACCCAGGGGAATCCAGGATGGGGTGACTTGACTGCCTCCCACCATGGTCTTTTACCCAGAATCCCTTGCAAACGTAAAAAAAAGACCAAAATACACATTTTCCCCACATTTCTGGGATGGAAAGTTCTGGAATCTGCGTGGATCCACAAATTTCCACCCACCCCGCGTTCCCCAAAGTCCTACGAGAAAAATGGTACCTCACTTGTGCGGGTCGGCCTAGTGCCCGCGACAGGAAACGGCGCAAAACGCAACGTGGTCACACCTCAATTTTGCATTGAAAAATGACCCCTTTTTGGCAAAGTGACTAGCTGTAGTTTTTGAACCCTAGCCCTGCCGGCACCAAGGGAAACCTAGCAAACCTATACATTTTTTAAAACTAGACACCAAGGGGAATCCAGGATGGGGGGACTTGACTGCCTCCCACCATGGTCTGTTACCCAGAATCCCTTGCAAACGTAAAAAAAAGACAAAAAATACACATTTTCCCCACATTTCTGGGATGGAAAGTTCTGGAATCTGCGTGGATCCACAAATTTCCACCCACCCCGCGTTCCCCAAAGTACTACGAGAAAAATGGTACCTCACTTGTGCGGGTCGGCCTAGTGCCCGCGACAGGAAACGGCGCAAAACGCAACTTGGTCACACCTCAATTTTGCAGTGAAAAATGACCCCTTTTTGGCAAAATTACTAGCTGTAGTTTTTGAACCCTAGCCCTGCCGGCACCTAGGGAAACCTAGCAAACCTATACATTTTTGAAAACTAGACACCCAGGGGAATCCAGGATGGGGTGACTTGACTGCCTCCCACCATGATCTGTTACCCAGAATCCCTTGCAAACATAAAAAAATGACAAAAAAAACACATTTTCCCCACATTTCTGGGATGGAAAGTTCTGGAATCTGCGTGGATCCACAAATTTCCACCCACCCCGTGTTCCCCAAAGTCCTATGAGAAAAATGGTACCTCACTTGTGCGGGTCGGCCTAGTGCCCGCGACAGGAAACGGCGCAAAACGCAACATGGTCACACCTCAATTTTGCAGTGAAAAATGACCCCTTTTTGGCAAAGTGACTAGCTGTAGTTTTTTAACCCTAGCCCTGCCGGCACCTAGGGAAACCTAGCAAACCTATACATTTTTGAAAACTAGACACCCAGGGGAATCCAGGATGGGGTGACTTGACTGCCTCCCACCATGGTCTGTTACCCAGAATCCCTTGCAAACGTAAAAAAATGACAAAAAAAACACATTTTCCCCTTTATTTCTGGGATGGAAAGTTCTGGAATATGCGTCATCCACAAATTTCCACCCACCCCGCGTTCCCCAAAGTCCTACGAGAAAAATGGTACCTCACTTGTGCGGGTCGGCCTAGTGCCCGCGACAGGAAACGGCGCAAAACGCAAAGTGGTCACACCTCAATTTTGCAGTGAAAAATGACCCCTTTTTGGCAAAGTGACTAGCTGTAGTTTTTTAACCCTAGCCCTGCCGGCACCTAGGGAAACCTAGCAAACCTATACATTTTTGAAAACTAGACACCCAGGGGAATCCAGGATGGGGTGACTTGACTGCCTCCCACCATGGTCTGTTACCCAGAATCCCTTGCAAACGTAAAAAAATGACAAAAAAAACACATTTTCCCCTCATTTCTGGGATGGAAAGTTCTGGAATCTGCGTGGATCCACAAATGTCCACCCACCCCGCGTTCCCCAAAGTCCTACGAGAAAAATGGTACCTCACTTGTGCGGGTCGGCCTAGTGCCCGCGACAGGAAACGGCGCAAAACGCAACGTGGTCACACCTCAATTTTGCAGTGAAAAATGACCCCTTTTTGGCAAAGTGACTAGCTGTAGTTTTTGAACCCTAGCCCTGCCGGCACCAAGGGAAACCTAGCAAACCTATACATTTTTGAAAACTAGACACCAAGGGGAATCCAGGATGGGGGGACTTGACTGCCTCCCACCATGGTCTGTTACCCAGAATCCCTTGCAAACGTAAAAAAAAGACAAAAAAAACACATTTTCCCCACATTTCTGGGATGGAAAGTTCTGGAATCTGCGTGGATCCACAAATTTCCACCCACCCCGCGTTCCCCAAAGTACTACGAGAAAAATGGTACCTCACTTGTGCGGGTCGGCCTAGTGCTAGCGACAGGAAACGGCGCAAAACGCAAAGTGGTTACACATCAATTTTGCAGTGAAAAACGACCCCTTTTTGGCAAAGTGACTAGCTGTAGTTTTTGAACCCTAGCCCTGCCGGCACCAAGGGAAACCTAGCAAACCTATACATTTTTGAAAACTAGACACCCAGGGGAATCCAGGATGGGGTGACTTGACTGCCTCCCACCATGGTCTGTTACCCAGAATCCCTTGCAAACGTAAAAAAATGACAAAAAAAACACATTTTCCCCACATTTCTGGGATGGAAAGTTCTGGAATCTGCGTGGATCCACAAATTTCCACCCACCCCGCGTTCCCCAAAGTCCTACGAGAAAAATGGTACCTCACTTGTGCGGGTCGGCCTAGTGCCCGCGACAGGAAACGGCGCAAAACGCAACGTGGTCACACCTCAATTTTGCAGTGAAAAATGACCCCTTTTTGGCAAAGTGACTAGCTGTAGTTTTTGAACCCTAGCCCTGCCGGCACCAAGGGAAACCTAGCAAACCTATACATTTTTGAAAACTAGACACCCAGGGGAATCCAGGATGGGGTGACTTGACTGCCTCCCACCATGGTCTTTTACCCAGAATCCCTTGCAAACGTAAAAAAAAGACCAAAATACACATTTTCCCCACATTTCTGGGATGGAAAGTTCTGGAATCTGCGTGGATCCACAAATTTCCACCCACCCCGCGTTTCCCAAAATCCTACGAGAAAAATGGTACCTCACTTGTGCGGGTCGGCCTAGTGCCCGCGACAGGAAACGGCGCAAAACGCAACGTGGTCACACCTCAATTTTGCATTGAAAAATGACCCCTTTTTGGCAAAGTGACTAGCTGTAGTTTTTGAACCCTAGCCCTGCCGGCACCAAGGGAAACCTAGCAAACCTATACATTTTTTAAAACTAGACACCAAGGGGAATCCAGGATGGGGGGACTTGACTGCCTCCCACCATGGTCTGTTACCCAGAATCCCTTGCAAACGTAAAAAAAAGACAAAAAATACACATTTTCCCCACATTTCTGGGATGGAAAGTTCTGGAATCTGCGTGGATCCACAAATTTCCACCCACCCCGCGTTCCCCAAAGTACTACGAGAAAAATGGTACCTCACTTGTGCGGGTCGGCCTAGTGCCCGCGACAGGAAACGGCGCAAAACGCAACGTGGTCACACCTCAATTTTGCAGTGAAAAATGACCCCTTTTTGGCAAAATTACTAGCTGTAGTTTTTGAACCCTAGCCCTGCCGGCACCTAGGGAAACCTAGCAAACCTATACATTTTTGAAAACTAGACACCCAGGGGAATCCAGGATGGGGTGACTTGACTGCCTCCCACCATGATCTGTTACCCAGAATCCCTTGCAAACATAAAAAAATGACAAAAAAAACACATTTTCCCCACATTTCTGGGATGGAAAGTTCTGGAATCTGCGTGGATCCACAAATTTCCACCCACCCCGTGTTCCCCAAAGTCCTATGAGAAAAATGGTACCTCACTTGTGCGGGTCGGCCTAGTGCCCGCGACAGGAAACGGCGCAAAACGCAACGTGGTCACACCTCAATTTTGCAGTGAAAAATGACCCCTTTTTGGCAAAGTGACTAGCTGTAGTTTTTGAACCCTAGCCCTGCCGGCACCAAGGGAAACCTAGCAAACCTATACATTTTTGAAAACTAGGCACCCAGGGGAATCCAGGATGGGGTGACTTGACTGCCTCCCACCATGGTCTGTTACCCAGAATCCCTTGCAAACGTAAATAAATGACAAAAAAAACACATTTTCCCCACATTTCTTGGATGGAAAGTTCTGGAATCTGCGTGGATCCACAAATTTCCACCCACCTCGCATTCCCCAAGGTCCTACGAGAAAAATGGTACCTCACTTGTGCGGGTCGGCCTAGTGCCCGCGACAGGAAACGGCGCAAAACGCAACGTGGTCACACCTCAATTTTGCAGTGAAAAATGACCCCTTTTTGGCAAAGTGACTAGCTGTAGTTTTTTAACCCTAGCCCTGCCGGCACCTAGGGAAACCTAGCAAACCTATACATTTTTGAAAACTAGACACCCAGGGGAATCCAGGATGGGGTGACTTGACTGCCTCCCACCATGGTCTGTTACCCAGAATCCCTTGCAAACGTAAAAAAATGACAAAAAAAACACATTTTCCCCTTTATTTCTGGGATGGAAAGTTCTGGAATATGCGTCATCCACAAATTTCCACCCACCCCGCGTTCCCCAAAGTCCTACGAGAAAAATGGTACCTCACTTGTGCGGGTCGGCCTAGTGCCCGCGACAGGAAACGG